>NW_027507718.1:95525387-96125387 GCF_037356315.1 Lithobates pipiens
TAAGGTGTGGTGGAAGTGTTTTAAGAAGAATACGAGAATAACTTGACCCGGCGGGATGCACTGTCTCTCTGCCCGGGGTTCTCGGCTCTTGATTGGATAGATTGATAGCAGCCAAACCACTGCTGCTGCCGTCAATCAAATCCAATGACCCCGGGGGGGGGGGGGGCAAGTCATACATTTGGCAGCTATGGAACGGTAGCCCCCTTAAGGAATGCTCTTCTCCTAGGGGGTTATCTGATATGGGGAGGAGCTGCGAGAGCTGCCAGGGGACCCCAGAAGACCAGGATTGGGGCCACTCTGTGCAAAGCAAGCTGCACAGTGGAGGTAAGTATCATATGTTTGTTATTTATAAAAATAAAAATAAAAGAAATCTTACAATCACTTTGAATAGTAGCCATCATTTTTATCACAGCGCTGTCACCCTGCAGATATATGTTTTAAGTTGAGTCACACCTCAATAGGACAGCAGCAGTGTAATAACTTTATATAATACTTTGGCAGGGGTCTAGATTCTACTCTCCTGAATTACACTGTTATAATTGGTCACAGATTATGTAGAAGAATACACATACAGTATATACAGTACCTTGAAAAAGTAATAATTACCCCTTGAAATTTTCCACATTTGGTCATGTTACAACCAAAAACGTAAATGTATTTTATTGGATTTTCTGTGATAGACCAACACAAAGTGGCACATAATTGTGAAGTTGAAGGAAAATGATAAATGGTTTTCAACATTCTTTACTTTTTAAATATCTGAAAAGTGTGACATGCATTTATATTTAGCCCTCTTTACTCTGATACCCCTAATTAAAATCTAGTGTCACCAATTGCCTTCAGAAGTCACCTAATTGGTAAATAGAGTTCATCTGTGTGCAATTTAATCTCAGTATACTGTTAAAGCTGTTCTGTGGAGCCCTGAGAGGTTTGTTAGAGAATCTTGGTGAACAAACAGCATAATGAAGGCCAAGGAACACACCAGACAGGTCAGGGAGATAAAGTTTTGGAGAAGTTTAAAGCAGGGTTAGGTTATAAAAAATATTCCAAGCGTTGAATATCTCCCAAAGCACTGGTTCAATCTGTCCTCCGAAAATGGAAACAGTATGGCACAACTGAAAACCTACCATAAGACATAGCTGTCCACCTAAACTGACATATCGGGCATGGAAAAAATTAATCAGAGAAGCAGCAAGAGGCCCATGGTAACTGGAGGACCTGCAGAAATCCACAGCTCAGGTGGGAGAATCTGTCCACAATACAACTATTACCCGTGTACTCCACAAATCTGGCCTGGAAGAGTGGTATGAAAAAAGCCAATGTTGAAAGACAGCCATAAGAAGTCCTGTTTGCAGTTTGCGAGAAGTTGTGTGGTGTAGAAGAAGGTGCTCTGGTCAGATGAGACCAAAATTTTGCTTTTTTGCCTAAAAGCAAAATGCTAAGTATGGCAGAAAATGAACACTGCACATTACCTTGAACACACCATCTCCCCCGTGAAACATGGCGGTGGCAGCATCATATTGTGGGAATGCTTTTCTTCAGCAGGGACAGGGAAGCTGGTCAGAGTTTATGGGAAGATGGAGGCAAATACAGGGCAATTTTAGAAGAAAACCTGTTGGAGTCTGCAAAAGACTGGAGATTGAGGCAGAGGTTCACCTTCCAGCAGCAGACAACTACCCCAAACATACAGCCAGAGCTACCTAAATCCAATTGAGAATCTGTGGCAAGAATTGAAAATTACTGTTCAGACGCTATCCATCCAATCTGACAGAGCCTGAACTACTTTGCAAAGAGGAATGGGAAAAAATGTCACTCTCTAGATGTGCAAAGCTGGTAGAGACATCCCCATAAAGACTTGCAGCAGTAATTGCAGCAAATGGTGTTTCTACAAAGTATTGACTCAGAGGGGGCTGAATACAAATGCACACCACACTTTTCACATATTTATTTGTAAAAAAAAAATTTGAAAATCATTTTCCTTCCACTTCACAATTATGTACCACTTTGTGTTGATCTATCAGATAAAATTCGTTTACATTTTTGGTTATAACCTGCCAAAATTTGTAAAATTTCAAGGGGCATGAATACTTTTTCAAGGTACTGCATACTGTATGTGTGTGTGTGTATATATAATGTTCCATAAGTATTCAAATTTTTTATAGCCATACCTATCTAACCAACACTCAGGCAGGGGCAGGGCGCCCCCCTTCCCCAAAGCACCAACCCCCCCACGTTGAGGGCACGTGGCCTGGTCCAGGGGGGGGCGCTCGCTCATCCCCACCCCCTTCCTGACCGGCCAGGCTTCATGCTCGGATAAGGGTCTGGTATGGATCTGGGGGGGACCTCCACACCGTTTTTTCGGCGTAGTGGGTTCTCCTTAAAATCCATACCAGGCCTAAGGGACTGCTATGCTCCCAGAGGGGGAACCCACACCGTTTTTTTTTTAATTTGGCGTGGAGTTCCCTCTCGAGAGCTGATAATTCTGTGCGAGTCGCCTCCATATAGATGGAGATCCGACTTGGAGGCGATTTCCATTGAAATCAATGGGTACCAGTCGCCTACAACTCCGATACAAGTAGTTCAGGAACCTTTTCTGAAGTCGGAGCGACTTCAGTAGTGTGCATTAAGATGGCTCTCATTGACTTACATTGATTTTTACATGTAGCGCGACCTAAGGCGACTAGGGGCGACCTGAAGTCGGATCTGAGTTGCCCCTGTGTGAACCGGTTCTTAGCCTTGTGTTGAATTGTGTTGAATTTTCCTGAGATGAGGAGCTATATATAGCTTCTGTTAATCTCGATTTGGGCTGTAGCTATGCTATGATCATACTAAAATGTAACAGATGTATGTTTGATGTACATTTAATGCAGTTTTGTATAGTTCTGATTTAAATTTTGACTAAAAAAGAAGGCATATATGCATATACAATTTCTTTATCCCCAATTTATCATGATGTTAAAGATATTTTTTTTGCATATCATTGTGCACACAGATACCTTTTTGTGCATACTTGAATATTGAGTCCCTCTCTTCAATGGAAAACCAAGCACAAGGCACAGAAACATTATAAAGCATATTGTAAACCAACTTGTGAAAAAACAGACAAAGGTTTTCACCTTTTGACAACACATGGTGAAAATGAGTGTAGAAATTTCCACAGCGGCTTTTAAATATACAAAAACCGTCGGAATTAATATTTCTTAAAGTGGTGAAATACTAGTGAACTTTCCCAGACATGTCGCACTGTTTTTTAAGTTCTTTTAGTTGTGGCTTTTTGATGAGGCCTTTGGGTCTGATTTTAGCCAATGTGTCTGTACGTGTCACACGGTGAGCATTTCCCAACCACACAAGAGCGTTAGATTATGTTTAATTAGTCTAGCAGACCACCCAGGATCCAGTCAACGGGGGCCTCACACTTCAGCCCGTTCAGCATCTGTTTCTCTAATCATGCTTATTTTTGCAGAAAAAAAATGACACTTACAACCCTGTCATCTGCATGATTAGGTGATTTCTGAAACAGATGTCCCCCTTGCTGACATAATCAATTGATTATTGTCAGCTTCATTTGCTTCAATGAAGCATAAGTCTTTTATTTGCTTCCTTACTGTATATACACTTAAAACATCATTAAACCCAAACATTTTTTAAGCATGTTTTTCTTTATCCATACATTCTTTACCTTTTTAGCTAAAGCCGTAAACTGGTAAATACCTGGCTGATCCAGACCTTTTGTTTCACGTCCTTATTTTCTGTGACAATGCAATAGCAGCCAATCTTCTGGCGTTGCCACCTCCACATGTGTATACCAAGGAAACCACTCCCAAAAAATTTTTTTCAAAGCTTCCCCACATTCTTGTCACCTATAGGGAGTTTCCAGAACTTTTGAGTTGCTCTTTCCTCTTTTTTGCCCATATGATTACCTTGTCATCTTGAGGAGCAGCTTGAGCAGGGTGGAATCACACGATGGCAACAGTGCCAATAAGTTCTGTGTGGTGACAGAAAATCCCTTGAGACTTCCTGAGATGGCGTAAACTAGATGAGCCATTGGATTATTGGTTGTGTCCTCCTCCAGATCTTTCAGTGTGGCAGAGAGCAAGCATTGAAAGTCACATTAGACTGATACACTTGTGATATTAAAGGTACATCAAAATGAAATGAAAATGTCACATGACCACAAAACAAGGTTTCCACAAAGATGTATTTCGGGACACGTTTTTGCTTGGTAACAGCTATATAGAAATATAGGATGTTAGATTTAAAGTAGTTAATGTGAGTTAAATATCACTTTAAATATTAAGATTTCAGTAAACTGGTGCTCTGTTCTTGAGCATATATGACTGCTACAAATGTAACTTGTTGTGAGTTGCTCATTGCAAAGAAATTATGTCATCCCCAAAAACTGTTATAGAAGTTTTTAAACAGGTCAGAGGTCAGGCTACATTTTTTTGGTAACGTGGCACTTGTTCAAACCTTGTAAAGTCATGATTTGATGTATCGTTTTGAAGGATGAGGGAAATGAAAAATTATCCATTTCAAAGTTAAGGTTATGTGTAGAGTAACATCCAGCATTTACAGTAAGCTGTTAAAAGAAATTTAAGTCATGGCACATTTAGTACTTCAGCAACTTAATCTTTCCTTTTAATATGATCTAATGCTAGAAACCTGGAATTAATTAAAGTATGAGACCTTCAGTTGTTGTTCCCTGCTTACCTTTGGATTGTTTTAATCAGAGCGTTAAAGTTTTTTTATATTATTTTGCTCTCAAACTTTACCTTATGAAAAGTTGACTCTGACTATGACTCTTCGCCCCCAAACTTCTGGTCAGGGCGCAAGCACTGTGAACATCATATATCTAGAAATGAAAACAACACTGCAGTTTACAGAGGAAGCTGTCAGTGTCACAACTGCTGGACGGAACAGCACTGTGGCATACATAGGTGGCTGCCTTTGTTGACTTTCATATAAGACTGTAGTCCTGGGAGTGTGCATGCAAGAGTGGCTCCGGGTAGACATGCTAGTAGCTTAATTGGATCCTGTCTAAATTGGCCCTAGTTGGGGACCTTAGGTCGTAAGCTCCTTG
This sequence comes from Lithobates pipiens, assembly GCF_037356315.1. Lineage (NCBI taxonomy): Eukaryota > Metazoa > Chordata > Amphibia > Anura > Ranidae > Lithobates > Lithobates pipiens. The sequence goes on from NW_027507718.1 coordinate 95,530,468, forward strand.
AGGTCAGGGACTGATGTGATTGTACAATATATATGTAAAGCGCTGCGTAAATTGACGGCGCTATAAAAGTACCTGAAATGCATAAAAAAAATGCTTTAAACTTACAAAGCTTTCTAGACTGCTTAGGGGATGTAAAACTTTGACATGTTTTTGGCTAAATCCAGTTGCAATCATATATCAATACCATCAGCAGGCATTTAATTCCTTTTGGAGGCACAATAGGTTAAATTGTTTGAAAACCTTGTCCTAACACTGTTGTTTAGAGATGAACTTGGGCATCCTCCAAAATCTTTTCTACCTAAACTCAGAACTTGCACTCTTTCTTTTTTTCTTTTTACTTCAACCCGTAGCCTACCTCTTTTTTTATGTGAGCTGCGAGGCAGAAATTACCCAGGCCAAAGCGCAATGGAGTAAAAAAGAGTGCAAGTTCAGAGTTTAGATTGGGGGATGCCCAAGCTCCTCTCTATTGTCGCAAATACTTACTTGGGTGAGTTATGAATACATTTTCAGGGAACCTTCAGCCACTACTCAAGTCTTTGGGCAGTTGGCACAGACCTACACAAGTGAAAGTGCTTGAGTCTGTGGTCATCTTAAACAGAAAATTCTGAAAATCCAAGGATAACTGCCAGAACAATTTGCACACTTTGAAAATGGTTTTGTTGAGAAACTCTGTAAATCCCTTTTAGGAAAGAGAGGAGAGATCTTTACAAACTATTTTTACCTATATGAAAACAGAATTGGGTAGAAATGTGAGACCAAATGAGAGTAAAGAGAGCAAAATATGCCAAACTGGGAAATCTCTGAACCTACAGTAGAAGACTTGCAGCAATATGTTGGTGATATTTAAGGCTGCATTCACACCTGAGCGTAGCTTTTTCAAGCGTTTTTTGCAGCGTTTTTTACCGCGATCTGCGGCGTTTTTTACCGCGATCTGCGGCGTTTTTTACCGCGATTGCAGCGTTTTTTACCGCGATTCGCGGCGTTTTTTGCCGCGTTTTGTCGCGAATTTGTGCAGGGCAAAAGGTCACCAATGTTAAGCATTGAGCAGATACAGCGTCAAAACGCCCATAGAAATGCTCGTTGTCGCGCTAAACACTCGAATCGAGCGTTTCCATTAGTTTCTATGGGAATGAAAACGCCCAAATCAGCCCGATTCGCGCGACAAAAAAGGGTCCGGAACTTGTTTGAGCTTCAGGCGTAGGGCTTCAGGCTTGGAGTGGAGATGTGAACCATCTCCATTGAGAATAATGTATTTTTTCCCCTCCAGCGTTTTGTAGCTTCAGGCGTAGGGCTACAAAACGCTCAGGTGTGAATGGGGTCTAAAGGATATACTCTTTAGCTGATGCAATGTGTGTGGTATTTTTTGGAAGCAGTCCACATTATTGAATAGATGTCTTTCTTGTGGAATTTACACCGTGGTTTTTGGTTAGGCCCATCAACCATCTATTTTAAGATTTTATATTTATTGTTAAATAACGTCTGCAGCTGAGCCTCAGTTACAGGCAACTTTCTTGCCTGAGGCTGTAGGAAAACAAGTGACACACAAAAGCTTTTATATGATGATTATATAATAAAAAGCCTGGGGCTGGTTACCTGCCTTCTCTGGATTTTGGAAGGGAAGGGTTGTTACAGGCAGGTTCAATACAAGTGCTTTGTCACTTTGCAGCAGTAATATTGCACTAAATTACGCTATGCACAGTACTGGAGATCTCATCATCTTTGTCATTTAAGTGTGGTTTTTGTAGAGGTGGACAGTCTGATCTCACAGCTGTTTTGTGTGGTTGTTGTAATTGGGAAGAAAGATTTATCTAATAGGATAGGTTTCCCTGCTGAAGTTCCCAGCTTACCACCACCCAGCACTGTTAGTTATCAGCCTAAGCGGAAATATATATATTTTTTTTGGGGGGGGGGGGGGGTTGCAGCACCATGCGCATTAGTTATGTGTAATGCAGTGTCTCCTTCACAGCCACTGCTTCTGAGAAAAGCTGTGCCACCCTCCTGCTTTCTCTGACATTCACAGAGCTCATATTATTACACTCCCACAATGTATTAAAGTGGATGTCATAATATAGAGTATAAGATTTCCTATCATTTCCTATCATTTGAGCCCAGTCTTGCCACAAAGAGTTAATCCATCTCTGAGCAATCCTCTTTTATTGTTCAGTGAGATAAATCTTGACAAACTGAGAAAAACTTTGTCAAATCCTCCCCCTTGCTGTGAGTGACAGGTGATTTACATATCTCATGCACTAGCCTAAGAGACTTGCATTATTTTTTAATTCCCTCCCACTCCTTTCTTCCTCCCACTCTGCAAGGATTAGATGTTCCACACCTCAGCATGATTGGGCATGCCGAAGTCATGTGGGGACTTTTCTGGGTTTTGACTGGATGTTAATGATCATAGCAGAAGTTCAGTGTAAGAAATGCACAGGAGAAAATGCATATTGATAAGGAGAGTGTGGAGGTGGGCGAGGAGTCTACTGACATCACGACTCCACCCACGAGCCCTGGAAAACAGACCCACCCACAAAATCTGCAGTTTTTCGGGTCTCATAGCAGACAGAGGGGAGACATTTGACAGATAAGTATACATGCAGGAGGCATGCATGTCCTTCTAGATAACCAATATTGCAGTAGCTTAGAAAGGTTACATCCACTTTAACCTCCGTGAATGATCAGTGGAGTAGTGAGTAACAGGATCCCTCCACCCATTCACAGAACTCAATGCATTGTGGTAGTGTAGTAATAAGAGTTCTGTGAATGGCGAGTTCTGTCAGTTTACAGATGCAGAAAAGAACAATGGATTTCAACAACATCAACCGGTATTTTCTGTACTTGCTGAAAATGTTCTTTGTGTGAAAAAGAAAACTGAAGTACCCACTATAGCTGAAGACTATTGAACTTCAGTGTATTTCATCTTTGTACTTGGGTTTAGTTATCCATAAAGCTGAACTCCAGGAAACCTAAAAAATTTCCCCTGCAGTGGGGCTGTGCCTGCAGCATATCCCATTGCCTCATCCACTGTCAGAGCTCCCTCCTCTTCCCTGCATCAGCCCGTCTCTGAGACAGGGGAATCATGGATTACGTGACGGGTCCAGATTAAAAATAGGTATTCACACCACTCTTCTTTTTATACAAGCAAGATAAGCAAATGAGGGGGAAGGCTAAGAATAATCGTCGTTAGCCTCAAGCCTTACAGTACAAGCCCTACTGGTTTGATTTCCTAAGATATAATTAAATGTAATCCTCTTGTACAAGACTTGCAGAGACTTTACCATTATTCTGTTGTGTTAAACATCTTTATACCCACCTGTGCCTGTTATATGCACATTTAATAAGAACTTTACCACTTACCTTAATTTAGAAAACAGCCGTTTTGCTAGAGAACATTAACTTAAGCCTTTGCTTTCCATATGTTATGCAATTTTCACAACTAATTTAACAGATTTAAATATTGATTCAATAATTAGGAAATCAAACCAGTAAGGCCCGGAAGGTTTGCTTGTTTATGTCCAGGAGACTTGTTGACGCAGTTTTACTTTCCCTATCCTTGGTACTGCTAGATTGGTCCCTTCAGCCACTTTCTCTGTATGCTTCAGCAGTCTAAGTGCATCCAACGTGACCATAGCCTTGCATTAGATGTGAGGATGCTGGGGAACAGCCCACTGTTGGAGCATATGGAAGCACCATCATCTGGAAGAGCAGAGGAACAGACCAATAAAGGTACTTATTTGTACCCTAGACGAGCAGTTAACCTTTGCAGTTCCTTTACTAGTATTTGTCTTTAGGTAGGTGAAAAATCTTTTATTATATCTTTTCACGTGACAAAACTGAAGAAAGGACACTTTGCTACAATGTAAAGTAGTGAGTGTACAGCTTGCATAACAGTGTAAATTTTATGTCCCCTCAAAATATCTCAACACACAGCCATTAATGTCTAAACCACTGGCCACAAAAGTGAGTACAATCTTAAGTGAAAATGTCCAAATTGGACCCAATTAGCCATTTTCCCTCCCCTGTGTCATGTGATTTGTTAGTGTTACAAGGCCTCAGGTGTGAATTGGGAGCAGGTGTGTTAAATTTGGTGTTATTGCTCTCACTCTCTAATACTGGTCACTGAAAGTTCAACATGGCACCTCATGGGAAAGAGCTCTGAGGATCTGAAAAAAAGAATTGTTGCTCTACATAAAAAAAAAAAAAAAACAACACACAGCCATTAATGTCTAAACCTCTGGCAACAAAAGTGGGTACACACCTAAGTGAAAATGTCCAAATTGGGCTCAAAGTATCAATATTTTGTGTGGCCACCATTATTTTCCAGCACTGCCTTTACCCTCTTGGGCTTGGAGTTCACCAGAGTGTCATAGGTTGCCACTGGAGTCCTCTTCCACTCCTCCCTGATGAAATTACAGAGCTGGTGGATGTCAGAGAACTTGCACTCCTCCCATATTACATTTGAAGATGCTTAATAGGGCTTAGGTCTGGAGACATGCTTGGCCAGTCCATCACCTTTTCTCTCAGCTTCTTTAGCAAGGCAGTAGTCCTCTTGGTGGTGTGTTTGGGGTCGTTGGCTCCCCAATGCCGGAAGCACTCATGCAGCCCTAAACCATGACACTCCCACCACCATGCTTGACTGTAGGCAAGACAGACTTGTCTTTGTACTTCTCACCTGGTTGCCGTGACACACGCTTGATGCCATCTGAACCAAATAAGTTTATCTTGGTCTCAACAGACCACAGGACATGGTTCCAGTAATCCATGTTCTTAGTCTGCTTGTCTTCAGCAAACTGTTTGCAGGCTTTATTGTGCATCATCTTTAGAAGAGGCTTCCTTCTGGGATGACAGCCATGCAGACCAATTTGATGCAGTGTGCGGTGTATGGGCTGAGCGCTGACAGGCTGGCCCACCCCTACAACCTCTGCAGCAATGCTGGCAGCACTAATACGTTTATTTTCCAAAGACAACCTCTGGATATGATGCTGAGCACATGCACTCATCTTCTTTGTTCGACCATGGTGAGGCCTGTTCTGAGGGGAACCTATCCTCCTAAACCACTGTATGGTCTTGGCCACCATGCTGTAGCTCAGTTTTGGGGTCTTGGCAATTTTCTTTTAGCCTAGGCCATCTTTATGTAGAGCAACAATTCTTTTTTTCAGATCCTCAGAGCTCTTTTCCATGAGGTGCCGTGCTGAACTTTCAGTGACCAGTATTAGAGAGTGAGAGCGATAACACCAAATCTAACACACCTGCTCCCCATTCACACCTGAGACCTTGTAACACTAACGAGTGACATGACACAGGGGAGGAAAAATGGCTAATTGGGTCCAATTTGGACAATTTCACTTAAGATTGTACTCACTTTTGTTGCAAGCAGTTTAGACATTAATGGCTGTGTTGAGTTATTTTGAGGGGACAGCAAATTTACACTGTTATACAAGTTGTACAATCACTACTTTACATTGTAGCAAAGTGTCATTTCTTCAGTGTTGTCACATGAAAAGATAGAATAAAATATTTACAAAAATGTGAGGGGTGTACTCACTTTTGTGAGATAGTGTATATAAGTCAGAACGAGTCATATGATACCATAGTTCTACAAAGATCAGCAGTGATATCTGTGCTTTCCAATGTGATGTTTTCCCCCATCCAAATACTCAGGTGCATTTTATGATATATATTGCCTGTATTTATGTCACTTGTCCTTTATATCTGTGGCTCACACATAACCACATACAGCTTGACCATACACAAATATATCTTACCTAACAAATAAAAAATACAAACATCATGTAATCATTTCCTTGCAGAGCTGAAAATTGGTCTGTCGTTTTCCTCCTCCTGGCTTTCTCTCATGAGGGGAAGTTATCATGAAGAATTAAAATGCAGTTAATTTGAGTATTAAGTAGTGCAAGGAGGACGCTAGAATGGCCTTGGTTTGCTTCACTGCATTTAGAGGAGGTAATTGGCTTTTAATAACCTTTCCATGTGGTTGGAAACAGATATAATTAAATCTAATCCTCTTGTACAAGACTTTCCACAGACTTCACCATCATTCTCTTGTGGAAAGTTGAGTATTTTGTATGTTAAACATCTTTATAACAATGTATTGTTTAAGATGTGTTTTTAAATTGCACTGCCTGTTATATACACATTTAATAGGAACTATACCTATTAACTTTAGAAAACAGCCCGTTTGCTAGAGAACATACACTTGCCACTTAAGCCTTTGCTTGCCAAATGCTATGCAATTTTCAAGGGCCACAGTTGAAGCCCCCCTTATTTCTCATAAGTTGGCAACCACGACTTGGATTTTGAGATGAGTGTGACCTGAAAGTTTTGGTAATTCTGAACCCAAACGTTATAGATTTTGTAGGAAGCAATAGGTGGTCATATCCTCATCCCATGACTGCTTATTCTGCCAATTAGTCACAATTAGTTATGTGAAAATAATACATTATCTGCTGTTATGATCTGCATGTGAATGGACACTTTTTGTCCCGTGTGTATAAATGTCAACATAGTCTAGTGTATGCACAAGAGGCATAAGGACTAAGGCTACATTCAGACAGCCAATATCTGTGGTGAAAAACACCTCCTCTGGACACCGCAACACTCTGTACTATGGCTGCATACGAACAGGCCGATTAGTTGCTGCCAAAACTCTGCAAAAACACCCACCCTGGACCTGCACTGGCTGCATTATGGGTCGGTATTCTTATGTACTCGCTTAGATGAGCAGATAAATATGAACAGAGTACAAAGCCGACAATCCATGCTGGCAGCTACTACTGATCGCACACTGATGGCAAGCATCTACTGATTCTTGCCGATGGCCACCCCTGGCTACACATTTTGTGTAAATGTTGCCTAATTGTTGTACCTAGACGTATGTGTAGATATATGTAAGAATGTGAAGAGTTTTATCCAAACTTGTTTTGCAGTAGGCGTTATTTTAAACTGGACTTTGCAAATGGCATACTTCTGTCTTATCTTTACAGAACCAGGGTAAACAGTCGCATTATGCCTTCAGCAGCATTTCATTGTACATATTATCGTTTAATGTCTGTTTGCATACTTTGCAATTCTAATATTGTCAGATAGGTTTATTTAAAAAAGGATAAAACTAGATGTGCTTTCTTTTAAATGAGCTGGAATCCATCTATGATATTCCCAAAAACCTCTGGTTGTCCTTTGCTGAATTTAGCTTAATTTACCTCTGTAAGGGGGAAATGGAGTAGATTGAATTGAGAAGTAGGCAATATTTATGTGTGTTTGTTCATTGCAATGCAAATATATTCACGAGACTTGTTACAGTGACAAGGACAACTCTCTAATGAAGGCCATGCTGAGTAACTCTGTCAGTGATTATTCTACAATTCATTGATCATTTCTGGTCTCCAACATGTACATGATGCCCGACGTAAACATCCGCTTGCGTTTTTCTCCCCCTAAAAATAAATGTGTGCCTGTAATTATTTTGTTGCTGTTCAAACTTGTTGCAGTGTTCAAAATTGCTTTTAAACGTTGTATTTTATTGAGTCCAATAAATACACCATGTTATCAAGGTCATGAGGTTCATTTAAGAAAAACAATTCTCATCTCTAAAGATTTAAAACCTTTGAGCTAGATTTTTAGTTTTTAAATCTTTTATTTTTCTCTCATATTTGCACAAATAAAAAGGTGAAATTAGGAATTCCAAGTATGGCTTTTTTTCACCAAGTTACATTGGTCCAGCTTACACCAATGTAACTATGTCTTTACCTTACTTGTGGGATCCTTCTAGTAAGTGGAAATCACTGTAGTAGACACCGCTAATCAATTTGGAATTGAAGGACGTTTTAGTATACTTATTGTCCAGAAATAATATCCCCTCTCCAATGTCATTTAGTTATAAGTTGGTGCTTTGAATATGGTTATGCTGCTACAGAAAATATATGGAAGGCATTTGTTGTGCACCAAATAATCAACTGTCAATATTTCAAAGTATAGCTCCCATCTGCCCTTCGAGCATTTGGTATTTAAATCGGCATAGACTTAACAAGGCGTTCAATAGCGCAACAGAAACCTGTTTGGATAAGTCATTGGAGCAGATTGACAAATCCCAAGGAACAGAAATTGGAGCAAGGGTGAAGGAGTTGCTGCAAAGTTGATTTTATCTTCTTAGAGAAGTAGCAGAACAGTTTTTTTTTTTTTTTTTTTTCTAAACATGAAATCAATGTACTATTACTGAAAATGCTATTTGCATGTCATATCCGACACATCAAGTCAATTTCTCTACTCTAATTTCAGGTTCAGAAATGCAATAGTATCCTGTTTCAGTTTTTAAATTATTCAGAGATCCATCCCAATGACCCCTATCATTTGGTTCCTATAGTGGAATAGATATACCTCTTTAAAAACCCCATGCTCTAAGAGATGAGAGTTGTGGCTAATTTAAGATAAAGGCCTTATAGTCCATAATCCTTTGTAATAGATCAAGGAACTCTTAGGCCGCGTACACACGCGCAGACTGTTTGCCCAACCTTGTTCGTCAAACAGTTTCGGCAAACAGTCCGCTCAAAATTTGCATGAGCGGACTTGCCCACACACGAGCGGACTGTTTCAACGAACTGTTTGCCAAACAGTCCGCTCAACTTTTGAAATGAACGGACTCGCCCACGTAAGGCGGAGGCAAATCCGCCCATTTCGAGCGCGTGTACAGGTAGGCGGGGCCCGCGAAGGAGACGTCGCGGGCTCCGCCGCCTGGAATGGGCTTAAAGGGGAACCCCAACGCCGAAAAAAATCGGCGTGGGGGTTCCCCCAAAGTCCACACCAGACCCTTGTCCGAGCACGCTACCCGGCCGGCCAGGCCGCGTGCCCTCAACATGGGGGGGTGCCTTGGGGAAGAGGGGGCCGCGCGGTCCCCCCACCCCAAAGCACCTTGTCCCCATGTTGATGAGGACAAGGGCCTCTTCCCGACAACCCTGGCCGTTGGTTGTCGGGGTCTGCGGGCGGGGGGCTTATCGGAATCCGGGAGCCCCCTTTAAGAAGGGGGCCCCCGGATACCGGCCCCCCACCCTATGTGAATGAGTATGGGGTACAATGTACCCCTACCCATTCACCTGTGAAATAAAGTACAAAAAAAAACACAACACAGGGGAAAAAATATTTTATTGCACAGCTCCGGGGGTCTTCCGTCTTCGGGGGTCTTCTCGCCGGACTCCTCCGCTATGTGTGTGTAGCTCTTTTACTAGCGGAGGAGTCCGGCTTTCTTCCTCCCCGCCGCCGGCCTCTTCTCCCGACTTCGGGGGTCTTGTCCCCCTCTTCGGTTCTTCTGCCGGGCCACCGCGCCTTCTTGTAGCTCTTTTACAGGCGGTGACCCGGTCTTCTGTCGCCGCTGCCTTCCGTTCTTCTGTCGCCGCCTTCGGTTCTTCTGCCGGGCCACCGCGCCTTCTTGTAGCTCTTTTACAGGCGGTGGCCCGGTCTTCTGTCGCCGCTGTCGCCGCCGCCGCCGCCGCCGCCTTCCGTTCTTGTTCTTCTTGTTCTTCTTCTTCTTCTTCTCCTGGAGATGTTGACTCGACGAGCTCTCCGGCCGGAATGCCAGGGACACGCTCCGCTGCCACTTATATAGTGACAATGGGGCGGTGTCACATGGTATATGTCACATGGGTTGGTCACATGGTGACCCCGCCCCCTTACGATGTCATAGTCCCCATGTGACATCAACCCATGTGACCAACCCATGTGACATATACCATGTGACCCCGCCCCATTGTCACTATATAAGTGACCGCACAGCGCGGCTCTGGCATTCCGGCCGGAGGGAGCTACGTGTCAACATCTCCTGGGGAAGAAGAAGAAGAACAAGAAGAAGAACAAGAACGGAAGGCGGCGACAGCGACAGCGGCGACAGAAGACCGGGCCACCGCCTGTAAAAGAGCTACAAGAAGGCGCGGTGGCCCGGCAGAAGAACCGAAGGCGGCGACAGAAGAACGGAAGGCAGCGGCGACAGAAGACCGGGCCACCGCCTGTAAAAGAGCTACAAGAAGGCGCGGTGGCCCGGCAGAAGAACCGAAGAGGGGGACAAAACCCCCGAAGTCGGGAGAAGAGGCCGGCGGCGGGGAGGAAGAAAGCCGGACTCCTCCGCTAGTAAAAGAGCTACACACACATAGCGGAGGAGTCCGGCGAGAAGACCCCCGAAGACGGAAGACCCCCGGAGCTGTGCAATAAAATATTTTTTCCCCTGTGTTGTGTTTTTTTTTGTACTTTATTTCACAGGTGAATGGGTAGGGGTACATTGTACCCCATACTCATTCACATAGGGTGGGGGGCCGGTATCCGGGGGCCCCCTTCTTAAAGGGGGTTCCCGGATTCCGATAAGTCCCCCGCTCGCAGACCCAGACAACCAACGGCCAGGGTTGTCGGGAAGAGGCCCTTGTCCTCATCAACATGGGGACAAGGTGCTTTGGGGTGGGGGGGCCGCGCGGCCCCCCCTTCCCCAAGGCACCCCCCCATGTTGAGGGCACGCGGCCTGGTACGGCTCAGGAGGGGGGGCGCGCTCGCTCGCCCCCCTTTCCTGGCCGGCCGGGTAGCGTGCTCGGACAAGGGTCTGGTGTGGACTTTGGGGGAACCCCCACGCCGATTTTTTTCGGCGTTGGGGTTCCCCTTTAAGCCCATTCCAGGCGGCGGAGCCCGCGACGTCTCCTTCGCGGGCCCCGCCTACCTGTACACGCGCTCGAAATGGGCGGACTTTCCGAGCGGGAACAGTCCGCTCATTTCGAAAGTACAGCGGACAGGCCCACACACGGGCGGACTGTTCGCTCAAACACAGTTTCAGCGGACAGTTTTTCGAAATTTCCGAAAGACTTTGTCCGTCCAACTGTCCGCTGAAACTGTCCGCTGAAAGCCCACACACGAGCGGACTGTCCGCCCAAACACTGTTCAGCGGACAAGGTTGGGCGAACAGTCCGCGCGTGTGTACGCGGCCTTAAACAGTGCCTTCCCCTTAAAACTTGATGAGATCACCCTGTAGCCAATTTCCCTTCATCATGACCTACTGTAGCTTTGTCTTTAAGCCCAGGTTCATATTGATGCAATTTGGCATGCAATTTGACATGTCGAATTCCGTGCCAAATCGGCGGCTATTGCCGGCAATGCACTGTCCGAATCGGCGCAATACTGACTTTGCGGCACCGCACAGATTCTTAAAGGTAGTTTCTGTATTAATTTTAGTGACTTTGGGTGCAATTTCAATAGACATCTGTGCGGGAACCTGCACAGATGTCTCTGAAATCACCCCTCCCCATAATCGGACTAACATACGGGTATGCAGTCGTGCGAGTTCAGCTGAACTCACTTGATTTCAATCCCACAGCAGTGTGAACCCAGGCTAAAGCATCAGTGAACCCTTACCTTGTAATACAACCCATCCAGTTTAAGGCGTGGTCAACACTGCCACTACCTGAAAGTCACACAGCTTATGGTGAGACTTTGCCAGGAGACTTCCTGGCGACCTGAGTACTACTTTGAGGCAAAAGTCTAATAGAAGTCGCCTTGAAGTAATATAGGGACCTTTTCCAAAGTCGGAGCGACTTCAGTAGTGCTAATTAACACAGCTCTCATTGAATAACATGGGATTTTACATGTCATGCCATTTGGGGTTTCACAAGCCGGATCCCAAGTCGTGGCTGTGTGAGCCGTACCCTGAATGGAAATGAAAAATAAAACAATTGTGTATAGATATAAAAACATAATAAATACCAGCAAGAGGCAGAGAGAGAGCAATACACTGATCTTCCCATTGATTAGCTGGGCGGGGGCTGGATTGTGCTAGCACAAGGCTTAGCCATTGGAGGACAGGAGCCAGATTGCTGACCAGACTGGAAAGAATGTGCTGCTAGACCTGGTCTGGTCAGTTTGAAATAGGAACGCTGGGGGACTGGCAAGATCACCAGGTATTTCACACAAATTATTAAATAAAAAGGATACTTTTTTTTTTTTTTTATATAGGTACACGGTACAACAAATACATGTTAGGAAAATGAAATATTGAGGTAACAAACAGCACAAAATAATCATAGGTTGATTTACTAGAGACAAATAGACCATTTGCATTGCAAATTAATTTTCCTGAGAGCTTAGTGAATGTGGTGAACGTTCACTTCCCAATACATGCAAGGAGAATATACATGATTTTAAAAAAAAGGATTTTTGCTGCACATTATTGGATGATGAATTTGTTAAGCTCTGGGGAAAAGTCTCTTGCAATGCGCGACTTACTAAGGTCAAAAAGACTGATTGCTTGGCAAGTCAACTCCATAGTGACCTGTTATGGTAGGTTTGTAAGTGTGGACAGATAATACAATGGATATGAGAACCATAACTTCCTAAGTACAACTTATGAGAACCATAACTTCCTAAGTACAATGCGAGAACTGATGTTTTTGAATACCTAAAGTATTTCTAAGCCATTACTTTCCAAAGTGAAGCATGTCCTCTCTTAGACAGTTGTCACAGGAGCAAGTGCCCCTATTTGATGATTTCTAATCTACAGTTCTGGTGGCAGCTAAAAAAAATTAGGGGTTTTTCATCATCTTCGGTCTTGGTGTAAGCAGTCGACAGGACAAATACAGACGATAAATCCTAACTGGGACAGGGAAAGCAATAAGAATAAACTGATAGGGGTGATAATCCCTTCCTACCGTAAACAAAAAAAAAAGTGTTCCTTTAAATATATTTGACATTTTGGTCAGGATTTTAGGTGTTTCTGTCCAATAGGCATTAATTATTGGTGACAACTCTATCTCTAACGCCAGCCAAAACCCTTTTTGGGGAAGGGTTACAAACGATCAGGTTTTTATTGACATCGGGGTTCTTTCAGGGGAAATTTTAACTTGTTTCTTGTCCTAAAGATCCCATAGAAACTGAGAAAATCTTCCTAATGGAATGGAAATTGACAGTAAAAACCTGACAAACCCTTTCCTGATCCTTCAATTCCTACTATAATCTTATCTTGTTGCCAGTTAGAAATATGCTTTTTGCATGGCCAGCTTTAGGTTGTCTTAACTAGCTTATGTCTTATAGAGCCCATTTGAGATTAGCTCCTGTCTCACGCTGAATGAAAATGTAAAACTACAGTGCAAGCCTACAAGCTAAACTGTTGGGGGAATGCCTACTCATAGGCTTAAAAATCTAATTGAGCAGAGGATGGAAATCTAAGCTGTATATCATATTTACATTAAAATAATAGCTCTACTTACAGAGAGCTTGATAAAAGGCAAATATATAAAGCAGTGAAGGCGACATTAACCAAACATTCACTGGTGGTGAATAATCAGTAATTAAAACACATGCACTAGGAAGATCCACCGTGAATGTCACATTAACTGTTTTTAAATATTCTCTTAGTGTTTTGTACCAAAGGTATTAGATTACAGGAAAAGCATTAACTTTGAATTTTCCATTTTTAGTATTCCGGTTCTCTTCTGTAATTGCAATACTGTGCCAGTGTTCAGTAATATATTCTAGAACATCTCCCCAGAGACCATCACTCATTACACAGCCTACAGTAGTAATGTTATACATATTTTTACAGGAAGATACTGGTTTGCCAGATCATTCACTAAAGAACAAAAGTAAACACAGACATCATGAAGTGCATTAAAAAAATTACACTGTGGCTAGTAAAACAAGGCTGTCCATTCCGAGCAAAAGTCCTAGCCAATTTAAGTCACGGTGTTGGGCGCAGATCATCTTGCACATTTTTTGAGTTTTAATTTTTATCGTGTGTAAAGTACACGCCATTGAAATAGAATCCCTTAACTTTGATTTAGTTTGCACTTCATTCGATGTTCATTTAGCAACTGGCGCCACCAGTCCTATAACTATTACTCGCAGCATGTTGGAAGGAATTTATATTTGCTAGGTATTATTAAAAGCCTGTTTGAGGATGAGAGTTACATTGTGGAGAGGAGTATTTAATTAACAGGGCAATGATTAAATTGCAGGAACCCACAGAAGTCAAAAAGACTGTACCATACTAAAGGCAGGTTAGTACAAGATGATTTTATTGTAAAACTATAGGCAAAGCTTTTTTTTCTTTTTTCATTTTAGAGTAAGGGAAGGTTATAATCCCTGTTGAGTTTTTTGCCACCTGTGCCCCATTGGGGAGATTTCCGTTTACTTCATGTCCCATAGCCAAACGGGAAGTCCCTGAAAATTAAGACAATCCCTTGGGGACCCTCAGAACTAGTGTCCTCATTGGAAAATGTCCCCTCTATTAATTTTCTGGGGACAATCCAAAATTTGGGATTTTCTTTTATTTTCACTTTCTATGCTAATGGTAAACAGAACAAATAGAGTGGGTGAATCTTTCTAATGGGGGCACAGACAGCAATAAAAACCTGCCAGTTGTTCTATTCTCTCTCCACTCCAACCAAAACTAAACGTTTTGCCTTTAGTTATACTTTCATTTACTAGAGACACAGCAGTACAAGGACTGATTGGCTGCTATTCATACTGTACTTTGAGTTTTTCTACTTGCATTACCATTTTTCTTCTACTTACAACCTAAATATTAGTTGCCCACCAATGCGACAGGACATTTTATAGGTTCTCCATTTCCCAGCCAGTACACAATGCCCACCAATGCGTCAGGACATTCTAAAGGTTCTCAGTTTCCGAGCCAGTACACAACTTCAAAAAATTAACAGATGATCAGACCGTATTCATTTTACAGAATCTCGGGATTCTGGATTTATAGTAGAATGCACATTTTAAAGCCAGCCATAGACGGTTCAAATCTGGGCCAGTGCCCAACCAGTGCCAGTGGCCGGTACCAGATGCAAACTATGTATGGGCAGGTACAACCAGCCTGTTGGATTTTTCCATGTGATTGTCAGCAGTCATAGCCATTAGCAATAATCACTATGTGTTCTCCCAGCCGTGACAGTTTCCTGCGTCCCCCCAGCTAACAATACGGTAGCTCCATGGGAGTGATTCTCCCATCAACACTAACTGTGTTAATGGGGTAATTGAGCGATTTTTATTTATTTTTTTCCTGCAAACCATGGTCAGAGCTGCCATCAATGGATGTAGGAGGCCCGTGCACAGGGCCAGCCTGGCTCCAGCAGCATAAGCACTTTGGCAGCCAGCTGCTGGCCCAAGAGAATAAGCTGGGTGCCATAACAGTTAAGTGCACTGCCTTCACACAAGCTGCCAAAGCCAAAACATTCCTCCCCCGCAGCTGAATAGTGATTGGGCACTGCCAGGCTCCGGCTCCTACCCCGAGGCGGAGCCTAGACTAGCAATGTGCTTGGGCGAGACTTGGGGAGGGGGTGTTACCAGCCTCAGAAGTGGTGGGACCCAGCTCACCTTCTCAGGTGCTGCATGCAGATTCGAGAAAGCAGCATGGAGAGTAAGTGTGTGTGCAGGCTGCTGTACCCTCAAATCAGCCTGTGTGTGGATAGTGGACTGTCTGTACTAATCTGCCCAGATGGCACATCATATATACTGACATAATGGAGTTACATTGTGTGTTTCTGGGTGAGGATGAGGAGGAGAGTTATATTGTGGAGAGCCTCTCCACAGTGTAACACTCCTCCTCATCCCCACCCAGAATCATCCATCCCTCTCCACAATGGAACTCTCATCCTTCTGGCCCTGGGAAATGGTGGTGAATAAGCCCTGGGAGGCCCAGGCCTAAAGCTTTGTAAGGGGTCCCAGAATTTCTGATGACTGCCCTGCCTGTGGTTGCAGATAAGAAAATCGCACAGTCTATGGCTGGCTTTAGGGCGAAAATGGGGATGGTTAGGAAGATCAAGGGCAATGCACCTGGCTTCTTAATTTATGCTATCACTCTGCATTTTAAATTAGCCTGTTAAGGCTAATTACATAATTATTAAGCAGAATTACAATATGTGATCACTGATAACCCACTCCAGCCTTTAGTTCTATCAAAGCAGGGGGCTGGCAAATTGTCTGTTAAATCCCAGATTTTGATTTGAGAATTACAAGTCAGTTTCTTTTGTATGGTTACATTCTTCAGTAATGGCTACCTTGCAATTGCCATAATGGCTACTATGCTATTGCCATATAAAAGCATAACAAACATTTGGTCACGTTGATTATATGTTTTTGATCAACTATATTTGCCAGATTTTGATTCAATATACTGTATAGTATTGTGTAAAGTTGCCCATAGACATAAATTGGCACTCGGGGGACCCAGTTGCTGGAAAAATTGTGAGAACAATGATATACACTTCTATGTTTCTTTTAACAAACAAGTGTATACGATAATAAATTGCACAAGCATCAGGGGTTACCAGCCTTCTCTTTGGGGAGCAATAGTGATCAGTTGCCAAAAATTGTCAGCTGGTTTGGTAGGGAAGAACTGATAATATAGATGTGATCACTTCCAGATCCTACATCCCACTGAGAGTGTGCATGTTGTTACAGTAGTAGAGCATTATTTTGAACTTTTTTCCTTATTATTTTCAGCAAATGGAACTGATGCATTGAGATAGCTAGAAGGAACACATTTCTGTGGTTTACTCCTTGCTACAAAATATATGAACTGTGCTCCATCATTTGTCTAAAGATAAGATTCATGTCAGGCTTTGACATGGTTTCATATACCATCTATAAGGAGATATCAATGTAGCATGACATATTTTATCATGCATCATGTGCTGGTAAATGTGTGTTAAGCAATATGAACAAACTTGATGTAACTTTTTTTTGAATTTGCTTTCTCTGTGCGAACTATTGCACAGATCATGTAGTGAGTTATTTTAATTAGTATGCATTGCATTCCCAGGTACTTTCTACTTGTAATAACCTGGCCTAGTCTGATAACATTCTTGGTGTGCTTGAAAGAAATAAATAAAAACGTTTTGCAAATTGCTTCCAGATTTTTTTCTTTTATTTAAGAAGAGTATACATCCTTCATAAGTAAGATGAACTTTTTGGTATCTGTATATATATATATATGTGACATAGTAAAGTATAAAGAAAAAAACTAGGCCTAACTAATGTGGTGTTTTTCTTATGATAAAAAATAATTTATAGATTACCCAGATGCCAATTACTGTCCGGTACCCTGTATTAAAGTGGTATTAACAGTTGGGCTTTAAAAAAAAAAAAAATTATAAAACCTGTTATACTTATGCCGCGTACACACGATCAAACTATCCGGCCCGTGTATGGGCTCCGGCGGACTTTTTTTTTTACCCAAAAGTCCGGCGGACTTAGAAAGTAGTTTTGGCTCAAAAATTGGCCGACGGAATCCCAGACTTTTTAGCGTGGCTCCAGGTAGCCGGGACTAGCGAAGGAAGTCAAGGTCGCCGCTTTAGGCGAGATTGACACCTCGCTGGACCCTTCACCTGGTATGGACTTAAAGGGGAAGTCCTACGCTGAAAAAACAGCGTGGGGGTCCCCCCTAGGTCCATATAAGACCCTTATCCGAGCACGCTACCCAGCCGGTCAGGAAAGGGGGTGGGGACGGGCGAGCGCCCCCCCTCCTGAGCCATACCAGGCCGAGTGCCCTCAACATGGGGGGTGCTTTGGGGAAGGGGGGGCCGCAAGGCCCCAAAGCACCTTGTCCCCATGTTTATGAGGACAAGGGCCTCTTCCCGACAACCCTGGCCTTTGGTTGTCGGGGTCTACAGGCGGGGGGCTTATCGGAATCCGGGAGCCCTCTTTAATAAGGGGGCCCCCGGATACCGGCCCCCCACCCTATGTGAATGAGTATGGGGTACAATGTACCCCTACCCATTCACCTGTGAAAAAAATGTAAATAAAACACAACACACAAGGGTTAAAAATAATTTATTGCACAGCTCCGGGGGTCTTCTTCCGTCTTGGGGGGTCTTCTCGCCAGACTCCTCTGCTATCTTCTGCTCTTTTGCTAGCTCTTTTACTAGTGGAGGAGCACGGCTTTCTTCTTCGTTGCCGTCCGGGGGTCTTCTTCCGACTTCGGGGGTCTTGTCCCCCTCTTCGGTTCTTCTTGCCTGGCCTCCGCTCCTTCTTCCAGCTCTTTTACTGACGGTGGCCCGGTCTTCTGTCGCCACCTTCTGTTCTTCTCTTCTTGAGATGTTGACTCATCGCTGTCTCTGGCCGTAATGACAGGGATGTGTTGCGCGGCGACTTATATAGGGACAATGGGCGGGGTCACCGGGTGATGTCCCCGCCCTTTATGATGTCACAGTCCCAGCATCCTCTGGGACTGTGACATCATAATGGGTGGGGACATGACCCGGCGGACTAAACGGCGGACCTAGTCCGCCGGAAAAGTCCCGTGTGTGGGCAGGTCCGCTCGTTCGGACAGTGCGGCGGTTTGTCCGCCAGACTAAGTCCGCCGGATAGTCTTATTGTGTGTACGCGGCATTACTTGCTCTGTGCAATGCTTTTGCACAGAGCATCCCTACTCCTCTTTTTCTGGGGTCCCCCCTGGTGCTCCTGACTCCTCCCCCTTGACCAGTACCCCCATGGTGCGTGCTCTCTCCCGAGCCCCTCTCTATGTGTCCATAAGACCGGCCCCACCCCCTGCTCTCTCCTTTTTCTCAGCCAGCCAAGAGAGGGAGTCATGGGCCAGCTGAGGCTCTCATGCACATCACTGGATCAAGAGGGAGCTGATTTAAATATTGGGGGGAGATGTGGGGTGAGCAGCACACACATTTTTTTACCTTCATGCATAGACTGCATGAAGGTAAAAAAAACCTTCAGCCTTTACTGTACAACCACTTTAACTATTAGGAATGAAGAGTATATATTATTGTATGTATTTTCTTTCATTCTTTAGGTAAACATTCATTGGGTATGTTTCATATACATTTTTCATAATTGCTGCCCTCAGCCTGCAGGTAAAGCTGTAGGATCATTCTCAAATGTCATGCTTACTTTCCATGTTTTGCTGGAAAAGGGTAGTTGTGTACAGAGCTGAATAGCAAAAGCTCAAATTGTACCCAGTTAAACGAGTCAGAAAGTACTTACCCCCTCCTCTCCCTGCCTATTCTGTATCAATTAGCGATAGATACACTGACAAATGGAAAAGCTATGGCTGTGCTTACTTTAGAAGACCCTGAATAATCTGCAAAACCAGCGTCTTGGGTTTACTTTGTAATGCTTACTTGTAAAAAAAAAAAAGATTTATGCAAGTAATAAAAAAAAATATATAATGCAAAAGTTTGACAAATAAAACAACCTCAAAACAATTTGTTTCCCCTGAAAACCCAAAGTTTCAAGACCAGGTTGTCATAGTGTGGCTCATTTACGCCATCCCAGAATTAGGATAACTTGAAGCTATCTCTTCTTTGAATATTTACTTACCAAACAAAATTGTCCCAAAATTGTATAATTAATAGCCGGACAGTTAGGTTTTGAGCAGTATGCAATACAGTATTTAACAAGTCAATGCACATTGTAGAAAATCCAGCCTCATTAGGAATTTATATGTAATGGCTGAATCAGGAGATTTAGAAGTGCAGCTCACATTTTTATGGCAATTTTGATTAATTTGACAAATTCATCTGTCTTTTTATTTTATTTTTTATTTCATGTGATCTGTGTATTCTAATGCCCCGTACACACGGTCGGACTTTCCGACGACAAAATCCGTCTGATTTTTTCAGACGGATTATGGCCCAAACTTGTCTTGCATACACACGGTCGCACAAAATTGTCGGAAAATCTGATCGTTCTGAACGCGGTGACGTACAACACGTACGACGGGACTATAAACGGGCCAGTAGCCAATAGCTTTCCTCTCGTAATTTCTTCTGAGCATGCGTGGCACTTTGTCCGTCGAAATTGTCTACACACAATCGGGATTTAAAGGATCAGATTTTGTTGTCGGAAATATTTTAGATCCAGCTCTTAAACTTTGTGTGTCGGAAAAAATCCGGTGGAGCCCACACACGATCGGATTTTCCTACAACACAATCCAATCGCACATATTCCATCGGAAAGTCCGACTGTGTGTACAGGGCATTAGATCTACCCTAGTTTGTATTAACTGTTTGTATTAAAACCCCAGACAAGTCGGTGGGAACTCAAACAGCTAGGAGATATGAAAGAGATAAGACGCACCTTTGAAAAAAACTTTGAAGCATCTCAAACATAAACTGAACACATCTAAATAAACACTATAGTTGGCTGTCTTTGCACTCTATGTATACAGTTTTCAAGCTCTGTTACATCCATCTTGAGTTGATGACGTCTTTTGGAAAGCTTTTATTCACGTCTCAGCGTATACCCAGTTCAAGCCAACCACAATAGGCCCTTTGGCTTGCAAAAATGTACATACTTTTGTATCCCTCTTTCCACCCCACCTTCATTCCATTGTGCTTGTATTCTATGAAAAGACCACAGGGTATTTTGTTGATGGATAATGGGAAAGGAAAGGAAGGGGGTACATAAAAGCATATGATTGTTCCCAATGTTCTTGTATACACACAGACTGGAAACTAGCTCCTATGGTTATAGGCACTTTTAGTTGTGGCCAAGGAGGCAATAGAATAGTTTAACCATAAACTGGCTGCCATTGAAGTTTAAAAAAGAGCATTTTCATAGAGGTGAGTTTCGTCTTATTTTTCTCTATTGATTAATTTCTCCAATTTAAACGAGAAGTGTGGGTTTAAAAAAAAAAAAAAAAAAAAAAACATACTCGCCTGGATAGCTAGCTGCCCTCCGTTGGCTCTACACCAAGAACGGAGCGATCAGAGACCACTGATTGCTTAGTTCTCGGGCTTGCTCTGAGTACAGAGGGGTGACTGTCAGTCCTTCACTCTGTGCTTTGCCCCTCCAGTGCTCACTGGAGCGACAGACTGTGGAGGGAGTGGCTGGCACAGGCTCTCAGCCAGCTGACAATCGGGCATCTGGGCAGACCAAAACATTATTGTTCAGATCCTTCCAGAGTCTGGACTGGCTCTGACTGTTGGCTGAATCTGAGTCACAGGAGTGTAGAACTAAGTGCACTCCTGTGACCCACAGGAGAGCTTTGGCCCTACTTCCCCTTTTAATATAAAAGAAACACCAATTATGTAATAATTTTAAAAAATATATATTAACATTTAAACAAATTTCCTGAATGTGGCTTGATGTCCACCTTTTATTAGACAGAAGAGGGAAAGGCAGCATCAGGAGTCGAGCAGATCTTTTTGATTGCCAGTGTGCTGATAGGAGCAGAGGAGTAACCTCATCAGCGTGCCGCTACTACTTCATTGTCCAATCAACAGGCCAGGGGGTGTGTTCTAGACCAAGCTTTGCTGCAATGGAAGTAAAGGATCTGAATGTGCTGTCTTACAGCTGTGTCTGGAACACAAAATTGCCAGCGTAACTAAATAATTCACAAATATAGATTTTTAACTGTGTATACAACTGCTTGCCTGGAGTTCAATTTTAAAACAGGAGGATTTAATATTTAAATAACTTTAACTGCTAGTTCTTTCTTTTTGAAACTCCGAATGCTTTCACAACCCTATAAATAAAGAAAACACACTGAAGAACACATTTTGCAATTCAATACGACTACAGGCTTCAAATGTTATGTTTCTTTTCTCCCAATGTCCCATGAAAGAGGTTTATGTCTGTCTATTAGTGACTGTGAGAGGCAGAGCAGGTATAAATCCTGCCAAGTTGTCCTTGTGTTATGTCTGTGTGTAGTTTAACAAGGCTGTGCGTGACTAATTCAGTTTATTTGGGCATGACAAACTCTGTGAATATGGGAAAAGGGTCTTGTTCCCAAAGGACGCATTCAACAATATGGGGAAATATACCTTTTCCTGTTGACGCACTTTTTCTGTTATGCAATTTTTTTTCTTTTTTTTTACATTTACAAATACTGTATACTGTGCATCTTTTCATCAGATCAAATAGGCCTACGAGCATATATGTCTTTAGTTTATATATCTAATTGTCTGTGTTGCTATATAAGAACGCCTAGGGGGGTGACCCTTGGCATAAAAAAAAAAGAATAGATTAAACACTGTTAGAATACTTTTCAACATTGTGAATGAGTTGTTAATTATCTATGTCATGTCTGATTAGTAAACAGGATTTCTGTTCTAATAAGCATTCTGATTGTTTGTGACCTTGAGGGTATGCCTTTTTTCTCCATATGGGATGTGACATTAGTATGTGCACGATAGATGTAACTTTCTAATCCAGTATCACTTTGGGCTTCAATTATATCAAGTCATATACATTAACTATTTTCAATTAGGGGCTTTTTTTTTTTTAATAGCAAATTGGTTTTTAACCACTTATACTGGGCACTTTCACCCCTTTCCTTCCCAGACCAATTTTCAGCTTTCAGTGCTGCCACACTTTGAATGAGAATTGCGCAGTCGTGTAAGACTGTACCCAAATACATTTTTTATAATTTTTTTTTTCACACAAATGGAGCTTTTTTTTGGTGTTATTTAATCACCACTGGGGTTTATTTTTTACTCTACAAATAAAAAAAGACCAACATTTTTCAAAAAAATGCATTATAAAATATTGCAAATAAGTAATTTCTCTTGATAAATTTTGACCAAAAATGATGCTGCTATATTTCGTTGGTAAAAAATAAGCCAAATCAGTGTTTATTTGGTGTTGGCAGTGATGGGGGACAGACAGATTTTTTTTATTGGGACACTGACAATGGAGAGTAGAGTACACATGAGTGTCAAACTGCAGCCTATGTTCATTAAATTTTTTGAAGCAAGCCTTAAACTGAAGTAAAATATTAATTGAAGTTAAATTCTGACATGAAATGATGGAAAAAGGGAAAAAATACCTTTTCAGTGGGTCTCCTCCTACATTTCGGGAGTTAACTTCTCATTTTTGCGCAGGGTACAAGTATAAAGCACACTTACTGTATATACCTGATCCCTGGCATGCTTCTCTTCTGTGCAACCGGTTCCCCACAACCCCTTCTCTTTCCGGACTCTAGCTTCACATGCTCCTCCATCTAGGCACTGGCAACCTAAAAAGGAACCTCATATAGTGTAAAATCCTTTTTTATTGATGGAATATTATTGTTATTATTATTATTATACAAGATTTATATAGTGCCAACAGTTTTCACAGAGCTTCAAAACATGAGGGCATACAGTTACTAGCATTGCACCGATACTAAGCATTTGCACGAGAACTTGTACTTGTGCAAATCCTCAGATACTAAAACAATACCTTCAAGAGTCCAGTACGATTTAGTTCACTTTCACTTTTTTAAAGTGTATAACACTTAAAATGATATGTGACTCTTTAAAATCTTATTTTCAAAAAGAGTCTAGCACATTTCTCAGCCCAGTTCAGGTGTGATTTCCAACGACCTACACTTTAACAATTCGCACCTGAATCACACCTGAATGAAGTTGCACTGGAGGGGGGTTGAAATTGCGCTGCAAACGGGCCCCACACAACACAGTACACTATATTGCCAAAAGTATTGAGATGCCTGCCTTTACACGCACATGAACTTTAATGGCATCCCAGTCTTATTAGTACGTAGGGTCCAATATTAGGTTGACCCACCCTTTGCAGCTATAACCGCTTCAACTCTTCTGGGAAGGTTGTCCACAATGTTTAGGAGTGTGTCTATGGGGATGTTTGACTATTTGTCCAGAAGCACATTTGTGATGGACAAGAAGGCCTGGCTCGCAGTCTCTGCTTTAATTCATTCCAAAGGTGTTCTGTCGAGTTGAGGTCAGAACTCTGTGCAGGCCAGTCAAGTTCCTCCACCCCAAACTCACTCATCCATGTCTTTAGGGACCTTGATTTGTGCACTGATCCAAATCATTTGGTGGAGGGGGGATTATGATGTGAGGTTGTTTTTTAGCGGTTGGGCTTCACACTTTAATTCCAGTGAAGGGAACTTAAGGTGTCAGCATACCAAGCCTTTTTGGACAATTTCATGCTCCCAACTTTGTGGGAACATTTTGGGAATGGCCCCTTCTTGTTCCAACATGACTGCGCACCAGTGCACAAAGCAAGGTCCACAAAGACATGGATGAACAAGTTTGGTATGGAGAAACTTCCCTCAACCCAATAGAACACTTTTGGAATGAATTAGAGCAAAGACTGCGAACCGGGCTTTTTCGGGCCAACATTCGTGCCTGACCTCCCAAATGCGCTTCTAAAAAATGGTCAAACATTCCCATAGACACACTCCTAAACCTTGTGGACAGTCTTCCCAGAAAAGTTAAAGCTGTTATAGCTGCAAAGGGTGGGCCAACTCAATATTAAACCCTACAGACTAAGCCTGGGATGCCCTTACAGTTCATGTAAAGGCAGGTGTGCCAATACTTTTGGCAATATAGTATATACAGTGCCTTGAAAAAGTATTCATACCCCTTGACATTTTTCACATTTTGTCATGTTACAACCAAAAACTTATGTATTTCATTGGGATTTTATGGGATAGACCAACAATAATTGTGAAGTGGAAGGAAAATAATAAATGGTTTTCAAAATTTTTTACAAATATCAGAAAATTGTGGGGGACATACTAAAACATTTAATGTGCAAAGTAATAATAAGTTTCATGCATTTCGGTGTTCCATAAGACAAACTAGGCTTGTTAAACTTGTTTTTTGGGAAGCTTAATGTGGCTTAACATACAGAAAAAAACTTAAATGTTAACCAATTTCCCCCAAACTTCACACAATAGAAGACTATCTATGCCAACATATTCTTAAAATTTCAGCTCATTTGGTAAATCACACCAAAAGTTATTCTCATTAAGCTATATTTTATAATGCTAAAAACATTTAATGTGAACAGCTTAATGTACCATAATGTTCCTAAACCTCAATCAAACTTTGCACAGCCTAGGTTCTCAACTTCCCAAACCTACTCAAGAAGTTTCATGGGTTTTGGTCTCTTACAAGGCAAGCTAGGGAGATTAAGCTTGTTTTTTGGGGAGCTTAATGTGGCTTAACGTACAAAAAAGAGCTTAGGTGTTAACTAATTTCCCTTAAAATTAACAAAAGAAGACTCTATCTATGCCAACATATTCTAAAAAATGTCAGGTCATTTGGTGGACCCCAAAAGTTATTGACATTTAGGGTCCTTTCACACAGGGCGGATCAGTGCTGATTCACCCTGTGGATATCCGCTTGCTCAGCGGGGATCGCCAGAGCGATCTCCGCTGAGCAGGAAGATGACAGGTCTGTCTCTGCACACTGCACAGGGACAGACCTATCACAGCACCGCTCTCTCCTATGGGAGATCGGATGACGACGGACCGCAGTGTCCGTCGTCGCCCAATCCGATCCGATGACGGATGGAAAAATAGCTTTTTCCTCCGTCACACTTTTTCGGATTGGAGCGGGTCGGATGTCAGCGGATTTGTCACCGCTGACATCCGATGCTCCATAAAGCTCTATGGAGCATCCGTTCAGGTCCGCCTGAAAAACTGACAGGCGGGCCTGAACGGATCATTTTTAATCTTTAATCTTTTTTTTTTTTTTTTTTTTTTTTTTTTTACAATTCTTAACCAGTTGCAGACTTTGGGCGCACTAGACATGTCCAAAAACATTTCATCAGTGTACACTGGGAATGTCTAGTACATCCAGTCCTTCCGCTGTGCTGCTGGGACCCTTCCCTGTCTCAGTACCCAACAATTCAGCAGGAGCTGTCAAAAAAAGAAGCAGCCTGGCAATGTTTCTCAACAACCACCTCACAGAAAGTTACATTGAAAGGTATCAGTTGTAACTTTCTGTGTTTTGGCATCTACAGATAAAAGTGATGAACTTCGATTTTCAGGTGAAGAGAGTTAAAGCAACCTTGACAAGTAAAAAAAATATATATATATTTTTCTATTTAAATGTTCCTCTGTTGAACCCCTTATTAATCCTTTACTTTTCTCTAATTAGCACTGAATAACTCTATATTATCCTTCTCTATTCAATTGTAATTTTCCTGGTGACACAGCATTGGCGCCATTGACTCCTGCTGCTGTCAATCAAAGTCAGGTAGCCAATCAGGAGAGAAAGGTGGCGGGGCCGAACCATGGCTCCATGTCTAAATGGACACAAAGCTGCGGCTCGGCTCGAGTTCCCCATAGCAAGCTATGGGAGGCCAATTTTGTTTGGGTACAACGTCGCACAACCACGCAATTGTCAGTTAAAGGGTTGTAGTGCCGTATCGCAAAATATAGCCTGATCATTAAGGGGGCAAATACTTCCAGGGCTGAAGTGGTTAATCAATAGACTTGAAACTTTGCACAACCAAAGTTTTTATCTTCCCAACCCTATCCTGAAATTTTTATGGATTTTGGTTTCCCACAAGGGAAATGAGTGACATTTAGCTTAAAGGATATGTAAAGGTTCTTTTTTTTTTTTTTTTTTTTTTAAACAAGCATGTCATACTTACCTTTCTGTGCAGTTGGTCTTGCACAGAGTGGCCCAGATCCTCCTCTTCTGGGGTCCCTCAAGGGTGCCCCTGGCTGAGCCTCCTTTTTTTTTGTACAAAAGTTTTGATTAAAAACAATAATACACACTTTCGCCCTCACACCTGTGCATCACCACTGCGCTTACACAAAAAAAGCAGCCGAGGAAGGGGTTAAATGCGCCCCTGAAGCGACACTGCCGAATCACTTTGGAGGTGCTTTGGCAGCGGTGCCCATTCATTTCAATGGGCAGGACTGGTGAAGGAGCGGTATACACCGCTCCAAAGATGCTGCTTGCAGGAGTGCCAACGCAGTCCTGCCAGCGCGTATCCTCAGTGTGAAAGCACTCGGGCTTTCACACTGAGACTGCAGGGAAGCCATTTTGCAGGCACTTTACAGGCGCTATTTTTTAGCCCAAATGCGCCTGAAAAACGCCCCAGTGTGAAAGGGGTTTAAGGCTGGATTCACACCTATGCATTTTTAGTGCATTTTGCAGATTTGCACAACAGAACGTGTTCCATAGGAAACCATGGTGAATGGACTGTAGTACAAATCTGCAAAATGCAAAAAGGACTAAAAATGCATAGGTGTGAATCCAGCCTGTTAGATTTTATGAGATGAAGGGGGAAAAAAAAAAGAAAAAAAATCGGCCTAACATATCGGCCCAAAAAAAAATCGGCATCATATATCGGCCATCAGCCACCGCAATTTCTAAATATCAGCATTGGCATCGGCCAGAGAAAAACCCATATCGGTTGACCTCTAATTATTAATGTTGTTTTTCCTATAGTACAGCTCCCTCTCCCAGGCTAAACACTCTCCAGCAAGTTATAGGTTTCCCTAGTTGAATCTTCAAACTGTAATATGGTAAAAATGTGAAAGTCATATTTAAAATGTATTTTATTAAAAGATTACAACTGTGCTATATACATGCTAAAGAAATGAATCTCGCTACACAGAGAGAGTGTATGCAGATACTTGAAACTGCGTTCCTGCTGTCATTTGTTGACACTACTAATCATTTTTTTATTATTATTCATTTGTTCCTTTTCTACAGCGCAGTTCAATGGCAGCGAGAGGCAGTTATCGCCATCTCCAAGCAGTGACAGACGCAGACAGCTGAGAGCTCCTGGAGGGGGCTTCAAACCGATCAAACACGGCAGCCCTGAACTTTGTGGTATCTTGGGCGAGAGAGTGGATCCAAATGTTGCACTGGAGAAACAAATGTGGGTTTTAGTATTAAGTGATAATATTCACTGATGAAGGTTCCAAACTTGATTATTGTTGCAGTATGTGAAGGATAATCCTATCCATAAATAAATAGAGTTTGTTTGAATGCTGGCAGGGGTCTTCTCCAGCCAGCTCCAGCACACTCCAGCAGACAGCGCTTGGGGCTGTGCAGCTACTACTGCAGGTTTCCGTTGCCTGTCCAAAACAAATGCCCTTGCAGTGCAGGTGCCCGCACCTTTTATTCAGATGGTGCCCATCCGAATAAGGCATTAAAGCCTAAATTTAGTTATATTCTTAAACTGAAAATTATAATCCTTTGCCCCTCCCATGCCCCTTTGGCGCCAATTTGCAGCTATTGGAAATGTCATAGGTTTGCCTCAAGAGTGCCAGTTGTGCCCAACCGTCACAATCCTATCCCTCCTTCATTCATGAAAGCTGTACTGTAGCATTCAGAAGGTTATCCCGGTGGGAGGGGGGGGGGGGGTGAAGATTTAAATTTGAGACCGTGCAAGGGGCACTTCTCAATTAATGAAACTAATGTCCCTGTTTTTTTTTCTTTTTATAATTAACTAAAGTTAGTCTTCGTTCACCCTACTGCAACATAGCACTCTGCATGTCCATGATGGACATTCATGGACAGACGTAAAAATCATGGAGTTCACAAAATGTCTGGAATTTACAGACAGTTGGCAAGAGATAATGTTAGGGGTATTTCAGTTTTCCTGTACTTGCCCAAAAATAGAAATACAGTTTTAACGGGGGTTAACCCTTTAATAATAGCATTTTAAACAGTTGTCATGTTTTCTGATTATACACAGTTGTGCATCTATCACTAACAGTGCCACTGGGCGGCACAGTGGTGTAGTGGTTAGCACTCTCGCCTAGCAGTAAAAAGGGTCACTGGTTCAAATTCCAACCATGACACTACCTGCCTGGAGTTTGCATGTTCTCCTTGTGCCTGCGTGGGTTTCCTCCGCGTACTCCGGTTTCCTCCCACACTCCAAAGACATGCAGGTAGGTTAATTGGCTTCTGTCCAAAATTGTCCCTAATATATGAATGGGGACCTTGGATTGTGGGCTCCTTGAGGGCAAGGACCAATGAGAGTGTGCAATGTACAAGGATAGGGACAGTTGTAGACACTCACTCAGGATGAACTGGATGGACTGGTGTCCTTATTCAACCTTACTAACTATGTAACAGTGAAATAATGAGATGTTCTTTTAATTTCAGATGGTATCATGGAGCAATCAGCCGGACAGATGCAGAGAACTTACTGAGGTTGTGCAAAGAATGCAGTTACCTTGTGCGAAACAGCCAGACAAGCAAACATGACTATTCTTTATCACTAAAGTAAGTCACTGTTATTGAGCATGTTCTCTTTAGTGAGTAAATACATAGAGAGTACAATGTGTATGTGTCTCTGTCTATCTATATATGTATCTATTAATCAAAAACCTGGTCTCAAAAAGTACACTTAAAACATCCACTGCAGTGAAAGCATTTGTAATGTTAGTGTATCTGTAATAAGGGGCTGGTTGTGAAATTGGGGCAGGTGCCCACATATCACAGAATCTAGCAAGTTCCCAGCTATGATGCGTATTTGTAATTTGTATATACCCCTGCCGTAATGAATGCTGCTCAGAAGATGCACTGTTCATCTTTTATTTTATTTTATTTTTTTGCGTTATTTTATTTATTTATTTTTTGAGTGCTTTACCTCCACCCAAACCTTATCTTATTTGCTTTCATTACTTTGCAAAAAAAGTTTTTATATATATTTACTTTAAATATTTTTTTTAATTATCGTGCCTTGAAAAAGTATTCATATCGCTTGAAAGTTTCCTCCTTTTGTCATGTTACAACCAACAATGTAAATGTATTTTATTGGGATTTTATGTGATAGACCAATACAAAGTGGCACATAATTGTGAAGTGGAAGGAAAATGATGAATTGTTTTCAAATTTTTTTACAAATAAATATTTCAGCCCCCTTTACTCTGATACCCCTAACTAAAATCTAATAGAACCAATTGTCTTCAGAAGTCACCTAATTAGTAAATAGAGTCCACTTGTGTGTAATTTAATCTCAGTATAAATACAGCTGTTCTGTGAAGCCCTCGGAGGTTTGTTGGAGAACCTTAGCAAACAAACAGCATAATGAAGGCCAATGAACACACCAGACAGATCGGGGATAAAGTTGTGGAGAAGTTTAAAGCAAGGTAAGGTTATAAAAAAATATCCCAAGCTTTGAACCTCTCCCAAAGCGCTGTTCAATTCATCCTCCAAAAATGGAAAGAGTATGGCACAACTGCAAACCTTCTAAGACATGGCTGTCCACCTAAACTTGCAGGCCGGGCAGGAGAGCATTAATCAGCGAAGCAGCCAAGAGGCCCATAACTCTGGAGGACCTCCAGAGATCCACAGCTCATCTAGGAGAATATGTCCACAGTACTATTAGTCTTGCACTCCATCTGGCCTTTATGGAAGCGTGGCAAGAAGAAAACTATTGAAAGAGAGCCATAAGAAGTCTCTTTTGCAGTTTGCGTGAAGCTATGTGGGGAACACAGCAAACATGTGGAAGAAGGTTCTCTGGTCAGATGAAACCAAGATTGAACTTTTTGGCCTAAAAGAATAACGCTGGTTGTGGAGGAAAACTAACACTGCATATCACCCTGAACACACAATCCCCATTGTGAAACATGGTGGTGCAACAAGCGTGAGCTATTTTTCAAAGAATGGGCAAAATGTCACTCTTTAGATGTGCAAAGCTGGTAGAGACATCCCCAAAAAGACTTGCAGCTGTAATTGCAGTGAAAAGTGGTTCTACAAAGTATTGACTCAGGGGGGCTGAATACAAATGCAAGTCACACTTTTCACATATTTATTTGGAAAAAAATTGCGAACCATTTATTGTTTTCCTTCCACTTCACAATTATGAGATTATTTAAAGAAGGTGCTAATTGTCACAAGGAGGCTGCGCTGACCCACATCCCTGAAGTTACAAGGTTTAAAGGACCCAGAGGATTTTCTTTTTCTTTTTAAAATTTCACAATTATGTGCCACTTTGTGTTGGTCTATCGCATAAAATCCAAATAAAATACATTTACGTTTTTGGTTGTAACATGCCAAAATGTGGAAAATTTCAAGGAGTATCAAGGCACTGTATGTCTGTTTTGCATCTACATGTTTGTATGAAGTGATTTCCTCAAACATTAACTGTTATAACTAAGGTCCAGGTTTCTCCATCCTCTCTCAGTGCTGATACTTGTTCCCTTTTGCTCTGTTTGACAGTGACTTTTGTGGTTGAACTTGATGTTGTGTACAAAATCCTTCAACATCTCTTTCAAGGAAATACAAGGGGCTTCAAGGGAAATGTATGTTATGATGAAAACAAGCAGCAATGAGCTGTTCAGTTGTGTCCTGCTGTGTATGTGCAGCTTTGGCATACTATCCGCTGTGCCGCTGTGTGCTCACTGGCATGCACCAGCAGGTAAAATAATGACTGGTATATTCACGTTATGTTTATGCACTGCAGAGAGATATATCGTGTTCTGTCTGTCGAGCTTCAGCAACAGGTTATTGTGGAAGAAAAAGAAGACTAAGCAAATGTACGCAGCACATAAACTCAATCCCATGTTATGATTTTTTTTTTGCTCTGTAATAATTCTCCAAATTCCAATGAAATGACATCACAAACTGCTCTGAGACCTTGCGTCAAGCAATCGCCTTTTATAGGTCGCATTGTAAATGTTTTAATTAGTGTAGCCAAATAAAGCAGCTGATCTTTTATCTGCTGTAATAACTCACAGGATTTAGTCCTGACACCTGGATTAGAAGTGAGGCCCAGGTTAATTGCATTGCTCCCTTATGTGTTGTAGTTCAACTGCGGTGTGACCTCTTAATTTAGCTGACAAATCCCTTGAATTATCCCTTACCAAGTTTAAAGAGCACTTCTTGTGCGAAACCTCCCAGTGGGCTTAAGTTTGTTAAATTCATATTTGTAGATTTCCAGATTGTAAAGTATATTGAAACAACTTGATATTTGTGTTGAGATGCTTTCTTTCTTTTATGCTGTGTTACTACTTATAACCTGCTATTGTTGTTTGTACTTTTTGTACTTTGAATAAAACTATTTTTTTGGAAATATAATTGAGGTCAAGACGTTTTCCATATAATGTGTATTTTGGTATTTTCTCCCTTGAACTTCTTAGGCCCCTTTCACACGGGCGATCTGATCAGGTCCGCCTGAGTTTGTCAGCAAACACATGTCCGTTGACACCCATTGCTATCCAGTCCTGTCCATCAAAATCAGACAGATGAATGATCTATTCCCCATCCATCTGGAGGATCTGATGGAAATGGACAAGAGGCTAATTTCCATCCCATTGCCCTGTAGATAAGAGTGGGCTGTGTCCGTGTCTGCTTTGCATAGCAGAGCAGTCACAGACCTGTCATCCACCTGCCCAGCAAGGATCAGCAGAGTGATTCCCCGCTGAGCAAGTGGATCCCGCTTCACGGAGGCGCCCATGTGAAAGGTATTCAAAGATAAAGCATCAGTTCATTCAAGATTCAGATTTTCTTGCAATCGTTAAACTTTTTGGAATCCTTCTCCCTTGTTTGGATATATTCTGCAGTGGGTAGAAAGATTAACGTGATTGTAAACCTCAGACCTGAAATAGGAATTAAGCATATCCCTCTATATAGTGTGTATTTGTCTCAATCCAGAGCACTAATGCCCTGTACACGATAGGATTTTCCAATGGAAAATGTGTGATAGGGCCTTGTTGTCGCAAATTCCGACCGTATGTAGGCTCCATCGCATATTTTCCATAGGAATTTCCGTCGCACAAAATTTAACATCTGGTTTTCAAATTTTCCGACAACAAAATCTGTTGTCGGAAATTCTGATCGCGTGTACACAATTCTGACGCACAAAGTGACACACATGCTCAAAATCAAGCAGAAGGGCAGAACTGGCTATTGAACTTTATTTTTCTTGGCTCGTCGTACATGTTGTGCGTCACCACATTATTGACGTTCGGAATTTTTGACCAACTTTGTGTGACCGTGTGTATGCAAGACAAGTTTGAGCCAACATCCGTCGGGAAAAAAATCCCATGGATTTTATTGTCGGAAAATCATATCGTGTGTACAGGGCATTAGTGTCATTTCTGTCTACTATCTCCTTCCTTCTGCTGTCAGCATGAGTTACTTCTGACAAGTTTTCCTGATGCCAAGAGAAAAAAAGTGATGGAGGGATCCCCAGCACACAACCTGTGCTTGATTGTCTCAGCTCTGTGTGCTGTGTGAAGGGGGACATTGTCCCTTCCCTCTAATTGGCTCTCAGCTCTCCTCACTGAGCTCTTCAGAGTGTAACTTCAGCTTTCCGGACCTTTTTCTGAACTCGGACAAGCTTTATATATTCAGCACTTTGAATGAACGTAGTGTAGAGTAGGCTGCTGATAAACAGGTACAACTTAGTAACTTCACCGGGTATATGTGATGGTTTAAAACTAATTTAAATGTACCGTAAGCTTCAAAAATGACACGACTATTTCGAGACATGCCTTCCTCTTCTTGGTGACGGCTTAAAAAATCTAAATGATAAAAATTTTGTTTAAAAAAAATGTAAAAAATAAATGCTAATTAACTGTCTGTGAACTCTAAAAGTGGACCTTCCATGCAATAGTTCGGCGTTCACTTTCTTGCATCCAGCTTTGGCTTGGTGGTGTCACCTATGCCTTTTTTTTTTTTTTTTTCTAATACTTTTTTTTTTTGCTATTTGTATTTAGGAGTTGGAGGGCTGTAGATGCAGTGGATCTTCAATTTATGAAGGTCAGCTTTAAATGGTTATACACATGGCAAATTTATAGTGATCTGATTTTTACTACCTTTTTTGTTGAAATCATGACACAATCTTACAAATTGCGGTTTTAGGCTCTGGTCAACTGCTGCGATTTCAGATGCCGCTTGAGTCGCACAGAATCACATGACCATGGTAATCACATTCACATCAATGCAACTCATCATGATGCAATTTTGGAAAAGATTGCTGTACTACTTTGGTGCGATGGTAGCGCAATTTTGGCGAACCACATCCATGTTGCACTACATAATTGCACTGAAAATCAAATCAAATCAATTTCAGATCGCAGTAGCGTGGACCTAGCTTTAATAGGAGATGGAATCAAAATTGACCTGGTCGAGGCCTGGCAGAAGAATCTGATCTCTTTTGATGAGATTGTTGTTTTTTTGTTTATTTTCTTTTTTCAATTCTATTTTTCGATAAACTATATTGAAACTGGCATGTATTGCCCAGTTTTGATATTACTTGATTACATTTGTGGGTGGTCGATTGCTTCGTTTATGGTGATCACTTGCAATATTATGTGTGATTCCTGATAGTAATTGAAATTGACTGAAGATTGCCACGTATTTTGCCAGCTTTAAACATTAGTAATTGATCATTGGTAGTGAGTAGTGACTTTTATAGCTTGTAGAAAACCGTTTACCTAGGGCAGCCAAGGGTGGACTATAGCTGCAGACAACAATGCAAAGGAGTCCCTGATATTTATTTCAACATATATCTTGTAAAAGCTTCTCACGGTCTTTAAATTGGGTATTCTTGACACTTGTACGACGTGCACTATTTTCTGAGCTATGCGAATCTTCACTTACATAATTCTGTAATTTAACTTGTGCGTTAAATTGCCTTTAGGTAAAATATTAATATATGTAGTTTGACTGCATTCATAAAGCTGGCAGCTCAACTAATGTAACATTTAAATGACCTCAACTGTAAGAAGACGACATTTTTTTTCAAAAATTCCCTTTTACTGATTTTATTATTTATTTTCCTGGGTCAGGAGGAGAAAGTGAAGTGGCAAGCGCACATTGTTAGGCTGAATGACAGGAAAGTTCGTATTGTACAAGAAGTATGGTTTTGACAGTTTGCCAGTAATAGCCACTTTCTTCTAACGGAATACAAACTAAAGCCTAGGCAAGGTTGCTGGAAATACTACGATTTTATTATCTGTTGGGATTGTTAATATTACTTACTAAATGGGACCTGAAGCTGCAGATCATGATTTGAAACAGTTTTTACAGCTGATCAGGCAAATGTGCGTGTGTAAATAGAAATGTGGTAAATGGGATTTTTTGGGGATTTTTTTAGCTGCATGAATTATTTATTTATTTCAGGTACTTATATAGTGCTGTTAGTTTACGCAGCACTTTACATATTCTTTCAAATTCACATCGGTCCCTACCCTCAAGGAGCTTACAATCTAAGGTCCCTAACTCACATTCATATACTAGGGCCAATTTAGACAGAAGCCAATTAACCTACAAGTATGTCTTTGGAGTGTGGGAGGAAACCGGAGTACCCGGGCGAAACATGCAAACTCCAGACAGGTAGTGTCGTGGTTGAATTAAAACATAATGAAACTTGCTAGCTGAGGTGAGGAAGGCTTTTGCCATATTGTGCGAGAACCTCCTAGTTTGCCCTCCACCATCTTCTACAGAACGTCTTCTGAACTGGCATCTTCTTATTTCAGCCTTTGGAAGGCCACCGATAATTGTACATCTGCACATTGTGCTAAAACCCGGCTCCACTCTTGGCATCTTACAGATCCCAGGAGTGTACCCTGCACTGCTCGTGCTCCATACACCGTGTTCACAAAAAAAATTGCTAGGTAGAAAGTAGTTTTCTACCAAAAAAATCTACAGCCCTAGCATTTTTTTTACATTTTTTTACAGTCCTGAGCTGTTGCTGATGATCTTCAATCCTCTTGTGCAAGTTCAAAACTCAAGAAGCTAAATGTAATCTTATAATTTTACCCAATATTCAAATTCTATTCAAACTGGAGTTTCATTTGTTCCCCAGAAAAGTGAATGCATGTGTTCTAATGCTTACAAAAGGTGGTTATTGGGCAGAAATGTAGAACGTTTTACAATATTTCTAATCAGGCTCACGGTGGTAATGCCTGCACTTCAGAAATAAATAAACGGAGGGCGTGAATGTTACATTGTTTATTAGCAATCTTTAGTGCACTAAGCTGGGTTCACTCCAGCAGCTTTAAAATATCACGCTTGATACATCTGGAGGAGGCGCTCTGCAAGGTACAAAGGTTTTGTGATTGTTTCATTAGGTGGGATTTTGATTACATTGTACGTAAACAAAATATGGCACATGCCCTGTCCTTGTTAAATATATTGCACTCTAGGGGTTGAGGAAACAGACAAAACCAAGACCCAACTGTGCCAAAAAATAAACTGTGCAGGTGACTCTATTGTTAAGAAAAATAAAAAAATTTCCAAAGTCTGATATATATACATTGCCAGGATTTTTAGCTTCTCGCCTAAGCCTGGCATAGATGATTCAAATTTCCGCCAGTTCAGCAGGGACTGATTGAGATTCGAACCATGGATGGGCAGGCTGAATGTACACACGTTGATTCAAAAATTACCAACGCACAATTCTTGTTTAAAGGTGTAAACAATCAATAAGAATTGATATTACAAAAATAGATACATTTTATTAAGCAAACATATTTAACCACTTGCTTACAGGGCACTTACACCCCCTTTCTGCCAAAGCCATTTTTCAGCTTTCAGCACTGTCACACTTTGAATGACAATTGCGCGGTCATGCTACACTGTACCCAAACACATTTTTTATAATTTTCTTCACACAAATAGAGCTTTCTTTTGGTGGTATTTAATCACTGCTGGGTTTTTTATATTTGACAAAAAAAATAAAACATTTTGAAAAAAAAGAATGTTTTTCACTTTTTTCCTGTCAGTAAATTTTGTAACTAAGTAATTTTTCGCCTTCAATGATGTGCGCTGATGAGGCAGCACTGATGGGCACTGATAGGCTGAACTGGTGGGCATTGATGAGGTGGCACTTACTTGCACTAATTAGGTGGCACTGATGAGGAGGCACTAATATGCCGCACTTATGGGCACTGACAGGTGGCACTGATATGCGGCACTGATGACCACTGTTAGCCGGCACTGATGGGCACTGTTAGGCGGCACTGTTAGGCGGCACTGGTGGGCACTGTTAGGCGGCATTGGTGGGCACTAATAGGTGGCATTAGTGGGCACTAATAGGCGGCACTGATTGGCACGGATAGGCGGTACTGTTGGACACTGGGCATTGATGGGTGGCACTGATGGGTGACACTGATGGGCATTGATTGACTGCAGTAATGGGCATTGATGGGCAGCACTGATAGGTGGCATTGATTGCCAGCATTGACTGGCATCGCTAATGGGTGGGCACTGCTTGCTGCCACTGGTGGGCACTGATCGTTGGCATTGGTGGGCACTTTTTTTTACTATTATAATCTGGGCATTGCACTGATTATATTCCTAAATGTTCCCCTGTGAGGAGATGCTGCTGATCGCCTCTCCTCGCCACACACTCTGTCAGTGTGAGGCAAGGAGCGCCGATTACCGGCACTTCCTTGTTTACATGTGACCGGCTGTGATTGGACACAGCCGCTCACATGTTTAAAGAGCCGAGGACTCAGCTCTTTCCACAGATCGGGATCGCCACACTGCGCACCCCCCCCGGGGGCGCAGGGGTGGCCAGTCTGGGCCACCGCCATATGACGGCGGTCCAGAACAAGAGCTGCACCGCTCCGCCATCATATGACGGTGGGCGGGTGGCAAGCAGTTAATAAAAACAATTTTGTATGTATAAAAAAGAGCATACTACAGCTCAGCGGTTACATTACAAAAGAATGGTTGCCTCTACATGTTTCACCACTATCGTGGCTAGTTCTGGAGCCTTTGTAGGACCTTAATAGGATGATCGACCATAGCGGCCGATCATCCTGTTACCTGCTGTTATCTGCAAAAATTCCAAACCAAGTTCAAAAGGGTTAATCCCTCTGGCATAGACCAATTGTTTTTGATCTCTCTGGATTTATTTTAAGGTCATAGTGATACCAAATTACATTGGTATTCGCAGAGAAGGAATTGCCTAGATAGCACAGTCCCTTTGAAGTTTGCTGCTAATATATGAAGTTTGCGTCTTTGGGAAGATATTAGTATTAGTCCATCAATTCGTCAAACCTCTCATTATAACAGGGTGTGACTACAGGGTTATTATTCCCCCTTCGCTTTCGGCATACAGACACCTCACTGGAGCTCTAGGGGGGCCCTGAGGACTCCTTGGAACCATGATCTTTTAAAGGATGATACTGTATTAAGGTCCTACAAAAGCTCCAGAAGCCACGATGGCGATGAAACATGTAGATGCAACCATTCTTTTGTATTGTGACTGCTGAGCTGTAGTATGCTCCTTTTTTTTTATATACAAAATTATTTTTCCTAAACATGTTTAATAAAATGTATCTATTTTTGTAATATCAATTCTTATTGATTGCATCTTTAAACTCCAATTGTGCGTTGGTAATTTTTGAATTTATTTAAAGG
Organism: Lithobates pipiens; assembly: GCF_037356315.1. Lineage (NCBI taxonomy): Eukaryota > Metazoa > Chordata > Amphibia > Anura > Ranidae > Lithobates > Lithobates pipiens. The sequence continues at coordinate 95,568,504 of NW_027507718.1, forward strand.
AGGTGGTGTATATTGTGAACTCTCCAACTTCTAACGTCATATTTGCTCTTTGTACTCAAGTTGATCTATCAATCAACTTGGGTACAGCCAGCCTGTCAGATTTTACATGTGATTATTGCTAGCGGCTATGATAGGAGTGCAGCCAGGTTTTTTTCTGTCTAGATTCCAAGCTGGGGATCCCAAATATTGCAAGAATATATTTAGCTTTCCCAGGATCCTGCTGTGAGAGTGACATCACCCTCACCTAGGTGACTGGAACTGAAGATGGGGTCTAAGATAATTATCTTACACTAGTGATTTTTTTATTTTTTATTATGTGTGTCTATAGCTAGAATTTTAACATGTTGGTTGATCGTTGATTTTTTTTTTTGGCAAGATCCACTTTTAGATATTTTTCTATTTCTCTATGGGATTTTCCATAGTTAAAACTGAGATGCACTTAGTCTTTGGAGTATATATTTGTATTAAAAGCAGAAAATTATCTTTCCCATTTAGCAGTGGTGCATAACCTGATATCTTCACAACTAAGAGGAGCCAACTACAGCTGTTTCCTAAGAAATTGTTTCTCCACAGCTCACTGTACAAGTAAATCTGGGAAGAATGACCGCCATCTTAGAGCCTTTTTTAAGTCTCTGAAAATTTTCTGTGACGGATACGCTTCAGAATTGAAGCGTACATCAGTTCCAAAATCAGCTTTGGGTCCTTTAATTGGGTAATTTAGCTTCTCAAGACCAGATATAAAAATATATGGCAAATCTGTTCACATATATATTCAACTAAAGCGTTTTAGCATAAGCAGCATACCCTAAGCAATGGACAACATTTGGATTAGGAATAACTAATGAAGGCTTATGTTTGTTAGGAAATAACTCCGGGAACCTAGAAAGATATTACTTTAACTTTTTTCTTTTTGTTGTTCCTTCCTTTTTATTTCATTAACCTTAACATAAATAAACAGTGGTTATAAATTATTCCATGTTCGTTTCCAGAATCCTATTGAGTTTGCTATTTCCAGAAGTCATAAGAGTAAATCATCCTGCTCATAATTAGTGCCGATTGCTCTGAAAATGAGTCTAGCTGAGTGCAATAAAACAAGAAAGCTCAGGTCATAATGAGGACATCTGGATGTATGCTCCTGTTTAAAGGAATCGATCAGTTCCATAATTTAAATAAGACTACAATCTTGTGTTGTAAAAGAGTTTTTTTGTTTTTTTTTATTTTACCTATAGATTTATCAAACCCTGTTTAAAACCACTGGTTAATAGAAGGTAAAAGTTTTACATGATACAGGTACATCTCTTAAGATTTTCACTTATAGCAAGCACAGTAACATTTGATTGGGTACGTGTCAGGTGTTCTGGCCCTTGCTAACAAGTCTAGTTAAAGCGATATTAAAGCCCTGTTTTGTTTTTGTTTTTTAAATAACAAACGTGTTACACTTGCCTCTCTGTGCAATGGTTTTGCACAGAGCAGCTAGGATACTTCTCTTCTTGGGTCCCAAGCCGGTGCTCCTGGCTCTATCCTCCTGCCGGTGTGCCCCCACAGGAAGCAGCTTGTTGGGGCACCCAAACAGGCATGCTCCCAAGCCATAGCTCTGTTTGTCCATTCACACACGAAGACTCCATTCAGCCCTGCCCCCTCCGTCTCCTGATTGGCTCACTGGCTGTGAATTTGAAAGCAGTAGGAGACAAAAGCAAAGCTCTCATGGACATTGCTGGATTGGGAGGGGACTCTCTGGAAAGTACAGGGGATGGGGGGGGGGTGGTTGTGGGCTCTGCTGCACAGAGGTTTTTTACCTTTTTGCATAGAATGCATGAAGGTAAAATACCTTGTGCCTTTACAACCATTTTAAATGGCCCCTTGGCCCCTGGCATTTGCCACTGGGCAGAGTTTTCGGGTATGGCACCCCAGCTGTTGGATAGGCTTTCAGGCTCTAACTAATTGCTTAGTATTGCTTTAAACTTCCTATAAATGGGACTATTGTCATTACCGAGTCACCTTTTCGAGTAATAAAAAAGAATATGTTCCTAATGCATCCTAAATTATTGCCATCCTAGATCATTGAATGGTCTCTGGATACCAGAAGCAGTCTGTATGCCTAAAGTGATTGTAATGGTTCGTGTTTGTTATAAAAAACAAAACAAAAAAATGTTTATACTTACCTGCTCTGTGCAAGGGTTTTGAGCGGCACTGATCCTCCTCTTATGGGTTCCCCGGTGGCACTCCTGGCCCCTCCTCTTCATCGGATGCCCCCATGGAGAGCCGCATTCCACGAGGGGCACCCATGCGAGCACACTCACGAGTCCCACTTCTGTGTCCATTGACACAGACAGCAGGACTCTGCCCCACCCCTTGGCTCCCGTGCCACTGAATTTGATTGATGGCAGCAGTAGCCAATGGCTCCTGCTGCTATAAATATATCCAATGAGGACAGACAGCAGCTAAAGCTGCTGGGCTCATGCTCATCGTTGGAACAAACAGGTTCAGGTAAGAAAAAGAGGGGGCTCTGGGGGGCACCTGCAGCACAGAAGGTTTTTAACCTTATTGCATAGAATGCATTAAGGTGAAAAAGATTGAGACTTTACAACCACTTTAATATCATTAACTTTACAAAGGTCTATTGTTTCTATCTTGCTCTGCACACCTGTTAAAGTATAACTAAGTAAAAAAAACAAAAGTAATCTATTGCAGCATACCATGTGGTAGCTACATATTTTTCTGTTTTTGAGGCTTTTTCCCTATATTTTCACATGGCGATCCTGCAAATAACACACTTCCTGTCCTGTCTTGTCTGCACACTTTATATATATATATATATATATATATATATATATATATATATATATATATATATATATATATATATATATATATATATATTATGAGAGAGCTATGGTTGTCACACATGCTGGAGCTTAACCATTTTCATCTCCATTACATGGTGGATTAATGGAACTGGTAGATTACGCAATAAAGATAAAGTTCTTTGTACCTTTTTTTTTTTAAGCTCACAAAAAGTGACAAGAACACTGCATTTCTGACATGCTCAACAGGTACTTTCTGTACTTGCTAAAAATGTTTTTTAGCCTGAAAAGTGAATGCGGCCACCACATCTGAATACCAATGAACCATTTTTAGCTAAGATACACTTTAGGCACAATCTTATAAAAAGCCAACAATTCACCAAGTTGTAAAGAAAGTATACAAGTGTGACAGCCCTGGACAAAAGCACATTTAAAATGTGCAAAGAAAGCACCAATTTTTTTTTTTATATACAAGTTCCATTTATTCATAGCAATTCTGTAAGGAGCATCAAGTGATGGACAGGAACTTAGGTTCAGAGAAGTGTAGGTATGCAACCCTTTATCCCATATGGAAGCATCCAATCCATCTAAGTGACCTTATCCTTTAAGCGTTAATAAGTTGATATGCTGTGGATACTGTAGAGTCCATTTTAGATTTCACTTGTGTCAGAACATCTTTCTTATTACATTTCAAAAAGAGTTCTTTGCTGAAATTTGTTGGCTCGCTCTGCAGGGAAATCGTAATCAGATTAAGAGATGTATACCATTTCCATAAAACTTAATTTGCACGTGCTCATGCTGGTATAATGCTTTTTAAGAGAACAGATTTCCTTTTCTACATAAGCTTCCAGTCAGCACATTACTTGAATTATTTAAGGAATGCTTTACCATTGCAAGTGTGGTTCCTCGCTAGGGATTCTATAGTTTCACTGCAAATTGCTCCGACCCTAGAGATTTAAAGTAAAGTTCTCTGAAAACCCCACAAGTATATTATTTATCATCTGCCATTGTGCTTTCCGGGTTTCCATGGCTTTCTTTACTTATTCACCTGTTGACAGTCTGAACAAGTAACCTGATTTCTCTTCAGATTTTACAGTCCGTGAAATAGGACTATAAAATCTGTTTCTGTAGGGTTCAATATGGCAGAAACAGTATGTCTTAAATCATGTACTGTATATTCTTTACTATATGCATGCTCTGGGATGCATTGGGGGAGATTTACTAAAACTAGGTAACTGTGGTGAATCTGGTGCAGCTGTGCATGGTAGCCAATCAACTTCTAACTTCAGCTTGTTGTTCAATTAAGCTTTGACAATAAAACATGGAAGCTGATTGGTTTCTATGCAGAGCTGTACCATATTTTATGCTCACCAGTATTAGTAAATAGGCCCCATTGTTAAAGATTGTTTCTATCTTGACTGGTTATATCCCAATCATTTGTCTTGCATAGGATCAATGTCTTATGAGCTTCTGATGTCCCTTAGACGCCTGGTGCACACAGTGAGATTATTGTATAAATGATCATCCTTTTTTTTTTTTTTTTGCATGCTAGTGTCCAATGAAGAGGTTACCAAAGAAAATTCTCATACGGCAGAATAAAAATTCAGAAGCGATTGTAATGTGTTTGTATTGTATTTTCAAACGAAAACTGCTTTCATTAAACAAACATTGTACGATCTGCTATTGTATGAGAAATGGCTCTCGAAAGCTGTGTACCAACGATCAGATTCTCATACGATCGCTTTGAAGGCGGTATTTTCCCTCCGATTTTTTGATTGTGTGTACTAGGCTTCAGTGGAGTTTAAAAGTTTCATTGTCTCCAATTCCCAACCTCATTACTAATTAGCAGCATTAATTTTGGCCATGTCTGCTTTGTCTCACTTCAAACATTGTGCTCAATGACTCGATGGGGAATATATAAAAAAAAAAAAAAGTGAATGTGACTTTCACCAAATATTGACTGCAGGTAAATCTCATTGGTAGTTGTGTTTTTAAATTACAAGGATTGAAATACCTACATTGTTTGGTGAATGTCACATTTACTGCTGTACAAATATACCCCTATGTGTTAAGGTCATACCAGAAGTTTGGTTTTCCTATTGGGTGGTACTTTTAATGCACAAAAAGTACTTATTATTATCTTAATATATATACATTTCATTTAAATTCCATAAAAATTGGTATGCAAACATTAAAATTTGCACATAGGATGAATACAAAATCACAAAATACAGTATATTTCGACTTATTTTTGCTATACATGCAGGGATCACATTTAGGTAACACGTTTTGAAGTCAAATAGCTCCTTCTTCAGGAATAACTCTGCAGATAGTATGATATGATCTGTTGTATGAGTCACAACATATTAGGACATGTAAAAAATAGCTTTTTTTATTTATTTTTTATACTTTTTAGACCCCCTCCTGTGTCCGCGTTATGTGTTCTCAAGCCCCATACACACTATCAGATTTTCTGCTGAGTTTTTCCTTCAGATTTACCAAAACAATGTAGTGGAAGGGCCTGCCTGATTGCATACACATTGAAACTCCTAAGGTTTGACCTCATATTATATGATGTTGGTAAATCTGAAGGAAAAATTCAGCAGAAAAACTGATAGTGTGTATGGGGCTTTAGTGCACACCTGGCCAGCCCTATTGGGCCAAAGATTCTTAACCCCCTTCCCCCTCATTTGTCCATCTTATCTTGGGGGTCTAGCCTTTTTTGATGGAAATGGTGGAAACTCATTGGTCCTAACTGTTTTTATATGACCCTTCTCTGATTCATATACCAGGAATACTCTAAGTACAATGCATGTACTTGCCCTATGCAATTCTATGATGCCATTTTTTTATATGTCCTAATATGTTGTGATTCTTACCCCAGATCACATCAATCTATCTTCAGAGTTATCCCTGAAGTTGAAGCTGTTTGACTTTAAAGCATGTTGGGTATCTATACTGATATGTATATATACACTTTATACTTTATTTACTATATACTTTATTTTGTGATTTTGTCTTCACCCTACTATGTGGCATTTATAATGTTGTTTGCATACCAATTTTTATGGAATGTAAATAAAATGTATACATTTTAGGATATTAATAAGTATTTTTGACCCTTGTTGAGGTAGATCATGGTAATCTTGGACATGTACAAAAGCTTTCATATATCAATTAATATGTTATTCCAAAATCATTTTTATTGTATATTAATTGGTAAAAACAGTACTAAAGCAAGCTTTGGGGGTGATTGCATATTTATATTAACATCGAACACATCTATTAGGAAATGTTCAAGGTAACCAAACATTTGCAATTCCCCCGCAGAGAAACATCCAGAACTGACAGATCAATTTCATTTGGCATTGATGTTTTGCTGCAGATGAACGCAAATGTTTAATGCACCAAATATATTCATGCAGATCAGTTTGCTGTCACAAGAATTACAGAAGTCAGAATGTGTACAATCTTGTCTTAAAAAAAAAAAAAAAAAGTGCCCTAAAGAATTTATTTTGCTGAAGCCGAAAAGTGTGTCTTGTTGGGATTGATATGCTCATGCCTTATTACGATTCTCCTTCAGGTCTAGTTAGTTTATAGTGAAAATCTGGGCAAACAACCAAGTAGAAAAAATTGTACATATATGTGAACTCTATTACCTGCAAAGGGACTTGTAATCTTGATAAGAGAATCTATACACACATTTCCCATACTGGACAGTCAGATTACTTTTCTGAATTCTTTTTTGTAAGTAATACAATTGAGATTGTGATAACAAATCCTAGTACGTAAGATAATTTTATTTATATATATATATATATATATATATATAATTTCACCCGTTAGCCTGAAGTTGCACTTTAGGGTTTTAGGTTAAAGAGGAAATTAATTCTGGGAGCAACTCAAAAAAAAGAAGAAGAAATTCAGAGGCAAAGGATTAGTCCCCAGTGATGCCTGTGGTCTGCCTGCAGCTGATTTTTGCTCATTACTGGCTTACCATAGCTTGTTTTGCACTGTGTCTTTATACAGTGGCAAATACCATAACACATCAGCATCACTCCAACCTCCAGGTATCCGTCTCCCAGGTTTACACCCTGTATTCAGGTGCTGGCAGAAACGGCATATCGGTCCAAGGTATACTATAACCTACAAGAACCGCCACGCACAATATACTCCGATGTAGATTGAAAGAAAGGCTTTAGCTCAGATCCCCATCCATCGGTCACACCCTGCTGACATGTTTCACCCACATTGGGCATAATCGTATAGCTATGTTTGTATAGGATTATTTGTATAGGATTGCTTACTTTGTTCCTCCCACAAAAAGGAACTATGAGCAACACAAAAGTGACATCACCAAATCTCACTCCAAGTCTCCTTAGAATAGCAGCCACAGACAGCAGTGCCTTAGATCTCACAATGTAAATACACAGCTATGAGGCCGTAGGCACACTTGCATGCCAGGAAACACACTGTTATTTGTAGGGGGGACTTCCAGAAAAAGGTACATTTTGAGAGGACTAATTAGGCACAATTAAGGCCTCCTGCACACTACGTTTTCACAGCTGCTGTTTTTGGCTTCAGACTTTTTTTTTCTGAAGCCAATAAACTCCCCAGCATGTCATCCTAGGTGTCCATGCACACGTAGGCTGTTATCAGTGTTTTTTGGCTGGAAAAAAAAACGAGAACTAATTTTTTAGCTGAAAAAATGCTCCAACTCTGATACAAGCCTAAAAACGCTGAAACCCATATACTTTTTTGGGAGTATAGTTTTTCTTAAAAAGCGCTGGAAAACTCATTCTACAGCTACAGCTTTGTACAGCTAACGTTACTGACTTTTTTTTTTTTTATAACGTCCAGTGTGCATGAGGCCTACCAGTTCTCAATGTTCCTATAGGATAGCAAATATTCCCGTTTTTATTTTAGGTCCACTTTAAGGTTTGAAGGTTAAGGATTAGGTTGAAAGGCTACATAGAGATTAAAATTAACCCATTAAAATATGCGATTCACATAAACTTTTTTTTTTAAATTGCAGACTTGTGATCTGATCGTGATTACGTTTCTTAGTGAGTGGAACAAGCATACAGCCAGTAAAAACTGATACATCTGACATATCTTTATTTCAAGTTAGTGACTCATTAGTCAATTAAGTCAGGATCAAGATGACAGCCCATAGAATGCTTTAAAAAACGAATTCAGAAATGGCAGATTACATATATCTATCCGCATAGAATTAAAGTTATGCTAGTATCGGTTTAGGTTAAGGGTAAGTTACCCTTTTAGGTCTGATAAATTTGAACTGAAATGTCAGGTGTTTTAAATTGTATGAGTGACTAACATTCATTCATGCACAGTTTTATTGTTCCTTCATGTAACGAAAATTGTAACAGTATTCCAGTGCCAAGAACTACAGTTGTTCAGATGCCAAAACATGTCCTGTAGTAAAGTGTTTTATTAATGAAGATAGAACTGGGTTTGTCACCAGTCTTCAAAATAATTTTTGGCAGGAACATTCTGCTATGTTGTTCTGTATACATATACAGTATGTAAGCATTACATAAACAGGTTTATTTAACCAGGCAAAGTGTTGTAATCCACAGCAACCATTAGGTTTGGCCTTCCATTAACCTGATATGGAACTCTCATCTTTCTCCAGTCACAGTTTTGTGCTCACCTCTATTAATTTGTGCTCCTATCAGTCCACCTTTCTGCTATTCAGCATTTGTTGCCACAAACCTTGATTTTCTTTGTATTACAATGTAACAGCAAGGACATAAGCATAGGAAACATGGCGCAAAACATCTATCAATAATACATGTTACATATTTAGTGTTTCCTGCTAGAGTTAAGTCAGAGATCAGTTTCTTACAGAAGGGCCACCCAAAAATGTTTGCATGCTGAGTGGGATTTGTGAAAATGGTTCCACAGAAAGCACATATACAATAGAGGCAGTGCATCATTTCACTTCAACGGCTAACACAATTGTTAAAATTTTAAGCACAGTGGGGTTGATTTACGAAAGCTGGAGAGTGCAAAATCTGGTGCCAACCAACTTATATCTTCAGATTGTTCAAGTAAGCTTTGACAGAAAAAAAAACTGGAAGCTGATTGGTTTCTATGTAGAGCTTCACCACATTTTGCACTCTCCATGTTTTAGTAAATCAACCCCAGTGCATTTTCAGGGAGCACATATTTCCAGTTACTTTCACACGGTTTTCCTTAAAGTGGAACTCAAAAACACTAGTTATACTTCTCGTTAAATCCAGGGGAGCTCTACTAAAGTGTCTTACCCTATGTTATAATAAGAAAATGCTAGTGCGCTCCACCTAAGATAACCTACAGGAAAGAAATAATGTATCTAGGAAGCAGCCAGCATAAAAAAGTGTTCTCTGCACCAGAATAGATATATAAATTAGTAAAAATGCGGCGCTACCAAAAATTGCTAAATAAAAATAGTGTATGATAATCTCAATATGGGTCCGACACCGAATTCCTTCCCTGACGCGTTGCGTTACAGAACGTAACTTTTTCAAAAAGTTTTTTGAAAAAGTTACGTTCTGTAACGCAACGCGTCAGGGAAGGAATTCGGTGTCGGACCCATCACTTCCGGTTTTCGGCCGAAACCGGAAGTCCGCGTCTGCTGCACATTTTGCTGAGATCTTAAATGTAAGTGTGGATTTTACTGTGTCTTTCAATAAAATAGCGAAGTTACTGCACATGAGAGCCCTCTGTGTTTTTTTATCCTGTATGGCCTGGAAACCCTGGAGCTATTGGGAGGGCAAGTAATAGATATCCTCACAGTATCAGCGGTGAAGCAGTGTGAACAAAGTAGAAGCCAGCAGTTACCCTTTATACAGTGCCTGTATACCAGTTATTGGAGGTGAGAGGCTGGGGGAAATAGGTGGTGCACCCATTAAGCACTGAAGCTTGCAGTGATTTGGCACGTGTGGGAATCGTCTGATCACATTTTTTTGCATGAACTTTATCCATTAATTTTTGCAATGGCATCAGTCACTAATGCACTTTAATTATGGACTAAATATCAATCTATTTATTTATTTTTCACGATATTTCACTAGTATTTTTTTGGATATTCTATTATGTTTGTTTGCATCTGGATTGTCTATGTGGACTGTTTAGGTGTCTGAATATTTTGTCACGGATTTCTATTCACTATCTTTGCACGTCTATTGTATACACGTATATTTGTTTACATTTTTTGATATTTATTCATTACTTATTGTATTTATATTTAGTGTATATTATTTGATTCACATATATTTGAGATTATCATACAGTATTTTTATTTAGCAATTTTTGGTAGCGCCGCATTTTTACTAATTTATATTACCCTATGTTATGGTCCTCCAGGCTTCTTTTTTTATCGGTCATGCAATTGCCTCGTTGATTGATTCATCAATCTTGCATTGAATTCTGGCTAGGAGGCAAGAAGAAACCCCAATTGCCTTGGAACATTGTAAGAGAAGTATTTGTCAATATTAAGCTTCCTAAACTGAATGTTTAGGGGGTTATGTATGCACATGGGATGGGGGGGGGGGGGCTACCATTATCTATTTTTTTACAGACCCAAATTGGTTTTTCATTTTAGATGTGACTTTCACGTTTTTTGTGTGTTTGTTCAATATTTGATCATTTATCAGCTTTAAAAGGAAGGACTTAAACAAACTCGTCGACATGCAATATTAGGACACAACCACCATAAGAGCTTCAAACCTCTCATAATGATTGATACTTAACCACCACTGAATAGACGACAATAGTTGTGTTTTTTTTGTTTTTGTTTTCTTTTTTTATGTTGAAACTTTTTTTTTTTTTTATTGAGAAAACAAATCAAACTTAGTTTACAGTGTAGTACAAGCAAAACAACAATGAGCAAATAAACATAACCATTTAATTGGAATGTGCATACACAGAGGCCAGCTCAATATTGAGTATCACCATAAAAACCGAGATTACAGAACCATCAGCATTCAAGGTCATTATTCCAACTTATCAGGCAAATATAAAGGAGAATATAAAGGAGAAAAGTAATAACAATAGTGAGCTGGTAAAGCAATCACATGTGGACAGGTAGCAGTTTCAAGGTGAATGCAGTGGGGAGACATTAGACGAGGCCACAGACGCCATAAATGTAGAAGTCACACACATCTACTTGGTTGTTGCAACCGGTGGTTCCAGATTTTATTGTATTTAGACGGCACCCCCTGCAAATATACGTTTTTTTTTTTTTTTTTTATATGGTAAGGTAGCATTACTTCTGACCGGCCAGCCCTGGAAATAGACCTTTTTAAAGCAGTGTTTTACTCTAGGAACAAAATATGTGAAAGTCAGCAGCTATGAATACTGTAGATGCTGACTTTAAAAAAAATAAAAAATCACACCAGCGCTTTCCTCACCCGAGCCAGTTCTTCACGGGTCTTTAGTCCCAGGTGCCGGGATGTTAAGTGAGGGCAGCCAGCTGTGGCTCCTTGTGGCTTCACAGCTGGCTGCCCAGTGCCCATGCTCTGAGCTTTGTGAATGGTCCCATAACCTTCTGGTACCTGTGATGGCATGGAGAGGGGGCAGGAGAATTTCTGGTGTATCCGCTGCAGTGATCTGGCTGAAATTGAGAGCAGGTACCCCCCTAAAAAAAATTGTCCAAAGGTAGTAGAGGAGGGGATAGAAGGTAGAAAGCAGAACCATGTCCCCATTTTCGGGTCATTTATTATACAGAACTTTTGCATAAAAAATAAACTGGTTCAAAATAAATCCCAACAACCACATCTCACAAGAAGAGCTCTCTTGTATATTTCAGCATTGCTATGACCCCCAGGACAAATTGTCCAGTAGGTACATAAAAAAAAATCTGTGGAAAAAAAGGGAATTGGCACTTTCAAAGGCATATACAGTATTTGCATCATGAGACCAAACAAATAGTATATGCATATGCACATGTCTCACTAGTGTAACCTGTAATTAAAAATTAAGCATAAAAAAACTGAATGTCAAGAAAATGTTTACTGTATCCCAATGAGAAAAAACTATAAACCACAAACTAGTAGCAAATCTTTTTGAAACCTTAACCAGTATTGACAACATTATTTACATAAGCTTATCTCTTTTACACATATATTTGAAAAAAACTTTAAAAATACCATCCCTATCGATGCACTTAATAATAATAAAGTGTAGATTTTCTGTAAATCCCCCATCCAGTGGTTTCAGTTAATGCTGCCTCAATATAAAACATTACTCCAGCCAGATCAAACTTTTTCACTTTTTTGAAGTGTAAATAGTCACAGAATTAATAATATGTCTGTGTGTATGTTTAAGGCAATTTCCAGCCTTCATATCATGAAATAGCACAGTCAAAAGAGAAAATGTTTCAAATCTGTCTTTTGTACAGGACTGACTCATAAATTACACAACCCACATTTGATCTCTCCAGTAGTCCTTGCAAACTCTTATAGTCAAAATTTCAAAACATTTGGAACAAGAAAGACTATGCATGACAACAATTTGGATGCACAGAGAATATTGCAGAGTTTAAAGGATTTGCCTAAGTAACTGTATAAACAAATATTTCTGATTCCAAACTTTCTATTACCCTTATTTTATAAAAGCTTATGAATATTTTACAGTGTTGCCTTTATAAAAGATTTACTGTTTTTTGTTCTTGCCTTTTTATTGACGATTCAAGTCGTTTTTTTTTTCTTTTATCCATATTGATGAGATGACATTGACACACAAAAATGTAAATTCTATCATGGGACTTTCAGGTCATTTCTTTTTCGCCAGAACATTACTGAGCGATTTATGTTGTCAAATGAGGTCTGTATTTTACAACAAACCAATGCCAAGAGCACTTGATTGTTTGAATCATTTTAATTTTATAAGCCATTTGGGAAGTAACATTAAGCACACGTCAGACTCTTAGTAGTTTATAGATTTTTTTAAAGATGCATAGCCTCCTGCAACTGATTCCAATTAAAAGGTCCTGAATGTAATTACCAGAAACTGACTGCTTTCCATCTGTAATCAAGACCTTTGTTTCCTTCATACAAATAGCTCATGTTCCAATGCTTATACACCTGGAGATTGGATATCACAAGATTTTTGCTTTTTAGGTATGAGTCTCCCAACCACCGCTGATTTGGTCAGCAATGGTGCAAGCCATTGACTGATTTAGATACTTTGATTGCCCATGTTGTACAGATGGAATTAAAAAATGGTAGCCAAGTAGAGTATTCTGATATGGCCCCTGAACTATCCAGATGATTATTTTGCATGAGCACAGGTAAGATGGTGGTCCATGAGTGTGCCTATTATGTTTGCAGGCATTTCAGCCTCAGGAACAAGCACTTGAATGGTGTTAACGGCAGTGGATATTCCAGTGAACGTTTATGGGGATATTGAGAGTTGTGTTTTATGTGGAAGTACACATTTCCCCACAAGGGATGACAGCGGAGTGATTATGTTGATGCATGGTAGTGGACAACGAGAAATTTTACCTTTAGCACTCTCTAACATATAATAGGCCTATATACTGTATCTACCAAAAAGTCAGCAGCAAGAAAGACACTGATTGTTCTGCCCTACTTGTAACTCCTATCTAGCAAGAGCGCTGGTGGTGGGGCAGATGTCGGGCTAGAAGGCATCGGTTGTAACTCTGAGAACTGTGGTCAATAGTGAAACTCTGTCTAAAGCAGCACCCTTGCGGTTATCATTTTGCTTTTGCTTTCATACTCATCGTGAAAAGGAAATGGTCAATCAGGTCACAGAAATTTTGCATTTGGAAACCTTTTTATGGCAAGAGCTTGTTGCAGCCTTTTATGAATAGTTCATATATGACCTGTTTCCAAGCATCACATTGGTTGGCTGAATTGCGGCATGACCAGGCAGTTTATAGTCAACCTTAAAATAAGGCTGGCCAGGGATGACAATTTTTTTTTCATTCATCCACATTCGAGGGGGATGAGGAAATCTTCCCTGCTGAAATATTGTATTCTGACAGTGGGAAGACTTCAGACCCTCTGATCGAGCAGCAGAAAATCTGATAGGGCAATTGTACAGGAGGCGTTTGGTAGATCAAATTCTGTACAACCGCTCTGCCTGTACATGGATTGAAATTTGGCTGGTTCAGCAGGAATCCACATATGGCCGGCCTAAGTGTATATTGCATGTGTGTATGTAGCTGTATATAGTGTAAAAATATGTGTACTGCATATAAAGTAAGGCAGGCCATAGATGAGATTTTCTTCAACCTGTAGTTGCAGGGAAAATAAACACCTGATTCCCCCATCAACACTGACTGTGTTGTGCAGGAAGCCGTTCCTGCAAGGAGAACACATATAGCTGCTGGCACTAATCACATCCTAAAAATCCAACATGCTGGTTGCACCTAAGTCTATTGATGTATCGACTTGGGTACAATCAGCCTGCCCATACATGGTTGGAATCTCAGGCAGTCCCTGCTGAACCGGTAGAGATTGGCTTAAGTTTGTACAGTATATAAGATTGTGTTTTGTGTGTAGAGACAAGAGAGTGTACAGTGTGTGAGTGCCAAGTATGATAGCAGAGTATTACAGCATATTTGTGATGTGTGATAGTATATAGAGCATTAGTCTGGTGTGTGTGTGTTTTGACATGCAGATGTGATGAACATAGCATATTGCTAGTGAGAGCGCCCAGAACCGTATGCGGTCAAAGTGCCCTGGTATCGATTAAGCAAAGTGGCATTTTTTTTTCATTATATAAAAAAAGGCAATGTAGACTGAAAAAGAAATATGTACCATCTAATTAAAGGAAAAGTCCAGCCTGAGCTTTTTAGGCTGGGCTTCTCTTCTGGGTCACAGGAGTGTAATTAGTTTTGCACTCCTGTGACCTGTTTTCAGCGGAGATCGCTCTGAAGTCCGCTCTCCGCTGATGTCACCAGGATCAGCCAGGGCACAGTGTCATCCCCACTTCCCAAGTCTGTATTCCCCAGCTGTCTTAATGGCAGTCTCAGCAAGCTGCTGAGATGGCTGCTTCCCACCCCTCCACAGCTCAACGCGTCAATAAGGGGGAGGGGGCAGGAGAGGAGCTCTCCTCTTGGAATGGAGTGAGAACCGAGCCATCGGCGATGTTCAATGTCTTGGTTCTCAGTAAAGAGATGCTGGGGGACAGCTGCAGCACCGGTGCGATGCTCCATCCACCGAGGTAACTATGAATATAAATAAAAAAAACAAACAAAAAAAAACATACTTCTCTTTTAAGTTAATTTATTTATAATTATTGCTCACTTTAAATCATGCCATATTAATAAGTATACTACATGTATATCTGGCCCTCCCACGTGAGCAAAAATGAAAATCTGATTGGCTTGTATATATCATGCTGAAAAGAACATGGCCCTGATTTTATAAATTGCTTATCCTGATTGTCCTATGAGGATACGGGGCAGAAATACAGTATTTGTCCAGAAATGGGTAGCTCCTGGCATTACCTTAAATGCACTCCCATCCTTTTGATTTTTTTTAATCTAAAGGCATTCTGTTTACTAATTTGCACAAACGTATAACCAATGTAATTATCTGCTAACTGAATTATGAACATCTTTAAATGCTTTTCTACTTTGTGAGGATAGATTAACCAAGAATGCATATACAAGAATTTAGTCATCTGTTTGATAAAAAGCACAGGAATTCCATGTTTTAAATATTTGTATAAACTATGTGGAAATGTTCAGCGTTGCACATTTCATGCCGACGATAAATTGAGAGTTGAAATTCGTTCCAAATTGTTTCATTTGCTTTCATGGCGTTTCATAAAATAATGATGTAGAAATGATTAATGCGGTAAACTGAGAGCAGTTCCGGCAAGTAGTTTGTGTTCTTAACTAAATAAACAGAATAACTGGTTGTACTAGTTTATCTGCAAGCTGGAGATTTAAAGGGACTAAACAAGAGCATAGTTCAACAGGAATTTAGTAGTGCCTGCAGTATTGTCACCAAAATGCAGTGGCAGAGCAAGATAGCAAAAAAGCCCCTTTATACGGTTTATGGACTTATTCCTTCTCCTATTTCACAATGTTTTTTTTGGTAATACCCCCATTTCCTTTTGAGACTTAATTTTAGGTATGCAGCCTGTTTTTCTACTGAGATCCTCCCTTTTATTCAAGGGCTAATGCTTTGTAGATACAATAGTGGTTTCAGTGTGGCCGGTGTGGACCCCTCCAGTTCTAATAGATCACAGATATCTAAGACCAGTTATGTTGTTTTCTGGGTGGTAGAGCAATATCCATATTAGGTATGAATTTCTTATATATGTTTGTCATCCAAAATGTTTACCTTTTTGTGTGGTCTACCCTATGTTTAACTTCTTACTAGAAAGAATGCTGTTTCCAGCTTCTAACAACGATTAGCTGAGCTGATAATTGATAACTGGTCATTTATGGTGCATTAACATTCAGCCAGTTTAGCAGGACTGTTTGAATTCTGATCAATGTATGGGGACTTTGGCTGTATGCAAGTCAATTTATCCATTGACTTTTGTACAACCACCCTGTTGGATTTTCTCCACTTGATCAGCACCACAGGCTATATCCAGCAGTGTTGATCAGTGTATTCTGATGGTGAGGAAGTCTCCCCACTGTCAGAATACAATAGTTCAGCAGGGAGGATTCCCCAGTCCACCGTGAATGTGTGGATGGACAGTCAAGTCAAAAACAATAAATAAGGGAAAAAATACCTAGATCAAGGTTTGATCTAGGTCACTGCCAAGGTTAGTGGTTGCGTCAAGAAAGGACCAAATGTCAGGGTCAGTATATTTCAGGCAGCATTTATTTTTATTTTTTTATAGTATCAGTATAAAAAAAAGGAAATTGTGCACTATTGTTTCTGGGCTATACTACAGTTACAAACAACAAATAACATACACGTATGTGCTATCGCTGCGATCGTCAAGAGCAGGAGAAATTATTTTTGGTTGTAGGGTATAATAGTAACAAGAAATATACAGCTACATTTTTTTTTTTTTTTATTATCTTTTTTTTACTATTTTGGGACAGTTTTCCTTTGATATTAAAAGAAAAATTGTGAGATCCATAACCATTTATCATCAAATGAAAGCCCAGTTTGTTGTGAAAAAGATCAATCCACATGGATGCACAAAGTAGTTGTGATATTTATGGTTTTACTAACACATGTCAAAGTTGCAAAATTGTGCTTGGGCATTAAGACCCCTTTCACGCTGGGGCCACGGCCATGTTAGCGCTAACGTGTGACTCGTTTTAGCAGCACTGTTTAAGGTGCGCTTTATGTCCACTAGTGGGGCGATTTTAATCCCAAAGAAGCGGTTAAAAAGTCCCGTGTTGTGGCAGTTCCGAAGCTCAGCCCATTCAGTCCAATGGCCAGGGCATTTTGGGAGCGCTAAATACAGCGCTCCCAAACCACCCCAAAGATGCTGTTTGCAGAACTTTTCGTAATGTCCCACAAACACACCGCCTGAGTGTGAAAAATAACACTGGAATGAATGAGAGGAAATTTTCAGGTGCTTAGCAGAGGCTATTTCCATCACTAAAGCGCCTGAAAACCGCCCCAGTGTGAAAGGGGAATAAGATTTGTTTTAACCTTAAGTGTGAAGTGGTTAAGAAACAATTTCTCCTGTCAGTTATATAGTGTTTCTTTGCACAATATCCATTTAGAAATATATTAGAAATGGGCAAAAGTTGGCCTATGTTGACTTTCTTTTATGTTTATATTTTTTGCCGCGGAGTATGTTCCTTTGGAATGGATCTGAAGTGATTTATTACCTTCTACTTTATTACATTACAAAGACTGTGTGGTATTACATTATGAATCTGGGGCACTGGCATTTGCAGGATTGGGAAAGTTGTAAAGTTTTAATTTTATTGTTCGAATATCATAACATTTGTAATAAAATCCAGTAGCTTTTGAATGTAAAAGACAAACAGCCAGAGTTTGTAAACGTAGACACCCATCCTGTATTTCCCATAATCTTTCGGTTCTTATTGCGATCGCTGGATCTTTCACATGTATTTGTTAAAAAGTACGGACTACTCCACCCTTTCCACTTCCCCTTCCAATCATGCAAGCTGTACGTACTATAGCTTCCACGAATGAAAAGCTCCGGAGGCCACCCAGATCACTTTAACTTGAAAGCCAATTGCTAACCCTAAACTTTCATACTAAGCTCATGACTGCAGCAGTAGAGGTGAATTTGCTTTGACCCCTTGAACACCAGCATGTTTATAAACATAGCTTGGTACACCAGGGGTTTAAAAAAAAATTCTATTTCACCAAGTGATGTGTCCAATCACCAATTTAGTTCAAAGGTTAGAACCTTTGCAGATTCTGTTTTCATGGTATCCCTTACCTGAAGCTTGTCACCAACATGTCTGGTTTTTATTTGGCAGTGTTTTTGATTTTAGCCCAGGAGAGACCTACCTATATGTACTTGCTGAGCACTTTTCTCATATCCCCTAGTTAGTGTTCTGTGAACATACCAGTAACTAATTGGTGAGTGTCAGAAACCATGAAATCAGGCCGAGACAGAAGTACAGTTAAATCACACTTGTTTAATAATAATGTAAAAAGAGCAAACGTAATCAAAACATAGCCAAAGTTCAGTAACCGGAATGGATAGTCAGCCAAGCCAGAAGTCAGGAATCAATGTAGTGGAACAGCAAGCAGGATCTGGAGGCAGAAGGGATGTTAGCAAAGCAAGTCTTGAACAGGATCGCTGGAGATAGTTTCTGTGATATTGACCAAGGCGAAAGGCAGAGCTTCCCTGGACTGGACGGCTTAAGTAGGCGGGACTGATGAGCACGATATCATCAACAGCTGAGTAACTGTGGAGAGATAGGAGCTGGCAATTAGCCAACAGCTGAGCAGCTAGCTCAGAGAAGGAAGGGCTGAGCCCAGCCCTGACAGTGAGAAGGTCAAATTTTAGTTGGGGTAATAGGTAATTTAGGTTTTTAGGTGTTCCCAGAAGACCATGTACTATCAGACATGGTAAATAACATGATTCTGCCATGGATATAGACTTATGTTTATGTAAGAGTCTAAAGCCTTGCACACACGCTTACATTTTCGGACGACTGAACATCCGTTTTTGTGGCATGCTAGTCTCATGTCGAAAGTGAAGCGATTACTGACAATACCAACATTTTCATATGACAGAATACAACGTCGGAAGGGGCGAAATGTGTTGAATTGTTTTGTATGTATTCTTCATTTCTGAACATGCGTAGTCTTGCTCTTACAATTTTTTTCGTACAAAAACAATACTAATGAAATGAAAATCGGGCACATCAGCTTTTGTCTGACGAAAAAACTAAATCGGCTGTTGAAAGCACCGTACTAACGATCCAAAAACCATCAGATGGCTCGTCGTATGAATTTTTCCATCGGATTTTCGTATTGTGTGTGTACGGGCCTTTAATGTTTATAGTATGTTTCCACAAATGTGTCTCTTATATACATAATGTATAAAAAATATAGGGGTTGATTTATTAAAGGCAAAAAGATTGTGCATTTTGCAAGAGTGTTTGTTCCCTAGTTTTGTAAATGAGGTGAAGCTTCACTTTACAAAGAATACCCATGCGCATACAAGAAAAAAAAAAAATCTTTTGCTTGCACATGATTAGATTATAGAAGTCAGAGTTTCCCTCATTTACTAAGCTCTGGAGCAAATACTCTTGCAGAGTGCAACTGCTCTTGCAAAGGGCACAGTCTATTTACCTTTAGTACAGGGGTCTCCAAACTTTTAAAATAAATAGCCAGTTTACTGTCCTTCAGACTTTAGGAGGGCTGGACTGTGGCCAGTTAGAGAAGAAAATGCCTCGGCCTTGGTAGTCAGTGGGAGTAAAAAAAATTACATACTGTCTGTGGTTAGTTGAAGGAGGAATAGCACCGTATCAGTGGAAGGAATAGTGACCCATCATTGGTATCAGTGGGAATAATAGTACCCCATCATTGGTGTCAGTAAGAGGAATAGTGCCCCATCATTGGTGTCAGTGGGAGGAATAGTGCCCCAACGTTGGTGTCAGGGGGAGAAATGGTGCCCCATCATTGGTGTCAGTGGGAGGAATGGTGCCCCATCATTGGTGTCAGTGGGAGGAATGGAGTCCCATCATTGGTGTCAGTGGGAGGAATGGAGTCCCATCATTGGTGTCAGTGGGAGGAATGGAGTCCCATCATTGGTGTCAGTGGGAGGAATGGAGTCCCATCATTGGTGTCAGTGGGAGGAATGGAGTCCCATCATTGGTGTCAGTGGGAGGAATGGAGTCCCATCATTGGTGTCAGTGGGAGGAATGGAGTCCCATCATTGGTGTCAGTGGGAGGAATGGAGTCCCATCATTGGTGTCAGTGGGAGGAATGGAGTCCCATCATTGGTGTCAGTGGGAGGAATGGAGTCCCATCATTGGTGTCAGTGGGAGGAATGGAGTCCCATCATTGGTGTCAGTGGGAGGAATGGAGTCCCATCATTGGTGTCAGTGGGAGGAATGGAGTCCCATCATTGGTGTCAGTGGGAGGAATGGAGTCCCATCATTGGTGTCAGTGGGAGGAATGGAGCCCCATCATTGGTGTCAGTGGGAGGAATGGAGCCCCATCATTGGTGTCAGTGGGAGGAATGGTGCCCCATCATTGGTGTCAGTGGGAGGAATGGTGCCCCATCATTGGTGTCAGTGGGAGGAATGGTGCCCCATCATTGGTGTCCGTGGGAGGACTAGTGCCCCATCATTGGTGTCAGTGGGAGGACTAGTGCCCCATCATTGGTGTCAGTGGGAGGACTAGTGCCCCATCATTGGTGTCAGTGGGAGGAATAGTGCCCCATCATTGGTATCAGTGGGAGGAATAGTACTCCATTAGTCGGAGGAATTGTTCTTCATCTTTGATGTCAGAGGGAGGAATAGTGGAAGGGAGGAATACCAGTGGAAGGAAGTATGACCCATCATTGGAGCCAGTGGAGCAAATAGTGCCCCATTGTTGTCAATGAGAGTAATTATGCCCCACTGTTGGTGTCGGTGGAAAGAATGGTGCCTTAACCTCCCTGGCGGTATGATTCAGTCTGGAATTAGGTGCTGAAAGCTGTACAATTATTTTGCACAGAAATCTGGCTTTTTTTTTTAGTCCTGTAATTCTTAGGAATAACGCTCTTAAATCTGTTGAAACCAGAGTCTAGCAGACATCCCGGGTATGATAAAGTTTATAATATAATAAAGAATAATAAAAATTATTCAATAATGTAATCAAATCCAAAAACACTGAAAAATTGACACTTTTTGGTTGCTATGGACAATCTCCAAATTCCAGGCAGTAAAAAACAGTATTTATAATATAAAAGTGCATGCAGGGCACTGCACAGACCACTAGGGACAAAGGGGGTGTGTATTTTTTAATACAGCACTGTAATCTGTAAGATTACAGTGCTGTGTGTGTTTTGTGTGTTTTTACTTTTTTGAATTTGCCGCCGTTCTCCGCTCCCGTGTGCCGTAACGTCGCAGAGAACGGAGCTCGGTGGCATTCGGCACTGTGAATCGAGCGCAGGACGGCTCGATCACACAGCGCGGAGGACATCGCTGGATCCAGGGGACAAGGTGAGTAACTCTCCCTGTGTCCTCCCCTGCATCGAGCGAAGCCATCCCGAGTCTGGCTCGGGGTTACCGCTCCTATCAGTATATTCCTACCCCTTGCCAGACTCTGGATTACCGCTAGGGGGGTTAACATTGGTTTTAGTTAGGGCTGTTACTAATTAATATTTTTGTTTTCGATTAATCGTTTTTGTTTTTTTTTATCGATTAATCGACTAATTTTGATTAATTATAACGCACATACAGATCCAACTACTTTTAGCTGATCTCCTTGCATTGCAACTCTGCATTAGTCAGTGGTAAATGTGGTATACACTATATACAATCACCCGACACTAGTTAGTTTCCACAATCCATGACTTAACTTCACAGTTCACACAAATACGCTTTAAATTCAAACTGTAGCACTGATGTATGTAATTTTTTTTCCCACAGTAGCGTGACAATCCCTCCACTTCCGGTCTAACTAATCACTCTCACCTTATGGCATGGACCCCTGTGCAAATAGGTGGTCATGCAAGTGGGTATCAAAAGGGTTAACATGGACCATAAACTTCTCTCACGTCTCCTTAGATCTCAGTAAGGACGCCGGGTCATGGGATAGAAAGAAAAGATCGAAGTGCTCACAGCTTAAGTATAAGATTTATTTTTTGTGTTCAAACACAAACAACTCACATAAAGATGATAAAAAGCAGCATGTAAAGCTGACAATTGTGTTAGTTCCGTAGGGCAGCAGCGGGTGACAGCATGCGTAGCTCCTCCCCCGTACGTGTTCCGTTCATTCAGAATGTTGAGCCCAGTGACGTAGATGTCCGTGATGTCAACCGGATCTCCGGCGGAGAGGTGAGTACTGATCAAAAGAATTTTGATCGATCAAAAAAATGAATCGATTAATCGAGGAATTAATCTTTAATTTCCACAGCCTTAGTTTTAGTAGGAGAAAATAATGCTTTGTATCAGTGAGAGGAACAGTGCCCCAAGGGCCACATAAGGGCAAGCTAAGGCCTGCAGCTTTGAGACCACTGCTTTAGTAAATCAACCCCTTCGTTTTGTTGTCCACAGCTTCCAGTCTGACCTCATTTCAATTGATCAAATTTTTCTAGGTAAAGTTAAATATTGGTAGCCAACCCCTGATTTGTTGCACTAGCCAAGAGCTATATTTTGAAATTTGCTTTAGTTTTCATGAAATTAATCCCAAGAATACAATAAAACTAAGCATAACCTATTAATGAACTGCAAAGCTTTCTTTATAACTCTACCTGTATAAACCCACCAACTCTGTTGTCCTCTTGGACAATACTATTTTCTAAGGTGTACATAAAGAATGAGATCTGGGAACACGGGAAATCAATAAAATATCTGTTTTAATAAATCGCTTTAAAAGCAATTGCTTGTGCACAAAGATATATAGAGTTTATTCTCCCTCTCTCTCTGCAAAAAAAAAAAGAAAAAAGTCAATAAACACACATTTACTGTATGTCCCCTAAGGTGAGGCAGTCAAATCTTCAAATTCTGTACATCACAAGCATGTGCTTTCATTCATGCTTTTACTTTGGGTTTAAAGGAGCAATTAAGGCTTCTGGGTTTGCAATGTATTTGACATTTGGATCTTGTTTTTGGATCATTGTCCTATCATGTTTGTATGATTCAAAAGCTTACTGGACCCATACATCATTCTAGAATTAACTACTTGGCTTTGTATTTATAACAACTGTAAAACCCATACTGGTGTATGTAGTATATTTTTTAGATGCAAAGGGACAATTTTTTATACTCCTAGAAAGCATCTGTTTTTGCGTCTGTGCGTGTGTGCATGTGTGTGTGTGTGTTGTGGCAGTGCAAGTAGTACGCCATATTCCCATTGCACGCGTTCCGTTTTATTTTTTTTATTTTTTTATGTGATCACACTTTTAGTAGAAAACCTTTGGACTCTACTTGATGATCCGTGGTGTACCAGCAAATATCTTCATTGTGGTGGTGCAAGGCCCTGCCATGCTGTGAGTTTATGAAATGGAAATAGAAATAACGCAGGATTCTCAAAATGACACTTTAAGAAACTCTGGCGTGTTTGTTGTGAGCATATAACGCTGTATTTTAAGCTTTCTCTGGGTTTTGTAATCCTGGATCGGGGTCTGGAGCTTCAAGACTTTGTAAAGGCAGAATTTTTTTTTACCCTACATTCTATGAGGTAACGAAAAAAATCTGCATGCAGCTTCCACCGCAGCCCACTAAATACATACCTGAGCTTGATCCAGTGTTGTGCACAAGAGCTGAGGCTCTCTCGAGTCTCTTGCTTCTGATTGGTTTAGATACAGCAGCAGGATCCATTGGCTCTCACTGCTGCCAATCAGCCAGTGGGTAGGGGGCGGGGCCCACTCTGTGTCTTAAGGACACTCAGAATGGGGCTTGGGAGCAAACATGCATGAGTGCCCCCATAGCAAGACATTCAGTGGGCAGGGGGAGCCAGAAACTCCAGCGGGGGGAACCGAGAAGGGAAGGAACAGG
Source organism: Lithobates pipiens (assembly GCF_037356315.1). NCBI lineage: Eukaryota > Metazoa > Chordata > Amphibia > Anura > Ranidae > Lithobates > Lithobates pipiens. The sequence continues at coordinate 95,592,408 of NW_027507718.1, forward strand.
GCTGCTCTATGCAAAACCATTGCACAGAGCAGGCAAGTATAAAATGCTTGTTATTTAACCACTTCCCGACCAGCGCACAACGATGTACGTCGACAGCATGGCACGGGCAGGCATATTGGCGTACATGTACGTCCAATATTCGTTGCCGCCGTGCCATCGGGAGCGCGCCGCCGGCGGCGCGCTCCCGCGCTGGTCGGGACCCCCGTGAGTCCGGTCGTGGGACCCGCGGACTCGATCGCCGCGGGCATCCCCGCGATCGTCTCACGGAGCGGCCGAATGGAGGAAATGCTGTATAAACAACATTTTCCCATTCTGCCTAGCAACTAGTGACGCTGATCTCTGCTCCATGTGATTGGAGCAGAGATCAGTGTACACTAAATGAAAGCCCAACCCCCCCACAGTTAGTAACACACCCCTAGGAACACTTAACCCCTACACTGCCACCCACTGGTTAACCCTTTCACTGCCAGTGTCATTTACACAGGAATCACTGCATTTATATAGCAGTGATTACTGTATAAATGACAATGGTCCCAAAAATGTGTCAAAAATGTCCGATGGGTCCCCCACAATGTCGCAGTCACAATAAAAATCGCAGATCGCCGCCATTACTAGTAAAAAAAAAATAATAAAAAATTATTAATAAAAATGCTATAAAACTATCCCTATTTTGTAAACGCTATAACTTTTGCGCAAACCAATCAATAATCGCTTATTGTGATTTTTTTTTACCAAAAATATGTAGAAGAATACGTATCGGCCTAAATTGAGGGGAAAAAAATGTTTTTTTATATATTTTTGGGGGATATTTATTATAACAAAAAGTAAAAAATAATGCGTTTTTTTCAAAATTGTCGCTCTATTTTTGTTTATAGCGCAAAAAATAAAAACCGCAGGGGTGATCAAATACCACCAAAAGAAAGCTCTATTTGTGGGAAAAAAAGGACGTCAATTTTGTTTGGGAGCCACGTCGCACGACCGCGCAATTGTCAGTTAAAGCGACGCAGTGCCGAATCGCAAAAAGTGGTCTGGTCTTTTTTTTTTTTAAAGTGTCCTGGGAGGGACGGGGCCTTCAATCCTGTGTCTGAGATTTGCTGAAGACCTGCAGGTGTGAGTACACAAGGTGTGCAGGGTCTTTATAAGCCAAGCCTGATCATATTATTATTATTATTATTATTATCATACAGGATTTATATACAGCCAACAGTTTATGCAGCATTTTACAATATGAAAGGGTGACCGTACAGTTGCAAAACAATAAAATACAAGAGGGTTAATAGGGCCCTGATCATAGCTCAGGGCTCCCATTTTGACACACAGGCTTTGTTTGAAGACAGGTGTGGGATCCTGTCTGGAGACTGAGGTGCTGTGTCCGAGAGACTGAACTCCATGTTGGAGGGGTTGTATGTACACAAGAGTGCAAAAGTGGAGGTAGCTACGTGAGTTTGGCAAACTGAAGGCTGGGACAACTAGGCGAGTCCATGGGACAGAGAGACCCTAAATTCCATAGGGGTGAAAATGGGTGTTAGGAGAAACCAGGCCAAGTCCAAGTGAGCCAGGAGATCAAAGAGAAGTTGGGTGAGGAAGTCTGCAGAGATTAAAGGGGTGGGGGGTCAACCTGTCAGTGCTCAGACCATACGCCACACATTGCATCAAATTGGTGTGCATGGCTGTCGTCCCAGAAGGAAGCCTATTCTCAAGATGATGCACAAGAAAGCCCGCAAACAGTTTGCTGAAGACAAGCAGACTAAGGACATGGATTACTGGAACCATGTCCTGTAGTCTGATGAGACTAAGATAAACTTATTTGGTTCAGATGGTGTCAAGCTTGTGTAGCACTAACCAGGTGAGGAGTACAAAGACAAGTGTGTCTTGCCTACAGTCAAGCATGGTGATGGGAGTGTCATGGTGTCAGGACCTGGACTTGAACCCAGGACCTCAGCTGTGTCTGGTAATGAATCTTCTCTCTGAGCTATCTGAGATGCTGGACAGTGCCTTGTCAGATCCTTTAGACAACCCTGCCTTGTACCTTGATTTCAGCTGAACCTTGAATTCTTTGCTTCTCCCATGAACTTCCTGATATAAGCCATGTCTCTGCACTTCCTCCTTGCCAGAATATTGTGCTATCTCCAGCCTGTATCTCGCTCCTGTCTTCCCTGCTGCCGCTTATATTTGCTACTGCTTGTTATCGACCTTTTGGCTTGTTCCACGACTACGCTTCTGCCTGATCCCAACCTGCAACTACTCGTTACCAACCTTTTGGCTTGCTTACTGACCACGCTTCTGTTTGATCCTTACCTGCTCATCCGCTACTGAACCTCGGCTTGCTCACCTCCTGGTGGGGCGATCCTGAGGACCGCGACCTGGTACTAACACGCAGCTAAATCCACCTCCACCATCTGGAGCTCTGGTGAAAACCGGTTATTACTTAGACTCCGCACCTCAGGGGAGCCTGTGTCATCTGCGAGGGTGACTGCCTGTGTTCCTATCCTGCTGGTTAGTGGTAGTCCTGCAACTGCTATAGCAGTTGGTCTTCGAGCCTGACCGCTGATCGTGACACATGGTCTGCGGCTGCATGAGTGCTGCTGGCACTAGGGAGCTACAGTTCATGTTCAACATGTACTGTGATATACTGAAGCAGACCATGATCCCCTCACTTCAGAGACTGGGCCGCAGGGCAGTATTCCAACATAACGACCCCAAACACACCTCCAAGATAACCACTGCCTTGCTAAAGAAGCTAAGGGGAAAGGTGATGGACTGACCAAACATGTCTCCAGACCTAAACCCTATTGAGCATCTGTGGAGCATCCTCAAATGGAAAGTGCAGGAGTGCAAGGTATCCAACATTCACCAGCTCCATGATGTTGTCATAGAGGAGGGGAAGAGGACTCCAGTGGCAACCTGTGAAGCTTTGGTGAAGGAAGGGTTAAGGCTGACTTTTTTTTTTTTTTTTTACACCTGTAAGGGAAAAGGCACCGCATACTAGCTCATTATGAAATATTTACCTTAGAACGAGGCCACGCTGAGGTAGCTGACATGTTTCCTCAGCATGTCTTCCCGGTGCGCAGGAGTATTCTTCCCGGCAGGGTCTGGCGTCTGCCGGACTTTCAGCCGAGAATCCCTGGTACGCATGCGCCGCTCAAGTCAGCGGCTCATTGCGAGGGGAATATCTCCTAAACCTCTCCTTTACCTACAGGTAAGCCTTATTATAGGCTTACCTGTAGGTCAAAGTTAAAAATTGAACTATACAACTGCTTTAATGGCTATGTTTTGAGTTATGTTTAGGGGACAGCAAATTTACACTGTTATGCAAGCTGTACACTCACTACTTTACATTGTAGCAGTGTAATTTCTTCAGTATTGTCACATGAAAAGATAATAAAATATTTACAAAAATGTGAGGGGTGTACTCACTTTTGTGAGATGTGTGTGTGTGTGTGTGTGTATATATTAATGTACTTTAACCTTACTAAGAGTGATGTTTGGGTGGTGATTCTGCTTTCAATTACATGTGTGGCTTTATGGTTCTTTTCATTTCTTTAAACTCTAGCACAATCTTGTTATACCTCCTATGGTGTGCTGCAGCTTCAATGTATACGTCGTGGGTTTAAATCCTGTAACTGTTTACAATTAGTCAGCTCTGTTTTTTATTTTTTTTAAACGCATGGATAGTAATGCAAAACAGTTGATTTTGTTTTAAAGTTTGATAACTCATGTCTTGTCCTTCCTGGAAGCCTCCATTAGCACCACTCCACTGAGGAAACAGAGGCTTTGACATATGATGCATATGATTCCGTGACATGTCACATCTGGTCATAGAGGAGACTTTACTGCTGCCTGCGGCCTCTCACTTTCTCTTGTACATTAGGGACAGCTTTGAAGCAGTTGCTGGGGGAACTGTGCTCTTGCCTTTCTCAACAAGCTGACACATACAATCCGGATAAGCTATCTGTAGATGCAAAAAGTTGGCCATTATGCTGATTAAACAAAAGCTAAAGGGAATATTTCTATTGTTTGAAAGGCAGAGATGTATAAATCTCTAAATACAACCCATTAAATTTGTTAAGTTTTTAAAGAACTATGAAATCCCAATATGCAAATCAAAAAACCCTCTATGCCCTACAACAATGCTTATACTATGTGGCCAATGAAGACAGGGACAGCTATTGATCTTTTTTAAATTCATCCACTTGTGAATTACTGTTAGCCCTTGTACACACGATCAGAGATTCCGACGGAATGTGTCCGATCAGAGCGTTTTGTCGGATATTCCGACTGTGTGTGGTATGCGTCAGACTGTTTACGTCGGAGTATCCGTCGGACCAAATTTTCCAACTTGCCGGAAATATGCTCCGATCGGACATACTCCGATCATGTGTAGAGAATTACGATCGGACAAAGTGCCACGCATGCTCAGATAAAATTCCTACATCAAAGCTATTGGCTACTAGCCTGAACGTAGTCCTGTCGTAACGAAATAACGTCATCACATTCTGAACGATCGGATTTTCCGACAACTTCGTCCGACCATGTGTATACAACAGTTTCAGACAAAATCCGTCTGACAAAATCCGACGGATTTGGTTGTCAGAATCTCTGATCGTGTGTACAGGGGCTAAGAGAGATGAACATCCCATAAAGAGTAAAGCTGGTCACACACCAGAAGAGTTTACTTTCACGAATGTTAATTTCAAATTCATTTGATTTTAAATTTAAAATTGTTAATTGGAAGACGGGTGTTCACGTTCAACCACGGTGAGGAGAAAATTCAAAGGAGCAAGATGGAAATTTTTTTGAACAGATGAATATCGAACAGCGAATGTGGTTTTTGTTCAGGAAATCCTATTCATTTCAAAATCGAATGTTAAAAGAAAATTCAATTTTTAAGTACTTTACAACAAAATTCATCAAATCAAATGCGTTGTGAGAATTGCCATACCAACGTTAGTTTTGAAAATCTACCAGTGCATGGCCAGCTTAAGTCATTTTTTTGCAGAAGGAGATTTTTGGTTTAATTAACAATTACCAGTTTCGTGAATAATTCTTGGTGTAATTTTCCTTTACAAATATTTATATCTTTTTAATTAATTGAGGTATATGTGACCCGACTGCGCTTGCAGACAGCTTTGTGAAGTTTATTCTTTCTGAATGGTGATGGTGCAAATATCCAGTGGCTTCCAGTGCATTCAGCAACTGAGATGGACATGGGATTGGAGACGGCTGATGACTCGGCATGGCTTGGTTTACAGCCAGGGTAAAGCGGGTGCAGCGCATTGAATCCATAATGCATGTTAAGCCTTTCCAGCATTATATGGGTTAAGCCCAACACAATGGATGAAGCGGAGCTTTGATGCAGAGTCTTTGATCTCCAATAAGCTTGAGTTGGGCGATTTCCAATACAAGCAATACATGTTTCTTTCTTTATTTATTTATTTTTCCCAAAAGCCAATGTCCGGGAGATCTTGCTAGAACAGTAAGTCCAGGCGTCAGTTTATTCAACGCTAAATTCCGCTTCATTGCAGAAAAAGCTGAATGAAAGGCGATAGTGAAAGCTGAGGTCTAGCTTATGGTTTGTGTTGTAATGGTTTATTTTCAGCAGTTACCCTCATCACTTTTTTATGCATGCTAGTTTTCTTGTTGTTACTTATGAATTTACTTGAAGACGGAACCTGTTCTGTAAATATCTGACAGTAATATATATTCCTTCAATGACCCATAGAATGATTCACATATTGCAGTAATGCATGACCGTTATTCGAGGTTGTAAGTTGCAACTCTAAATAACAAAATAAGTCTAAAAATTGCAATATGATCAATATATATATATAGTCTCTCTCTCTCTCTCTCTCTCTCTCTCTGTCTCTGTCTCTGTCTCTCTCTGTCTCTCTCTCTCGATATATATATATATATATATATATATATATATATATATATATATATATATATATACATATACATACACAGTGGGGAAATAATTATTTGAGTCCCTGCAGATTTTATAAGTCTGCCAACTTACAAAGAAATTAAGAGTCTATCATTTTAAATGAGAGAATATCAACCAAACATCCAGAAAAAAATTATGATACAAATGATATAAATTGAGTTGCAGTTTAGTGAGTACAATAAGTATTTGATCCCCAAGCAAAACATGACTTAGTATTTGGTGGAGAAAACCTTGTTGGCAAGCACATCGATAAGACGTTTCTTGTAAGTGGTTACCCGGTTTGCACACATCTCAGGAGGGATTTTGGTATACTCCTCTTTTCAGCTCTTCTCTAAATCCTTAAGGTTTCTTGACTGTTGCATGGCAACTCGAAGCTTCAGCTCCCTCCATACATTTTCTATAGGATTAAGGTCTGGATACTGGCTAGTCCACTCCATGACCTTAATGTGGTTCTTCAGCCACTCCTTTTATTGCCTTGGTGGTATGTTTTGGGTCATTGTCATGCTGGAAGACCCATCTTCAGTGTTCTGGCTGAGGGTAGAAGAGTCTCAGCCAAGATTTTTCAATACATGGCACCATCCATTGGCCCCTCAATGTGGTAAAGTCGGCCTGTACCTTTAGCAGAGAAACAGCCCCAAAGCAAAATGCGTCTACCTCCGTGCTCGACTGTAGGGATGGTGTTCTTAGGGTCGTAGTCAGCATTTTTCTTCCTCCAAATACAATGAGTCAACGTAATGCCAAAGAGCTCATTTTTGGTCTTATCTGACCACAGCACTTTCTCCCAATCCTTTCTGAATCATTTAGATGTTCATTGGCAATCTTCCGACGGGCCTGTACATATGCCTTCTTGGGGGGGTACCCTGCAGATGCTGCAGGATTTCAATCCATGATGGCGTATTGTGTTACCAATCATACTTTTGACACATTTTGACATCTACTCACTGTTGGATATACTGTATATTAAACATTTAAATTGATGGCCTGAATAATACTAGTAAGAATATATTTAAAACACTGGCTGCATGGCTGCATGCAAAAGTAAAAGAAGGGTTGTGGCTGTAGTGCTCCCAGCAGGGATCTGGGAGTAGCAAGGGCAGATGAGTATAAAGGATGCCATACACAGATGAATTTTGGATGATACATGTGAAACAGTCGAAATTCAAGCCATGGGTGCCCCTGTCTGCACCACCTACTGGGTGAAAAGATTTCAGCCAAAGAGCCTGCATCCAATCAGATGCAGCCACTGTTCAGGTATTCTGACAGCTGTGGGCACCAGTTGTCAGAATACAATATCCACAGTGGGAGATTGATCTGTTTATGCTGTTTAGCATGGATGGAGACATATGTTAGATTGGTTTTGTTTAGCCCACAGATGTGTATATACAGTTGCGCTCATAAGTCTACATTCCCTGGCAGAATTTATGATTTCTTGGCCATTTTTCAGAGAATATGAATGATAATACAAAAAACTTGCTTTCACTCATGGTTAGTGTTTGGCTGAAGACATGTATTATCAATCAACTGTTCACTCTTTCTAAATCATAATCATAACAAACTACCCAAATAACCCTGATCAAAAGTTAACATACCCTGGTGATTTGACCTGATAACGTGCACACAAGTTGACACAAAGGGGTTTGGATGGCTATTAAAGTTAATATCCTCACCTGTGATCTGTTTGCTTGTAATTAGTGTGTGTATAAAAGGTCAATGAGTTTCTGGACTCCCAACATCTTTCATCCAGTGCTGCACTGACATTTCTGGATTCTGATTCATGGGGGAAGCAAAAGAATTGTCGAAGGATCTACTGGAAAAGGTAGTTGAACTGTAAAACAGGAAAGGGATGTAAAAAGATATCCAAGGAATTGAGAATAGAATGCCAATCAGCAGTGTTCAAACTCTCACCAAGAAGTGGTAAATGAGGGGTTTTGTTGAAACCAAACCACGGTCAGGTAGTCCAACTAAAATTTCAGCCACAACTGCCAGGAAAATTGTTCGGGATGCAAAGAAAAACCCACCAATAACTTCAGATGAAATACAGGACTCTCTGAAAACATGTGATGTGGCTGTTTCAAGATGCACAATAAGGAGACATTTAAAGGAAGATGGGCTGCATGGTCCAGTCGCCAGAAGAAAGGCTATTACTACACAAATGCCACAAAGTATCCCGCTTACAATATGCCAAACAGCACAGAGACGAGCCTCAAACCTTCTGGCATAGTCATTTGGAGTGACCATAAACACTACATTTGGAGAGGAGTCAACAAGGCCTATGATGAAAGGTACACCATTCCTATTGTGAAACACGAAGGTAGATTACTGATGTTTTGGGGATGTGTGAGCTACAAAGGCAAGTTCATGCAAGTTCATACAAAACAGCTCAAGAATTCACAGGAACTTGAGGCTTTTTGCCAAGAGAAATGGGCAGCTTTACCATCTGAGAAGATAAAAAGCCTCATCCACAAATACCACAAAAGCTGTGATTTTTTTTTAAAGGGGGCAATACACAGTAATAAGAACGGGGGTATGTAAACTTTCTATCAGGGTCATTTGGGTAGTTTCTGTTGTTAGCCAAACACTAACCGTGAGTGAAACAAACGTTTTTGTGTTGTTCATATTCTCTGAAAAATGGCCAAGAAATCATAACTTCTGCCAGGGTATGTAAACTTATAAGCACAACTGTATACATGTATGGCCCTCAATTAAAAGATGGCTGTAGAAAAATAGCTATCCTTTAACTTTTGTGAGCTGTGTCTAAATATAGCCTCCAGCTATCAAAATATATATTATGATAGATCACAACAAATGTTACACTTTTTTTCTTTTTTTTTTTTGCTTAAAAAGCATAGATAAAGGTAAAATGGATGATTTGCATAAATTAGGGTGTAAAAAAAAAAAAAAAAGGTTTAATGCCACATTTTCCACCTACTTCCTCTATTTTTGGAGAGTTATGCACTTGGCACAATGCGCCAAGTAACGATTGCTGCAAAATATATATATATTACACATTATATTACCAAAAGTGCAGGCCAGTCCTCAACACAATAAAACACCTTTGGGATGAATTAGAGTGGAGCTTGCAAGCCAGGCCTTATCCATATCAGTGTCTGACCTCACAAATGCGCTTCTGGAAGAATGGTCAAACATTCCCATAGATACTCCTAAACCTTGTGGACAGCCTTCCCAGAAGAGTTGAAGTTGTTATAGCTGCAGAGGGTGGGCCAACCCAATATTGAACCCTACGGACTAAGACTGGGATGCCATTAAAGTTTGTGTGTGTGTGTAAAGGGCAGGTGTCCTATTACTTTTGGTAATATAGTGTATATACAGTATATATCCACACACACACACCATACTGGAATTAGACATCCATGAGACTTCTAATACCACAACTAGCTTGTTTCTGCTCTCCAAAGACCTCATTACAAAGACAGACAGCTGACCTTCCCAGCTTACACTTTCAGTACTGTACTTGAGGGACAGTGGCTCCACTCCATCTGACAATTGTTTTGATATCTGGGAAAATTGAATGTTGGCGATGCGTAGTCTTTATTGCCTTTATATATAGTACTCGCTGCAGACCGTGCTATAGATGTCAGGGTATTCATTTTTCTGTTCTCTAAAGCATAAAAGCGAGGTTAAAGTGCAGACCAGATATGCTACAGGCCTTAGCACCTCACATAACGTCACGTTACACAGAAAGGAGAAACCTGTTTGGTGCTTTATAAATAATAGATATTCCATGCAGTATTGCAGTTACAAATGACATAGAATAAAATATATTTTTCTTATCAGCACAGCTAAAGGTACTGTTTGTTCATGCATCCTTTGGCATTTGCCATTACATGATTCTGCTGGTTAATTTAATGTTTAATGAAGACAAGTTCAGTGGAAGCCTTAACTCTGAGGGGAAAAATGTTATTTTAGATACTGTGCTAGTTAAGTGAAAATATGTATACTGTGTGTGTATGACTCCTGCATAGTATAAAAATCATACCTTGCTACATCCTTGCTGGATTTACAGGTGGATGAGAGATGCGGCTATAACAGTGAAGGGCTTGAGTCACTTACCTGCCCCCTCCTCTCTGCTTGTTCATTCACACTAAGCCTTGTATTTTAAAATTTTTAATTTAACTTCAACAATTAACTTTAAAAAAAGTTAAATTTTAATTGTTAAAGTGCAAGGCATTATGTGAATGGAGAAGGGACTGGTATGTGACATGGTCTCTCCTCCGTTCACAGAACACCCCAGAATATCATTTTTATATATATAGAGTTGTCCTGATACTGATACTAGTATCGGTATCAGTCCCGAGACCGAGCATTTGCGCAAGTACTTGTACTCTCGCAAATGCTCCAGATGCCTTAGCTGATACCTGAGATGGAAGACACAGGAAGGCGGAGGGCGGAGAGCAGAGCGTGAATACGCAAGCATAGAGTGCAGGGCTCGGCGACCGGAGCCGTCACATTCGTTAATGGAAGTGACGCTCCGTGTTACCAGTGTAACAACATATTCGGCAACCCATCACAGTTTGCTACAGAAGTGATGTTCCGTCGCCGCCATCTTGCTACACCCCACACTCGTCCACACTAGGGATACACTAAGAAGGGGGAAATCGGACATGTTGATACACCCCCCGGAGTTTTGCATTTTACATGTATTTATAACACTAAAGTGAGTTTATATAGTGAAAAACAGTACTTAGAACTCCGTGTGACTAGATAGATGTTGAATTTTAAAAGCAGCGGCATCCCTGATCATATCACAGGTTTACTTCTCTGACAGAAGTTCGCTGATGTTAAAATTCAACATCTAACCAGTCACACGGAGTTCTATATAAACACACTTTACTGTTATAAATACCTTTAAAATGCAAAACTCTGATGGGTGTAACATGTTCACTTTCCCCCTTCTTTATCCTTAGTGTGGGTTGTAGCAAGATGGCAGCGACGGAACGTCACTTCCGTAGCAAACTGCAATGGGTCGCTGAATAGGTCATTACACTGCTGCTTGCTTGAAAATCCCGCCCATCTAGCCAGGGCCCATCTAGCCAGTGCCACTGCCAGCCATCAGTGTGTGCCAGCCATCAGTGCGTGCCACCTATCAATGTGTGTCACCTATCAGTGCCGGTCAGTGCATGCCACCTATCAGTGAGTGTAAAAATAAGTATCGGCGAGTACTTGAAAAAAAAGTATTGGTACATATATATATATATATATATATATATATATATATATATATATATACACACATTTCCTGACCCTTTCTCCATTACATATAAGAAGGAATGGCCTGAACAACAAAGCAAAAAAGTCTCTAACCCTTCTCCACTTTAAGATATCATTATTGCCATGTACAAACCTAATGGACATAGTGATACTCACAAATTCCATCACTCAACATAATCAGTTGTTGATTTTGTTTTCAAACTACTGATTTGATTCATTAGAACGATAACTGTGAAAGCAAGTCATGTTCACACCTATGCACATTTAAATTCCTGTCCAGATTCAGCAATGAACTGGTTGGCGATTTAGGGTTATTGATGATGGAGTGCTTTCTGCATTGCATTTTTGGTGCACATTACAATAATTGGTATATTTTTTCACATGAGTTTGAAGGAAACTTTACTGTAATTTTCTGCGCTCATGTGATGAATTAGTGCTCATGCATTCCCATGGTGTCTGTATAGATACCTAAGCAACCTGGTAAATAAGCTGCAGTGGTTATGCTGAGGAATGTACAGTTTTTCCACTAGAGCCAGTCTACATGATCTAGTCATATGGTTTTTCCCAATGGGATTCTTTCATTTCTCCTGTCTGCTGTAATGTCTAGCAGCTGGGGACTTCCAGTGGTCTGCGTTCACGGGTAACTTAACCCTTGGTTGGTCTGAAGAGTAGGCTTAATGCCTTTCTTGTAGCAGCTAGCTGTAATGCTTTAAGAGAACGTAGAATAAAATGTCAGTACTGGCATTGTACACAGCAATATAAATTATTATACATTCCCTTCCATTGTAATTTTCTAAAAATTATTATGCATTTTACTTTTCAGTATGGGAGCCTGGAGCTTTTCTGCACATAGTGTACGGAAAAATGTTTTTGGTAAGATGCCGTTTAGGCTCATCCATTACTAAATGATGCAGATGCCACGGGTTTTCTCATTACAACACTTAGAAAGCATTGGGGGGGCAAACCCTTTTATTCAGAAACTGGTTTGAGGGATGGTGAAAAATGCAGGTTGATCAGAGCAGACAAAGAATGAATCGACTGATGCAGCTGTGAAGCAATTTATCCTTGGTGATTACAAGAGTAGCGCTGAAGTCCTCGTCTAAAGCTAGCAATACACAGCTTGAATAGCACTGAAGTCCTTGTCTAAAACTGACCATACAAGTTATCAAATAATACTGAAGACCTTGTTAAAAGTTGGCCATGCAAGGCTTGATTAGCACTGATGTCCTTGTGTAAAACTGACCATACATGGCTCAGTCTAAAGCTGGCCATACAGAGCTTGAATAGCACTGAAGTCATTGTCTAAAGCTGACCATGCACAGCTCAAATAGCACTTAAATCCTTGTCTAAAGCTGACCATACAGGGCTCAAATAGCATTGAAGTCATTGTCTAAAGCAGTGGTTCTCAACCTTTCTAGGGCCGTGACCCCTTGATAAAATTTGGCAACTTATGGGGACCCAAACAGTAATATTATTTTTGTAGCATGGGTTTTCAGCATCTAAGGCAAGAGAAGTAATTTGCGCCCCTAACCCGTGGGCATTTAGTGCTCTCTGAGTCCCTTCCACTCGTACATTATTAAAACCCCTTCTGGTAATTGTTACTGTGTCTCTGGCTCTGTGGTGTCTTGCAGCAGTGACACCTATGTTAAAATCAGGAGATAGGGTCTCTTCCATCCCCTCCCACTTCACGTTCCTCACCAGTCACGCGTCTCTAGTTTCCGCCCCCCAGCCATCCCGTGAACTGAATGGGTGGCCGCAGGCTCCAGGAACAGCCCAGCTGGGCGGCTACAGGCTCCAGGGACAGCCATGCTGGGCAGCCACGAAAAGGCTGGGAGAGTGGTGCAGATTCCAGGAATAGCACAGGATTCGGCAACCCCAGGCAAATCAACATTCAACCCCCAAAGGGGTCACAACCCACAGGTTGAAAGCTGCTGGTCTAAAGCTAGCAATACCCAGGTTCACAACACAATTAAGTCCTTGTCTAAAGCTAGTAATACACAGTTTGAATCGCACTGAAGCCCTTGTCTATAGCTAACAATACACGGTTCAAATAGCACTAAGGTCCTTGTCTAAAGCTGACCATATAGGGCTCAGATAGCACTGAAGTCCTTGTCTAAGGCTGGCCATACATGGCTTAAATAACCCCGAAGTCCAGATCTAAAGTTGTCCATACCCCGCTCAAATAGCACTGAAGTCCTTGTCTTAAGCTGGCCATACACAACCCCAATTTTCAGCTGTTGGATGGCCCTGCCAAAATGAGAGGTGCCAGGTGAAAGAAAAGTTTGGCTTAACATTGATTGCAGCAAATCAGCTGAAGTCGGTCTATGGAAATTCTGACAACCATGCATGCTGGCTGTCAGAATACAATAGCCTCCAATGGGAGATTCTTTCATGTACATTTATTTTTTTATTTATTACAGTACTTGTATAGTGCCATCAATTTACACAGCACTTTACATATATAGTGTACAGTCACATCAGTCCCTGCCCTCAACGAGCTTACAATCTAAGGTCCCTAACTCGCATTCATACATACACATACTAGGGTCAATTTAGACAGGATCCAATGAACCTACCAGCAAGTTTTTGTAGTGTGGGAGGAAACCAGAATACCTGAGGAAACCCATGCCACAGGCACAGGGAGAATATGCAAACTCCAGTGCCATGGTTGAGCTTTGACTGAGGTACATTGTAAAGATTGCAAACATGCAAATAAGTTTGTTATTGCTGTAGAGCAGGGTTTCTCAACTCCAGTCCTCAAGGTGCCCCAACAGGTCATGTTTTCAGGATTCCCCTCAGATGAAACAGCTGTGGTAATTACTAAGGCAGTGAAACTGATCAAATCACCTGTGAAAAATAATGGTAAGCCTGAAAACATGATCTGTTGGGGTGCCTTGAGGATTGGAGTTGAGAAACACTGCTGTAGAGACATTTAAATTCCTTTCCAGAAATCTTCTGCCCTTGTTGTTTTAACTTTGGATAGTAAGATGTTTTTTTTTCTGCCAGTAAATACTTTATACAGACCACTTCCTGTTTCTTGTCTGGTCATTGGCTTAGGCTTATGACATCATGCACAGCTCTCTATCTCTCTAACTCTCGTGAGAGTTTGCCAGGAAGAGAGGGGGGATGTGTCATAAGAGGGCCAAGGAGGGCTGCAGAGCTGGATGTGTGTCTGTGTAAATCCAGGAAGTGAACAGGCAGCAGCTTCAGCTGCCCACAGTTAAAATGGTTGCAGCCAGACTCAGTGGAGGGAGATTTCTGCAGCATATTTGGCAAGTACAGAATCACAGTATATATAAAATAATATGCAAAGTGGTGGGAGGGAAGTTTCAGAATGGCAAAGATGTTTTTATTAGAAATTATGTGAGCAGACTGCAGTTCCTCTTTGAGAATATGTAACTGGTTGAATGTCTGTAGCCTGGACACAGGTTCACTTTAAGCAGATCATGTTAGTCCTTTTTTTTTATTTTATTTTTTTATGTTTCTTACTTTTAAATGAGACCACATTGCTGAAATCCTGAAAGATAAACCATGTAGAATGTTTTTTGTCTTTGTTATTGTATCAGACGTGCGTAGAGCAAACAGGACAAGCCAGTACATCTAAAAAATGGTTTAATAAAAACGGAATGTCATAAATATGATTTCCTTGCATTTAGCGGGGAGGAGTGTATGTATGATTAAAGCACTGGCCTGTGAAATTAAAATCTCTGGTCCACAGCTAACTCCAACTAATTGCGACCTTGACCAAGTGCAGTTAATGTAGCTCTTTACTCTGCTTCAAAGTCACAACAAAACAAGAGTGTGAGCATTGAATAATAAGCAAAATACAAGGCAATGTTTTATATGTTTGTTCGTTTTTTTTTCACCTTATTGCATTTTGTTTAGATTTGATGAAAACATGCAATTTCTGTGTTAAAAAAAATGAATATGCAATTTTGTAAACACTTGTATTAGTTGGATATAATGCATATTAACAGTTAACGTATAATTAATCCTTTAAAAACACTTAGTATTGTCATCTTAGGACAGGATTATTACAGGATCAACAAGTACTAATAGTCAAAAAGCAAGCCTGCAGTGAAATAGTAATACATTCATTACACATAATAAAGGAAAAATCACCAGTTATTCATTTTTTGAGGGGGGTGGGGTTGATGCACTTTAAGGTTGGCCATACATGGTCGATTTCGAAAGAATTTTCTTTTCGCACAAATCAGAAAATGTGTGCGTTTTGTGATCAGACGGTGCCACTATTGATTTCGAAATTCGGCCAACCAAGCCTTCAATATCACCTCGTGCTACTACGGAAAATAATTTCCATGGCTGGGAATCTTCTTTTCTTTCTGGGAATTTTCTTTTCTTGCACATGCGCATTTCCTTTTCAATTACATTTCTCGTACGATTCTTCCATCATTGATTAGAAAATCATTCGTTTTTCAAAAAATTTCTAATGTGTCCGATTACTCAAATTTGATTGCCGCACAAAAATGGGCTGTTACTGCAGCCCATTAATGGTGCGAAATACGAACGAAAATTCTTAGATAAGATTATCGAAAAGAAAATTATTTCAAAATTCAACCTGTGTATAGCCTTCCTAAGGGCTCTTGCACATTGCCATAAAGTTTCACATATCGGGATACGATATAAAATGTGTGGTGTTGTGGCACGGGAGCCACAGCTGCAGCGTACTTTATCCCATAGTGCGCAGTACTGCTGGTACCAGTGTATAGTCACGTATCAGTGTATTTTTCAAAACCTGCATGGAATTTCAGTCCAGTAGGCTAAAATACGATGTAGTTGTGGCTCCCAGGCACCACAATAAGATAATTTTTTACACTGTATGGCCATACGCTCAACTTTATGGCCACATGCATGGGACCTGACTGATTCTACAGTCCCTTTAATAGGTTAGATTGACACTCTTGGCTTCCACAAATTTGCCTGAAAATTTCAGAGCCAATTGGCTGTCAATAACACTACCTGGCTGTCACTAGGACAGGAAGTGAGGGAAACTAATTTCAATTGGGGACATAGATGCACAATTTTTTTTTTTTAGGATCTCTGTCAGAGGCAAATTTTCACTAGAACAGTGGTGTTTATATGACGTTATATTGCTTTATCAATACAAATGTACAGTACGTTTTCTCACGGGTTGTCTAATCACACAAGTTGTCTGATCAGGTCTACCAGTCAGTTGATCGGGACCCTCCAGTCTCTAATATGGAGCGGTGGATGTCAGCAGACACATGTCCGCTGACCCCTTCCCGCCATCCAATCCGATCCTGTCAGCCAAAAACAGACAAATGGGAGACCTATTCCCTATACGGGTGGCATCGGATGGAAACGGACAGACAGTCCATTTCCATCCGATTGCCCCATAAACAAGAGCTAGCTGTGTCCGTGTCTGCGCTGCATAGCGGAGTGGGTACAGATTTGTCATCCGCCTGCTCAGCGGGGATCAGTGGAGAGATCCGCTGACACCCGCTGCCATCCAATCCGATCCTGTTCACCAAAAACAGATGGATAGTGGTCCTATTCCCCATCAGTCCGGCGGATCGGATGGAATTGGACAGGCGATCCAGTCTTTTTTCTTTTTTCCATTGTTTGTCAATAAGTAGAAACATATATATATTTCATTATAAAATAAAATAATCCAAAGCTAAATTCAGATAAAACTAAACTTAATAGATTATTTTAATATGTTCTTTGTAAATGTGGTTTAGTGCCATATGTTAAAGACAAGTTAGTTCTGTTATAACAGGAGCTGCCATTGCTGATATGGTAAGGTGACAGCTGTAAATATATAATGGTCCTGTTGCTGACTTCAGTAATAAATCTGAACAACAGGAGGTCATACTTCACTGGCTACATGCTTGCTCCAGTGGAATTAAATTCTGACATTCTTTACAATATACAGTATAACAGAAAACATGTCATCTTATAACAAAACACAAAGCTTGGCAATGTGTTGTCTCCTATTTTGATTATTTTTGTATAAGGTTTATTGTTTTGATGTATTTTTATGTATTATTGTGTACTATCTGAATTTGGAATATAACCTCTTTTATAACCTATTTTAATTGGAATATTCTTTTGTGTCTAATTGTAACTGAAGCTTACCAATATCAGCGCTACCCAAAGTATTTTAGATTACTGTTTCATGGGGAGGCTAATTTGGCATAAATGTTTCCATGTCTAGCTCATGAATTATTCATTATGCAATTACAGGAGAAAGTCGGAGGCAGAGGAATACATGTGGATTTGGGCCATACGCCCAAACATCTGCAAAAATGTGTGATGTATTATTACTCTTGATGATTAGATAAGTGCAGCGCCTTAGCTATCGTCTTGTCTATCAAATGGAACGAAGCTAAAAAAAAATTCAATCGGAAAAGACCTTTGTTAATAAATAAATTATATATATATGTGTGTGTGTGTGTGTGTGTGTATGTGTATATATATATATATATATATATATATATATATATATATATATATAATGTGTATGTGTTTTTAAATGGCTGTTTTACTTATTGTTTATAAAAAATAATATACATATATTGTAAATGCAACTAATGTAATTGCCTGATTTCAAGTTCTCGTAATCTTTTCTACAGCAGCAATCAAAAAGGGGGTAGGAGGCAGTACATGGGCCCAGTGAAATGGCTTGCATTCACATGTACTAATAAGAAACAAGCTAACACAAGGAGATAGCAAAGCATTGTCTTCACTAGTTTAGCAAGCTGTTCTGCTTAAAGTGGAAGTAACCCCCCCCCCTCCCCCGTTTGCAGCCAAGGAAGCTGCCATCTTGGCCTCTGTTTAAACTTCAGCTGCCATGACACTGCACATGTGATCAGTTATGACACCAGCCATTGGATGCTTTCTCAGTTTGGTTGAGAGCACAAACAATGTGACAGCATTTCCGGCATGCCAGTTTTTTGAAACGATTAAACTGATGGGTTTACTTTCGTTTGAACTGCATGCCTTAAGGCTGGCTGTACCATGTGGCAGGTTTATATAGATTTCAGGACAGGATGGGTAAAAATACATATCCTGTGGTGGGTAAGATAACTCCCAATTGTGCGATTTAATGATGTGTAATTTAATGATTAATTTAGTTATTTGCTGTTTTCATTTAAACATGTCAGCTATGTATGTTACATTCACTCTAGCTTCCTTACCAGTGAGTTACAGACTTTGAACAAACATGCAGCCCTTGAAGCCTGAAAAAAACGGAACTCAAACTATTTGATTAAAGCTCCTATTGTACCTCTTCTTTGCCACAAGATGTCCCCACAGTCTTTCAGGTTCAAAGACGCCCAGCGTCACCCCACCCAAAAGACTGAGGACTTTACCGTAAATGCAGGGCATTATGTGCCCACCCCCTAAGGGGCATCACTGTGGCACCCATTATTTACACTGTAATGGTGCAGAAAGTGGTGTTGATGTCATCCCATCAGTCCCACCTCTGTGCCAGCAAGGACCATCCAGCCTGTAGAAAAGGCAAAGAGGAAGGGGACATCATATGATCGGCTTAAAAACTTTGAAAAAAAGGTTAATATATAAAACAAAGACTGGAAGACCTTCAGGGAAGGGAGGGTAGGAGTTGATCTATAATCCAGGTCAGTGACTTACCAGGACTTAGCCAGGATCATTATCACACCACCTGTGTCTAAACCTTTTAATTACAAATCAACAGTTGCAGCTCCCATATTGCGATCCTAACTGATTCACTTTAAACATGGACAATAAAATAAAGTAAAGCTTCTTAAAACTTGGGTTACATTGAGTAGAAAAGGGATCCTTAAATACTGTATTTTACAAATGTGTTCTTTATAGCAATGCCATAAAATGTGTAAATAGCTCTAATCAAAAATTCTCCTCTCGCTTTCGACGCTCTTGGTGTGAGACTCTCCATTCAGCAAAGTAATTACACAATAGCACTGTAGCATATTTTATGCTTTGCTGTCTTATAGTGTTGTATTCTGCTTTTGTTATGTGGATGATGACTTTATAGACTGTGCAGTATCCAAGGAGTGATTAAGCTATTAAATTAAAGAAAACAGATTAAAGGCCTGTTATTTGGCTTATTTTGTGGAGGGTGCAATGTGCAGGAGCCTGCAGGCATTATGTGTATATTACCCGCTTGCTCATGATAGGTGTAGCAGTGGAACAGCTCTTGATAGTAGGGGGTTCTGGTTTCCATAGCAATTCAATCAACATCCTTTGTGCGAGTGAAAATGAGTGCTAGTCCTCTGCACTTTCAGACATCTTTATGTGTGTGATGTCACCTCTGCCGAGAAATAAATTCACATTTAACTTTCACTGTAACCATTGGACCGTGAAGAGATGATGTCTAGACTAAGGCTAATGTAAAAGCAAAATCATTATTTTTGTCTTGATGACTTTATGCAGTGAAAAAAGCTTTTCTCTCATTCAGCTTGGAACAGGTTAATAAGCTTGAAGAAGCTGCCTGTGTATTTAATATTCAAAGCAGTCCTCCTTATCAAGTGTTTTATGTGGCTGAAATTACAACGTGAATCCAGTGATTAGTATTATTTTTCTACAGCCATCAGCAGAACTGAAACAAGGTCATCCAGTGCCCAGAAGATGCCAAACTTTGCCCCCTTCCTCTCGGTGCATGCCTTATCATCTTCTATAGCTGAGTTCCCACTCCCAGTTGCAACCGCGCTTATCTCAGCATCAATGTGTAGTCCACCAAAAGATTTTAAGTTGACCCAAAACTACCCAGTGACGTTACAGAACCTTTCTGCTGTGTGTTCTCTGCCAGTCTCTTTGTTCTGATTGTAAATAGCGCTGGACTGGTTGAAGGCAAAGTGAATGGCAGGGGGGGGTTAACAGTGGTGGCATACCCTAGCTTACCCGGGGCCTGAGGGCTACATATTTAAAAAAAAAAATCCTACCGACAACAAAATTACTTTCAGTAATAGTCATGAAATGTCATGCAGACTGGGGGTGGACGTAAGAATTAAGTGGTGGAGGGCATATAGCAGCAGCTGTAAGTACTTTTTTCTTTGTCAAGATACTAAACGTAGCATATCAATCTGTCTCAAGCACAGGAATTTAGAGGTGTTATCTGCCTCATAGATACCAACATTTAAAAATAGGAGGGACGCCTTAAAAGTATAAAGAATAAAAAATGTGGTACATCTGGAGGCGTATCCAATAAAGGGGGTGTCGCTTTACTGCATATGATTCGTAGTGTGGGAGTAAAATAAGGTCCAGAATTGTTACTGGCAGTAATGGAAACCCACAACAGTGGTGTAATTTGCAGCAATAATAACCACACCACTGGTATATCTGGGCACAATATTCACCCCTTCATTGGTGGTCAGTGGTGGTAAAATTAGCCCCCCAGCATTGGTGGTCATGGTCTGTCTGTAAAAATAACACCTCCCCCCCTCTTCCCTAGCATAGGTGATCAGCTGTTGGCTGTGACGGTAACCCCCTTCATTGATGGTCAGTGGCTGACGGTGAAAAAAAATTCCCACACCGCCACTCCAGCATTTGGTGGTCAGTGGTTGGCCGAAACATGAAACCTCCTCCTGCATTGCTGGTCAGTAACTGGCTTTAAAAAATACCCCCCCCCCCCCTTCAGAATGGGTCATCAGTGGGTGGCTGGATCAACAACCCCCCTCCTCCCAGGATCAGTGGCTGGCTGTAAAAATAAACCCCCCAATATTGGTAGTCTATAGCTAGCTGAAACAATAAGGCCCTCGCCCATCATTGGTGGTCAGTAGCTGACCCCTCAGTATTAATATGCAATTCACTGTTTGCTGTCTCTTGCAATTGTCAAGTGGAATGCAGAGAGCACTTCCCATCTGCATGTTGCCTGCGGTGGTACCTGATGTAGATCATTCCCTCCAGGTATGCCACAATTGTGATAGGGAGGGTGTAGCCCACCACACAGCCCCCACCCCCCCCCCCCCCCATGAAAGCCACCTGGTGTAGCGGCCTCTCACCCTAACCCAGACCTATTGATATTGATTCCAGATCTTCAGTAATATTCTTCTTCACGTGTAACAGTAATGCAATTCTGGCTAACAAAATTTTCTGTCCTCATCTAACTTTTAAAATTGTTATTCAAAAAGCAAATTCAGTCTTCTTCCTCTTCCCGCATAAGCCTATTAACTACATAAAAAACAATGATGCTATATTGAAAGTTGTTGTTTTAAGGCATTTGCAATACAGTAAGTATACTTAAAGCATTCTTTATGCTAAAGAATGCTGTTTGTTGCTTACACATAGCATTCTTTAGCAAAGAAGCCAAAGAAGAGAAGCCAAAACGCATGTGGGTTAATTGAGTAGACACAGAGAAACCTTATTAATTCATTGTAACTGTTTGCAGGAAGGTATCTGCCCTCACAACTGGAACTGATGTCAATTAATTCATGAAGCCTTTATTCATTTTCTTTGGAATAGTGCAATACTGGGACCTACTTGCGGGTAGAAATATATCACTATGTGATAACCATTGCCTTAGGCAATATAGAAACATCACAACATCCACAAGCAATGCTCAGAATTAAAAAAAAACACCATTAACTTTATCATGCTGTCTCTTACTGGCCTTGGGTAAGTCGCTGTTAAAATGAAAGTGTTTTTTTTACATTTGCAGGTAAACTGGGATAACACCAACTTTATATTCTCATTTACACAGCATAACTTTAAAATAATATATAAAAAAATGCTTATCAAAAATACACAAAACATGTAACTTAAACTAAAAAGTCCATTTTTTATGTATAGCAGCGCATGCACATTTTTTTCCAAAACATGCGTTAAAGTTCAGTTCAGTGTTCAGAAGACAGGGTGCTTTGTTCTATCCACTTGCTTTGTGATTGAAACACAGCTTCCACCATATAGATCACCACTTGTGGAACAAAGGACGACCCCCTATGGGGATGCACTCACCAAACATATGAAACCAATAAGCCTTCAAAATGCCAATGCAGTTTTCTCCTTTTGCCACTAGTTATCTCCCTTGTTGGAAATCGGCTTTCACATATAGGAAACAAAAATGCCCAGACATAGCATAATACTGTATAACAATATTTATTATGTAAAAGCAAAATCTGTATATGCGTACCAAGTGGAAAACTGTTTAAGCGTTAAAAAATACTGTGCCTTATTCCGCTGAGTCGAATCCGTCCGAGGAGAAACGATCGTTTGCAACGTGCACCTAAAGATGTGCACTTCCGTATTTCCTCGGATCGTTGGAACGCAGGGATTGAGGCGCACTTGTCACATCCGGTATAGTTATGCCTGACGCGTTTCGTCATTTCCGACTTCATCTGAGGGCGTAACCAAAGATACCGGAAGTGTTCTTTTATTCACGTAACCAACCAATCAAATCTGAATGCCACATGATCTGCGGGGCACTGCACCAATCACAAGCCACCCAGAGGACTTAACTGTACCGTGAGCAGTTACGAACGGCGCAGACAAACCACAGAGTGCAGCAATCTATAGACTTATCTGCACCATGTTCAAACAATATGCATCAAGTAACATGTTACTGTTATTAATATACGCTGCATAAATCACCGATTTGCGAATTGCTCATATTTAAGGACAATTAATCATCATATATAGTTGTCTTACTAAGGTACAGTTAGTCTTCATATATGATTATCCGCATACAAATACAACTTTATCCGCATACAAATGCAACTCGAACGGCAAATAGTCATTTATCTTATGCATAATAAGAAACTATTCCCCGATCATTATAACATTGTATTCCACAATCGTTAAAATTATGAGACTCTATGTCTACGTATTCTCAACTACTTACAACGCAAATATAAATATACCTATAAATGTAAACTTTGGGATGCGGATAAAGTTGTATTTGTATGCGGACAATCATATATGAAGACTAACTGTACCTTAGTAAGATAACTATATATGATGATTAATTGTCCTTAAATATGAGCAATTCGCAAATCGGTGATTTATGCAGCGTATATTAATAACAGTAACATGTTACTTGATGCATATTGTTTGAACATGGTGCAGATAAGTCTATAGATTGCTGCACTCTGTGGTTGGTCTGCGCCGTTCGTAACTGCTCACGGTACAGTTAAGTCCTGTGGGTGGCTTGTGATTGGTGCAGTGCCCCGCAAATCATGTGGCATTCAGATTTGATTGGTTGGTTACGTGAATAAAAGAACACTTCCGGTATCTTTGGTTACGCCCTCAGATGAAGTCAGAAATGACGAAATGCGTCAGGCATAACTATACCGGAAGTGACAAGTGCGCCTCAATCCCTGCGTTCCAACGATCCGAGGAAATAGGGAAGTGCACATCTTTAGGTGCACGTTGCAAACGATCGTTTCTCCTCGGACGGATTCGACTCAGCGGAATAAGGCACAGTATTTTTTAACGCTTAAACAGTTTTCCACTTGGTACGCATATACAGATTTTGCTTTTACATAATAAATATTGTTATACAGTATTATGCTATGTCTGGGCATTTTTGTTTCCTATATGTGAAAGCCGATTTCCAACAAGGGAGATAACTAGTGGCAAAAGGAGAAAACTGCATTGGCATTTTGAAGGCTTATTGGTTTCATATGTTGGGTGAGTGCATCCCCATAGGGGGTCGTCCTTTGTTCCACAAGTGGTGATCTATATGGTGGAAGCTGTGTTTCAATCACAAAGCAAGTGGATAGAACAAAGCACCCTGTCTTCTGAACACTGAACTGAACTTTAACGCATGTTTTGGAAAAAAATGTGCATGCGCTGCTATACATAAAAAGTGGACTTTTTAGTTTGAGTTACATGTTTTGTGTATTTTTGATATGTTTTTGTTCTAAAAGCAGCAGCTGACAAATAGATGATATATTGAGTAAATATTGTATTTAAACATCCAAGAGCGCAGAGTAGTGTGCTATAGGGGCTGGCGAGAATTATTGTTTTAGCACATTTTTTGACAATATTAAAAATGCTGCTTACCTTTTTCCATGCTGTTTTCAGAAAAATCTAAAACTGAAAAAAAATCCTACTTAGTGCTAACCTTCTATGTAATTTTTAAGGGGTCTTTAGAGGTATATTTACCTTGTCTTTACTGTGCTGGAAGATCTCATTATCAATTGTGGACTTGATATGTATGCTGTACAGATACTCGTTAAACGACTTACCTGTTTAACCACTTAAGCCCCGGACCAATTTGCAGCCAAAGGACCAAGCCCCTTTTTGCGATTCGGCACTGCGGCACTTTAACTGACAATTGCGTGGTCGTGCGACGTGGCTCCCAAACAAAATTGGCGTCCTCTTTTCCCACAAATAGAGCTTTCTTTTGGTGGTATTTGATCACCTCTGCAGTTTTTATTTTTTGCGCTATAAACAAAAATAGAGTGACAATTTTGAAAAAAATGCAATATTTTTAAAATTTTTCTATAATAAATATCCCCAAAAAATATGTAAAAAAACAATTTTTTCCTCAGTTTAGGCTGATGCGTATTCATCTACATATTTTTGGTAAAAAAAACAAAAAAAAGCAATTAGCGATTATTGATTGGTTTGCGCAAAGGTTATAGCGTTTACAAAATAGGGGATCGTTTTACAGCATTTTTATTAATTTTTTACTAGTAATGGCGGCGATTTTTATTGTGACCACGACATTATGGCGGACACATCGGACATTTTTGGAACCATTGTCATTTATACAGCAATCAGTGCTATTTAAATGCACTGATTCCTGTGCAAATGACACTGGCAGTGAAGGAGTTAACCACCAGGGGGCAGTGTAGGTGTTATGTATGACGTTGTGTTTTTTTTTTATTGTAGGGGGGGCGTGGCATGGCATGTGACGTCACTGATTGTCCTTCCCTATAAAAGGGAACAGACGATCGGTGACAGCCACACAGGGAAGCATGGGGAGAGGTTTGTTTACACAGACCTCTCCTCATTCTTCAGCTCTGTGACCCGATCGTGGTGAGGCGCGTGAGGCGGTCCTTAAGTGGTTAATGACCGCTCAGACTTATGACCAGCTCTCCCCACCCAAGCAACACGCTGTACATCATTGTATTGTACAGTGCAGTACAGAATTTTCATTTGTTTTAATTTGCATAAGTACAGAACACAATGTGATTGAGCTGGAGTTTTGTTTTTTAGACATTTTTTTCACAGTACAGTAGTTAGGAAATGCTTAAAATATTGATTTACATGTGGCTCCTCGTTTAACAACCAATTTGTTTGACGACCTGATTATTGTAACTGAACCTGGTCATTAAGTGAGGAGAGCCTGTACTACCAAATGATCAAACATATTGAGGCTCAGGCTCTGCATTGTTTAGTAATAGTTTTGTTTCAATTGATCCCTGAAGTTTCCCTAAATAGGCAAACTTTTCTGAACAATACAAGCTACCTATAGAGTGTACAAAAAAGTGGCAACCACCCCAACCTATACCTAGACTTTTGCAGCAAGGCGCACATGGAAGGGTAACGGACAGCGTCCAACTTCAATGAACATGCATCCTACTTTGATCCCTGACAATACCAGGTACCATGTCTGGTATGAATCTTTAGAGGAGACTTCAGGCAAAATGTTAAAAAAAAATTACGCCATGCGTCCCCCCTCAAGGAGAATACCAAGCCCTTCGGTCTGGTATGGATTTTAAGAGGAACCCCCCACACCAAGTAAAACAGAAAAAAAGGCGTGGGGTCCCCCTAAAACCCATACCAGACCCTTATCTGCGCATACAGCCAGGCAGGTCAGGAAAGGGGGTGGGGACGAGCGAGCACCCCCTCCCGAACCATACCAGGCCACATGCCCTCAACATGGAGGGGGTTGGGGCAAGGGGGCCCCCTGCCCCAATATACCTTTCCCCATGTTGATAAGGACAAGGGCCTCTTCCCAACAACCCTAGCCATTGGTTGTTGGGGTCTGTGGGTAGGAAGCTTATTGGAATCTGGAAGCCCCATTTAACAAGGGGGCCCCCAGATCCCGGCCCCCCACCCTAGATGAATGAGTATGAGGTACATTGTACCCCTATCCATTCACCTAAAAAAAATGTCAAAAATAAAACACATTACACAGGTTTTTAAGTATTTTATTAAGGCAGCTCCGCCATCTCTTACGATCTCTTCTCCCCTCTCCGCTCTTCTGTGTCCTCCGCTGACGTCTGTTGCCTCTGTCAGTTCTTCTCCACTCTCTCTCCGGTTCTTCTCCCTCTGTCCACTGTTTTCTGCCGGGTCTCCTCCGCTGTCTTCTTGCTCTTTTGGCCCGGTCTTCTGTGCTGTCTTCTCCCTCGGTTCTTCTTCCGATGTTGACGTGACATTCTCTCCTGCTCTAATGCCGGGTGCGCGGTGTGCCACTACTTATATTGGCATGGGGTGGGGGTCACCGGAGGCATGCCTCTTATGATGTCACTGTCCATAATGCCGAGGCTGTGATGTCATAAGGGGGCAGGGCCTCCAGGTGACATTACACAGTGACCCCGCCCCATGCCAATATAAGTAGTGGCACACCGCGGTCCTCAGAATCTCCCTACCAGGAAGTGAGAAAACTGGGGTCCAGTAGCCGATATACCAAGTAGGGGTCAAGTAGAAGTGTAGTCAATGCACAAGCCAAAGGTTGCTAACCTGCGGTTGCAGGTTGGGATCAAGTGAAGGTGTAGTTGAGGAACAAGACAAAGGTCAATAATGAGTGGCAGTGGAGATGAGGACAACTGCAGGTTTGCATAGGAGCATGATACCGGCTAAAGAGGGCACAATAATCTGGCAAACAGGGAGTGCAGAAACCAGGCTTAGATTAGGAATTCGTGGGAAGAGCAAAGAGTTCAAGGTTCACCGGAAATGAGAGACAAGGCAAGAAAGTACAACAGATCAGACAGGGATCCATCCAGTATCTCAAGTGGCTCAGCAAGAAGAGCTACTGCTGAATGTAGCAGAGGTTGTGGGTCCCGATCCCCGTCCTGACATTGATTGTACAGTGGGCAAGGGGACATCACAAGTCAAAAACATTTTTTCAGTGGCTTAGGATAGGGTTCCTTACAGTAAGGAATTAAGCTATGGAATGTTTGCCATATAAAGTATACCATATAAAATATGGTTGATATACATGTCTTGATGTGTACCTTGAAGTCTCTAGCATGATGTTTTTTACTGTTAGTTTAGGCTTGGCTTAGGTCAAACAGAGATTAATTACTATGCCATATACAGAGTCCATGTTGTCTAATAGGCTTTGGCTTTTATTTTTTACTTTTTTATCATTTTTTGCTCTAGCATATTTGTTATCGGAAAAAATATATTTAGCAGCCATTCATTTTTAAGTTATTAACATCATCGTTAAATATTTTAAAATATAATAAAGCCAGTTTAGTATTGTAAACCTTTTCCAAATTATCCCCTCTTAAAATCTGTTCCTTATTTTAATTGTCTGTCACTTCCCCACTAAGAGGAAAATATATTTGTGTCAAAATCCTCTGCCAGTCTTTACAGGGACTGTTTAAGGTGCTGTCATTTCAGAGGTATTTATTTCATCATAATTATGTATCAGAGGATGTCACCTTCACCAACTGTGCAGTCTTGTCTGGTAAGAAGGAATAATTCCTGTAAAGAAATGAAATTTAAATTAACATTGAAAGACTATAATTACAGAACCCGCATAGTCTCCTAATATGAAAAAAATGGTAACACCTCTTGGGAGATCTTTGTGTAACATTTGCACGACACGAGTTGTTAATTTAGTAGCAAATCTCTACAAATCCTTTAGGATAATATTTTTTGCTTAAAATGGATATTTTTTTACAGAGCCACTGGATACAGTATAAAGGAAACGTAAAGCTAAAAGCTTATGTTCTCACACAAGCGGAAAGTGACAGTCTTGCTTTGTTGGCACTAGAAGAAATGGCAATAATGAGCTTTGGACACTAATAATGCACTCGTAGAAGATCCAAAGCCTTGACACATTTTGGCTGACGTGCTGTTGTCCTCTGCCTAATTCAACAAAGATGTGGCACATACTGGGCACTTCTGCATTTATGGTGACATCAGTGGGTCACATTTGATTTGTGATTTCCATTTTGCATTCGAAAAGGAAAAACTAAAATGTAAATTTAGCAATGACTGGCCCTCTGGTTAGAATTGATTCCTTGAGTTCAGTTATGAAAATAGTAAGCCCAACATCTCACCAAGTGCTCTGATACCTATGCCCAAAAGAGGGCCTTGAACCATATGTCTCAGTATACACAAGAGTTTACATTTTTGCATTAAGAGAGTTCTAAGAATTGGGCTAGCAAAGGAAAATTAGGGTACTCTTGTGCACTCTATTGGGTGTGCCTTTATGCCACGTACACACGACCAGTTTTCCTGTCGGAATAAACTCTGAAGGTTCCGCTAAAACTGTCTTGCGTACACACGGTCACACCAAAGTCCGAACGTCAAGAACGCGGTGAAGTACAACATGTACGACCGGGATTAGAAAAAGGAAGTTCAGTAGCCAATAGCCTCCGTCTCGTATTTGCTTTAGAGCATGCGTCGTTTTTGGTCCGTCGGAACAGCATACAGACGAAAGGTTTTCCCGATAGGAATTGGTTCCGTTGGAAATATTTTAAAAATGTTCTATTTCAAGGTTCGTCAGAATTTTCGGAAGAAAGTCAGATGAGGCATACACTTGATTGGAATATAACATGAAAAGCTCCTGTCAGACATTTTCTGTCGGACATTCCTCTCATATGTACGCGGCATTAGTGTCTTTTCTACAAATAAAGGTATAGCTGATTTTGTAAACGAGCACAAGATTCTAAAAGACTTACTCGTTACATCTTGTATACATGATAAAACTACATGACTACTAGCATATCATTTACAAAATAAAATGGAAGCTTAGCGTTAAATTAAAAAGACAGTTTCTATAAAAAGTGGATAAATGGGTGCTGGCAGGTAGCCCCCTCCCCCCCCCCCCCCATTTGTTTTATAGAAGCTAGCTTTTGTGGTTGCTGGCTCTGAGCCACCCCTTATGCCCTCTACATATTTTACTATTGGCCCACAACTGGGATGAATGGTGGCATTAACCAAAAAATAAGGTGCACAAAGGCGCAGCCCAGGTCTAGCGTTTACAGGAGCTGTTCGCTAGAGAGCCTTTTGTTTTCAGACCCTACAGAACCTAACTTACAAACACTTGGGCATGTCGATTTTTCATTATATGATGTGTTTTTTTAGGTAATTTTCTTTATTGGTTTACTTTCAAATCTCTAATCTGGCCAAAATTGGCTAAAACTACACCCATGTTATGAAAAAGAAGACCCATCCCCAATTAGAAAAAAAGAGGGATATTATACAGCTGGAATAGATATATTGTATTTGGTTGCTATTTTTTTATGGATCGGTTATTTTGCCATTTTCAGCCATTTAATTGTGTTTATGCTCTATTGATAAGTATGAACATATTTCCATAATAACTAGCTGTTGATCAAACATTTATCTCTGCCAGCACAATATTTTCTGCAAATTAGATCTCTTTCGCCAACTGGATGCCATGATTAATATTTCTTTCATGGAGTGACATGATGCATTGCATTTCTCATCAAGCTGTAAACATATTCTTGTTGTTTGCTGTGCCTCATTTATTAATTGCATGCATATTTTAGGACACGACTAGGGATTGCATTTAGAAATAGTATATATTGTACTTTGTTAAAAGGTCACATCATAAAATTCAAATGCTTTTTTGTTAGTTTTTTTATAGTATATAGCCGTCTTTTTCAACCAAAAATTGTCCAAAAATGACATACAAGCCAACGGGTGGATGAAGCCTGCCTTTTAGTTACACAAAGCCACAGGTTTTCATTGTGCACCATTACAACCTTCCAGATGGCAGCATCCTAACAACCAATGACATCATCGGTTGGTAAAGAGGACATTGGTCGTGTGCAGGCATCCTTGTTTACCCTTCCTCTGCCTCTCTCTATCAGCACTGGGGTCACATTAGCTGAGTAAGGGAGAAAAACTGAGGGGTAAGAGAAACATTTGAATACTAGTCAGTGGCAGTGTGCAAAGATGTATTTGCTTTGGAAAAATAAATTGCTTATAATGTTGGGTGTCCTACATATGTGGATGTTGCTGCATTATGTAAAACTATTATTTTTTTTGTTTTTTTTTTACATTTTAGAATGGGGTGCCTCGATAGTGTGCTGAATTTTATAAATGGTGCCTTGAGTGAAAAATGTTGAGGGACAAAATGCCTATCCTGGTCAATTCTTGTACATGTTATTGAGCTATCTTTTGTTGAATGAGAAATGTTTGCATCTTCTATTAATAATGGAGTCTTGGCAGTTGTCTATGGAATGTTTGCATAGACACAGCATTTCATTTATAACTTTCTCTTAGTAGAAAAGAACATTTAACATTTTCTTGTAAAGAGGAATGAACATACACTAGATTGTTGTGTTGGGACGCCTGCCTTTACACGCACATGAACTTTAATGGCATCCCAGTCTTAGTCCATAGGGTTCAATATTGAGTTGGCCCACCCTTTGCAGCTATAACAGCTTCAACTCTTCCTGGAAGGCTGTCCACAAGGTTTAGGAGTGTGTCTATGGGAATGTTTGACCATTCTTCCAGAAGCGCATTTGTGAGGTCAGGCAAATTATCTGCTGCCATAACCCTGGTATTTTACGTCAAAGTACGGTCCGGAAGTGTTTAGAGGAACAGGATCCAATTTATTTTATTTTTTTCTATTTTAGGTTAACAAATGCTTTAATGCATTCTATACAGTATAAAGTAAACTCCCCTATCGTTTTCAGCCAAGGAAACTGCCATCTTTGCCTCTGCTAAAGCTACAACTGCTATGATGCTGCACATGTGATCCGTTTAAACACCAGCCATTGGATGGCTTGACAGTTTGGTTGAGAGCACAACCAAGGGTAGTGTTACATTTCCAGCAAGAAATGAAACTGTTTTATGGATGGGTTTACTTCCGCTTTAAGAAAAAAAAACCTGTGTGCAGCAGCCCCCCTAATACTTACCTGAGCCCCATCTCGATCCAGCGATGTTGCACAAGAGACTCGGCTCTCTGGACTCTCCCTCCTCATTGGCTGAGACCGCAGCGAACCATCATTGGCTCCTGCTGCTCTCAAAGTCAGTGAGTCAATGAGAAGTGAGGGGGAGCCACGGCTCCTTGTCAGAATGGACACACGGAGCAGCAACTTGGGTGGGTGAAAGCTGCTTCCTGTGGGGGGGGGGCACTCAACAGAAGGGAGGGACCAGAAGAACCAAAGAGAGACCCAAGAAGAGGTTTTGGGCTGTTCTGTGCAAAACCACTGCATAGAGCAGGTAAGTATAACATGTTTGTTATTTTTTAAAGGAGAAAAAACAAGACTGTAGTATCACTTTAATTGCTCTCTGTGCTGGTCTAGCTCCTCCACCCCTCTTTACATAACCTTTTTATGTAGCAGCTGGGAGGAGTGAAAGGGAACACTATAGAGTGTCACTTGAGAGACAGCTCTGAGTCTGCTGGAACTGTTGACATCACATCCAAGATGGCGGTGCCCAGCAGCAGTCTAAGGCTGGGTGTAACCGTATCCAGTTCGCATAACACGTGAATGTGACTGGCTTTCAATGGAGCTGTTCACACATCTCCAGGGCAGCTGCCGCATGGTTTGAAAAAGGTTCCTGTGCATTTTTGGGTCCGGTTCAGGTTCGATTTCAGGGAAAAACTTGCCCCTGAATTGCACCTGAACCGGTGAACATAAGTGCACCGGACTCCAGACTGAAAACTGCAGCCAGACGTGTGAACCCAGCCTCACATCTTTTGATGGTTACACAAGTGAGTATTTTACTGGTAAATAACATACAAAAAAAAACATCCTAATTGCACATATAATCTTATGGGAAGATAAAATGATTGATCTGGTGACAGAGTCTTTTTAAATGAGAGGCTGGCTATGATTTCATGCTACCACCTGCCATGCCCTTTCCATGCACAACCTGATTTTGGTGGCCCAAGCTTTAAATATGAAACCATTTAATTTGTTGTGTACAAAGGATCACAAACAAAGGAGGTGCTCCCTGTGTTCCTCGTAGCGCAAACAGGGCATTTCCATATTTCTAGGAAACCCTCTTTATCTTGGCACAAATATTTAGAAAATGTATTCTTCTCATGGCACTAAGCAGTACAGGTGCCATTCATAGACGGTAGCATTGCTCAGTGTGTGTTAATTGGTGTGTTAAGGCATTATCGCATGCTTTGCACATCTGCAGTCTGTGTATTCTAGATAACATAGTCTGTGTGCAGCAGAGATTTCTATTCTGGTTCTCTGTGTCATCCTGAGCTGTAATTCCAGTCATTGTTTCCTGATACTGATATTGGTCCTGCATATTTCTAAAGATAATGGCAACTTAGATTACCATACTGCAAATCTCACAGACATGCTAGTTGTGCTGGTGACACTTTTTCATGAAACTACAGCGGATGAATTACAAGCCTCTCTAGGCTGCTCTTAGGCTGCAGTTCTTTTACTAGTCATCCTTTTTTAGTACATTATAAATCCTTCCTTTTACCTGGCTATAATGAGGCTGTTAATTCTGTTTTTAGTGTTTTTGTTGCATAGTTAATAATCCAGGTGGCAGAGTCTCTGTAGCACTAATCTTGTAGATATGGATAGTGGGTTTAGAGGGAATACAGTCACTGATTGGGGCTTTTCTATTATCCTCAGTGATGAGTAGGATATAGTGGTATTAAAGAAAGAGCTTATGGTTAATTACACTGTCAAAATAATCGGTGTTACTAATATGCATTTTTAACTCTTTTATGCAAACTGGTGAGCTCATTGATATGTTTAACCATAAGCTTTTTTTTTTTTCTTTGTAAGCTCTAATGAGCAGGGCCCCCCGATTCCTCTTGTACCAAATTGTAATGTAACGGTAATGTCTGCCTTTATTTTGTTAAGCGCTGCGCAAACTGTTGGCGCTATATAAAACCTGTATAATAATAATAAGCTGGGAGCAGGTACTCTTGCTGTCAGGTTTGCCCCCTCTTTTGAGCCAGTATGAATGTCCTCACTTCCTGGTGTGGGTATAGGTATACCCCTGGCCTTGTCGCACTAACATATGCAAATAGTGACTTTGGGAAAGTCAACAGGAATAGTGGTAAGGCAGTCATAATGAAAGGGGACTGCCATAAGCCTGTGCTTTTAACTGTCTGCTAGCATTCTTATTGTAGACATTTTAGCATGCCAGCAGGTTCATTTCAAATTACATGTGGTCTGTTACATGCATTCCATTGTTGCCACGACTAAGCTGTTACTCAAAGAATGGACTAGAATGACTGCCATTTCTCTCATACATGTAAAAATCTGCATTTTTTGCTAGAAAATGATATCAAACATTATTTGTAATCGGAGTCTTCAAGTGGGAAATGCAATATTACTTGAAACAAGGCCTGAGGTGTGCCATGGCCTGGATGGTCAGTATGCCTGAAAAGAGGGCAAAAAGACACAAGTTTAGGTGGGAGAGGGAAGGTAGAGATCCCATCCATAAAATGACGTATGCCCAAACGCCAACCGTAAGTAACCGGTAAGTATCCGCTGTGAGAGTAGAACCCACCGACTCCAGACCTGGAGATGAGAAGGAACCTCCTTAGAGCCTGCAAGCTACGCAAACCCAATTGAACGTCCCGTGAAGGATAGGATGAGCCTGATGCCCAAGGTGACCCGGACATGAGAATGAACTGCTATGAATGAGAGGATACGTGGGGAAAAGAGAGCAAGGGCTGACCCGAAGAACCCCTACAACAGACACCAGAAGAAGCACCGTGAAAACACCCCTTCCCATAACTGGTAAGAGGAAGTGAGAGGGTGAGTGGCAAAAATACCAGTGATAGGAGAGGAAACCTGGCTGCCCGATGGATGTGATGGAGTAGGTGCCATGGCAATGAGCATCATCAACATGGCGACACCAAGACAAACTGGTCCCACCGGATGCGAGCAGGTCATGCTACTGCCCGAGACCTCCCAACCGAGACCGAATCCTGAACCGAAGAAGGAGAACCCAGGGGAATAAGTCCCATAGCATGATCCAGCCATGCCCGAAGTGACTAAAGCACCCCCCTCCCCACCTGGAACAAACCGGGGAGGAGCAAAGATGACTGGACCGACGTCCCTGAGCAGTACTCCAGGCAACCTCCTAGACAAGAGATCGGAGCTGAGAGTGGAATCCAGAATGGTGATGATGTCGCCCAACCTACCACCTGAGGACCATGGCTTGGACACACCCTGAGAGTATGAATCCCAAGGCGGTAACCAGGGCCTCTATGCAACAGGATGTCAACTAAGAAAATTTACGTCTGCTTCCAACCCGAGGGTGCGCCCAGTGGCGAAATTACATCTGTAAGTGAGTGCAGGCATGGTTGATATTGGTATGGATGCCAAGACGACCCAACCTGAAAACGCAACTAGAAGGAAAGACAGACAACCAGA
The DNA here is from genome assembly GCF_037356315.1 of Lithobates pipiens. Lineage (NCBI taxonomy): Eukaryota > Metazoa > Chordata > Amphibia > Anura > Ranidae > Lithobates > Lithobates pipiens. The sequence goes on from NW_027507718.1 coordinate 95,627,031, forward strand.
CATGAGAACAACAACGCCCCTCTGCCTACCTAAGAATGAGAACATGGCAGAAAAGTCAAGACCACGGCGCATGAATGAACCTAATGATGAGCCCCCCCCCGTGTGTGAGTTGTGAATGGTGAGTTAACCCGAGTAACCTGCAGCGCAGAGACAGGTAATTAACAGAAACTCAGGCCTAGAGTACCCACAGACCGTGGTGGGTAGACGTACAGGTGTGGTGAATGAACATGCATCGTATGACGTATGGTATACAGGCGAGAAGATTGTGGTCAACAATCATTAATAACGAAACCTCAGCCCGTATGGATCTGTAGACGTGACAGATCCCGATGTGCGAGCCCTAGCTAACTGACCCCGGTACAAACATGAACACAGATACGATGAGACATGACAATCAATGCAGACAAACCTAACCAGAATATGTCATAAGTGAACAACGCCCTTCTGAGAACTCTGAAGCCAAACAGAGGTTGAAACACCATGACAGAAACGCTATGACAGAAATACTGACAGAAAAATGTCACGACAATGCCATGACAGAAATGCTAAAAGTTAACCTGGGTAGAACGATGACTGAAATCCCGGGGCAGAACGCTATGACGGACATGCTGGCAGAACGCTATGACAGAACTCCAGGGGCAGAACACTGACAGATAACCTGGGGCGGAACGCTATGACAGACATGCCGGGCAGAATGCTATGACAGGAACCCAGGGGCAAACCACTATGACCGCCATGCTGGACAGAGCGCTATGACGGAAATACTGGACAGAGCGCTATGACGGAAATACTGGACCGAACGCTATGACGGAAAGACTGGACCGAACGCTATGACGGAAAAGCTGGACTAAATGCTGTGACCGAAGCTGGACAGAACGCTATGACAGGAAAGCTAGAAAGAATGCTATGACCGAGAATGCTGGACCAATCGCTATGACAGCATTGCTGGGCCGAACGTTATGACAGAAAATGCTGGGCCGAACGTAATGACAGAAAATGCTGGGCCGAACGTAATGACAGAAAATGCTGGGCCGAATGTAATGACAGAAAATGCTGGGCCGAACGTAATGACAGAAAATGCTGGGCCGAACGTAATGACAGAAAATGCTGGGCCGAACGTAATGACAGAAAATGCTGGGCCGAACGTTGACAGATAATGCTGAACAGAACGCTGTGACAGAAAAACTGGACTAATGCTATAACCAAAACCTGGACAGAACGCTATGACAGGAAAGCTAGATCGAATGCTATGACAGAAATGCTGGACCGAACGCTGTGACAGAAATGCCGGACCGAACGCTGTGACAGAAATGCTGGACTGCACACTGTGACAGAAATGCTGGCCCGAACGCTGTGACAGAAATGCTGGACAGAACGCTATGACAGAAAATGCTGAACAGAACGCTGTGACAGAAAACTGGACTGAATGCTGACCGAAACCTGGACAGAACGCTGTGACAGAAATGCTGGACAGAACGCTATGACAGGAAAGCTAGATGGAACGCTATGACAGAAAATGCTGAACAGAACGCTGTGACAAAAAACTGGACTGAATGCTATGACCGAAACCTGGACAGAACGCTGTGACAGAAATGCTGGCCAGAACGCTATGACAGGAAAGCTAGATAGAACGCTATGACAGAAATGCTGGGCCGAACGTTGTGACAGAAAATGCTTGGCCGAATGTTGTGACAGAAAATGCTGGGCAGAACGCTGTGACAGAAAAATGCCGGGCAGAACGCTGTGACTGAAAATGCCGGGCAGAACGCTGTGACAGAAAATGCCGGGCAGAACGCTGTGACAGAAAATGCCGGGCAGAACGCTGTGACAGAAAATGCCGGGCAGAACGCTGTGACAGAAAATGCTGGGCAGAACGCTGTGACAGAAAATGCTGGGCAGAACGCTGTGACAGAAAATGCTGGGCAGAACGCTGTGACAGAAAATGCTGGGCAGAACGCTGTGACAGAAAATGCTGGGCAGAACGCTGTGACAGAAAATGCTGGGCAGAACGCTGTGACAGAAAATTGCTGGCAGAACGCTGTGACAGAAATACGCTGGCAGAACGCTGTGACAGAAATACGCTGGCAGAACGCTGTGACAGAAATACGCTGGCAGAACGCTGTGACAGAAATACGCTGGCAGAACGTCGTGACAGAAATACGCTGGCAGAACGCCGTGACAGAAATACGCTGGCAGAACGCCATGACAGAAATACGCTGGCAGAACGCCATGACGAAATACGCTGGCAGAACGCCATGACGGAAAACGCTGGCAGAACGCCATGACGGAAAACGCTGGCAGAACGCCATGACGGAAAACGCTGGCAGAACGCCATGACGGAAAACGCTGGCAGAACGCCATGACGGAAAACGCTGGCAGAACGCTATGACGGAAAACGCTGGCAGAACGCTATGACGGAAAACGCTGGCAGAAAACGCTGGCAGAACGCAATGACAGAAACCGCTGGCAGAACGCTATGACAGAAACCGCTGGCAGAACGCTATGACAGAAACCGCTGGCAGAACGCTATGACAGAAAGCAATGACTAAAGCAGCATCAATTGAAACATAATGCAGCTACTGGTATTTACCACACGCTTGTTGATAAAAATAATTGAAGGTTTAAAATCACTTCAGTCAGAGCCTGCACACAGTGCTAAAACTTACTACAGGAAAAACGCCTATGTGAGGGGGGGGGGGGGGGGGGAGAGCCAGCGCAGCCGAATACCTATCCCCCCCCCCACGGGAGCACCGGCGGGTACCCTGCATATGTGAGGGGGGAAGGGGAGCGGTCGATTACCTCCCCCTCCCCCCCACGGGGAAAACCGGTGGGAAGGGCGGACTGCACGCAGGAGAGCTGAGGGAGGGGAGAATGTGGGCGAAGGACAGCTGATCACCTTCCCCCCCCCCCCCCCCGCAGGAACACCGAGCCGACTGCCTGCCGGAGAGCTGAGGGAGGGGAGAGTGAAGGACGGCCGAATCGGCGGGTGTACAGCATATGAGTGTATGGGGCGGCCGACCACCTCCCCCTCCCCCCCGCCAGGAGAATCATCGGAACAGAGCATATGTGAGGGAGGGGGAGGCGGCGCGGTCGACCACGGGGAGAAACGGCGGGTGCTCCGTACCCGCGAGGGGAGAGGGGGAGGCCGACTCTCTCCACCTCCCCTTACCAGGCGTGCGGCTCCCCCGTTAAAAGATGCCTGGAGAGCGGAGCTGGCGGGTGGCTCCCTCGTGGAGCAGGTGAACATCCTCCCAACGAGAGGCGGAACATAACAGAAGGACGCCCCTCTCCCCCCAGCATGAGCACCAGGAGAAGGAGGCGGGCGGCACATCAGCCAGAGCTGTGGGTGGCAAAGGGAGGAAGTAGGACGGACGGATGGATGAACCGTCCCGTCCTCCCCCGTACCCGAATGCCGGGAGAAGCAACCCCCCTCCCTGCTGGAACACGGCCGAACCAAAAAGGGGGGGGGGGCGACGGCAGGGCGGCCACCACAAGCCAGTGGACCCAGGGACGAGGGAGAGAGGCGGCCGACCGCCGCTCTGCAAAGACAAGCTCACCCCCCCTCTCCCCACACTGGAAGAGGACAGGGGAACGCACCCCCCTCTCCACCAGCATGACTGTAGAGAAGTGAGCGGTGGGGGATAGCTGGACAGCCCTTCCCCCATGAGCTGCCTCCACCTAGAAAACCCCAACCCTGGCCCTGACAGAGGAGGAGGGTTATATAGTCTCCGACTCCTCCCACAGATACAGGCTGGCCTACGGCCAGCCTTCCCACATATTTTTTAAGCAGAGGCACTGGAGAATAAAAAGGTGAGTGTTGCAATTTTTTATGTCACATGCTATTTGCGCAGGAGTTTATCAAATGCTATTTTTCAGGGAAAAAACATTTACATTTTAATGAAAACAAACTCAATATAATGGCAATTTTTTTGTAGAATAAAGAGAGGATGTCACACCGAGTAAAAACATACCAAAGCCTTGCGAATGCTTGTGGAATGGCAACAAGCTATGGAACATTGAATTATCCATAGGCGACACTTTAAAAGCCTTTACAGGTTACCAGTTTAGAGTTACACAGGAGGTCTGGTACTGGAATTATTGCTCTCACTCTGACATTCACGGTGATATCTCACATTTGTAGTGCGGTCGCCATTTACATATGCGCACCAGACCAATCAGTATGTATTTTTTATTATTTATTTTTTTCACTGTACCTTTATATCACAAGGGATGAGCAACATCACTTGTGATAGCATGAGCTGTGACAGCTTCTCTTTATGGAGAGATCAGGGGTCTATTAACCACTTCAGCCCCAGAAGGATTTGTCCCCTTAATGACCAGGCCATTTTTTGCGATACGGCACTGCGTTGCTTTAACTGACAATTGCGCGGCCATGCGACCTTGTACCCAAACAGAATTGATGTCCTTTTTTTTCCCCACAAATAGAGCTTTCTTTTGGTGGTATTTGATTACCTCTGCATTTTTTTTTTTTTTTTTTTTTTTCGCGATAAACAAAGCAATGATTTTTTTACTTCTTGCTATAATACATATCCAAAATATATATATATATATATATATATATATATATATATATATATATATATATATATATGTATTTATCAGTTTAGGCAGATATATATTCTTTTACATATTTTTGGTAAAAAAATTACAATAGGTTTATATTGATTGGTTTGTGCAAAAGTTATCACGTCTACAGACTATGGGATAGATTTAGGGACTTTTATTTATTATTGTTTTTACTGGTAATGATGGCGATCTGCGATTTTTAGCGGGACTGCGACATTGCAGCAGACAAATCTGACCCCAAATTACACTTTTTGGGGACCAGTGACATTATTACATTGATCAGTGCTATAAAAATGCACTGATCAATGTAAAAATGACACTGGCAGGGAAGGGGTTAACACAAGGGGTGATCAAGGGGTTAACTGTGTTCCCTAGGTGTGTGCTAACTGTAGGGGGGGGGTGGGCTGCCAGGGACATGACAGAGATTGCTGTTCCCGATTACTGGGAACAGTAGATCTCTGTTATGTCCCCTGTCAGAATGGGGATTTGCCTTGTTTACAAAGGCAGATCGCCATTCTGCCTTTCTACTAGGCGATCACAGGTTGCCGGTGACATAGTCCACTCGACCCACAGGCACGTACAGTTACGCTGACGTACAGCTACGGCGATGCTGTGAGGGAGAGATGGGGGAGGATTTTATGGTGGGAGGGGGATTTGTGCTGGGAAAGGAGGGAGAGGCAAGGGTTTGTACTGGAAGGGGTTATATAAGAGTGAGGAGTTATGCTGAAAGGGGGGACTTTTGCTGCTAGGGGGGAGATGGGGGGGAGGGAGTCTGGCAGAGGTGTGGTTTACAGATGATAGGGTGGGTCTGAAATATGAAGGGGTGTGGCCTTGACAGGAAGGGTGGGTCATATTTAAATTAGAGGGTGCATGAATTTAGTCAGGCCTAGTGCAGCACAAAACCTAAATACCACTGAGTGTGGGTACAGCCCAACTGCAAAGGTTCATTTTCAAGTTGGGCTTTAAGCTAGCCATCCTCTGTTTGAATTTCATCCATTTACTAAATTGGCTGAAATTCACTCCAAGGGTGGCCTTTTATTCACCAACAAACTTTGATTTAAAAACTGAAGAAGCCGGATGGAAAATTGTTAGACAAATGCCTTGTACACACGGTTGGATATTCCGATCACAAAATCTGTCATATTTTTTCCAACAGATTTTTTTCCTAAACTGGTGTTGCGTACACACGGTTGGACAAAGTTGACGGAAAATCCGATCGTTCGGAACGTGATGACGTTCATTCGTTACGACGGGACTACATTGAGGCTAGTAGCCAATAGCTTTGGTCTCGTAATTTGATCTGCGCATGCGTGGCACTTTGTCCAATCGGAATTCTCTACAAACGATCGGAAAAAGTCAGTTTGGATTTTTTTTGTCAGAAAATTTGAGATCCAACGAAAAAAGTCCGATAGAGCCCACACACGATCAGATTTTCCGACAATATAATCCAATCGGACCTTTTCTGTCGGAATTTCCGACCGTGTGTACAAGGCAAAACAGGGGCTGCATCCTATCAGATGCAGTCACCGTTCTGGTATACAGGCAGCCGATTGTGCTGTCCCTTGAATACAGTAGCCAGCAGGGTATGCTGCTAATTCAGACCATGGGCTATACAAGAGAAAACTATGTATGTATGACTAGCTTCAGTTCATAAAGTTTGCACAGTCATTCTCCTCCATGCAGTGGGCTGAATGAGAGAAATCTCTGTGTTTATGACTATTGTTAAATGACATTTGAAAATTGGAGTCACATGGTAAAAATAAAGACTCATATTCTTGTGTTAAAATGTTGTGAATTGATAAATGTTGCAGGGCTTTTTTTCCTCAAACAATGGGTGCTGGAACTCAACCATGACCCCCCCCTAAACTCCTCCCCCCTCCAAATCACATCAAATAGTGGGTGTGGTCAGATTTCACAAACAGTAGGGGGGTCTTAAAGGGGCATTAAATACCAGGATTGCATTACAGAGTGCAGAGTTCGGGGGTTCGGGGGGGGGGGGGGGGCTGTTACACACAGACTGCAGAGCTGTCACTTGTAAGCACAGAAACCAGACTTCTGTGTTTTCAAGTGATTGTGGTGAGCAGGTACCAAAGGGTCTGAGACAGAAGTGGTGGAACTCAGTTCCACCAAGTTCCACCTAAAAAAATAAAATAAAAAAAAAGCTCTGTTAAAATGTATGTATACTGGGAGACAAAATGCTGAGCTCAAGAATTTATTTCGTAGTAGCTTATGATTTGTTTGCAGCAGACAGTTTTGGGGTTGATTTACTAAAGGAAAATAGGTGCAAGAGAATTTCAGCTTGCTGAATGAGGTAAAGCTCTGCTGACTTCCTTAAATCAATCACATGCAAAGAAAAAAAGGTTTTATTTTCCTTGCATGTGATTGGACATTTTTTGCAAAGTTCGCTTTATACCACATTCATTAAGCAAAGTGAACAGCTTATTTGCCTATAGTGAATAAACCCCAATGTGTTTCCCTGCATTTTTTGTAAAACAGTTGTACAGCCACCTGACTGGCTCTTTATGAATGTTTTTCCCCAGCGTATGTATACGGCAAGATCTGTAGTGGCAGTGAAGGGCCTGGGAGCACTTGGGCTTAGTGTTGACAGTTACTGTCAAATGACAGCTAGCACTTGTGACTTGTCATTTTACTAGACTGTGGTTAATGTAAGCATTGGAAATATGGTCTTCAGATATCACCATCTGGCAAAGGAGGTGTATGGAGTTTTAGAGATTACAACCTGTGGGCCAAGACCTTAAATGTGGGGATCTTGTTATCAGGGTCTACGAATTATTAGAAGCAGCAGAATGAAACCCATCACCTCCGTTTTAGATAATATATAATAAAGCTTTAACTATATTGCCAACTATTCATTTGTCCCTCCGTTGTATTTCTGCTCTCTGTAATTACACTGGTAGCCAGCTATAAAGTTTTGTTTATGTAGTGTGAGCTGTCTGTAATTTTCGTTAAAATTTACAGCATTAATTAAGAATCATAAAAAAACACCAGGTTATAAGTTTATTTCTTAATTGTAATTATCTCCTTGTTATGCCAAAAGTATCCTGTCTTCTCTACCCATTTTATTTTTACCTAAGGTTACATTTTCAAATTATACATTTTGGCCAAATGTTTACAATGTAATCAACGCTATTCTATTATCCACATATTCTTTTGACACATTTAGTACTCTGCGTGGTTTTAATTAAATGCTATGTCTATATACAGTACACTATATTACCAAAAGTATTGGGATGCCTGTCTTTACAGGCACATGAATTTTATTGGCATCCAGTCTTAGTCCATAGGGTTCAATATTGAGTTACCAGAAGAGTTGAGATTCAGCTCTTCTGGGAAGGCTGTCCACAAGGTTTAGGAGTGTCTATGGGAATGTTTGACCATTCTTCCAGAAGTGCATTTGTGAGGTCAGGCACTGATATGGACAAGAAGACCTGGCTCGCAGTCTCCACTCTAATTCATCCCAAAGGTGTTCTATCGGGTTGAGGTCAGGACACTGTTGTGCAGACCAGTCTTGGCAGTTATCTATGGAATGTTTGCATAGACACAGCATTTCATTTATAACTTTCTCTTAGTAGAAAGGAACATTTTAACAATTTCTTGTAAAGCGGAATGAACATACACTAGATTGTTGTGTTGGGACGCCTGCCTTTAGAAGCACATGAACTTTAATGTCATCCCAGTCTTAGTCTGTAGGGCTCAATATTGAGTTGACCCACCCTTTTCAGCTATAACAGCTTCAACTGTTCTGTGAAGGCCGTCCACACTAGGAGTGTGTCTATGGGAAAGTTTGACCATGAGGCCAGGCACTGATATGGACAGGAAGGCCTGGCTCGCAGTCTCCGCTCTGATTCATCCCAAAGGTGTTCTGTTGGGTTGAGGTCAGGACTGTGCAGGCCAGTCAAGTTCCTTCATCCCAAATTCGCTCATCCATGTCTTTATGGAACTTGCTTTGTGCACTGGGTTGGGCTTGGCTTCTTAATTCATCAGCATACCAAAACATTGTGGACAATTTCATGCTCCCAACTTTATGGGAACAGTTTGGGGAAGATCCCTTCCTGTTCCAACATGATTGCCCACCAGTGCACAAAGCAAGGTCCATAAAGACATGGATGAGCGAGTTTGGGGTGAAGGAACTTGGCTGGCCTGCACAGAGTCCTAACCTGAAACCGATAGAACACCGTTGGGATGAATTAGAGCAGAGACTGCGAGCCAGGCCTTCTCCTCCACACCTCACAATGGAAGAATGTTCAAACATTCCCATAGACACTCCTAAACCTTGTGGACAGCCTTCCCAGAAGAATTGAAGCTGTTCTAGATGCAAAGGGTGGGCCAACTCAATATTGAACCCTACGGACTAAGACTGGGATGCTATTAAAGTTCATGTAAAGGCAGGCATCCCAATAATTTTATAATATAGTGTATTTATATATTCATGAATCTTAAAAAGGCATTTCACCCAGGTTTTACAAAAGTAAAAGTCTGCAGCTACAAGTATGAACAATAGAAGCAAGCAAAAAAATCACACGTCTTTTTTATTTCAACCTGCTGTAGTAAAATGACAGTTGAAACCTAATTGGCTAGTGTTGACAGTGCAGCCACTTTTCTTCCCTCTAAATTTATAGAATACATTTGAGCCTATACAAATTGGATGGCTATAATGTTCTAATGTGTTTTTTTTTTTTTCTTTTTTTGTTTTCCACAGGAGCAGTCAAGGATTCATGCACATGAAACTGTCAAAAACCAAAGAAAAATACGTATTGGGTCAGAACAGTCCTCCTTTTGAAAGTGTTCCAGAAGTCATCCATTTTTACACCACCCGGAAACTTCCAATAAAAGGAGCCGAACATTTATCACTCCTCTACCCTGTAGCAGTGCGAACCCTTTAGGGTTCCCAGAGACTGAGCTACCCCCCCTTCCTGTGGACAGGGGACTGTGAAGAAGCATTGTTGCCAGTACAGCACAGCTGCACTATGAATCAGCAGGGTACTGCAGGGGGACTATTCAAGCACTGACATTGTGAAACGTCAATTACGGGCACTCACAATATGTACGATGTTGCACTACGGCTTTCACAAAGGACACTACTTCTGGTTTTAAAAAAAGCCTTTGGTAAAAATGTAACGTGATTTGGAGGGTTTTTGTGCTCTAAGTAAAGAGTTCTTGAAAATGCAATGCTTATTTGGGAGAAATTTCAAATGGACAATTCAGATGTTAAACTACAAACTGATATAAGCGTAGCCCGAGGCCATTTGTGTTTACTTGTTTCCGTGCATAAAACATAGTTATGTTGTATTAAATTCAGTTTTGGAGCTACATTGTTTGCTATATAATTTGCATTTGGAAGAAAGTTCTATGTTTTGTACGTTGTTCTCACTCTTTCTCCCTTGTGGCAGCAATGCCTGGGGTCATCAATGAACAAAATGTCATCCTTGGCTGACAGTCTTATATAACGAAGTGTTGTGGCTCTCTCAAAAAGTTTTTTTTGTCTTTCCAGAGAAACTGAAGTTTAGCAGTGTTAGCACTTGCTGTCGAAAAGGGGGTTTTAGAGCTACAAGTCTGACAGCTTAAAGCCTAGTTGTAGTAAACTATTGGCTCCAACGAATCTTGATCTTACTATGGTTTTAAGACTGTTAATTTCTCCTACAAGCAAGCAATGCATCTTTCTTGATTAAAGGAAGCTTTCGGCAAGTCCAGGTGATGTCCTGTGGAGATGTCTGTCTTGATTGCTGTGTGTGGAGCATAAATGGCTTCAGCAACCGTCACTTTTTAACACCATGCTTTGGAATACAAGCCAAGCATTATTTTTTTTAGATTTTTTTGTGGTACCTGTAAGAAGCCGCACATAGAGCCCGCATAAAGGGCCCGGGCCTGCTCTGACAATATATCTAGTAATACGTGTCTGTTAGAGCAATAATGTATCAGTTTCTCACTTGCTACATCCGTTACCATAAATTGTCATGGCACTCTAGCGAGTTTTGGTTTAATTATTTATGAATAGGGTATGTAAATAAAGAAAATAGCAGTTTAATATATAATTATATTTTTGACCCCCATTTTTGGTACAAAGAAAGAGTTGTTGTGCACCTTTTTACAGTCAGAGGCCTTAAAAGGCAGTGTTGACCATGTTTTGTGTTTGTACAGTGTGACTGTTATTTAGCGGGTAAGAGTTACTCGAACGGTGTAGGTTAAAATGTAAAAGAAGCCGGGTATTGTTATTTTCTAACTGTTTTGCTTGTGAAGGCTGTTTTTTTCTTTCCTATCAGGATAGCAAAAACCACAGTATTAGGGGTTCCATACTTCTCTTTAATAAAATTGATCTTCAGCATGTGTGTTTTTTTTGTGTAAGTGAATATTGTTTCTGCCAAGTTGTTGTCATCCGTTCATTGGAGTTGTGCAATACAGTATCTGCTTTCTAAGCAATGTTTTTGTGTCTCTGACTTTTACTAGTAAATTGGGAAGAAGCGATCGAGCCCGTGAGATCATCATAGAAAATGGTTCCTAATTGATATCTGAAGCAGGGGTTTACTCATGTTTTAATGCAAAAGCTATTCACTTATGCTTTTGGATTTGCACTTCATTACCCCCGAATTCTAATGCAAATTGGGTTCCGATTTGCAAAGAACTTTGACTAAGAGGTCAGGCTTGAAAAAAATGTACAAGTGTCCTGATGTGAATGAGAGAAAATGAGAAATCCCTTTGCGGGGAAGCAGCCCTGTCTGACATTTGACATTTAATTACAAGCCTCTCCAGCAAGACACCCAAATTATACCACTTCAGTGATTTCTATAGACATAACTGACAGGGACCATACAGCGTTCCCGACTTAAGCATCAAGGAAGGCAATCTTGAGGCTTGAACAACAGCTACATTTATTTATGAAGCCAGTGCAGAGTCCTTGATGTGTTATCTGAGAACAATGGCACTCAGATAGCTAACTTATGGATTTTGTGGCTAAGTGGAAGCCATATTTAATTTTAGTATGCTTTTAGCATTACAAAATTTAATTCTCAAGGGAAAGGCTAAATACATAAAACGCTTCTTGATTTTGGGTAATTTACAAACATGAAGCCCCAATATGCCCCTTTTAGTAAACCAAAAAACATTATTATGCATTACAGAAGGTTAATACTCCATTAATAACAATAGCTGGGCAGATAATTCCAGAGAGATCCATGGACCATGAGATATCTCTCTGTCTCTTGGAACGCTGCAGCTTTGATTGACTTAAGCTGCCCCATACATGAATCGAAAATTTGCCCAGTTCAGCAAAGATTGTGAATGAGGGAATCGAGTCAGTTTTTTTCATTCAACCCACTAGTCAAATGACAGAAACCGACTCCTCTATGGGCTGACTTGGCTAACAAATACACAAAGCAGAAATCATTTCCACTGACTTAGGATTTTTTTTCTATTACAGACACTACAGGGTTTATTTACTAAAATGAGTGCAAAATTATAGCTAATCCGCTTCTAATTTCAGCTTGTTCAATTAAGCTTTGACAAAAAACTGGAAGCTGATTGGTTTCTATGCAGAACTGCACCAGATTTTGCACTCTCCAGTTTTATTAACTCAACCCCTCTGCATCTGTTTCAAGTGCTTTGGTTTGTTATATGTACTGTATGTGTGTAATAACAAGTGGCAATGCCACTTAGAAGTCATTGTTGCTCAGAAATGAACCCTTTTCTGTTTTCATCATGCCTGTCTGTGCTGCAGCACTGTGACATGTGTATCAATGTACCTGGTGCCTGCATTACCTTGAATTTACTGAAAAGGACACTTTTAAGCAAAGAAAATATGGGTAAAGCTGATGTCCATGTTTCATGATACTTTAAATAGTTTGTTGAACCAAGCTGGCCCAAACAAACTATTTGCCTTACTAAGGGCTGCAGTGTCTCTAAGCACTGTATGCACGGCATGTAACTTCAGCAACATACAAGTACACAGTGCTGGGTTCTGGCTGTAAGACAGTCTTCCCACACTCACACCTGCAACAGAGTCTGGCTGAGTGGTGCCCAACCATTCATAGGCAGCTTTGTATTCTGTGAAAGGATACAAAGCTTCCTCTGAATGGCCATGTCAGAGTGTGGCGTCATCAGCCCACTGCTCCCACTCAGCCAATCCCAGGAAGTTTTATATTTATTCGCAGAATACAAAGCTGCCTTTGAAGAAGTCTTCCCGTCTAACACCTGTAACAAAACCGAGTCTGGCTGAGTGGCGCTCAGCCATTCATAGGCAACTTTATATTCTATGAATGAATACAAAGCTTCCTCTAATTGGCCCAGTTGGAGCGTGGCGTCATCAGCCTGCCCCTCCCACTCAGCCAATCAGAGAAAGTTTTGTATTTACTCACAGAAGACAAAGCTAAATGGCTAACTGATGCTTAGCCAGGCAGTTTTGTTCAGGTTGGGAAGCCAGCAATGTTTCACAGCCGGTACCTAGCACTGTATACTGTATGTAGCTAAAATTACATGCAGTACATTCAATGCTTAGAGACCCTGCAGCACTAAGTGAAGCAAATAGTCAGACCAGCTTGGTCCAAACAAACTATTTAAAGTGACATGAATCAAGGACATCAGCTTTAAGGAGGGATTTCACAGTAAAAAAAATATATATATATATTAAAAGCCAGCAGCTACAAATACTGCAGCTGCTGACTTTTAATAAATGGACACTCACCTGTCCCAGGATCCAGCGATGTCAGCAGCCGAGGCCGATTGATTGATCAGCTCTCGGCTGCTGCTGCCGCCATTCTAGGTGAGGGAATCAGGAAGTCAAGTGTTGCGGCTTCACTTCCCGGTTCCCTACTGCGCATACGCGAGTCGCGCAGCGCAATAGGAATGGTCCGCGCTGTCTCTGGGACCCGTGTGTGTCCCAGCAGACAGCGCACTGGCATAGGAAGAGGCATAGACTCCCGTCTTAGACAGGTATCTGCACCCCCTCCCCCCTGAAAGGTGCCAACTGTGACACCAGAGGGGGGGGAAGGGTTCCGATGAGCGGAAGTTCCACTTTAGGGTGGAACCCCACTTTAAGTAGAAGACTGCACCAAGCTGTGTTCTGCCTGCACAATCTTATGCTCTGTGTTGGAGTACTATTAAGCCTATAAACACACATATTTATCGGTTTTTCATAGCTGTATCTAATATGACACTTATAGGCCATTACAAAGCTCAGCAGGGTGAGGTAGAACAAGAGAGAACACCAAGCCTCACTGTGTACACATTGAGATGATTTTTTTCCCTTATTTTGTTCACCTTTTCTAGTCACATCTGAACAGTGGTGGTAGTAGAAAGGTGTGCAGAGAATATTGAAAGGAATCTGAAGGCCCTATGGGGTTGATTTACTAAAGACACTTTGCACGGAAATGTTCCTTTAGTTTTGTAAATGCCATGAAAATTGCATTTGTACAAAAATACCCACATGCAAGGATAATTAAAAAAACATAATTTTGCTTGCACACAATTGGATGATGGATGTTGGCAAAATTTCACCTCATTCACTAAGCTAAGGGAAATGTATCCTGAAAAGTGAAAATGTCCTTGCAAAGAAAAACAGTCTATTTGCTTTAAGAAAAATCATTCCCTTTAAGGGCAAATTATTATGTATTTTTATGCAGGTTAATACATGTTGGTAAGATACGTTGCACATGCATTTTTGGGAGCATCCCTTATTTTTAGTGGTCATCCAACACACCGATGAACATTGTACCTGACTCTAGATGTGAACATACCTGCACTGCATTGGACAAAAATGGTTTAGGGACATTTGTGAGGGTTGTTTCAGGGCTGTCAAGTTAGATGTCAGTGAAGTGCCAGGAAAACTTTAGATAAGCATATTGGGGGTGCTTTACTAAAGCCGGAGAGTGCAAAATCTTGTGAAGCTCTACATGGTAACCAATTGGCTTCCAGTTTTTTTTTTTCTTTCAAATCTGAATTGAACAAGCTGAATTTAGAAGCTGATTGGTTACCATGCACGGCTGTGCCAGATTTTGCCCTCACCAGTTTTAGTAAATCAACCCTACTTAAGTCCAAGTGTTTGACTCACCAGATAGTAAAGGAAAGAAAGATGAGGACCAAGAACCTCACAATTTCAAATAGAAAAGAAGTAAATGAGTTGGCACTGGTAAATTCTAAGTGTATGTAAACCCTAACAATGGACTTGCTACATTTTGGTCTGTTAAATATACAAATAAAAGTGTTTTGTCATTCCTGTTTGATAAGTGCCAAAAATACCTGTTGGTCATGTTAGAAATGTATAACTATCCTGTGCACACTTCATAATATAAAGGAGATTAATTAATCCCTCCTAGTTCTTTTCTTGGGCTGTAGAAAACATTATTTCATGTGTTGTGGAAATGAGGAGAGAGGAGGATACAGTAGTTTAGTAAAAAAAACACCATTTGGTCCACCACACTGGTCCACAAAAAGGTTGTTTGTTGTCCGCCACGACAGGAAAGTAAGAGCCGTTGCGTTTTTTGGCAGATCAACATTTTTCACTACTTGCAAGGTCTTTAATGGTTAGAACGTGGGAAAATGTGCATTATGTATTGCAGAGATGTATCGCATATGTTTTTTTTTTTTTAAATGTATGTCCTTTAGGCTGGGTTCACACTGCTGCGGGTGGGAGATCCGGATGTGATTCGCACCGCACTGCAGTGCAAATCACATCCGATCTCTGTAGCGATGCGAGTTCAGCCATACAGATAGTATGGCTGAACTCGCATCGCACCCGCCACAAACTCGCACGGGACCCTTTTTTTGGTCCGCCGCAGAATCGGATCGCATGGGTGTTCACACCATGCGATCCGATTCCTGTGCGAGTGTGCAGATCGCACTGCGATATGCGGATGGATCTGGGGGTGTCATTAACATTTCATTGACACTCCCAGCAGTCCGCATAGGGCAGTGTGAACTGCCGGCGGGAGGCATGCGATGCGGGAAAACGCCGCGGATTCGCGGCGTTCCCGCATCGCTATGGTGTGAACCTAGCCTTAAAGACTAGCTAATCCTTATGATATCTTTAGAGAAAATATATTACTAACATTTTTTAGAGTGTTTTGACATTAGACGGTGATTGGAGGCATTGGCATGATCCAAAAGCTAAAAGAGCTTGTGTCACCTGTGCTAATTGTGTAACCAAGCTTTAATTTTTATGTTTATACAGTAAGGTAGGCTAGAAGTCAGAAACTTAAGTGCCAACCTTCTGGGAAAACACTAGATATTGGCCAAAACATTCAACAACTTCCCCCAAGATCAGTTGGCCGGGGATGTCTAGTACAGTCTGACAGCACCCATAAACATGAAGAGCCCAAATTCATACATGTTCCTTGCCATAATAAAAAATGGGTAACCACTCTATTCATACCAACTATTTTAAACCAAACTTTTATTTTTTTCCTTTTGCTGTTTTACAACTTTACTATAACCACAAAAATGCAATCCAGTACATGGGATAGCTTATCAGAAAAAAGGAAGTTTTAATCAAGCTTGACTAAAGTTAAAAGATTTTTTCGCAATAATTATTATTGTAAGCCTCACCCTGTTCTTCCTCTGATTGTGGATGTTTCCTTTTTGTCAAAATGTACTTGAGTTTCCTTGAGCAGTTAACAATTGGGAGACTTCATGCTCGCAGAGATAGCAGCACCTCATGCTTGCCAAATTATTTAGTTTGTTAAGATTGTATTAACTATGTGAGAATACAAATGAAAATCCATTGGCATGGGTGCATAGTCTATCCATGATGTGAGTCGGTTAAACTGATTTAGACAAAAAGTTGTTTCCGTGTTATTTACACATAACTAAATTGGGATATGTAATGTGGAATTTTTTTTCCCAAGAATTAGCAATATGTTTCACTGGCTGTTCTCCTCTACAGGTTATTCCACCTGCAAAACAAAGTGAAAAACACAAGTAGAGGAGGTAAGAGCCCATTCACTATTGTGGTGTGTTAGCCAATTTGCATTGGCTGGCTAATACACCAGAACGCAGCAAAAGAAAAAAGGTTGTATGTACATTTTCTGAGAGTGCAGTGCATGTAATGCTGCATACACACGATCGGAATTCTCGTTGGAAAAAGCTCTGATGGTTTTCCCGTTGGAATTCCAACGGAATTTCGCTCAAACTGTCTTGCCTACACACAGTCACACCAAATTCCGACGGTCGATAACACCGCGACATACAACACGTTTGACAGCACTATAAAAGGGACGTTTAATACTTCCGAGCATGCGTTGTATTGTTTCTGAACATGCGTCAGAATTACATACACACGATCGAAAAATCCGATAGAAAGGTTTTCCGTCTGAAAAGTTAAGAACAGGCTCTCAATCTAAAGACCATCCGTCGGAAATGCTGACAGAAAAAGACCGATGGGCATACACACGGTCGGAAAATCCGATAAAAAGCTCCCATCGGACTGTTTCCATCGGAAATTCCGGCAGCGTGTATGCGGCATTAGTTTGTTGCTGCAAGGTGCACTCTTCTGCATTGCGTGTCCATCAGCAAGGAAGCAGGAGTGCAATTCAGAATGAATGGCACTGCATCGCACCAACCCAGGTACATTGTTCAATAGCATAAGTGTAAATAGACCTCAATAGATCCATACTTGAAATTTAGGGAATTGTTTCCCATGGTAACTGTGCAAGCACAAAGACAGTATGTGGGGGAAAAAAGGAATCATGTGTAGTAGTAGTAGTGCCTTGAAAAAGTATTCATACCTCTGGAAGTTTTCCACATTTTGTCATGTTACAACCAAAAACATAAATGTATTTTATTGGGATTTTATGTGATAGACCAACACAAATAAAACAATGTTTTTCAACATTTTTTACAAATGAATATCTGAAAAGTGTGGCATGCATTTGTATTCTGCCCCATTTACTCTGATACCCCTTACTAAAATCTACTGGAACTAGTTGCCTTCAGAAGTCACCTAATTAGTAAATAGAGTCCACCCGTATGTAATTTAATACCAATATGAATACAGCTGTTCTGTGAAGCCCTCAGAGGTTTGTTAGAGAAACTTAGTGAACAAACTGCATCATGAAGGCCAAGCAACACACCTGACAGGTCAGGGATGAAGTTGTGGAGATGTTTAAAGCAGGGTTAGGTTAGAAATAAAAAATAAAAAAAACAAGCGTTGAACATCTCACAGAGCACTGTTCAATCCATCATCCGAAAATGGAAAGAGTATGGCACAACTGCAAACCTACCAAGACATGGCCATCCATCTAGACTGACAGGCCAGGCAAGGAGAGCATTATTCAGAGAAGCAGCCAAGAGGCCCATGGTAACTCTGAAGGAGTTGCAGAGATCCACAGCTCAGGTGGGAGAATTTGTCCACAGGAAAACTATTAAGCCGCGTACACACGGGCGGACTGTCTGGCCAACTTAGTCCGTCGAAACACATTTCAGCGGACAGTCCGCTCGTGTGTGGGCTTCAGCGGACTTTTTCAGCGTGCAGTCTGGCGGACTAAGTATTTCGGAATTTCCGTAATATTGTCCGTCGTATTTTGGTTTCAGCGGACAATCCGCTCGTGAGTAGGCTAGTTCGACGGACTAAGTATGGCGCATGCTCAGAAAGGATTTACACGGCGAAAGGTTGCATTGCTGTGTATTGGACTTCCTATTTCTAGTCCCGTCATACGTGCTGTACATGTCATCGCGCAAACTTTCGACGGACTGTTTTGCATCCGTGTGTGGTCAAGTCCGTTCATTCGAAAGTAGGACAGACTGTCCGTCGGATTGTCTGACGGACTAAGTTGGCCAGACAGTCCGCCCGTGTGTACGCGGCTTTAGCCGTGCACTCCACAAATCTGGCATCTATGGAAGAGTGGCAAGAATAAAGCCATTGTTGAAAGAAAGCCAAAAGATGTCCCATTTGCAGTTTGCGAGAAGCCGCGTGCGGGACACAGTAAACATGTGGAAGAAGGTGCTCTGATCAGATGACACCAAAATTAAACTTTTTGGCCTAAAAGCAAAACGCTATATGTTGTGGAAAACACACTGCACATCACTCTTATTATAACATCCCCACAATGAAACATGATTGTGACAGCATCATGTTGTGGGGAATATTTTCTTCAGCAGGGACAGAGAAGCTGGTCAGAGTTGATGGGAAGATGGATGGACCCAAATCCAGGACAATCTTAGAAGAAAACCTGTTGAAGTCTGCAATAGACTTGAGAATGGGGCGGAGGTTCACATTCCAACAGGACAACTACCCTAAACATACAGCCAGAGCTACAATGGAATGGTTTAGATCAAAACATATCCATGTGTTAGAATGGCCCAGTCAAAGTCCAGACCTAAATCCAACTGGAAATCTGTGGCAAAACGTGAAAATTGCTGTTCAGACACTCTCCAGTTGTAATTGCAGTGAAAGGTGGTTTCACAGAATATTTTAGCAGCTAAGGTCTCATTCATATGGGTGTACAAATTTGTACACTCATGCATAGGAGCTGTCTTCACTTCAGTGGAATGCACAGGTGTTCTGTGGAACTCCACGCACATCCCATAGTGTACATTAGTGTGGGTCCTCTGTAACAATCAGGATACAGTCTTTCTCCTGATCCATGCAATGGACCTGCATAGATGTACATTCCAGAATGTGTGTGGAGATCTGTGCAGCTGGCTGTTTGTCACGGATTTGACAGACTGCCTGCATGGGTCTGTAACGAACACCCGTGCATTGCGTGTGGTTAAAAAAATTTTACAGATCGTTGCTCCCATGTGAATGAGGCCTTATTTTAGTAGAATTGCTAGTAATAATCACTAGGTGTTGCAGTTGATCCCTAAACAGATGAAACAAATAACTTTCTATGGAGTAAGCAACACAGGTTGCATGTAGTAGCATTTTGTAGTGATCAATCACATATGCTTACACATCAGTGGAGCATTGTGCAACCATGCAAGCTTGAGAAGCTCTACATAGGCTACTCTCTCTGCCTATCAGGGTCACACAGGACAACATTTAAGTGGGGGAAAAAAACTTACAAAAAAAGTCCAAGCTACAGTGCCTTGAAAAAATATCCATACTCCTTGAAATTTTCCACATTTTGTCATGTTATAACCAAAAACGTAAATGTGTTTTATTGGGATTTTCTGTGATAGACCAACACAAAGTGGCACATAGTTGTAATGTGGAAGGAAAATTATAAATGGTTTTCAATTTTTCTTTTACAAATAAATATCTTAAAAGCCCCCCTGAGCCAATACTTTGTAAAACCACATTTCACAGCAGTTTTCAAATCTTGTCATAGATTTAGGTCTGGACTTTGACTGGGCCATTCTAATACATGAATATGCTTTGATCTAAACCATACCATTGTAGCTCTAGCTGTATGTTTAGGGTAGTTGTCCTGCTGGAAGTTGAACCTCTGCCCTAGCCTCAAGTCTTTTGCAGACTCTAACAGATTTTCTTCTAAGATTGCCCTGTATTTGGCTCCATCAATCTTCCCATCGACTCTGACCAGCTTCCCTGTCCCTGCTGAAGAAAAGCATCCCCACAACATGATGCTGTCACAATGATGTTTCATGGTGGGGATGGTGTGTTCAGGGTGATGGACAGTTTTCGTTCTCCACCACACAAAGTATTTTGCTTTTAGGCCAAAAAGTTCACTTTTGGTCTCATCTGACCACAGCCCCTTCTTCCACGTGTTTGCTGTGTCACCCACATGGATTCTCACAAACTGCAAACAGTACTTCTTATGGCTTTCTTCCATAATGGCCAGATTTGTGGAGTGCACAACTAATGGTTGTCCTGTGGACAGATTCTCCCACCTGAGCTGTGGATCCCTACAGCTTCTTCAAAGTCACCATGGGCCTCTTGGAGACTTCTCTGAATAATGCTCTCCTTGCCTGGCCTGTCAGTTTAGATGGACGGCCAAGTCTTGGTAGGTTTGTAGTTGTGCCATACTCTTTCCATTTTCGGATGATGGATTGAACAGTGCTCCGTGAGATGTTCAACGCTTGGGATATTTTTTTTTATAACCTAACCCTGCTTTAAACTTCTCCACAATGTTATCCCTGACCTGTTTGGTGTGTTCCTTGGCTTCATGATGCAGTTTGTTTGCTAAGGTTCTCTAACAAACCTCTGAGAGCTTCACAGAACATCTGCATTTATACTGAGATTAAATTACACAAAGGTAGAATCTAGTTTCTAATTAGGTGACTTATGAAGGCAATTGGTTCCACTCGATTTTAGTAAGAGGTATCAGAGTAAAGGGGGCTAAATACAAATGCACGCCACACTTTTCATATATTTATTTGTAAAAAAAAAATTTAAAACCATTTATCATTTTCCTTCCATGTCACAAATATGTGCCACTTTGTGTTGGTCTATCACATAAAATCCCAATAAAATACATCTATGTTTTTGGTTGTAGCATGACAAAATGTGGAAAATTTCAAGGGGTATGAATACTTTGTTAAGGCACTGTCCATCCCCACCTTCACTACCTAAGTGACTATATATACCTGCTCTAGAGGTGGTAGAAACTGGAGAATAAAAAAGGATCTGGAGACAGATCAAGATTTTGTCTGTGCAAGATTTCTGACCCCCATGCTTCAATACACCTAATACCATGGCTTAATTCAAAATCCTTACCAATGTAGACATGCTCATTTGTGCCATGCAAAGTTACACTTAAACTTCCTCTGTTGCACCATGCCCCTATAGGTACTAAGAGATCTGTAAAGCGAATAGAATGGGCAATTTATGACGATTTGGGTACTCCTGGAAAGATTTTCACTCCTTCGAGATTTATTGCCAAGCTATAACCAGTGGAAAAAGAATACACAAAAAGCGGACTGTTCCGATAGTAGACTCTGCCATCAACAATTTACTGTCCCAATTTAAGCTGTGCCTTCATTCCAACCCTGCAACTGGCTATTGCTACAGTTTATGTTTCAGTCACAGCTAAGTGGAATAGGGCAATGCACAATCAACAGGATCCTATATTACAGGACCAAGCTCTGACAGAACAGTGATAAGTATTGTCTTCTTCCCTTCTTTTCTTTGTTGATGCCCTAGAACAAATCGTGACAAAAAAAAATTCCAGAATGACTAATTTCTGCCTTTTACAGGAGCTGAAGCTCCTGTATAAGACACGCCACTTGCTATGCCTTTCCAGGGAGGACATATCTTTGGTAATGTACTTGGCAAGTTCATAAAAGAGGTCACTGGAGAAAAAAAAAGCCCCTTTTCCACAAAAGATTCAAAGCCATTATTCTCAGGGGCCTCTATCTCCTCTAAATGAAGGGGGCACTCTTCCCAATCTTCATCTTCAAAGGAAAAATGCAGCTCTTGCTTTTGGCAGAAGACTTGGAACACATTGGGGGATTTACTAAATCGGGTGCACTCAGTATCTGGTGTAGCTGTGCATATTAACCAGTCAGCTTCTAGGTTTTATTTGCAAAGCCTAATTTAACAAGCTGGAGTTAGTAGCTGATTGGTTATTATGCACACCTGCACCCATTTTAATCAATTACCCCAAGTCTGCTCCAAAGGCCTCAGATACAATGAATGGACTCCTTCAATCACGCCAGGTC
Source organism: Lithobates pipiens (assembly GCF_037356315.1). Taxonomy (NCBI): domain Eukaryota; kingdom Metazoa; phylum Chordata; class Amphibia; order Anura; family Ranidae; genus Lithobates; species Lithobates pipiens. The sequence goes on from NW_027507718.1 coordinate 95,649,183, forward strand.
ACAGATGCCCCAGACAGACCCATGGATTCAATTGATGGTCTCAAAAGTGTACAAATTAGAGTTTCAAACTCTACCTCACTGGTTTCTTCTGGTAAATTAGCTAATATCTGCCCAAAGACAGTCATAAGCCCCATACACACTATCAGATTTTCTGCTTATTTTTGTCTTCAGATTTGCCAAAACCATGTAGTGCAAGGGCCTGCCTGATTACATACAAATTGAAACTCCTAAGGTTTGACCTCATATATGGTTTTGGTAAACATGAAGGAAAAAATCAGCAGAAAATCTGATAGTGTTTATGGGGCTATATTTGTTGACCATTCTGAACAATCTTGTCCCAGGGAGTAGTTCTGGTTCCTCTATAAGACAGATGCAAAGAATTATTTTAAATCTTGTTCATGGTACCAAAACACAATGGAGGCATTGTCCTATTCTGGGTCTAAAATCCCTAAACACGTTTCCAAAGTTGCTGTTAGGTACCTTATGATGAGCCTGACTTGGTAGGAGAAGACCTTTCTTACAACTCACGTTCAGGGGCCACTGGAATGGAGACAGTGGTCCCCCGAGCACAGTGGGGTAGGAGTGTCTGAGCAGGTTGCAGCAGCTGATGAGAGCAAGGTGAAGGTCCTCAAGGAAAGCTGAAACTGCAGGAGATGGCTGAGGTGACAGCGGATCAGCGACCACAGAACAGGCGGATGCCAGAGCAGCGGGTACAGGATCTGGATAGGATAAAGCACACTCAGAGGAAGAAGAATAGTCAGGCAAGCCGGGTCAATCAGGTAGGCAAGCAGGCAGATACAGCAGCCTGGAGCAAGGTCAGATGGCAGGCATGGTTCGGCAACAGAGATCAGGCAGAAAGTCCAAAGCAGGGTCAGGCAAGCCCGGATCAGGGCAGGAGAGATCAGAGTAGTCAGACTGAAGCCAGGTCAGTAATCACAGGATCAAATAAGCAGGAGTCAAGAACTAGGGTACAAGCTGCAGACGAACAGCATTGCACAAGTGTAGCTGCAATTCTCTTAAAGGGCCATTGGCACCAAACGGCGCTAGCGCGAATGCGTGCGCTCGCACCCGTCACGCACATGCACACATACTCGCACATCCCGTGCTGGTGGATCCCTGACAGTTACTCATGGACCCTGCAAGCTCAGTAATTGCCTCTCTGAGACAAGGAGAATATCAGTAGACATTTAAGATGCGTATCTACAGATTTACCCACCCTCCCCCAGAGAATTTACAAAGGTGCTTGAACCCCTGCTCGTTCACTTAACCTCCCTGGCGGTATGATTATTTCGGATTTTAGGTGCTGAAAGCGGTACCATTATTTTGCATGAAAATTTGGCGTTTTATATTGTAGTCCTGTAATTCTTAGGAATAACTCTCTTAAATCTGTTCAAACCAGAGTCTAGCAGACATCCCAGGTATGATAAAGTTTGAAAAATAAAATTATAAATTATAATATAATAAATAATTATAAATAGTTATACCAAATAATAATATAACAATAATAAAAATTATTCAATAATGTAATCAAATCAAAAACACTGAAATTTGCTGAGTTGCAGAATTGTCACTGTCATTACTTTTCAGTATTTGATGCCGGATATCCCCACAAATCACTATCGCTCAATTCTGCGAGTGATTACAATTTATTATCGCTGTTTTCTAGCTGGTCTAAAACCATTTTTGATGTAAAGGGACAGTTTTGGTTGCTATGGACAATTTCCAGTTTCCTGGCAGAAAGAACAGTTTTTATATTATTTATTATTATAAAACTGCATGCAGGACACTAGGGACAAAGAGGATGTGAAATTATTACATACAGCAATGTAATCTGTAAGATTACATTGTACTGTATGTATACTGTGTGTTTAATTTTTTGAATTTGGCGCCGATCTCCGTCCCCGTGCATCGCAACGCTCGCAGGGCACGGAGATCAGCGATGTGATGAATCGATCGAGACACGGCTCGCTCGTACAGCGCGGGGACATTGCTGGATCCGAGGGAGAAGGTAAGTAAACCTCCTCCTGGATCCAGTGATGCGGTCCCGAGTCTGGCTCGGGGTTACCGATTTTGGCATAGAAATTCCACCCCGAGCCAGACTATACCGTCAGGGGGGTTAATAAATCAGAGCATTCAGGTCATAGGGTAACCAGAAGATCTGCTTCTTAAAGACTTATATCCTTCAAAACTATCTGCAAACGTCAAAATAACTATCCAGATTCTTCAGGCCCTCGGCCTGGTAATCAACTTTCAAAAGTCCACTCTGCAGCCTTCCTCAACCTCCCTGGCGGTACGATTATTTTGGGTTTTAGGTGCTAAAAGCGGTACCATTATTTTGGATGAAAATTTGGCGTTTTATATTGTAGTCCTGCAATTCTTAGGAATAACGCTCTTAAATCTGTTCAAACCAGAGTCTAGTAGACATCCCAGGTATGATAAAGTTTGAAAAATGAAATCATAAATTATAATATAATAAATAACCATAAATAATTATACCAAATAATAATATAACAGTAATAAAAATTATTCAATAATGTAATCAAATCAAAAACACTGCAATTTGCTCAGGTGCAGAATTGTCACTGTCATTACTTTCAATATTTGATGACGGATCTCCCCACAAATCCTCCCTCAATTCTGCGAGTGATTCCAATTTATTATCGCTGTTTTCTATCTGGTCTAAAATCATTTTTGATGTAAAGTGACAGTTTTGGTTGCTATGGACAATCTCCAGTTTCAAGACATAAAGAACAGTTTTTATTATATAAAACTGCATGCAGGACAATGGGCAGACCACTAGGGACAAAGGCGATGTAAAATAATTACATACAGCAATGTAATCTGTAAGATTACATTATACTGTTTGTATACTGTGTGTTTTACTTTTTTAATTTGGCACCGATCTCCGTCCCCGTGCGCAGCAACGCTGGCAGGGCACGGAAATCGGCTCCGTGACAGATTCGGCGGAGGACGAGCCGCTCGTACAGCGGGGGACATCGCTGGATCCAGGGGAGAAGGTAAGTAATCTCCTCCTGCATTCAGCAATGCGGTCCAGAGTCTGGCTCGGAGTTACTGCTTTTGGTACAAAACTTACACCCCAAGCCAGACTCGGGAACACCGCCAGGGGGGTTAATCTAGACAGCTTAGGCCTCATTGGAGACATGGCCCAGGCAAAAGTTTTTCTTCTAGCAAACAAAATGGCCTCTCTAAGGCCCAATGCTCAGACTTTAAATTGATTCTAAACCTACATAAAAAAAAAATAATAATAACTACGTTATACTCACCTGCAGTATGCAATGGATTTGCACAGAGAAGCCCCAATCCTCCTATTTTGGGGTCCCCCATCGGCACTCCTGGCTTCCTATGGTGGCACTTCTGTGCCCATAGACAATGACAGTTCGGTCCCACCCCCCATGACAGAATTTGATAGCAGCAGAAACCAATGGCTCCTGCTGGTATAAATCTGCCGTGTGAGGAAAGAGAGTGCCTCAAGATCACGCTCAGGTATGGGGGGGGGGGGATGATCTTGGTCACATAAGGTTTTCACCCTAATGCAGAGAATGCATTGAGGTAGAAAAAAACCTTAAGGCTTTAGAATCACTTTAAGATCAAAAAGACTTCCCTCAATGAAATTCTTTATAAGGGTCTTGGGCTTTATGGTGCTTCTTTCACTCTGTTCCACTTAAGCCCTCTTCGACACAACATTCTGTTGGTCTGTAAGAAACATACGCCTCTCAATATTCCTATGCTTCTTTCCAGTCAATCAAGTAACTCCCTAGCTTGGTGCATTTTCAACCCAACCTTGGAAATGGGAAAGTTACTTCTTCCATACCCATGGAGAGTGGTAATAGATCCCAGGCCTCATAGGCTGGAGTGGATTGTTCCAATCTGTCACATTTCAAAGAACTTGGTCCCCAAGGGTAGCAAAACTGCCAAACGGCATCCAGGAACTTAGAGCTGTAACACTAAATTCTGTGTCAATGCCCCCCCCCCCCCCCTTATTCAGGGTCACCCGATCTGGGTGCAAGCAGGCCAAGTTACACCAGTGGTCTATATCAATCGTCAGGAGTCAAGCAGCCTCCAAGGAAGAAAGTCTGCTTCTCTCGGTGGAGAACCACTTACCAGCCATCTCTGCTGTTCACATATCCGGAGTAAGGGATTTTCTCAGGTAGCGCTACTTGGACCAGAGGAATGTCCTGCATCCCGACATCTTCTCTTTTTGTATAACCAAGAGGGTCTTATATAGGACAACCTACCTCTAGGTTCACTGTTGCTATGTGGATAAAACAAGAAATTGTGAGGGCTTATGGTCTCAAAGATAAGGTACCCCCAGTACCTATACATCCTCACCCCACCAGTTTGTTTGGAGCTTCCTGGGATTTTATATTTTTTCCCAAGTTTTACATGCCGTCGACCGCTATTAAATGATTTTTTTGTTTGGATTTCTAAGGTTTAGAAACTGTTGAGAAGATTTAATTTAATTCCTCTGATATTTACATAAAGAATGTGAGAGAAAATCACTGTGAGAGAAAATTTCCCTAAGTGGGACATAAACCGCAATATAAACCCGACAGAGCTTTTAACCCTCTCTATGTTCAAAACTGAAAAGAAATTTGTAATTTGAACTTTTTGTTGTATGCTGAATATTGTAGGTTATTCGATAACTCCAATCCACTTTAATTAGTCCTGGGGATGTTAATAAAAAGTGGTAGGCATAGCATCCTTTACAAAAGAAAAATAAACACTTGTATGAACATTTATAAGCATACAAGAGGAATCACCCTTTGTTAGACAGTCAAAAAAAAAGTATAACTGTAGAAGAGTGCCTATTTAATTACGATGCTCAGGCGCAGGCCCCTTTAACTCCATTTTCTCCAACCTCCTTAATATGTCTAGGAAGTATACATTTCTCAGTTTTTCATCCTAACCAACCCTGAAAGAAGAGACCACATCTAATGAGGCAGAAGTAGCTGGGCAAGTGATTTGCAGCCATGTGAGCGTCCTTCCACTGTCAGAACCAGCATGTGGGCAGGTGGGCCAGAACATAATAGTATGTAGTAGCTCCAGAAGACTCAACTTCTGTGAGGAGCCCCTCCCTACCTTCCAAAGTAATCCAGTTTCAGTAGGGTAGCTCTTTGTCCTTGGGCCTTGAATCAATGCAGCTATTCACCCTTGTTACCAGAGCTACCCTGCAATTCGCTGTGAGTGGAGAGGATAAAGGTCGCTGAGCTGTGTCCTGAAGTGTTTTAATGAAGCAGTGATTCTCAGCTTGACTCTCTATAGTTAGAGTCTTCAGAGAGTACGATATGCAATCACTAGTTACCCTAACTGAGCCACGGAGACATTGCTGTAAAAAGTCCAGGTTTGTTATGCTTTAATATGTTTGTGCGTCTTTAATTGTTTTGCAGTGTGTTTTGCAGTATTTCTTGTAACTTGTTAATTAAAATGATTTCCTTTCTGATAATTCAGCAGATTACCTATTCTGTTAAAATTAGCTTCTACAAACAGGATCGACCATGTCAGACAATGGAGATGAGAGTGATGTGACAGCAAAGTTCAGCAGTTCTACAAATTAAAATGACTCCCTGTCTGATAATTTTAGCATCTACAAACCAGATCGGCCATGTTAGACAATGGTGATGAGAGCAGCATCCAGTAGTACTACTCCAGAAGGTAGCAGGCAGGCCGCCCCTGCAATAGTTGAGCCCTTATTTCTGGTTGGATTACTGCTGCAACAATTACCCAAGTACTCAGGGCCAGGTCAATTGGGTGATTGGGTCAAAAGATTACGGGGCCTGGTGCAATCTTATGAGGTTTAAGGTACTGAAGGGGGACCCTTCACACTAGGGTCCACTTATGGAAATCGGGCAATGGCTTTACGCTCTGGAAGCACTGCTGGACCCTGACACATGTTGTGTAGACATCTGGGGAAAAGCTAACATCATAAGGAATCCCTCTGGGACATACCACCGGATCAAGAATTACAACCTCAATTACAAAAAAGTTGGGGTGCTGTGTAAAATCTACATAAAAACAGAATGTACTGATTTGCATATATCATAAACCAATGTTTTAATCACAATAGAAAACACACTGAATGTTTAAACAAGGAAAATTTACCATTTTAACCACTTCCCGACCGGCGCACGCCGATGTACGTTGGCAGAATGGCACGGGCCGGCAAATGGGTGTACCTGTACGTCCCTTTAAATTTGCTGCCCTGCCATCACGAGCGCGCCGCCAGCGGCGTGCTCGCGTGCCAGTCGGGACCCTCGTGAGTCCGGTCGTGGGTCCCACGGACTCAATCACCGCGGGCATACCTGCGATCATCTCACGGGGCGGATGAACTAGGAGATGCCGTTGTAAACAGCATCTCCCAGTTCTGCCTAGCAACAAGTGACGCTGATCTCTGCTCCATGTGATTGGAGCAGAGATCAGTGTTCACTAAAAGAAAGCCCAGCCCCCAACAGTTAGTAACACGCCCCTAGGAACACTTAACCCATACACTGCCACCCACTGGTTAACCCCTTCACTGCCAGTGTCTTTTACACAGGAATCACTGCATTTGTATAGCAGTGATTGCTGTATAAATGACAATGGTACCAAAAATGTGTCAAAAATGTCCGATGTGTCCGCCATAATGTCGCAGTCACAATAAAAATCACTGATCGCCGCCATTACTAGTAAAAGAAAATTATTAATAAAAATGCCATAAAACTATCCCCTATTTTGTAAATGCTATAACTTGTGCACAAACCAATCAATAATCGCTTATTGCGATTTTTTTTCTTACCAGAAATATGTAGAAGAATGCGTATCTGCCTAAACTGAGGGAAAAAAATTTTTTTTTATATATTTTTGGGGGATATTTATTATAACAAAAAGTTAAAAATAATGTGTTTTTTTTTTCAAAATTGTCGCTCTATTTTTGTTTATAGCGCAAAAAATAAAAACCGCAGGGGTGATCAAATACCACCAAAAGAAAGCTCTATTTGTGGGAAAAAAAGGACGTCAATTTTGTTTGGGAGCCATGTCGCACGACCGCGCAATTGTCAGTTAAAGTGACGCAGTGCCGAATTGCAAAAAGTTGTCTGGTCTTAAGCCAGCAAAATGGTCTGGGGCTGAAGTGGTTAAGAAAAAAATAAATAAGATTATTTTCAAATTTGATTTGCATCTTGTCTGAAAATTCCATTAAAAAACAAAAAAAAAGTTTAAAACCTCATTGCCAAATAAGCCTCCAGCCCAAAAATAGCATATGACCACATAAAGGGGCCTATAGTGGAAATGTAAAAATTACTCTGGATCATTTGGGATATACAGGTATGGGGGCTGAAGTGGTTAAAGGGTTAAAACATGGGGAAAGGGGCCTGTATGATAGATGTACGAAATTACATTTTACCTTGACATACACTTTAAGCCTTGTCATGTTTGGTGCTACCTAAAATATAGCACTGTAATTATAAGTACCAACGGGTTAGCCCAACATGATGGCATCCAGTTGGATTTTCTGACTAAAGTCAAAGAAACCATATATGTATATTCATTAGAAATAACATATAATGCTTGCCGATAGATGTTACAGGCACAGTCATGTTTTGTGAAGGCTTTTGACTTGGTCAGGGATAAGGGTGATTGCTTCTCTCCATGTACTATAGCAGGATATTGCCTTCCACCCTCCTGCTGTTTGTGAAATAGTTCCTTTTAGAAATTCTAGTAAAAAGAGATGGCAGGCTGTGCCTGAAACTGCTCTGATGGCATCAATGTGCATTAAGGTATCCTTGCTACTTCTGCAATCATCCGCTTTTTACCTTCCCTTTGTGAGTGTCTTGCTGTGACACCCCACCCAAGTACATTATACTCTTATAGCCTGGAATCTTCAGGTCATTCTATCTCAGAAGTAAGGGAATAGCAAATCCATATTGAAAGACTATACTGCTAAAATGACTTGCCTATACAATAACTGTTCAGGAATTTATGTAAGCTAGAATCAGCACAATGAACTTTGCTCAATATTACTGAGATGGTTCATTGGAATGGTGACATTACAATCATTTCAGAATGAAACAACCAAAGATTCCTTTTTGTTTGCTGAAAAATATAGTTTTAATCAGCGTATGAAAGAAATAAATTGTTTTAATTTTGTGTAGTTCCAGAATGTCCTTTTTCAGATAGAAGTATGTTTTTATCCATCAGGTCTTGCTCCAGAGGTGCTTACATCTGATGCGCTGAGTTACCTACTGACTTTCTATATGTGTTAGCAACTCTAAATGTCCTAGTTATCTGTTCTGTTCCTGCCCACTTTGATTTTTCCCAGATGTCTCCTCTTCACCTGCATGGTCCATGATAGTTATTAAAAACCCAAGAAGGAGAGTAGGACATCCCATACCTGCCATGACTGCTGCAGTCATTGAAAATCAAGAATAGAGAGCTCTCTATGGAACTCTTCATAGACATAAAGGTATTTTGGCATACCATTAGGATGTTTATCTATCCTCCCAAACCAGCTTATGACTGGAAATAAACTCTTCTTTGGTTCTCCGTAAAGCACAGTAGTGACTTCCGCAGAAGAAGCTAAGTCTCTGAGCAGCCCAGCCTGCACCTAAGTCAGGTTGTCTGGCTTTACCAGGGGTGCCCAACCACGGGCCTGCGGCGCCCTCCAATGTGGCCGCCATCCCTGAGCGTTAGTGTGAAGAACAGAGCCGCCACTAGAGGAAGCAGAACCGATGCTTCCTGTATAGCGCCGGCTCCTTTGCAGGCGGAGTGATATCAAATGTACTCCACCGGTGAAAGGAAGATCAGGTAGTGTCACGTACCTTAAGGCAGAGCCCGGAGTGCAGGGAGCGGCCTCTCGTAGACCTCTGACTCGGGAGCCCCTGGTAGAGATGACAGGGGCTCGGGAGCACAGAGGAGCACAAGTGCCTGACTGGATGGTCGGTGTAGGAAGCAGAAGACCGTTGGTAATGGGAGGTGTCCTGTAGTCCAGCAGCGGAGTGCGGGTGATGGCAAGGTACAGCGGACAGCGGGAGGAGTCCTGTAGTCCGACAGCAGATTGCAAGTGGCTGCAGGGTACAGCGGACAGCGGGAGGAGTTCTGTAGTCCAGCAGCGAAGTGCAGGTGCAAACAGGATATTGCGGGAAGTGGAAGGAGTCCTGTAGTCTGCAGCAAGAGATAAGAGGCAACAGGACACAGTGGAAGACAACAGCCGGGTACGGTGGCGGACTGGGAGGTGTTCTGTAGTCCAGCAACGGTAAACAGGAAACTGGCAGGTAGCAGAGTAGTACAACGGTCCAGGTCAGGCACAGGCGAGCAGATCAGGTACAGAAACGAAATCCAGAAGAGTAGTCGGATAGGAAGCCAAAAGTCGGGGGCAGGCAGCAAACAGCGAAGTCAGGAACAGGCCGGGTTCAATACGGATCAGGTGAGTTCAGATACAGGATACCAGAGTACACGGGAACGCTGTTGATCGGGCAGCAAGGCAGCAAAGCAAGGATCCACTTGAAATAGCGCTATTGGCGCCAATTGCGTCAAACGGCCACGCGCGCTCCCGCGCACCGCCGATAACGCTCTTCTTGCGCACAGATGATCTTCTGCGTCTTACACCACTCGGATGCCCGTGAGAAGGATCTTCCTGACATTGCCCCCCTCTAATGGGCAGCCTCCGGATGCCTCCGGATGCCCAACTGGGACATCTTACCCGGGTGAGATCTCTTGAAGGCCAGAATCAATCTCTTGGCGTGGATACCAGTCTCTGGTTCCCAGGAGTTCTCTTCTGGCCCATACCCCTTCCACTTCACCAGATATTGGACTTGGTTGCGTCTCTTTCTGCAATCTAAAATCGCTTCAACCTCAAATTCTTCCTCACCGTTAATAATCACAGGTTCAGGGGGACCAACGTTTCGATTGGTGAAGGGATCCTGGATTGAGGGTTTTAGGAGGGCCACATGGAACACTGGGTGGATACGAAACTACTCCGGTAGTTTCAGTTCATAGGCCACGTTATTAATTTTCCTGGTTACTGGGAAGGGACCCACAAATTTTGGGCCCAGTTTTCTGAATGGGCATGCCAATTTCAAATTCAGGGTAGACAGCCAGACTAAATCCCCGGGTTTTAAATCAAGCTCCCCTCTCCTCTTTTTGTCAAAAGCCGCCTTGTTGCGTTCTTGGGTCCTTGCCATTGTCTCTTGAAGCAGCTTGTTATTGGTGCAGAAAAAGTTCAAGGTTTCCTGAGCCGCCGGAACTGTACATTCTGGAATGTTGTTTGATAAGAACAGAGGGTGAAAACCATAATTTGCAAAAAAGGGAGACTGATTCGTTGCAGAATGAATGGAGTTGTTGTAGGCGAACTCGGCAAGTGGTAAAAGGGATACCCAATCGTCTTGCGAAAAGGAAGAATAACATCGCAAATATTGCTCGAAGGTCTAGTTTGTTCGTTCGGTCTGGCCATTGGTCTGGGGGTGGTAGGCAGAGGAGAACGAAAGGTCAATCTTCAGGGACTCACACAAAGCTCTCCAAAATTTAGATGTAAATTGCACCCCACGATCGGAAACAATGTTTGCAGGTATACCGTGGAGTCTTACTATTTCCTTAATGTACCCTTCATGGGCAGAAAATGAGCCATCTTGGAGAATCTGTCAACCACCACAAAGATAGTGGTGTAGCCTTCTGACGGTGGTAATTCAACAATAAAGTCCATGGAAATCATTTTCCATGGCCTTTCTGGAATAGGGAGTGGTTTCAGCAACCCCCAGGCTTTGGTCTTGCTACCCTTGTTCTGGGTACAGGTGGTGCATGATTCAACATAAAGCTTGCAATCTCTTAGCAGCTGAGGCCACCAGAAGGTGTGTTGAAGGAGTTTGGCGGTCTTGTGTACCCCAAAATGGCCGGCCAGTTTGTGGTCGTGGCAGGATTTAAGAACAGCAACCCGTATCTGTTGAGGCACGTAGATCTTATTTTCATGCCACAATAAGTCATTGCTGGAATGTAGGGTGGTGTTTGATGGGTGAGAAGCCGATGATGAGGCCTGCTTGAGTTGGGACAATAGGTCTTCCTGGAGCATAAGGAAGTTTCCGGGTGCAAGGATGGTATCTGTTGGTTGAAAGGCTTCGGGTTCACTGAACATCCGAGACAGCGCGTCGGGTTTGGTGTTTTTTGACCCAGGCCTATAGGTAATGTGGAATGAAAATCTCGTAAAGAAGAGTGCCCATCTGGCCTGACGCAGCTTCAGCCTCTTAGCAGTCTTCAAGTACTCTAAGTTTTTGTGGTCAGTGTATACCACAATGGGATGAGCTGCTCCCTCCAGAAGATAGCGCCATTCTTCAAGTGCAGCTTTGATAGCGAGTAGCTCCCTGTCCCCGACGTCATAGTTCCTCTCCGCTTCAGACAATTTGCGCGAGAAGAAAGCCACCGGATGCAATCGGGCCTTGGGACCCTGTCTCTGGGAGAGTACTGCCCCCACTGCAATCTCGGATGCGTCCACCTCTAGGATATAGGGTAGCGCAGAATTAGGGTGCTTCAAGACAGATGCTGACACAAATTTTTCTTTAAGGGAGGTGAAAGCAGCCTGAGCTTCCGGAGTCCACTGGAACTTGATACCCTGTCTGGTCAATCTTGTGATCGGGGCGATGATAGTAGAGAAACCCTTGATGAACTTGCGATAAAAATTCACAAACCCCACAAAACTTTGGATTCCTCTCTTATCTGTAGGAGCTGGCCAGTCCAGGATGGCGGAAACTTTCTGTGGGTCCATCTTGATTCCATCCACCGAAATAATCAGCCCCAGAAACTGGATGCTGCGACATTCAAACTCGCACTTCTCAGGTTTTGCGTACAAGCTGTGTTGACGAAGCCGAGTAAGAACCTTTCTAACGTGTTGCCTGTGAATGGGCAGAGAGGGGGAGAAGATCAAGATGTCGTCCAAATATACTATGACAAACAGGTCGAGATAGTCTCTGAAAATATCATTCACAAAATGCTGGAAGGTCGCAGGAGCGTTGCATAGCCCAAAGGGCATTACGAGATATTCAAAGTGTCCGAAGCGGGTGCGGAAGGCAGTCTTCCATTCGTCCCCGCTTCGGATACGGACCAAATTGTAGGCTCTGCGAAGATCCAGTTTTGTGAAGATAACGGCTGTTCCGAGTCTCTGAAATAATTCGGGCACCAAAGGCAATGGGTACCGGTTCTTGACTGTAACTTTAAGTCCCGATAGTCAACACAAGGGCGCAGGGAATGGTCCTTCTTTTCTACAAAAAAGATTCCTGCTCCTGCTGGGGAGGTAGAAGGGCATATGAACCCTTTTTTCAGATTGTCATCAATGTAAGTCCTGAGAGTCTCAAGTTCCACTTCCGTTAAGGGGAAAATCCTCCCGAAAGGGATTTCAGCTCCGGGGAGTATCTCAATCGGACAGTCATAGGGTCTATGGGGGGGGAGCGTTTCCGCCCCCTTCTTGCTGAACACGTCCAAGAAACTATGGTAGGCCTCTGGAACACACTGGCGAGTTTCAACATCGATCTCCATACACATTAAGTGGGGCGAGACCTTAATTGCTTCTTGCAGACAGTGCTGACGGCAATAGGGAGAAGGAAAGTTAATGTTCCCGGTGGACCAGTCAATTTGCGGGTTGTGTGCCCAGAGCCAGGGCATGCCCAGTATAATAGGGAAAAGGGGAGACTCAATAATGTCCAGGCAGAGTAGTTCCTGATGGTTACCGGAAATAGTGGCAGTCAAAGGAAGCGTCTCTTCTGTCACCGGCCCGGATTTGATAGCCGATCCATCGGCAAGGTGTACAGTCAATCCCTTCGCCCTGGGCCGTAGGGGGACTCGGAATTTACGGGCAAAAGACAAGTCCATGAACCCACTGCACGCTCCTGAATCAATTATCACGGTGACTTGAGTATTCCCTCCTGGAAGCTGAAGAGAAACGGGAATAGCCAGGTGAGTGGTATTACTAAGCACAGCAGGTAAAACAGTAGTAGACAAAGAAGAGTGCTTACGGAGTTTGGCGGGACAGGATCTCACGTAGTGTCCGGACTCCCCACAATATAGACACAGATTGTTGAGCTGCCGGCGTTGTCGTTCTTCGGTAGTGAGAGTAGGTCGAAGTAAGCCCAGTTGCATGGGCTCAGGAGTGTCAGCTGCGGAATGTGCAGGAGGGTTGGGAACACGGGGTAACATCCAGACTGGTCGGGAAGGACTGGCAGTGCGTTCTGCTCTCCGTTCTCTCAGTCGTCTGTCAATCTGGATGGACAGGTTAATAAGGGCTTCAAGCGTTGCTGGGATACCAACCCGGGCCAATTCATCCTTTAAGGGTTCAGAGAGTCCCATGCGAAACTGATAACGTAGAGCGGCATCGTTCCAGGTAGTATCGGAACTCCAGCGCCGGGATTCGGATGCATAGTCCTCTGTAGCTCTACGGCCTTGCTGAAGTGAATATAACGCTGCTTCCGCAGTAGTCGCTTGTTGTGGATCCTCATAGAGCAAACCCATCGCTTTCTAAGAAGGTACTCAGGTTGTTAAGGCATGTGTCCTTTTGCTCCAAGAGGCGGTGGGCCCATGCCTGGGGCTCACCCAGTAGGAGAGAGATGACAAAACCCACCTTAGTGGATTCAAGGGAAAAAGTTCTGGGTTGGAGTGCAAAAAATAGTTCACAGGCATTGGGGAAAGCGCTATACTTGCTGCGATTTCCCGAAAACCTCTCCGGAGTTGGGACCTTAGGCTCAGGGGGCATCATAACCACTGATGGTGCAGAAGAAGTTCCCGGCACGGTAGGGCCTGTGGTAGATAAGACCTGGACACGCTCTTCCAACCGGGAATAGCCCTCTTGTAGGGATTTAACGGCCTGGGTAAGTCCAGCAAGATGACGGCATAAATCATCCATAGCCAAATCTCCCTGCGTGGGCTCAGACATGGCTGCCCGATACTGTCATGTACCTTAAGGCAGAGCCCGGAATGCAGGGAGCGGCCTCTCATAGACCTCTGACTCGGGAGGCCCTGGTAGAGATGACAGGGGCTCGGGAGCACAGAGGAGCACAAGTGCCTGACTGGATGGTCGGTGTAGGAAGCAGAAGACCGTTGGTAATGGGAGGTGCCCTGTAGTCCAGCAGCGGAGTGCGGGTGATGGCAAGGTACAGCGGACAGCGGGAGGAGTCCTGTAGTCCGACAGCAGAGTGCAAGTGGCTGCAGGGTACAGCGGACAGCGGGAGGAGTTCTGTAGTCCAGCAGCGAAGTGCAGGTGCAAACAGGATATAGCGGGAAGTGGAAGGAGTCCTGTAGTCTGCAGCAAGAGATAAGAGGCAACAGGACACAGTGGAAGGCAACAGCAGGGTACGGTGGCGGACTGGGAGGTGTTCTGTAGTCCAGCAACGGTAAACAGGAAACTGGCAGGTAGCAGAGTAGTACAACGGTCCAGGTCAGGCACAGGCGAGCAGATCAGGTACAGAAACGAAATCCAGAAGAGTAGTCGGATAGGAAGCCAAAAGTCGGGGGCAGGCAGCAAACAGCGAAGTCAGGAACAGGCCGCGTTCAATACGGATCAGGATACGGATCAGGTGAGTTCAGATACAGGATACCAGAGTACACGGGAACGCTGTTGATCGGGCAGCAAGGCAGCAAAGCAAGGATCCACTTGAAATAGTGCTATTGGCGCCAATTGCGTCAAACGCACGCGCGCACCGCCGACCGCGATAACGCTCTTCTTGCGCACAGATGATCTTCTGCGTCTTACGCCGCTCGGATGCCCGTGAGAAGGATCTTCCTGACAGGTAGTTCTGCTTTCTACTGCAGATCCATGCTTCTGTCACAATTATGCTCAGGGATGGCGGGTCGGGACACAGGATCTGGGACAGTAGCCACCAGTACCAGCCACCAGTATCAGTACCAGTGCCAGCCAGCAGTACCAGCACCAACCAGCAGTACCAGTACCAGGCAGTAGTACGAGTCATCAGTACCAGTACCCGCCAGAAGTCCCCGCCAGCAGTACCAGTACCCAAAGTCCGTACAAGTCATCAGCACCAGCCAGCAGTACCAGTACCAGCCAGAATTAACCGTTAGCAGTACCAGTGCCCACCATCAGTACCAGTCACCAGTACCAGCCAGCAGTACCAGTACCAGCCAGAATTACCCACCAGCAGTACCAGTGCCCACCATCAGTACCAGTCATCAGTATCAGCCAGCAGTATAAACCAGCAGTACCAGTACCAGCCAGAAGTACCCGACACCAGTACCAGCCACCAGTATCAGTACCAGCCACTAGTATCAGTACAAGCCAGCACTACCAGTACCAGCCAGCAGTACCAGTACCAACCAACAGTGCCAGTACCAACCACCAGTACCAGCCAGCAGTACCAACCAGCAGTACCAGTACCAACAGTACCAGTAAAAACCAGCAGTACCAGCCAGTAGTTCCAGTCATCAGAACCAGTACCCACCTGATGTAGCTGCCAGCAGTACCAGTACCCACCATCCGAACCAGTCATCAGCACCAGCCAGCAGTATAAACCAGCAGTACCAGCACCAGCCAGAAGTACCTGCCAGCAGTACAAGTATCCACCATCCGTATCAGTCATCGGTACCAGCCAGCAGTATAAACCAACAGTACCAGTACCAGCCAACAGTACCCACTAGCAGTACCAGTACCAGTACTAGCCAGCAGTACCAGTATCAACCAGCAGTACCAGTACCAGCCAACAGTACCCACCAGCAGTACCAGCCAGCTGCAGGAATCCTGAGGAAGAAGTGAAGATTGAGGTCAGTTGAGGAGCAGGTACTTAGGCCCCTTTCACATGATTGGTCCGATTGGGTCCCCCTTTACGCTCATTGTGGCCCGCGACTGGTTACCAAGTCGATAAAGGGACCCTCGCTCCTCAAAAGGTTGGGCACCCCGGGCTACACCTTACAAGTGTTCAAGTACCATGAACATCAGTTTTAAGGTTTATGAATAGGATTCCTATTAGAATGCATTATAGGTTGTTAACCTCTGATCATCATTGTTTTAGGGGATGTAAATAGGGATACACAATAGACCACCTGACATTGTGCTTCCCGACTGGCGCACGACGATGTAAGTCGGCAGAATGGCAGGGACAGGCAAATTGGCGTACAGGTACGTCCATTTAAAAATGACGCTGTGCTATTGCATGTGCGCCAGCAGTGGCGTGCGCACGTGCCAGTCGGGACCCCTGTGAGTCCGACCGCGGGTCCCGCGGACTCGATTGCCACGGGGATACCAGAGATTGTCTCATGGGGAGGGAGAACGGAGAGATGCCGATGTAAACAGCATCTCCCCATTCTGCCTAGCAACAAGTGACACCCTGTGATTGGAGCAGAGATTAGTGATCTGTAAATCACAGCCACGCCCCCCACAGTTAGAAACATGACCCTAGGACACACTTAACCCCTACACTGCCACCTCCTGGTTAACCCCTTCACTGCCAGTGTCATTTACACAGGAATCAGTGCATTTGCTGCGTTGCTGTATAAATGACAATGGTCCCAAAAATGTGTCAAAAATGTCCGATGTGTCCACCATAATGTTGCAGTCACAATAAAAATCGCTCATCTCCACCATTAATACCAAAAATATGTAGAAGAATACGTATCGGCCTAAACTGAGAAGAAATTTTTTTTTATATATTTTTTGGGGATATTTATTATAGCAAAAAAGTAAAAAATAATTCTTTTTTTTCAAAATTGTTGCTCTTTTTTTGTTTATAGCGCAAAAAAATAAAAACCGCAGAGGTGATCAAATACCAATAAGAGAAAGCTCTACTTGTGGTGAAAAAAAGACGTCAATTTTGTTTAGGAGCCACATCGCACGACCGTGCAATTGTCAGTTAAAGCGTCGCAGTGCCGCATCGCAAAAAGTGCTCTGGTCTTAAGCCAGTAAAATGGTCCGGGGCTTAAGTGGTTAAGGGTATGGGTCCTGGATGTAAATGTAGCGCCCTGCTCGTGATGGGCAGACGCTATTATTTTTTTCAAATTTAGTTGTCTGAAGCTGTAGTTTGGCTCAGACTATTTTTCTCTAAAAGTTCTGGTTTCTGTACCAGTCCAGCTGGGTTGCACTGGTTCCCACTTGACCGTAAGTGTGTTGCTGTTACCGCCGGTAAGTGTGGAAATGCAGCAGGCTGGATGCATTGAATGCCACCTTTTGCTCGGAAATAGCTCAGTGGGAGTGGTTTCCCTGCTGTGCATTCTGGGAGAGGGTATTTAAGGTACCGACACAATTTTTGTGGTTTTGTTTTCCGGGTCTGCTATCCCAACCTCATGGCCCTCCTGCAACTGAGAGGGTAGGCCCAGAAATGTCTTGGGGCCTGCTGATCCAGGGGTGGTCCTGTGCTGTCTCGCCTGCGGGGAGAAGCCAAGAAAACTGGAGGATCCAGGGGAGGACTTTTCTGGTGGAGGACCGAGCGCAAGGCTGGTGTCTCTGGAGGAGCCTGGAAACTCAGTTAGAGAACGCAACCCGGATCAATACCCATACAGTATCGCCGGGTAGGCTGAAAGAATCTGGTACTGTATGGTAGTTCTTCTAAAACTCTCAAGATTTCTAAGTTCAATTGACAAGTCTGTGGCAGAGACTTTGTTGTGCATCTCATCGGCTGCTAGGTCAAGTGAGAGGGGCCTATCCGGTGATTGCTGGATCCAGTCTGTGTAGCTGTTTGTCCTCTGGATCTGACTAATACCTCTAACCCGAAATTACTAGGTGCTTGAACTCCCCTTTATCCTCTAACCATCTATTGAAGGACCTTTTTTTGTGTTATCCCTAAATAAATCTTCAAAAAAGAACTAAGTGTCAGATTCATCATCATTTGGGGTACTTTCCAACGGGACCCCTTAAAACGAAGAGGCGAGCAGGTGAGGTAACGGTAAGCCCAAATAAAACCAGCAGCTCATTCAGGGGTTAGTGCTACATAAACATATTAGCAGTTTTGCACATCATTTGCTTTTTTTCTTTTTATGCTTTTTCCATTTCAGTCAGGTAAATACGAAATAGTGCATATTTATATTATTGTGTAATTTATCCAGACAACAGTTGGAGCTCTAGCCTCCTTTTCATCTATGGAGCAATGTTTCCTTGTCTGTTGTATTGAAAGAAGACTATTGTTTTAAGAGACTGAAGAGCGTACACAGCAGTGACTCATCCCTTATGAGATCAGTGGACAGGTTGTCATGCAAGGAGAGCTGCATAGAAAGTATCTTCTGATGTGTTGTCTCTTTGGCTAGCCCATACTGCTTTAGGGACTTCTTTTTATGTATTAAATGTTTATTGATAAAACAAATGTTGTATATATACGAATAAGGGGCATGACCACAAACCTGCAAGGGAAAATATTCAAGCGAGACTTTAAGTTTTATTTGGGGAAATATGCTTGGAACCTACTTGCAGCAGAGTTAGTGAGCTAGCTAGTGAGCCACCCGACAGTAAGTGAATTTAAAGCTGAACATTTTTAATATATCGTTTGATTGGTGACTCCTTACCTTTAAGCAAATTAATGATTTCTTCTAATGGAATTTCTACCCACTAAGTGCATCTTACAGGTGTCCCTGGTCTGACCTGCCAACTGTGTTGAATATTGGTATAGTGGAAGGACCCGTCACCCGACTCTCAGTATGACTTACCACTGTGCAATTCATTTACCGTGTAGTAGGAGGACCTGGGTGGTGGTCTGACCCACCCACTGTGTAAGTAATTCAGTGTAGTAGGAGGGTCTGGGAACTGGTCTGACCTGCTCACCACCAGCATCATTGGATAGACAGGCCCATGTAGTTTTCCGAGGCTTGTTGAACGTCCTTAGGATGTGACACTGGATGCCTCCCCCAAGCAGCCAGACATAGCTGAAGGACCAGAAGAGGCTGTTACATCATCCATTTATACCAAACAGTGATTTATCAGAATAGAGTTAAGTAACAGAAGAATATTCTGCTTCTAAGTACTTTGCATACAGAAGGGTAAAAAAAACAAGTATATTCTAATGTTCATCTGTAGAGTGTTTTTAAAGGCATTTTTTAAATTAACATAATAAACATGTTATACATATCTCACCTGCCCTGTGCAATGGCTTTGCACAGAGAAGCCCCAAACCTCCTCTTCTGGCATCCCCTGCTGGTGATTTTGGCTTTTACTCTGCTGTGTTTGCCTACATAGAAAGTGCTTGCTATGGGGGCAGACATCTAGGCTTGATCCTGAGTTGGGCTGTGCATCCATTGACACATACAGCATGGCTCAGTCACGCCCCCTACTCCCTGCTCATAGGATTTGACTGCATCAGGAGCCAATGGCTTTTCTCTGCTCTCAGCCAAGCCTGTGAGAGAAGGGAGAGAAGAGGGGCAAATTCGCACATCGCGGAATCTATACAGAACTCAGGTAAATATGAGGGGGAAGAAAGTAGCAAAATGTTATTTACCTTAATGCAGGGAATGCATTATGGTAAAAAAAGTTTTACTTTAAGAACCAGGAGAGGTACAGCCAAATCTTATTTGGTTGTACTTCTCTTGTTGTCAGAAACCATGAATCAGACTGAGACAGAAGTAAAGTTAAATCACACTTGTTTAATAATAATAAAAAAAGGTAAACAGAGTAAACGTAGTCAAAACATAGCCAGAGTTCAAGAACCGGAACGGAAAGTCAGTCAATCCAAAACGTCAGGCAGCCAGAGCTGAGCGTAGTAGAACAGCAAGCAGGATCTGGAGCCAGAAGGAATGTCAGCCAAGCAAGTCTTTAACAGGAACACAAGAGAGCGTCTCTAGAGATGTGACCAAGACGAAGGAAGAGCTCACCTGGGCTGGACAGTTTAAGTAGGCAGGACTAATGAGCAGGATATCATCAATAGGTGAGTCACTGTGGAGATATAGGAGCTGGCAATTAGCCGACAGCTGAGCGGCCAGCTCAGAGAAGGAAGGCCTGAGTCCAGCCCTGACACTTCTCGATCACAGGAGTGCAGTTCATTTTGCACACCTGTGATCCATTTTCAGCAGACAACAGGCTGAAGTCCACTGACGGCTGATGTCACAGAGCCAGTCCAGGCTTGGGCAAGATAGCGACAATGGAGTCAGGATCCACCCAGATGCCTGGACTGGCATCCGGCTCAGCTTCTCAGCGAGCCGATGAGAGCCTGAGCCGGCCGCTCCCACATCCTCCACAGCCTAGTACATCAGTGAGTGCAGAGGGGCAGAGCAGAGAGATGCTGACTCACAGTCACCTAGGTAAGTATGATTAAAAAAAAAACAACATACATCTCTTTTATACATGTTAGGGTTAAAAATACTGTAGGTCTATCTGCAGACAAAACATCAAAAATGGTATCTTCGATAGAACATATCGTCTTTATCTGAAGTTAAGGGGAAAGAGAGAAAAGCAGACAACGTACAAACTAGAAAAAACTAAAATGAATTGAGCCCAAACTAACATAGCTTCCTCTTAATGTCTTCTATCATAACACAAATAATCCTCCAAGTGTGGCAGGAACAAAGTATTTCACTAACTTCCATACTGAGATGATGCAGAGGTCATCAGCTTAGTGTACAATTTTTATTAGGTGAATCTCAGTTTAAATAAAAAACACTTAACAGGAAATGCTTTTGTCTGACATTATTCCAACATAAAGTTCATTATATTTTGAAAGATAACCATGATTAATAGGTGTTCTAAATGTGAAATAAGGATTAACAATTATTTTCTTTTGAAAGAACAATTGAGTGTGCACACCTTCAAACATATTTATTTCCTCTGATATCTAATATATGTGAACTGAAAAAGGCATTATCATTTTTTTTAGAGATCTCACTTTTAAAATAAATAGGCATCTGTGGAATGATGAATCTTTACAACATCTTTTAAGATCTGCTCTCTAATATTGCTCAGGTCAGTTTTGCCATTTGGCTTTCTGGCACAAGATAGCAGCTCCGAAGAACACTTTATTGAAGTCAATAGTGTCTGAAGTGTCTTTCATCTCAAGTGATAAATGGCCATTTCCACTCTCAATGGGAAGTGCTTTGTTTGAAGAAATATGTTTTTGATTACACTGTATGCATTATATATTTTCCTAAAATATATAAAAAAAAAGCAGGACTGTATTTCACCTTCCTACAGCATGGGCAGTTCCTGCCAATGTGAGAACAAAACAAAGATCTGACTTTTGCTAACATGTATAATGTGGTGAATGTCTAACAATCATTTAAAATAGCAGTTATTAGGCCAACTGAATGTTTTGGCCAGAGCTCTTTTTAGTACTGAAACCATGCTTTTAAATTATTTCAACATCTGAAAGGTTCATTTAGATTTTTAATAAATGTTTTTAAAAAATGCAGCTTGGTATTTCTATGAAAAAAGTGCTGTAAATAGGTGATCCCCTGATATGCTGATGCCTCCCACCAGGGCCGTCTTTAATATTGATTGGACCCTGGGCAAAAATTTTCTTGGGCCCCCCCCCCTCCATGCATTTTCGCTCTCCACCTGCTTTGAGACATACAATAAATAGCAGCTAGACTCAAAATCAGTTTACTGAATCAGATCAGGCAGCGTCTGCGATTTTCCCTCGGTGTGTCTTCCGGGTATCTCAGTTCTGGCACTGTGAGTAGCCGGAGCCGTGATGCCGTCACTCTCGCGCAATGCGCACGGGAGACTTCTTTCCAGCAAGGTGTGGCGTCTGCGTGGGAGTGACGGCATCGCGGCTCCGGCCACTCACAGCGCTGGAACTGCGATACCCAGAAGAGACGCTGAGGGAAAATGTCAGCATTGTGGATCGGTTGAGATACCGGCGCCTCGTTCTAAGGTATTTCATAATGAGCTAGTATGCGGTGCATACTAGCTCATTATGCCTTTTCCCTTACAGGTGCAGAAAAAAAAAAAGTCAGCGGGTTTACTACCGCTTTAAGTGCACAGAAAACTCCAAAGATTGTTTTGCAGGGTTGTTATGTAGCTTTCATTTTTAAACTCAATGTGACCTGCAGAAGTAAAATGGTTGCATATAATCTAAAACATGTCAGTGCATTGAAATCTGTGTCCATATAGTATAATCAAACTCCAAACAATGCATGTAATAAATGTGAGTACAATCCTCCCCTCTGCAAAATGCGTCTAAGGAGAGTAAACAGCATTTTACTGATGTAAATTTAAACTTTTCATGAAATGTTAGAAGCTACGTTATCAAGTCCATTTCAGAAATTAACAGACATGAGCATACGGTGACAAACAACAAACAAGGATCTGATATATCGGAACCAGCATATGATAGTACATCAAAATCAAGTCCATTTTTAACCACTCCCCCAAACTGCTGAGATTTGCAAATAGCAGTGATACTACTGTCACAGGAAGGGCAGAAGTGTATTTGACTTGTGGGCTATAGCCAAAATTTACAGGCTGAAGTAACCTTTATAGTCAAGAAAGTCAAAATAGTGGCACCCACTAGGGAAATAGCTGAATCTCTGGGTGGTATGGATTTCAAATAACTTGACCTGCAGAAGATTTACCCCTCTTCATGACCAGGCCATTTTTTGCGATATGGCACCACTTTACTTTAACCACTTAATAACCGGCCCATAGCCGAATGACGGCTACAGGGCGGTTTGTTAACTCTGGGAGGGCATACAGTGACGTTTACCACGTGATCGTTACGAAATGATGGTGCGATCACATGTAAACAAACCGGCAGGATTTCTGGTTCCTCCCTCCCCTCTTCGTCCAGTGTGAGCCAAGAGGGGAGAGATCGGTGGCAGCAGCACTGTGGGCTGCATGTGTAGTGCCCACAGTGCTGCTTAGTGAAAGATCCATCCATCCATGCTCACCCATCCATACTCTGCATACTCTGCATACCCAGCCATACTCTGCATACCCATCCATATTCTGCATACCCATCCATACGCTGCATACTCTGCATACCCATCCATACTCTGCATACCCATCCATAGTCTGCATACCCATCCATACTCTGCATACCCATCCATATTCTGAATACCCATCCATACTCTGCATAGTCTGCATACCCATCCATGTCTGCATACCCATCCATAGTCTGTATACCCATCGATACTCTGCATACCCATCCATACTCTGCATACTCTGCATACCCATCCATACTCTGCATACCCATCCATACTCTGCATACTCTGCATACCCATCCATACTCTGCATACCCATCCATCCATCCATCCTCAGCAATACTCATCTATCCATCCATGCTCAGCCATCCCATCCATCCCCATCCATAATTAGCCATACCCGTCCATACTCAACCGTACCCAGCCATACTCAGCCATACTCAGCCATATCCATCCGTACTCAGCCATACCCAGCCGTACTCAGACATGCCCAGCCGTACTCAGCCATACCCAGCCATATCCAGCCATACTCAATCGTACTCAGTCATACCCAGCCATACTCAGCCGTACCCAGCCATCCCATCTATACCCAGCCATACTCAGCCGTACCCATCCATACTCAGCCATACCTGGCCATACTCATTAATGCTCAGCCATCCCCATCCATGGCTCATCCATCCCCATTCATGCTTATCCATGCCACATCCATGCCACTATAGTGCCTCACAAAAGTGTAATAGATAGTCAAATTAGATTTGAAACGTATGTCCCTAGAACACCTGACGGTGCTCCCTGCATGTTGGTCCTCTGTATGTGACCACGCTGTGGAAGTCTCACGCATGTGGTATCACTGTACTCAGAAGGAGTAGGAAAATCTAATTTTGGTGTGTAATTTTTGCCATGTACATGTTATGTGTTGGAAATATTGTGTAAATGGACAACATTGTGTAAAAATAAAATGTGTTTTCATTTTCTTTACACATTTTCCAAAAACTTGTAGAAAAAAATTACATGTTCAAAAGACTCAATATGCCTCATAGATTATACATTGGGTTGTTTTCTTTCCAAAATGGGATCCTTTTTGGGGCGTTTCCATTGCCTGGTACTTCAGGGCCTTCAAACTGTAAGAGGTAGCCAAGAAATGATATGTGTAATTTATGCTCCAAGAGGGCCTGATGGCGCTCCCTGCATGCTGGGCCTCTGTATGTGGCCACACTGTGTAAAAGTCTCACATATGTGGTATCACCATACCCAGAAGGAGTGGTAGAATGTGTTTTGGGGTGTGATTTGTGCTATGCATATGCTGTGTGTGAAATAACCTGCTAATATAACAATTTTGTGAAAAAAACAAAAAACAAAAGAAAATCTTGATTTTTCAAAGAATTGTGGGAAAAAAATTACAGCTTCAAAAAACTCACCATGCATTTTACTAAATACCTTGGAATGTCTACTTTCCAAGAAAGGGTCATTTGGGGGGTATTTGTACTTTCCTGGCTTGTTAGGGTCTCAAGAAATTAGATAGGCCATCAGTACTTGAGGTGTGATACATTTTCAGAGATTGGCACCATAGTTTTTGGACTCTATAACTTTCACAAAGACCAAATAATATACACCAATTTGGGTTATTTTTACCAAAGATATGTAGTGGTATAAATTTTGGCTAAAATATATGAAGAAAAATTACAAATTTGCAAAATTTTCGGTCTTTTTTTCTTTTATAGCGCAAAAAAAAAAACATAAATAGGTACAGTGTTGCATGACTGAGTAATTGTCATTCAAAATGTGAGTGCACCGAAAGCTGAAAATTGGTCTGGTTATTAAGGGGGTTTAAGTGCCCCGTGGTCAAGTTCATTCAAAATGTGAGAGCACCGAAAGCTGAAAATTGGTCTGTTTATTAAGGGGGTTTAAGTGCCCAGTGGTCAAGTGGTTAACTGATAATTGCAGGGTCATGTAACACTGTACCCAAATAAAATTGATGTTGTTTTTTTTCCCCATAGAGTTTTCTTTTGGTGATATTTGATCACCACTGCATTTTTTATTTTTTGCGCTATAACGAAAAAAAGACCGTCAAAAAAAACAATATTTTTTACCTTTTGCTATAAAACATGTCCAATAAAAAAAGTTACATATTTTTGGTAAAAATCCCAATAAGCATATATTGATTGGTTTGCACAAACATTAAAGCATTAAAGCATCTCTGGGATATACAGTGCCTATTCACCCCCCTTGGCTTTTTACCTATTTTGTTGCATTACAGCCTTTTGTTCAATGTTTTTTTTAATCTGAATTATATATGATGGATCAGAATACAATAGTCTAAGTTGGTGAAGCAAAATTAGAAAAATATATACATAAAATAATTTTTCAGAAATAAAAAACTGATAATTGGCATGCGCCAATTCACCCCCTTTGTTATGAAGCCCATAAAAAGCTCTGGTGCTACCAATTACCTTCCAAAGTCATATAATTAATGAAATTATGTCCACCTGTGTGCAATCTAGGTGTCACATGATCTGTCATTACATATACACACCTTTTTGAAAGGCCCCAGAGGCTACAACACCTACGCAAGAGGCACCACTAACCAAATACTGCCATGAAGACCCAGGAACTCTCCAAACAAGTGAGGGACAATGTAATTGTGAAGTACAAGTCAGGGCTAGGTTATAAAACCAATCCAAATCTTTGATGATCCCTAGGAGCACCATGAAATCTATCATAACCAAATGTAAAGAACATGGCACAACAGCAAACCTGCCATGAGACGGCCGCACTCCAAAACTCGCGGACCAGGTAAGGAGGGCATTAATCAAAGAGGCAACACAGAGGCCTAAGGTAACCCTGGAGGAGCTGTAGAGTTCCACAGCAGAGACTGGAGTATCTGTACATAGGACGACAATAAGTTGTAAGCTCCATAGTGTTGGGCTTTATGTCAGAGTGGCTAGAAAAAAGTCATTACTTTCAGCAAAAAATAGGAGACTCACAAAATATATGGAGGAAGGTGCTCTGGTCTGATGAGACTAAAATTTTACTTTTCGGCCATCAAAGAAAACACTATGTCTGACGCAAACCCAACACATCACATCACCCAAATAACACCATCCCCACAGTGAAACATGGTGGTGACAGCATCATGCTGTGGTGATGTTTTTCAGCAGTCGGGACTGGGAAACTGGTCAGGGTTGAGGGAAAGATGGATGGTGCTAAATACAGGGATATTCTTGAGCAAAACCTGTACCACTCTGTGTGTGATTTGAGGTTAGGACGGAGGTTCTCCTTCCACAGGACAATGACCCCAAACACACTGCTAAAGCAACACTTGAGTGGTTTAAGGGGGACATGAAATGTGTTGGAATGGCCTAGTCAAAGCCCAGACCTCAATCCAATAGAGAATCGGGGGTCAGACTTAAAGATTGCTGTTCATAAGCGCAAACCATCCAACTTGAAGGAGCTGGAGCAGTTTTGCAAGGTAGAATGGGCAAAATTCCCAGTGGTAAGATGTGGCACACTCATAGAGACTTATCCAAAGTGACTTGGAGCTGTGATATCTGCAAAAGGTGGCCCTACAAAGTATTGGGGGTGAATAGTTATGCACATTGACTTTTTCTGTTATTTTGTCCTATTTGTTGTTTGCATCATAATAAAAAAAACATCTTCATAGTTGTGGGCATGTTCTGTAAATTAAATGATGCAAATCAACGAAGCCTACCAGTGCCCATCAATGAATGTTTGCTTGCTTCCATTTTTTTGGGAGTCGGGACACAGACACAGTCCTCTGCCTCTGCACCTCTGACACTAGGTGTGAATGAAGCAGCGGCTGCCTGCTGATGCTGAGACTTAGTTGCTTGCTGCAGAGAGAGGAGAGTAGGAACACCAGTGGCTGGGTGCCCTAGGCAGCAGTGCGCCCTAGGCGGCTGCCTAGTTTGCCTAGTGGTAGCACCGACCCTGATTGGATATACATGCCTGGGATGTGACCACACCAAAGGTACTGACCTTTCCAAATCTAAATTAAATCAAGGACAGCATCCAAAAATATCAACACAGTTGTTAGGCTGCCAACTTCATTTTGTGCATGTAAACAAAACAATATTAGAGTTCAGAAGGATGAATAATTGTTAACATTTATAATGCGTTTCCTTTGACACTGAGGAATTGCATAATTTACAACACCAACAGTGTTTTATGTCTATGTATGTTTAGCAAATAGATATCCATTACCAGATATGATGGCCTTTGGCAATGAGAACAATCGTTTCATGGCACTGTCATGTGTACAAGGTCCCAATGCTAGGAATTCCACAATCAGTCTGTCATTTCCTGTAATGTGCTCACATCCATGATGGAGGATGGAAAACAGGAAGGACTTTCATAAACATTGCCATTAGTTTTACTTTCTCTAATTGCACTACAAACAGAAAGGACTTTAAAATGGGATTTCTTTGTAAACTGTTAATGTGTGAGAGGCCATAGCTATAACAAAATGTCATTTTAATGACATTGTTTCATGCAAAATGCGGCCAACCAAATACATCAAGTCTGCCACCACAATTAGCATACTTTAGCCAATGCTCCAGTTCTGTACATCTCCAAGCATCCTTGCTTGTTGTTTTTCAATACATATTTTCTTTTTTCTTTAATGAAGATTCCTTTCTTAAATAGATTTTTTTATTAATTATACAGCATAGGGGGCGTGTCCAAGATGGCGACCGGAGCAGAAGCATAGTGAGGGAGCTCCGTGGACCTTACTGCTAAATATCCTGATTCCCTGCAGATAACGCCACCTCCGAGGCCATCAGAGCCCAGCCAGTGACATCCTGGAGTGGTATGCCCGGTAAGAAGAAAACAGCGACGCTGCAGAAAGCCTGTATGCTGCGTACACAGCCTCGCAGTGGGGGATTTCGGCCCTGCACGCTGTCCAATATGGCGTCGCAGACTGTAGCTGCAGACTCTGCTGACCCTGCACTGCGGGAGCAGGACAACTTCACAGCCCTTATGCAGGCCATTGGTACATGCCAATCCACGCTAACGACGAAAATCGATACCATGCAACTTGAAATGGGGCTAATCCGGAGGGATATGGACAAGTTTCGTACCAGGATGACGGAGGTGGAACACATGCGTGGGGACTGCGGAGGATACCCTGACAGAACACTCTGCCTCCCTCCATAGCCTCACCACCAAGGTCCGCGCGTTGGAATGTCGTGCGGAGGATGCGGAAAACCGCAACCGAAGGAACAACCTTCGGGTCATTGGGCTGCCGGAGGGATCGGAGGGCCCCAACCCCGCCGCCTTTATGCGTCAGTTGCTCCCCCGGGCTGCCTTCTCGCTGTTCTTTGCGGTCGAGAGGGCCCACAGAATGCCGGCGGCTAGGGGACCTCCTGGAGCAGCCCCTCGCACACTTATCCTCCGCCTCTTGAATTTTAGGGATCGGGATCTGGTGCTGAGAGAGAGCAGAAATGTGGAGGAGCTGCGCTTTGAGGGTTCCCGGCTCATGATTTTCCCTGACTTTTCCGTGGAAACGCAGAAGCAGAGGAAGTTATTTGATCATGTAAAGCTTGCCCTGCGGCAGAAAGGCCTGAAATATAGCATGCTCTTTCCGGCACGCCTCAGAGTACAAGATGGTGAGACCCATAAGTTCTTTACCCCTCCTGAAGAAGCTTCCAACTGGCTGGAGTCTCTACCGCGGCATTAACTGGTGAGCTTGATACCTACTCTCCTCTCTCTTTGGCCCTTTCAAATGGACAGGTCATCCTTGTGGCCCCTGCAGACTGAATCTGTGAGCCCTAAAAGGTTGTTCAGTGGGGTGAACTGCTCATCACTACTTTGGCTGGCTTTCGGGCTCCCCTGTGCCTGCCCATTCCCCCCTTTTTCCCTGCTAGTTGGGCTATAAGTGCCAGGGCAACCGCTGAGGTCGGCATTACCCCTGCTACCCATCGTATAACTCGGAGAGAGGAGACTGCTGTGTTCTATAGGGGTGTATACATACAGAAACTTTGCCTAGGTGCATCCCTTCCCCTTACTTTGGTAACATCAAGAATCGCGCCCCCGGATCCATTCGCCCGGGTGACTCCCTATCCGCAGGGAGGACAGTAATATTGTGATTTATCTCCGGTTGTCAGTGCAGTTGCTGAGTGGACACAGGTGCCTTCTACTGTGCCTTCTAGGCGCTATTTTGTTACATTGCTCCCAAGGGGCTGAATGTCATGTTCTATTTCGGGTCCCAAACGCACCCAAGTTGGGGGGGTAGCATGGGGTGGGGGCAGGAGGGGAGGGTAAGTTTCGGTGGGTTTGACTGTTGGTTATATGCAATTGCTAGGTTTCTTGCACTTCTCTCATTACAACGTGTTACATTGGAGCCTTCGATCTCAATGCCACGATTATTTTTCCATTCTGTATTGTGGCCGGGCGGGGCGGGGGGAGGGGATGGGAGTAGGACTGTAATGATTTTGTCTCTTTTCTCATGGCTTCCCTGAGGTTACTCTCCTGGAATGTGCGGGGACTGAATTCAAAAATTAAACGATCCCTGGTTTTTACGTATCTAAAGAGATACCTCCCGCACATTTGTATTTTACAGGAGACTCATCTTACGGGTTCCCGTATACTCTCGCTCAAAAAACCCTGTGTGGGATCTTACTACCACTCCACTTTCTCCTCACATTCTAGGGGAGTTAGTGTTCTGGTACATAAGACGCTCCCTTTTCGGTTGATGAATCTGCACTTAGACCCGGATGGACAATTTGTGATTCTGCACGCAATGTGTGACAGGGTTGACATGGTGGTGGTTGGACTCTATGTGCCCCCGCCGGCGAGTCTCTCGGTACTACGTAGGATCTTGGCAATTGTAGCTAGATACCCGGTGACTAATATTGTTCTTGCTGGGGACTTTAATATGACTCCAGACCCGGGTGTCGATAGACTCACTGCCGGGCAGGTGACTGACTCTGGCCTGGCTAGATGGGCAGAAACATTTGGCCTGCATGACGTGTGGCGGTGGAAGCACCTGGTGGCAAGACAATTTACGTGCCATTTGGATACCCATGCGACGCTGTCATGCATAGACTTGATTTATGTGAGTGCTCCTCTATTACAAAAGGTGTCTGCGGATGCCATCTTGCCACGCGGCATCTCAGACCATGCCCCGGTGATGCTGACTCTGCACACAGACTCGGTGGCGGGGGTGGGACTCTGGAGACTCTCCAGATTCTGGATCACGGATGAAAAGGTGGCGCCATTGATGCTGTCATAGTAGGGGGATTATTGGAACTATAATGACCGCTCGGCACCACCGGCCCCATTGTGGGATGCCTTCAAAGCATACGCCAGGGGGAGGTACCAATTTAATATTGCCCAAATTAGGAAGGCCTCGAGACTGGAACTCTCGGAGGCGGAACTCAGAGTGGTAAGACTGGAGGACCAATATGCGAGCTCCCCGAGTCAGAGTACGCATGTGGACATGCTCACTGCGTATAGGGAACTGGCACTGATCCGCACCTCTTCCTGACGCTGCTTCCTCCTCTCCCAGACACAAAGGATATTTGAACAAGGAGAAAGGCCGGGGAGGTTGCTGGCGTGGCTGGCGACGGAGAGGTTAGGAAGTCCCTGCATAGCTAATATCAAGGGGGGCGATGACACTCTGCTCTCTGATCCAGCCCAAATCAATGCCCGGTTTGAGCAGTACTATACTCACCTATATGAGTCCAAAGCTGCGTACTCCCTGGCAGATTTAACCTCCTTCCTAGACAAAATTGAGTTTCCTGCCCTGACTGGGGAGGCTGCGTTGGCACTGGAGAGCCCCATCACCCTGATAGAGGTCCAAAAGGCTATCAAGTCCCTTCAGGCAGGGAAAACACAGCACTTTTACAAAACCAACTTAGAAGTGGTGGCCCCATACTATCATTCAACCCTCACCATGGCCTTAGCGACGAATGTCCTTCCCAACTCCTTTTCGGAAGCTGTAATTGTACTCATACCGAAGCCAGGGAAAGACCCAGAACTGTGCTCCTCTTATAGACCAATATCTTTGCTGAACGTTGACGCCAAAATACTAGCGAAGATACTGGCCAATAGGCTGAACACTGTGATACTTTCCTTAGTTCATGGGGACCAGACCGGCTTTATGCCTGGTAAAGGCACTGACATCAATATACGGCGTCTCTACACTAACATAGCGCGGTTGGGGGCAGGGGCCGGGGAGGGAGCGGTGGCCTCTCTGGACGCGGAGAAGGCCTTCGACTCCGTAGAGTGGGGCTTTCTCTAGCAGGTCCTCAACCGGTTTGGGTTTGGCCCTAGATTTGTGGCCTGGGTCCAACAGCTGTATGCCTCCCCTACGGCTCAGGTACGCAGGGGTGGGGTCCTCTCCTCCCCTTTCTGCCTCTGTAGAGGCACTAGGCAGGGCTGCCCCCTCTCCCCAGGGCTGTTTGCCCTGGCCATTGAGCCTATGGTAATTCTCCTTCGTTCAACGGAGGGGGTGGGGGGATTACAGGTGGGTCCCTTGGTAGAGAGGCTATCACTATATGCGGACGACACGCTTTTGTACCTTGGGGACACGACTGATTCCCTTACGACAGCTTTGACAGTTATCGACGAACATGGTAAATTTTCCGGAGTCAAGGTTAATTGGGGTAAATCCAGTTTGTTTCTACTCTCTGACTCAACGCCCCCTCCACCCCCCTCGTCTCCTCTACAAAGGGTTACTTGTTCCTGATACTTAGGGATTGAGATCACCAACGACCCCCCCCCACTATCTGGCAGACAATCTCTACCCAATCTTGCGCGCTCTACCGGCGAAATGCCTGATATGGAAGACGACCACATTCTTCCGCAAACTGGATTTGGTAGTCTCATTTATCTGGAGTGGCATGGTCCCGCAGATCTCTAGGGCCAAGCTGCAGCTTCCTCTGTCTCTGGGTGGCCTATCGCTGCCCTGCTTCCTCAGGTACTACTGGGCGGCGGTGTTAGTCACGGTCCGATGGTGGTTCGCTCAATCTAAATCCAATCCTGCAGTCACTTTGGAAGCAGCAATCATGGGTTCCTACGCAGCCCTAACGAACGTAGTCTATAGGGGAGCCAAGTCGAGTCCGCTGGTGACGACCCTGATGCGGACCACAATACAAGTTTGGGAAAGAGTCACTGCCACAGTTCAGGCGAATGACTCTATCTCCCCTCATACCCTGCTATGGGGAAACCCCAAACTCCCGCATCTCTGATCTATCCCGGATCCCGGCCTCTGGGCCAGATTTGGAATATTCAAGCTCAAACAAATTATGCCAGCTGGTGCTCTCCTCCCCTTTCCGGACCTTAGGAAGGCCTATAGACTTCCCTCCTGGATGCTATTCAGATACCTCCAGTTAAAACATGCGACACAGGCGCAATTCCCAGGGGAGATATTGCCCTCTATCACCCTCATATGATAGAGCGGTTTCTCATCTCTCGAAGGGTGGACAGAATTCTATGCTCCCTATATCTTTGCTTAACTTGTGAGCAGCCAGGGAGGGAATCACCCTTGTATCAGGTTTGGAAGGGGGATATCCCCTCCCTTATGGAGTAGGAATGGGACCTAGCCCTGCAACATTATATCCCCAAGGTAATCTCAGCAAGAGATGGATTCATCCAACTGAAATTTATACACAGGGCTTATTATACCCCTCAGTGCTTAGCCAAAATATATCCCACCCAGTCAGGGCTCTGCCCTAAGTGCCAACAGGCAATTGGTACATATTATCATGTTATATGGGACTGTCCGATTATCCAGGGCTACTGGGAGCAGGTGCTGGCGGACATTAATGCGGTCACTGATCTTTCAGTATCAATGGAGCCCAAGGTGCTTCTCTTGGGGATCGCAGACCTAGTGGTACAGTCTACATACAAGAGTCTCCTGCTGTTTTATCTTTGCTTTTATGCCAGGAAGGTGTTGTTGCAGGTGTGGAAGCAGACGCCTCCCCCTACACTTACCCAGTGGTACTCGATGGTGGATTCGGTACTACCACTCTTTAAACTAACGTATATGGGGCGGAAATGCCCAAAGAAGTTTGGTGGTATCTGGGATCCGCGGTTGAGAGTTAGATCCCTTAATGTTTGACAGTGGGATTGTCATGCATTGCTTGCCCGACTTCCATGTCCTTGCCCCCCCCCCTGTGCTCGGTGACCCCCCCTTTTTTTTATCCCTTTTCTTTCCTGGTAAAATAGATTGAAGGTGTTGATCTGTGTAGGTATTTGTATATAGAGAATTGTGCATAAGTTGTAATGATGCTTTATGTTATCAATAAAAACGTTTCTGTTGAATTGATGATGATTACTTTCTTGAATGGAGATTGATTCTTAAATAGAAAGTTATAAAGAAAAAAAAAACTCTTAATGTAGTCATTTAACATTTATTTAACATTTACTGCAGTACACTACTGTAAAAAGGGGTAGCAATTGGGCCAATCAGGTAGGCTGCAGTGCTGACAAGGAACATGCTGACCGGAGGAGAGAGCAGAATGATGGCTAATCTTTCTTCTGCTGCTCTCTCACAGGCTTGGGGCAAGAAGTTGACTGAATGTTCATTGCTTGACTACAGTAGACAAATTGGAGATCAACATGACTGAACGGTGTGGCAGAGCTGTGTTAAATCTCAAAACTGTATGAGCAGAAATATAAACCTTTTGGCAGGTAAAATAGCTCCCATATATTCATTTAAATTGTCAGTTTATTAGCTGTTTTCCTGGGGTTTGGCTTTAACCACTTCAGCCCTGGAAGAATTTCCCCCCTTCCCGACCAGAGCACTTTTTGAGATTCGGCACTGCGTCGCTTTAGCTGACAATTGCACGGTTGTGCGACGTGGCTCCCAAATAGAGCTTTCTTTTGGTGGTATTTTATCACCCCTGCAGTTTTTATTTTTTGCGCTATAAACAAAAAAAGAGTGACAATTTTGAAAAAAAATCATTATTTTTTCCTTTTTGCTATAATAAATATCCCCCAAAAATATATATAAGAAAAACAGTTTTTTTCCTCAGTTTAGGACGACACATATTCTTCTACATATTTTTGGTAAAAAAATCACAATAAGCGATTATTGATTGGTTTGCGCAAAAGTTATAGCGTTTACAAAATAGGTATAGTTTTATGGCATTTTTATTAATTCTTTTTTTTTCTAAATGGCGGCAATCAGCGATTTTTATTGTGACTGCGACATTATGGCGGACACATCGGACATTTTTGACACATTTTTGGAACCACTGGCATTTATACAGCAATCAGTACTATACAAATGCACTGATTCCTGACACAGGCAGTGAAGGGGTTAACCACTAGGTGGCAGTGTATGGGTTAAGTGTGTTCTAGGGGCATGTTTCTAACTGTGGGGGGGCATGGCTTTGTATGACATGTCACTGATCTCTGCTCCGATCACAGGGAGCAGAGATCAGTGACACTGTCACTAGGCAGAAAGGGGAGATGCTTGTTTACTTTAGCATCTCCTCGTTCTTCTTCCTTGTGAGGCCATTACGGGTATCCCTATGGTGATCGAGTCCACGGGACCCGCGACCCGACTCAGGGAGCTTGCGCTGGCCGCCTCTTAAATGGCAACATACAGGTACGTGATTCTGCCTGTACAAGCCCTTCTGCCGATGTATATCAGCGTGAGGCGATCGGCAAGCAGTTAAGTAAGTAAAGGAAAAGTAAAGGAGTCTTGCAAAGAATAGGCAGTGTGTTGCTTCTAGAAAATGAATAATTTTAGGAAAGGGTACCAATCTAAGCAGACAAATACCCATAATGTATGTTCTTCAGTCACCTGCTTTTCCTGTTGTGTGCATCTGTGGTCCAAACTTTTTCAGCTATCTGACATTCAGCTATATGGGCACAATGTGTATATTGCATGTAATGTTGAGTGGGTTACCCTTTTGCTGCCAAAACAGCCCCTCTTGCCTGCAAAACACCTCAGACTCATCAAGGTATGGACGACACTAGACCTCTGAAGGTATGCTGTGGTAGCTGTCAGTAGAAGTTCCTTTTAAGCCACATACACACTATCAGATTTTCTGCTGACTTTTTTCCTTCAGATTTACCAAAACCATGTAGTAGAAGGGCCTGGCTGATTGCATACAAATTCAAACTCCTAAGGTTTGACCTCATATTATATGGTTTTGGTAAATCTGAAGGAAAAACTCAGCAGAAAAACTGATAGTGTGTATGGGGCTTAAGTCCTGTAATTTGTGAGGTATAGCCTCTATAGATCAAACTTATTTTTACAGCACATGCTACCGATGCTTGATTGGATTGAGAACTGGAGAATATGCAGACTGAGTCAGCGCCTCAAACTTGTTGCTGTGCTCCTCAAACCATTCACAGTGTGGCACAGTACATTATCTTGCCATCAGGGAAAACGGTTTCCAATAAGTGGTTGGTGTACTTGATCATCAACAATGTTTAAGTAGGTGGTACTTGTGAAGTAACATCCACATGAATAGTAGAAGCGAGCTTTCCCTACAGAACATTGCCCAAAACACTGCCTCTGTTAGCTTGCTTTCTTCCCATACAGCATCCTAGTCCATCTCTTCTCCAGGTAAGTGATGCACACACACTTGGACATCTACATGATGTAAGAGAAAACATGATTCATCAGAACAGGTCACCTTCTTCCATTACTCTCTTGTCCAGTTCTGATACTCACGTGCCAATTGTCAGTGCTTTTGACTGTGGACATGAGTCAGCATGGGACCCCAGACCAGTCTGCGGCTACACAGCCCCATACACAACAAGCTATGATGCCCATTTTGTCTGATTTCAAGACCTCAACTTCAGGGACAACATGTTTACCTGCTACCTAATATATCACACCGACTTCAGATGCCATTAAAAAAAGATAATAAATGTTGGTGACTTAACCTACCAGTTGTCATCATGTTATGGCTGAGTGTTAGCCCTTGTACACACGGTCGGAGATTCAGACGGAATGTGTCCTATCGGACCGTTTTGTCGGATATTCCGATTGTGTGTGGTCTCCGGCGGACCAACTTTTCCAACTTACCGGTAAAATTTTCTGACAAAATGCTCTGTTCGGACATACTCTGATCATGTGTAGCCTACACCGACGGACAAAGTGCCACGCATGCTCAGATCAAATTCCTAGACCAAAGCTATTGGCTACGAGCCTGAACGTAGTCCCGTCATAACAATCGGATTTTCCGACAACTTAGTCCGACCGTGTGTATGCAACATCACTTCCGGACCTCTTCCGGAATTAATCTGTCGGAATTACGGATTTGGTTGTCGGAATCTCCGACCGTGTGTACAAGGGCTTATACATTACTTACCTCCCTTTTTCTCCCCCACCACTCTGTTTAAGCACTGGGAGCAGAGAAAAAGAATTCACTTCAGATTTCCAGTCGAAATATACACAGGGCTGACTGTCTTCCTGGCCCCATGCAACAGCACTGGAGTAGGTTTTCCACTATGGAAGTAACAGGTATTTCCATCACCCCCAGCAACTGAACGGAGCAACAGAGGAATAAAGGATAAGTAAACATATGCTGCTGAGGAGGGATGCATGTACAAAGTACAGGCTCACTTTAAATGTATTTTTATTTTTTTATTTATTTTATTTTACTGGCGATCAGCTTTAATAACCATATTTTATTTTGTGGCTAAACGAGATACAAGAAATACACGCTGTAGTTTAAATGGAACTTATAACATTTTAATATTTTCTTACTTATGTTATTTTAAGGACCAAAAAATTTAGCAAACGCCAGGCAGAACATTTATGTGGACGAGAACTGAAGAGCGGCTCTCTTGTTTAGCAGGACAGATCTTCTGGATTAGTCAGTTACACACAGGCTGCAACAAGCAAGAAGGAAGGATTTTTCTTTTTTTATAATATGGTATGCAAATGAGTGTCTTAAAAGCTCCCTGCTAATATTGTAAATATTTAGTATGACACACAGTATATACTATATGTAAAACAAGATTAACAGTGGTTTAAAAAGTAAAAAAAAATTAAATAAAATACCTATATTTTTTTTCAATTTAACTTTAACCCATAAATACAATTTTTTGTTTTTGCAAATATGCAATCCATCTGTGTTATCCAATATATTAATACCAAGCCTAGATTTTGTGAAAATACAGGTTTCCTTGTGCTTTCACAATAATATTTGATGCATTCTGTGAAATTGTTCATGCGATTTATAAATTGAGAAATCAATAACTCAGCGCTGGCATTATTAAGAGTGTAAAAGAATTCACAGGCCAGAACCCTTTACAAAGGCTTGTCTAGGATGTCACGAGGGACTTTAGGTAATTAGCAGCAGCAGAAAGCATTTAATAGCTAACAGGTTATTTCTTTTAAAAAAAATCCAGCACACATTTATGCGTTACAATGTAAATTCTACCTGATATCAATACCATCTTATGAAGATTAATTGAATGCTGGGAACAACTATATCTTGTCTATTAAGGGGCATAAACACAACGATGCCACTGTGAAAATCAATCTTATTGTTAAGACAGCGGTTGCAAGGACGAAATGCGCTGAGCTTATTAATCAGCATTGATTGTTCGCGGGGCAGCCACCAATGTAATTAACACTTTTGCTAGAAGAAATCACTTTCACAGCATGGACATGTCACTCATAGGCTGTTGCTGATTCATTACCAATACTGTCTATGCTCTGCTTCATGTAATTAGGTTGATCTGCGCAAACAAGATCTTTGGCCAATGGCTAACGTCTAGAGGGAATACCCACAGATCAGCTATAACTGGATGAGACTGGCAAAAGAGGCATAAACAATGTAAATAGGATTTACAGTTGTCCATAACATTGGTTGAATTGTTTCTGGCTTAGTAATGGTCAATTTGTATGTGTAGTTTCTTCACACTTCACAAAGCCTCAATGTGGTGTTGGAGGATAATTCCTAATATAGTGCCTGTGTCTAAGTTCTCACTAAACATAAACCGATTTCAAAGAAACAACAGCCCTCTTTGTGTAAAAACACTGTTTTTAGCATTCATATATTTCTATCACTCACTCATACATAGCAGAATTTATAATTCCAGTACTCCTGTATGGCTACTCTTCCTCTCCTTTCACGGCATTGATGGCAACAAATACATCAAACATGACCTCCCTTGATTTCCTTCCAACGTTATTGGGCTTGTCTCTTTGCGACACTAAATTATGCTGTTTTGCATGAATCCATTATTTAAATACAAATTCTCAAAAATGATATCCAAAGCAAGGGAGCTTAGTATAGGTCACATGATTCCCTTTGTTGCCCTCCTGGGCTTTGCTGTGAGACAAGCCTTGAGCCATCTACTGAAAACGAATCACTGAGTTTATAATTGCAAGTATAGACAGCGCCTGCTTCTCCTTAACACTAATTCCTCTTATAAATGTACCCAGTCGGTATACTTATACATACTATTAACCTAGGGCTACAACATATGACTATGTATCAACATAACTGATCCATTACTAACATAAATGCATGATTTGCGTGAACCAAATAACCATTATTAAAAAAAAATTTAAGTAATAAATGAATTGATAAAAAGTGACAATAATTGTAAATTATGATTACAAACGTTTTTATTGGTGGTAAAAGAAGCATAATTAGATCAACAGACACAAGTACATGACAGCATCAATGGAGAGCATAATGGATATACACATCATACAAATGTTGCTGGCACAGCAGCGGTCCAAGCCCAACAAGGAACATTTAAAAAGGTGATTAACGTACACAGCCTGGAACGTATGCACCAGACGATGCTTATCAAGTGCAAAGATGTACATAATAGAGAGTTAGTAAAACAAGGGGAAATAAAAGAAACATAAACAAAAAGTTAACCTTGCAATAATCATTGCTATTGACTTCACCGACAGATAGCTAATACACTACAGTACTGTTTACAAGCTGGCGCTAGTCTCAGGTCCGGATCAAAGATATAGGAGAATAAACCAACAAAATGGTATCAATATACAAATGCAATGGGATCGCCCGGACACCGGTGTAACACCTACTAAGGGATATGCGGGGAGGGAACCCCCATAGGACCGGAACACTCCGGCCATTCGAACCATTTGGCAGTATGGATATGCATGGTGTCCATAATGGTGTGATGTACCCGTTCCATTAGACGGATAGCGTCCATCCTACCAAGAACCCCCGACCAGGAGGTAACTTGCGAGCGCCAATGTAGCGCTATCGTCCAGTGGACAGCACAGAACAGTGTATTGATCAACCTTTGGGTGGGGCGGGAAACCCCTGCTATAGGAGCGAACAACAGACAGTGTGCAGGTGACAAATCAACCACGGATCCCACAATCGAGGACACCGTGGTGCGTACCTGATCCCAAACCCCCCGGAGCTGGGGACAGCTCCAGAAAATATGGACCAGAGAGCCTGTATCCGGGCAACCCCTAAAACAGCGATCAGGAACCGTGGGGTAAAACCTGTGAATCCTATCCGGGGTGAGGTACCACCGAGTATGAAGCTTCACAACGGTGTCCCTCACCGCCATAGATCTAGCACACTTATGCATATTCACAAGCATCACACTCCATTCCTCAGGCGTGAACTCTGTGTCTAAATCAGCCTCCCAGAGGCACATCGCCCTAGTTTTCTCTGGCATTTGGGATTCCAGAAGGTGTTTGTACACCGTAGAAATAATACCCCTGTCTCTGGAGTGTCTATAGCATAAAGATTCAAATTGGGTATTAGAGATGTCACCTAAAGAACTATAATGTGTCTGAAAAAAATGTCTAATCTGGAGATATTTGTAGAATTCGGCCCTTGGCACCTCATGTTGTGATTGGAGTTGTGAAAAGGAGGTGAAGGCACCTCGTCTACCAGAAAGGTCCCGCAGAGTGACCAAAGACCTTTGGATCCACCATCTGAAGACAACAGGAGACCCAAATGCCAGGGGGAATCTCCTATCGCCCAAAAACGATGCCAAAGTAGGCCTGTTAGGTCGCAGTCGAAATTTAGTCTTATACAGTGACCAGAGGTATAAGGAGCTACTCACTATGTTATTGAGAGGGGCTAAGTCCCTTGGACGGAGATTCTCCTGCCACAGGACACCCGGGAGGAAATAAGGTCGCAAAGACTGAGTTTCAAATTGCAACCACGGTATACCAACCGTTGGAGCATGCCATTGAGCTGTCTGGGCCAACCTGGCCGCTAAGTAATATAGCCATACATCTGGGAGTCCCAAGCCGCCCTGTAAAAGTGAGCGATGCGTCAGATGTCTCCCTAGCCTGGGCCTCTTTCCCAGCCATAGAAAAGTGTTAATATCGCGTTGTAGCGAGGTGAGGGCTTGGCGTGACACATAGATAGGGAGAGCCCTGAAGTAATATAAAAGTTTCGGCACAATAGACATTTTAACCGCTACCACCCTCCCAATCAAAGGGATACGAAAAGTTGACCACAAACGTAACCACCTCCGAACCATTGTAAAGGCCGGAGGATAGTTGGCGCTATAGATTTCTGGTAAGGAAGGAGCTAGCTGGACCCCTAGGTATAAAATGGTGTTTTTAGAGAGAGAGAGACCAAAATATGAGCGCAAATTAGAAACTTCTGCAGGGGTAAAGTTGATAGGAAGGGCAGCACACTTAGCTATATTCACCCCCAAGCCCGAAAGCTTGTGAAAGGTGCCCAAGAGCTCCAGAAGATTGGGAAGAGCTATCAAAGGATTGGGTAAAAACAATAGGACATCGTCCGCGTAAAGGCTAAGCTTGTACTCCCCTTCCTCTTTCAAGTAACCACCTATGTTTGGATTAGTAACAATGGCCCTGGCAAGGGGCTCCAGAGCCAAGGCAAATATAAGTGGGGACAGGGGACAGCCCTGGCGGGTGCCCCGACTTATAGGGAAAAATTCGGAGGAACTACCGGGGAGTTTGATCCTAGTATGGGGTCTATGATACAGTGCTTTAAAACCATTAATGAATTCGCCCCCAAATCCAAACCTGGCCAAGACCCGGTCTAGATAGGGCCAGAGGACACTGTCGAACGCTTTTTGGATATCCAACCCGAAAATCAAAACTTTACGGGAGAAAAGGTTCGCATCTTGAATGATATTCGTTGCCAAGCGAATGTTATCAGTGATCTGCCTATTGGGGATAAAACCAGTCTGCTCCGGTGACACAAGGGCACCTACAATAGGGGCCAATCTATTTGCCAATATCTTTCCTAGTATTTTAATGTCATTATTTAACACCGAAATGGGCCTAAAATTCTGGGGTAGGGAGTGGTCTTTATGGGGTTTGGGGATCAGGGTCATATTAGCATGCAGCATCTCGTCAGGGAGAGTCTGTCCTTGCAGCGTCTGATTAATGAGTCTGGACAATTTAGGGGCCAGGATCTGTGAAAATTTCTTGTAATACGTGGAGGTGTAGCCATCCGGGCCAGGGGCTGTAGAGGATTTGAGTGTCTTAATAGTGTCCAACACCTCCTGTTCGGTGCAGGGGGCGTTAAGTGTGGCCCGCTGTGCATCGGAAAGGGATGGAAGGGGGAGCGAGTTCAGCCACTCATCTACATTATCCGGCATTGGATGCGAGGGGGAAGATAAAAGATCTCGGTAGAAGGATGAGAAAATTTTGAGCACCTCATTAGGGTGTGAAACCAGAGTACCTTTGTCATTTTTCAATTTATAAACATGAGTAGGTTGTAAAGATTGGTGTAGTTTACGCGAAAACATCTTGGAAGCCGTGTTACTATGTAGCAGAAATCTAGCTTTTGACCACCGAAGTGATTTCTCGGTGCGTTCCGAGAGGATATTGTCTAGTTCGGTACGCTTTTGATTAATCAACAGAAGGACATCAGGGGAATGTGCCTGTACGTGGGACTGGTAGAGGGCACGCAGCTCACGTGTGAGGGCCTGAATCTTAGCATTACATTGTTT
This sequence comes from Lithobates pipiens, assembly GCF_037356315.1. NCBI lineage: Eukaryota > Metazoa > Chordata > Amphibia > Anura > Ranidae > Lithobates > Lithobates pipiens. The sequence continues at coordinate 95,690,871 of NW_027507718.1, forward strand.
CTTCCTAGTGACTGCTATTTCAATCAAACGACCACGGAGAACCGCTTTATGAGCGGTCCAAAGAACCTGGGGTGAGATGTCCGGGGTGTCATTGATCGCGAAGTAGTCTGCTAGGTGGCTCTCAATCTGAGTATGGATAGTGGGGTCTGAGAGTAAGGAATCATTCAATCGCCAGGAGGCAAGAGAGGGGGAGAGGCCCACGTGGGAGGTATGAAAGGCTACAATCTGATGGTCAGACCATGGGCACGGGTGGATAGTAGTGTGTGTGGAATTGGCCAAAAGAACCGGGGAAGCAAAAATATAATCAAGCCTAGCGTAGCTATCGTGAGGGTGAGAGTAGTGTGTATATTCACGAGCTCCAATATTAAGGGCCCTCCAGGTGTCAATAAGCTGCAAACCATCCAATGCTTTAGAGAGAAATTTAGGGAAAACCCTAGCACTATGTGACGTTCGGCTTCTATCCTCCGCATGATTAGCCACTAAGTTGAAGTCTCCACCTACTATCAGGTGGGGGGAGATGTATCTGTCGAGAGTGCGTAGGAAAAGGTGATAGAAGGCACTCTGTGCATTATTAGGGGCGTACAGATTAGCAATCGTTACCTCCTTACCCTGCAATGTACCCTGAACAATTAGAAACCTGCTATCCTGATCTTTAAACACATGTGAGGGTTCAAATGAAACAGAATTACGAATATAAATTGCCACTCCTCTGGTCCTGGAATCAAATGTAGTAGTGTAATGTAATTTATATGACTTATCAAAAAATGTGGGGCAGGCCCCCGAGGAGAAGTGCGTCTCCTGTAGTAAGATGATATCCGCCCCAATACGTTTATAGTATCGGAAGGCTTTCCTCCGTTTGTGAGGGGAGTTAAAACCTCTCACATTATGTGAGATAACACGGAGACCCATATCAGCCAGTGTTCAACCGCAAAGGTGCGGGTGGTCCGCGGGGAGAATTGGGGTTAAAATGGTTGAGTCCAAAACCAGAGGGGCCCGCATGAGCCAATATCAGGCCCAATCTAGTACCTATGAGGCCATCAGGAGGTCCGACATGAATCGGAGATCCATCAGCCCCGAGTTTATAGGCAAAGAAAATACATTCCGTCGTGAAGTCAGCAAAGCAAATAAACATAAACATAAAAATAAAACTTAACACTCTATGGGGTCTGGTTGGAAAGTCCAGCCGGACCAAGAAAATTGTGTAAATACTAGGCCTTACGGCCCAACTGCCACCTGCTACACACATGTCCCACAGTGGGTGAAAATCGTTAGTCAACTGGGAGACTATAACAAGATGAGTGTGTCCAAAAAGCCTGATACTCAGGTCTCTGGGACTAAGGATACGTGAGGAATGGTGTGCAGGTATGGAAGGGGGGAAGCGCAGCTACGAAAGTCAGAGAGGGTGAGGCCACAGGGAGGTAACGAAAAAAACAAAGTCAATTTCCTCAGCCTCCCGGGACATGGAGAAAACAGATGATGTAGTAGCCGAGCACCTGTTGAGCATTAGAAAATGGGGGCATTGGGAGATACAAGGACAGACGAAGGGAGAAATTCTGAAGAGGTCACGGTATGGAGAAACAGACCTCAAACATCCGGAAGAGGCTGGAGTCTGCGAGACCTTCTGTCCCTTTGAGGCGATGGTGTAGCCCAGATAGGGGATGGTCGCGGGGTCGGTGGGTGGCGAGGCGAATGTTGTCGTTCCAGAAGACCCAGCTTCACCAAAATATCTTTGCCTTCGGATATCGTAGAGGCTATGTAGGTAGAGCCGTTATGAGGCACAATCAGTTTGAACGGGAAACCCCAGCGGTACCGTATGTGGGCAGACTGCAAGGAGGAGGTAATCTCCTTCATCTTCCTTCGCTTCTCTAGTGTTGCCGGTGAAATATCCGGGTAGATCTGGACAGAAGCTCCGTCCAATTGGATCCGAGGCATGTTTCGTGAGGCACGAAGGATTTCCTCCTTTATAAGGTAGTCCTTGAGACACATTACTATATCTCTGGGCGGCTTATCGGGAGGAGGTTTGGGTCTCAGAGCGCGATGTAGACGATCGCATGTAAAGGCTTCGGTAGACTGGTTCGGAAGTAGAAGTTGAAACAGACGAACGATCGTGGCCGGGAGGTCGGTCACCGACTCGGGGATCCCTCGCACACGAACGTTATTCCTCCTGTTGCGGTTGTCAAGGTCCTCTAAGTGGTTTTGAAGTTGAACGACCGTGTCACCGAGCAGCTCATGATCCCTTCGTAAGTCCGAATAGGCAAGGTGCAGTTCGTCGTGCTTAACTTCCAGGAGGTCTGTCCTATTGCCCAGGGCCGCCATTTCCTGAGAAATCAAGCTCGTGGATTTATGCAGCTCCGCTTGGAATTTCTTCGCCAGCCTATCGTACATAGAGGACAGGCTGTCCTCCAAATCCGCTTTAGTGAGAGCGTCACCCATGCCGTGGAGCGGGCCCGCTGGACGCGAGGCTGCATCGGCCTTGGGGGAATGGGCGCCATCTTGGGACATGTCTGGTCCGTCCGAGGTCCGTAGAAGGTAGGCCGTAAGAGAGCGTTGAGCGGTCTTCCGCTTGCTTTTCTTAGATGTCGGCATGCACAAGTGGTCCCGCAGGCGATTCCCGTTATTTGTGGACCAAAAGTCGGGCCCAATCGTCCTGGGGAGTGATATAACTTCTCCGTAGCCCCGGGAGCTCAGAGACCTAGCTGCTGCCTCGTTTCCCGCCGCGCATGCGCCAATAATTGTAAATTAAAAGGTGACACTAATTGTTAGGAAATTCCCTTGTGATCAGTAAAAAAAACATCAGGTGTTCTGAGAAGCAGGAAAATTTATTTCTGATGTGGCCCACAACAGGGAGACATGCTTACAGCACGAAAGCTGAAGAAAAAGTCCCAACAAAAGAAAGTGTTCCGCCCTCACATATCCCACAAGAATAACATCTCTGTGCTTCTATTGGCTGAGGAAAACATAAATTAAGTTGTCATGGTACGAACTAGTACCTTTATTCAATGAGCTTATGTTTTCCTGTACATTCTTAGGCTATCATATTTAGTTAAATCTAATCATCCTACTTACTATGGAGTTAATTAGGACAAAACAATACAATGAGTTAATACAATAATGTGCTCAGAAGTAAGCTTTTTAACAAATCAGTCTCAGGACTATTGTTTTTCTAATAGTCACACAATAAACATTTAAAACTTTTCTAACATTCCCTCCTCTTTGTGTGACTATTTTATCTCCACACATTTCGATGATGGTCCCTGTGTTATACACTTTCGGACTGTATGTCATTAAGTTGAGCTTCAATGTCCACATAGGTCTCCTCAGAGGTAGAGAGGGTTTGATACATTGTTCCTGAGACTGCAGTTTCAATGAGTTTTTGTGAAAGTCCTTGAATACAGGGAATGCAGCAGCATCCGCAAGTGACCAAAACAGCCAAAGCCACAGCGATTGAGATCAAACATGATATGATAAATCCAGTCCATTTACCGAACCATCCTTCAAGCCAAGTTGTGAATGGATCATTAATACCTGAGTTTTCCGCCAATTCATTCAATAGCGCAGTCAGTCCTTCCAAGGCTCTGGTCACGGTCCCTCCAGGAGCTGTATTGTAGGGATAAATGTACAACACATGCTACCAAACATTTTGCATACCCTCCTCTTTCAGCTAAGACCATATCTAAAGCCATTCGGTTCTGCCAGGCCATTAGAGATGTGGGGGCTAACTGTTCTGCTAGGCCCTTCACAGCATCCCTAGTATAGTTTACAAATCGTTGTTGGTTATAATATATATAATTAATCCAGTCAACATTTTTATTTATAGTCACCCACCAGAGAAGAGACTCAAACCCAGCTGTCACCTGATTCCTGGCTTTAAACTCGTCCGGCACCCCGCGAGGAACCCCAATCTCATCTATGTAGATCTGAGAGTCAAATGACCCCAAGGGAGAGGTGTCCCTACGATACTGTCGGTGACTCTTAGTCCACGGGTATTCTGACAGGATTCTCAGGGGCATAGCCAGCTGGACCATAGCGCAATCCCCTTGGGCATTGGCCGGTAGTCTAGCTCGCAGTTTCTTATCCCCACACATCCACCAGACATCAGCTCTCTGAATGTCATGTTCAACCCAGTCACCGTTGTCCGTGTTAATCCTCTCCACACAGTAGTCATCAGGTAGTGACCCAAGATCCACCGCGCTACGGTTCCCTGGGAGTGCAAAACAAGTAAAGTTGCCCGGATAAGTGGTAACCGCTGGAGGTATCTGAGGTCTCTGTACTGGGGGGAAACAACAAACTCAATGTGTGACAAGTAGAATTTATTTCAGGTTTATAGCTCTTATTATACAATTGCAACATACATTTTAAACCTTCTGGTTCTGTATTGTGATCTAGAGGAAAAGGAACTGTTGCTAAATGTGGTCTGGCTCCGGCACAAACTAAACAGTTTTCCTTTTTCAGAGTTCTAACCGTGTACCTCAACCATTCTAACCACTCATTTTTTCTTGGTAGCCCGTCTCCAAAGCTATGGCATCTTCTATTGTTAGGTTAGTGAATCTTATAGTTATACTCAGAACTTCTATTTTAGTATGGCCTTCTTCTTTCCCTTCTGAGTCTACTTTTTCCTGTTTAATTTTATTAGGAGGTAATACCTCAAGGAAAAATGTTCCTGAGGGGTCAGTTCCTGACACCCATGCTCCCATGGAATACAACCGCTGATCTTCCTTCCTCGGCTCCGTTAATGTTATTAATAGTTGGTTACAGTTCTTACTATTTGTGCAGGGGGAGTTGGCCGCTTTTGTGATTATGAGTCTCTCCTTTATACCACTCTTTTTAGCTCCTGGTTGATTATACCCCCAATCTTGATGCGCTGTAGTCCACAGGGCCTGATCCCATGCTTGACATCCTACCTTATTCCAGAGCCAGCAGATATATTTATCTGCCCATAGAAGTCCTCTAGCCCCAGTTGTATCCCCACAATCTGCAATCTGACAGAAGTCTACCAGTATAGTGCTAGTTATTCCCTCTATAAAGGTTAGATTTAATGCTTTTCCTGTTCTTTCCCAATCCAAAAGTTCCTCTACTCTTCCATAGCGCCTACCCCCTCTTATGGATGCCTCTCCTAGTGTCACCAGTAACCCAAGGATAATTACTGTCCCTTTCATCCTAACCAGCTACAGAGTTCCAGCGGATAGGATAGGGGAGTTGGAAGGGGAGGGAGACTTCACCGGTTTGAGACAAGTCCCACCTTGTGTGAGACCTCCCTTTGTAGCCGGACTTTCTGGACCTCTTGTAGCCAACTGGCCCTACTCTGCCTGTAAAACGTTTTTACAATGGGACTGGTGAATCCAGGTAGACCTCTCTGCAATCCTTATCACAGTAGGGGTAGTTAAAAGGACTTTGAAAGGACCATCCCACCTTGGGGAGTACCACTGCTTTTTTCTTATTACTTTTTATTGAGACCCAATCTCCCACATGCACCTTTTTCATCTTCTTTTGGGGGTGTGATATACATACTGGTCACAGCTACTAGTAAGCAATACATCCAATTATTTTTACCTATTTCTTCCATAACTTTTCGCAGTTTGCTTTTTAGAATGCCATTATGTCTTTCTACCAATCCAGCTGATTGGGGATGATAGGCACAATGGTATTTCCCTTTAATTCTCATCACTTCTATCAAATGTTGTATATTTTTTAATTACAAAATGGGGTCCATTATCACTGTAAATCCTTTCAGGGATTCCAAATCTAGGAATAATATCTCTTAGTAATGCTTTGGCTACAGTCTGTGCATCTGCACTTCCTGTCGGGAATATCTCCACCCATTTGGTCAGGGTGCCTGGGTACCAAACAATATTTCTTCCTTTCACATTTGTCTAATTCAATAAAATCCATGCAAATGTGTTGGAATGGATATTGTGGTGTAGGGAACTTCCCTTTCAGTGGTCTTATACCTCCCTGAGCATTGTGTCTTGCACATATAAGACATTGAGAGCAAAAAGTTTTTTTTTAAATAATTTGTGAATCCATAGGCTGTACATACTTTATTTAACATCTCAGTCATCCCCCTGTTTGACACATACGTTACTCCATGTGTCAATACTGCTGCATACCTAAATAAAGATTTTGGTAATACCGGTTTCCCTTCAGGTGATGTGTAAATATCATCAATTATTGTGCAACCCTTTGTTTTCCAATATTGTTTTCCCCAGGGGGGGCATTTTGCTGCATATCAGTAAGGACTGTATGATCTATCACTATGATTTCTCGTCATTATTTTATGTGCAGCTTCATCTGCCCTTTTATTTCCCTTTGAGATGGGGTCCGTATATTTTGTGTGCTTGACATTTACAGATTGCAAGCTTTTTTGGTAACTGTATGTGAAATTGGTTTACCACTGGAGGTGACCATCCCCCTGTTTTTCCATTGTTGTGCAAAAACATGCACTGTTGAAAAGGCATATTGACTGTCAGTGTATATGGTTACAGATTTTCCTTCTGACAGTATACATGCTCTTGTCAGTGCTACAAGTTCTGCAACTTGTGCTGAATAATGTTTTGGTAGTGGCCCTGCTTCCAAAATCTCATCCTGTGTCACTACTGCATATCCTGTTGCATTTGTGCCATCTGCATTTTTCTTACTAGAACCATCAACAAAAAGTATCATGTCAGGGTTAGATAATGGTACATCTTTCAGATCACTTCGTGACAGTACCTTTTCAGTTATGGCAACAGTGCAGTCATGTTTATACCCGTCAGTAGGAAGTGGTAGTAGTGTGGATGGTTTTAATGTAGTACACCTCTGTATTGTTAAGTGAGGTTGTGTTAAAAGTATTGTCATACAGGAAAGGTGTCGTGCTGGGCTCAAATGTGATATTCTTTTGCTGTAACAGGATAACAAACACTGCATGTGGTACCTTTTCAGTTAGTAAAGTTGAATAAAGACAACAGTCCATCCGGCCCAGCCCGAGCGAGCGTCTAGCCCCTACCCCTGTACACCCACACCGCTCTCCACCCCCAAGGATCCAACGTCCCCATTCATATACCAGGGCCAAACCGGGACAGAAGCCAATCAACCCACCTGCATGTCTCCGGAGTGCGGGAGGAAACCAGAGCACCCGGAGGAAATCCACGCAGGCACAGGGAGTACATGCAAACGCCAGGCAGGCAGCGTCATGATTAGGATTCGAACCAGTGACCCCCTTCACTGCTAGGCGAGAGTGCTAACCACTACACCGCTGATGCTACCAGTGCTTGTACACAGGGTGGAAGTACTCTCGTTGCACTGTCTATTTCTGTAGAGTAATCCTTCCTCTATGAGACCCCTCTAGTTCTGCCTCAGCAGTGTACTCTTCTGCATCCTCCTCCCTTTCATCACCTTGCATAAGAACCTTTAATTTCACATTCTTTTTTGCTTTCGCTTTCAAATACTTCTCAGAATGCTTAGCATATTGTAAAACATCTAAAACTGATGCAGTTCGGTAAGTAACCATGTTTTAAACAATGTAATCCTTATGATCCTGTTTCAATCCATTTAAAAAAGCAATCTTTAGCTGTTGCTAATATGCACTATTCACATCTTCAGCTTCGGGGAGCCCGGAGAACACTCTAAAAATCTCTCGTAATTTATTTAGGTAGTCACTGACACATTCTTTGTCTTCTTGTACTGTCATATATTTTTTTTTTTTCCAATCAGTCCGTTATACCCATCTAAGCTGGCATCTGTTCAGTAGGGCAGTCAACCTGTTTCCTAAGTCTGGGCTTTCTGGAGGCAATGGATCCCCCCCGTCCCTGTGCATGAGTTATGGCGTCAGTTAATGTTTCAAGGATCGATCTGTTCATCTCCAGGACTGAACTACTGTCTGGAGAGATTGAGGAAGTGGAATTGGGGTTTTGTTCAGAGGCGGTTCCTTTGACAGGGGTGGATGTCACAGGGAAGGTGTTACTCTGGGCAGTTACTTGCACCTGAGGGGGAGGACCACCATAGGGAGGTGGTCTCTGGGTACAGCAGATGAGATCATCCTCTTTGTCCACTAGGGGCAATTGGGCTTGGCATTTTTCCTTTGTCCTTCTACCCTAATTTTAGCATGCTGAAGCCAATAGCTGCCATTTTTAACCTATACTTTTTTTGAACTTTGCCTTTTGACTTTATAAATGTACCCAAATATAAACAGCATTGCATCATTAACACTTCACAGTTGAAAGTCTATGAATTCTAAAAATAACTCCAATCCAATATAAATATTTACTTAGACTATTTTTCGAACACTTTTTCCCACCAAAAGTCCTAACATTTTCACAGATGCACACATTAACCTCTGTCAGGCAATCTGCATTTTCTTGTTTCTGAGAAACCGCTTCATAGCAATGAAAACATCCTCAGCCTTTTTTTTTTTTTTTTTCATTTCTTTTCACATTCATCAAGCCACCTGATAATTCTACAACATTCTATTTACTCCAAAATGCCATCTACCTTCTTTTTCTTTTATGCTAAGTTTCAATATATACAATATAACCCTTCTGTATTGTCATAGCTAATCAAGGGTTAACTTTTACAACGGTCTTGCAGGATCAGGAGAAATCCTTCCATGAGGGGAGGGGGAGGGGGAGAGAGTTCAGTGAATTTGCCTTCTTATCTGCTGAGAAATACCAGCACAAAAACCATGTCAATACAAGAGAAAAAACATCAGAACAAAGATAAAGTAAACACACACAGAAGAAAATTAGCCTTGCGATCTCTGTAGATCACTTAACTAAACAGCGCTTAAAATAGTCAGGCAATTAACCTCTGACATTCGGTATACCTCAAATCTTTTTGTTATCTGTCCGGACAGCGGGCGACGTAATTTTTTACCTTAGACAACGTCCCCAAGTGTCTCTGTCTACGAGCACTGGATCATCTAGATATTATACGATCAATACCAATGTCGGCAATTACAACACATTAAACCAGAAGCAAGAGAAAGAGAAGAAAAGACTCAGAAAGAATTAAGAATAATTTAAATTATCTTACCTCTCAAACACCTGGACTGGATCACACAAGGTTCGGAAACAGACAGTGGAATTCAGATCTATGGCCCCGCCCCTTTTTCACCAAATAACATTGATTGGGGGGACTTGTAAGGTTCGGTGAGCTTCAAAGTCCAATACTCACCGAAGTGTTGTCGGGCCGTCTGATCTGAAAACCAGCGTGTTGCTCCCGGCTCGAAAGACCAAAAATGTTAGGAAATTCCCTTGTGATCAGTAAAAAAAACATCAGGTGTTCTGAGAAGCAGGAAAATTTATTTCTGATGTGGCCCACAACAGGGAGACATGCTTACAGCACGAAAGCTGAAGAAAAAGTCCCAACAAAAGAAAGTGTTCCGCCCTCACATATCCCACAAGAATAACATCTCTGTGCTTCTATTGGCTGAGGAAAACATAAATTAAGTTGTCATGGTACGAACTAGTACCTTTATTCAATGAGCTTATGTTTTCCTGTACATTCTTAGGCTATCATATTTAGTTAAATCTAATCATCCTACTTACTATGGAGTTAATTAGGACAAAACAATACAATGAGTTAATACAATAATGTGCTCAGAAGTAAGCTTTTTAACAAATCAGTCTCAGGACTATTGTTTTTCTAATAGTCACACAATAAACATTTAAAACTTTTCTAACACTAATACAATTAATTAAAGTGCATAAAGTGATGTAAGTGCAAAATAGTCTTTTTCTTTGTGCAAGAAAGTGCTATAGTGCTCTGTGTCCCAATGGAGTTAATGATCCTCCTCTTGGGGACGGTGTAAAATTCCAAACTCACCAGATGTGTTGAACTCCTTTGCCTTACAGCAAAAAAGTCAGACGTGCCTGTAGGTCATTTGTTGGGAACCAAAGCCAATGTTGTAAACTTTGGTTGCTTCTGGTATCTCCTCTGTGGTGGATATCCTCCAATTATGGCTCCGGCACTTCAGGGGTAAATCATTTGCAGCACGTAATAAAGGAAAGAGAGAGCTCCTCATAGCGTAAAATCCTCTGGTTTATTTGTTAAAAACAGCTTACAAAATATAAAAACTATCATGTTGACAGAACCAGCATCACTATTAGAACCCTCGGCACGTGCAATTGTGACTACGTATCTATTCAGCACTGTACATGCATTCCACTCTCCTGGCCAGAAGTGACATTAAAGAGAGTCAACTTGGCGCGTTTCGTCATTGAGATGTGACGTACAATATGAAGTAAAGCATGGTCATGCAAATGCATATTCTACTATGATTGAACCTTGATTTTTCTTTTGCTGGACACCAACACTTTGCAAAGACAAATAATTTAAAATGTTCCTTGCAGTGATTACTAGATTTTGCAACATGTGCATATTTTTATATACATGGGGGAGGGATTCAGTAAGGCTGCTGCCACTTTTCTGGCATTAATCTCTCATGTTAACTTATTGCCCCAAATTCATGAAATACTTGCAACACTTTTGGGTCTGACAGTGACTTGTGCACCCAATTCGGGTATATTTAAAATGTGCCACCTTGTGTCACATTGAATGTGTCACTTTAACATATGGCACATTCAATGCGACCCGATGTAAAAGTGGAGCTGATTAAGACCGACTCTCTTTTGGCGTACAGAGAGAAAAACTGGCTCAGATAGGTTTAGCGAAAGTCTCTCTCATGCATTCTAAAAGTGGCACAGCATGAGCCAAATTCAAGTACAAGTTCTAGACAGGTATATGAATTTGCAGCATTCTTTACCACTTTTAGCCCTTTTAGCCACGGTCGGACATTCCGACGGAAAATGTCCGATCGGACCTCGTTGTCGGATAATCCGACCATGTGTGGGCTCCATCTGACTTTTTTCGGCGGAAAACAACCTCCGACCAACAAAGTTTGAGAGCTGGATATAAAATTTTCCGACAACATGATCCGTTCGGACTTTGTCCGATCGTTTGTAGAAAATTCTGATCGGACAAAGTGCCACGCATGCTCAGATCAAATTATGAGACCAAAGCTATTGGCTACTAGCCTGAACGTAGTCCCGTAGTAACGAACAAACGTCATGACGTTCTGAACGATCGGATTTCCGACAACTTTGTCCGACCGTGTGTATGCAACACTAGTTTCGGACAAAATCCGTCTGAAAAAATCCGACGGATTTTGTGGTCGGAATGTCCGCCCATGTGTACAAGGGCTTAGAATACATGAGACACTTTCATAAAATCTGCCTTCTAATCTGCCTTCTAACATTTCTAAAGTAGTAATGTTTCATACACACACACACACACATATATACATATATAAAGAGACTGGGGTCCCCAGTCCAATGGTTGGTTTAGGTGACAAACCTAATAAGGTCCCCGAGACAGGGGAACGGACAAGGAGTGTGATAAAAATTGTATGTGGATCAGACAAGAGCTTGCCCCTTCAGGTGGATAAAAATACAGATGGCATCAGAACAGGTTAAGTGGTAGGACAGCTGCCTGCAGAGTGGGTGAACCCAGGGGAGGTGATGTCCTGTGAGGTTCCTGTGGGTGATGGCGGCCCTCCGTTATGTGTGCCCTCTGCGGAATGTTGAAGAAAAAGGCATTGGTGACATTGAGAGGTCTAATGTTGGTTTGAATATATCTGTCAATGATGAACCAAGTAATGTATTAATGGTACATGATAATGTGGTGTCCAAAGATACAGGTAAACCTGGTAAACAATCAGTGACTGCTGAGTCAGGTACCAGAAATAAGAGGTGGGTTCCCGTTATGAACACCATAGAAATAAGCCCCCTACAGTCTCAGAAAAGTAATGCTGAGAGAGTTTTGGGGAAATCAGGAAACTTGAAGCGTGGAGGCAGAAGGGTTGGTAGAAAGACCAGGGGTACCCTGTTTACATTTCAGGAGAAGTCCTTATGGAAATGCACCCAGAAGAAGAGTCGAAAAGATCTCAAAACCCATTGCAGAGTGACAGGGGGGCAAAGAGAGAGACACCAATGGAAGTGGTGGGTTGAGTTCCCCTTTAGGAGAAGTGAGGTTGGACAGGGTTTGACTTCCGTAAGGTGTAGTTGGCACATAGGTGCCAAAAGGAAACAATGTGTTTCGCCCTCTGGTTCGAAACAAGGGGGAGGGATATGTGACAGTACAGTCCCCTGTCTTAGTAATTGTCGCCCAGGGTTCTCAAATAGGCAGGTTGAGGGGCTCCAGGGGTATTTAATGTGGAGGAACCTGTTTTATCAGTTTTCTCCAAAGTTTGTAAAATCCACTTGGGGACCTGAAGCCCGGAGATTCCATAGCGTTATGGGTGGGATGGAATCTCCAATCCTGGGACCGGGTTTTTGGAACAGCCAGGAGTCTGGCTGTTTGATTGAGCAGGTGGGTCCTGGGCTTATAGCAGAGTTAGGATTAGGGTTCCGGGCTCCACCCAGAGAGACAGGAGGTCTCCAGGAGTCCAGAGAGTGCAGGTGTGCACTAGTGAAAGCTAGAGACCCAAGTCTGAGGATCAGAGCAGTGAGGGGCTGCTTTCTAGATAGATGCTTTGTGTGTTGAAGAAGGAGACAAATGAGAGCCTGAAGTGGAAGGCCTGAGCAGCAAGGAAGCTGAAAAGAGGTACAGTAGTTGTACAGGAACCCTGTTATATGGCCAAGAGGGCTGAAGTGTAAAGCCTAGGTGGCAGTACTGCTGAAGAGAGCCAGGTGGCTTGGCATTTTTCATGTATTGTTTTTGGGAGAAGAACCCCTGTGTGGGCAACCAAGTGCATGTATGAACTTTATTTTGTTCCTTTTAATAAAAGTGGGCTACCATGCCCTTAAACTAAAGTTCCTATTCGCTGTGAACTTACTGAAAGGGCATCTGCCACTGAGTTAAACATCCCCCCAATGTCACAATACATATATCCCAAAAATTATTGTACTGTCCATTTCTTTTTTGTTAGTCTTAAGGGCCGTACACACAGGTCGAATATCAGGGGCATTGGCAAGTTTAAGAGAAGCCGGCTTACATTCGGCCCTTGTCTACGGCATCTGGTCCGACACAAGATGTTCGTCCAGCTTCTGTTGAAGGAGCATGGCCAAAAAAAGTTTGCCTATTGGCATCCGCTCACTGGTGTGTTCTGACAAAACACAATAGCTTAGCGGAGGAGATCGCTGTGCTAACATTGCATTGTTAGAACAATGGCTCCTCCCGAGCTCTTCATTTTTATTTTTTTCGTTCAGCCCGCTGCGTTGAACTAAAAAAATAGCAGTTTGTACTAGGCTTTACAGTAAACATTTTAGAATGAGCAAATTGCAGCCATATAAAATAGCACATTGTGTCTAAAAATTTTGACATTTTACTGAATTCAGAGGTAAATTTAATCTTGAAAAAGTCCTTTTAAGAATGATTTCAGCTTAACTTTGAAATGCAGTATTAGTCTATGGTGGTAATATAGACCATCCGCCATTCTTGCAGCTAATTAACATTTGTAAAGTTCACAACATAGCCACAAGCAGTAATTCTGCATGATAACTAATATGCTGCATACACAAGACCGGACTTTCCGACAGAAAAGGTCTGACGGTCTTCCCGGCAGAGTTCCGAGGGACTTCCGAACTTGGCGACACATGAACAGACTAAGTCCGTTCATTTTGAACGCGATGACGTAAGACGGGACTAAAAAAAGAAGTTCAATAGCCAGTAGCCAATAGCTTCCCTTGCGTCGTATTTGGGCCATCGGACCAGCATACAGAGGAATGGTTTTCCCGATTCAGGAATTGAGTCTGTCGGACAGATTTGAAACATGTTCTATTTCTAGGTCCGTCTGATTTTTTTTAAATGAAAAACGATCGGATTAGCCCACACACGATCAGATTGTCCGACTGATTTCAGTCGAACCTAGTCTGCCGGAAAGTCCGGTAACGTGTACGCGGCATCAGTGTTCAAAATGTAATTCATGAGCACTGAAACAACACAAGGATGGCTCCACTTCCACTAAATGATCGGGGCTGTAATGAATGGAGATAATCATTAAAAATGCAAAAACTTTCGGTGCAAAAAATTTTGCCAACAAAAGCATCAGGCAAACAGTGTAGTGTACCATTAAAATACATTTATATGAACTTCTGCCAAATGATTTTGAATTCTGTTCAGCCAGTCTGATGAGTCCTCCATCACTACCATACTGCACAGACAGGCAGCATACACCACTACCTTCTGGTTCATCTTTCCAGTTTATTGTGTTGTCTTTCTGCCTTCAGCCTGCCCTTTGGAAAATCATTCAGCGTCATTACGCTACCATCGACCAGTACACAGGAAGGTGACCAGGAAGTTGTAAAATTGAACCAGGAAATAATAGAATTATCTTGCTGTCTATGGCGTGTGGCTGGGTGGATTACAAACCCTTTGGTATGGGTGCATAAGATAGCAGGAGACCGATCCCATGACACGTTCTGCATGTATACCAGCTGTACATAAAATCAGTTTTTTAGGCCTAATTGAAGCCTAACATTTTGTACTATTTATGCAGTCAAGCTGCATAACGACTAAGGATAATGGAGTTCTTTTTTTATTTTTACAATTTGTGTGTGATTTATACTATAAAAGCTTCCCTAACTCAAAAGAACACTGGAGAACAGGACCACTGCTCTCTTACAAAGAGCAGCAGTCTGACACCCCCCTGCACAGTGCACTAACAATGCTGCTCAAGGAGAACAAGTATTGTGGATTGGAGTGGTGTATAAGGAAAGTGGCAAGTCAACAAAGACCCGGACCAATGTGCTCTCTGCGAGAAGAGTGGTCTGGTTCTTTTTTTTATTCAGATGGCAAGTCAACAAAGACTTGAACCAACGTGCTCTCTGTGAGAAGAGTGGTCTGCTTCTTTTTTTTATATTCAGATTTTATTTTTGAAAGTTTTATAACAAATAAACAACAACAAAAACCAAGGTCAAATCACCATTCCAAAGAGTATCAGCATCAATACAATTGATACAACATCTAATTTTCTCATGATATTCATAGATACTCAGAAATATTCAGAATTTTTCAGAAAATACTACAGAGCAGATAGTATATAAATCTTTTATAGGTCCTCGCCTCCACCAAAAACACACCCAATGTTTAGCAAAGATTTAAATTAAAATTAGAACATGATGCCTCAATCCATTTTCTCCAGATCCTTTCAAACTTCCAAAAACTGTTGAGTAGGTATGTTTTCAAACATTACATATTTATCCATTTCCGAATTCTTGGTCTGGCTCTTCAGTGTGATATCAACACAGACTAGCTTTTTCAGTACATACCACTAATTGTAAAAAAAAATTATTTGTAATGAATACATAGCTGCATTAAAACTTGTATCTGGCTGGAGTTTAGCTTTAACAGTGACCAAGTTTTACTAAGTACTCATAGCACAGAAAACATTAGGCTGACATGCCTGCTATGATCAGTTATGGTTTTAGCCAGCAGGGGGCTCTATTGTGTGAAATATTTTTGGCGCACAAATGTACATACAGATGATGAAATTCACATCAAACAGTATTTTCAGACCAATAGTACTGAAAATACTCAAGTGTTTCCTTTAACTGTACATCTGTAACATATTGACCCGCTATTTACAGCTGAGTTTTATTTACATCAAAATAAAGATACTCAAGCGCAAATGTGGATAATAATTGAAAATATACCTAAATGATAACAGCTGCAAATATTCCAAAATGGTCCATCATCCAAAAAAATGAAATATCAAAGTAAATAGTGCTGCGTTATCATCAATATTCCACCTATAAAGCTGAAAGTGCTAAGTGCAAAATATCGCAAAGGTAACTAGTGGTTAAAGAAATTCTAGTATAATAATTCAAAATGTGAGGAGTGGGAAAAGCGAGGAAAAGGACATCCCAATTATTCCCCTACTCCTTCAAAATATGTGAGTGTAATTCGAAACATATATATAAATATCACTAATTGCCGGGTGAATAATAAAGTTCAATGTGCAAAGAAAAGTAAAATATATATATAATGTAAAATAATTAATTAACAACACCCTGAAGTTAATATTATAAATTCATATAAATTAAGGATAAATATCCGAGCCAGTGAAAATTCTTAAATTAAAAATACAAAGGTATAGATGTGTATATAAGATAAATATGTATAAAAATCCCAATGTGCAATAAATAAATTAAATTAATTAAATAAATTAATAAAAGTGCAGAAAAAAACAACAACCACTGGGCTATATTAAATAATCCATACAGGTTAATCTCAAATAAAAAAAAGGTCCTTATCTGGTAAAGTCAGCACTATAATAAGTAACCACTCCTGAGCATTTTTAAATGCTTCAGCCTGATAGGAATATCCCAAAAAACCTTCACCTTAATCTTATCCTTTTAATCAGGTGGGGTGGTAAGCCAAAGGGATAGTCCTGCTGCTCCGCTCAAGGAAGGTTACTGATTCATGAAAAGCAAAGGAAAAAATATCATTGCGCAATGTTTCCAATGATAGAGAGAAGGATCAGCATTAAAACCACTCACATGCATAGAAATATTGGGTGCGCTTCTAACAAATAGAATGGTAAGATCACACTGCTTGTATCTGCAGCCTCTGCGCTGTCAAGCACTATCGTGCGCTGTCACAGGAACTTGATTGCAAAAGATGTAACAGGGCTATAATCACTGCTGCTGCTGGGCTTTGTGTGTGTGTGAGTATGAGTTAGCCCCGCCCACCAACTAGGGCACAAAGGAAGAGGATATAGATCACTGTGCCTCCTGGGAATGACAAAAGCCTGCTGGGAAAAACTGGGGCCGATGGATATAGTCTCCACACTGTGATACAGCCCTGTGCAAGGAGCAGTAGGAAGTAATGTACATTTCCCAAAATGCCTAGGGAGAGTATGCAGGGCAAGGAGGACTCGAAGGAGAAGAAAGAGAACCAAGAGCCTGGGTAGAGTGGGAGACACAGGTGGAGAGACAGAGGTTGCCTCACAGGTTGTAGAGTGTGCTGCAGACCCAGACTGGAAGCAAAGAAGCATCTCCGGGTGGCTGCTACTGGAGAGAAAGGTCACTGAACACAGGCATAGGGCTCCAAGTGTCACATCTGCCTGTGTGAACTGAGTTGCTTCTGGGAGACCAGCTTCCAGATATGTCTACTGTGGGCTGCTACTGGATCAAGAGAAGGGACTGAGGCCAGTGTTGACCCATCCTGTTGTGTGTTGCTTGGTGTGAGAACTGAGGAGCTACTATTTCCTTCTAAGAGTGCTGGCCCGCCAGGATTGTGTAGAGAGATAAGTGTGAGTGAAAGTACTGTGTGGCGTGATTGCTATGGACTCCAGGGAGGGAGAAGGCTGCAATTTAATTCATAACTGCCTTGAATGGGAAGCTCTTTACATGCAGCCTGACCCCTCACTGGGCTTCATGAATTGCTGATGTTATTGCTGGTCAAAGCTGTTGCCTGTGGATAGAGTAGGCCTTGCACCCTTTATTTTTATTTTTCATTGAAATATAAATACTTACTCGTGACAGAGTAAGAGCTCCAGGGCCCTAGCACTGGCTAACTGTACTTAAACCCACTGGCTATTTGTTTAGATAGTGTTTCATTAACTCTGTCAGATCACCTAAATAGTTTGATGTTCTTTATAACAGATTTGTATATTCTCCTCCTTGCAGAGCTTTTGCATGTTTATTAAAGCCCATTTAAGGCCACAGGTGTGTCAGGGAGTTTGGTGCTTTTTCTGAGCTGTAGGCACTAAGAACAGAGGATTTGAAGAAACAGCGTCTCCTTCCAGGGTGAGCGCTACAAAACCCTTCTGTGATTTTTTTTTCTCCTGGTGCCTATCTATGTCACCATACATATGGCTGTACTCCGCTACCACTCAACCAACAGGACTAATCGTAATATTACACATTTTGAGAACAGCAGAGCCTTGCATTCTTGTAACTATCTACTAGATTCGAGAGGGGAAATTGTATGCTGCCATGGACAGACACAGAGAAAATTAGTAATTATACAATTTTCAGTTTTTCTGCTGGCTTCATTGCAACATACATATGGCAAAATACTAGCTACACAAGAGGGTAACTGCAAAATGAGTTTAAAGTATAATTCCACTTTTGTTGCAAAAAAACCATTCCCCTCTGGGTGATATATGTACATTGCAGGGATTAAAACAACCTTTGTTGCAGATTCTTACCTTTTGTTATTCTGAAGTAAGTCCATGTGTGTTAGTCTGTGCCTCTCTACTGAGTGGGTCTAATGGGAGTGGTTTCATAATTATCTATCAAGTGTGCAGCTGCAGGGCACTAATGAGGAAATCTGCTGGACCTGCATCCCTTGAGACATGCTCCTATTGAAAGTATCTCTCCAAAAAGGAAATTTTTGTTGCAGGGGATGCCTGAAATCTGGCTTGTATCTTAGGCAGACTTCGGTGAAAATTGGCAAGCCAATCACACAAGCAGGAAATTATTTTTCTGGGGAGTGGTCAGTACACTCTGTACCCTGTGTACAGAACAACTCCAGGTAGCCATAGTGCAATGCATTCTCAGAAAATTACAGTGGCTGCAGATTGAAAAGGAAAGGTAATTTTTAATAACGTTCACTTACAATATGATTAGTATCGCAATTATATATTCTAAATTATTTTTTCTTTATTTGCTATTTTTTCCCCACGAAAGTGGAGTTACCCTTTAATGCTTCCAACATTCTTTGGTCAAAGTCTTTGGAGGTGAGTTTAGGTGGATCAACACTGTAGTGGATCATATACGAGGTATGACTATTAGATCCCACCTAGTAAGCAAAGCAGTCAGAACTGGTTATTACTGCATGCGTGTGACCTTGAACATAATTGAACCTACGTGACAAGCAGCAACACTCTTTGACATTCAGTTGATTGTGAGTCGCCATTTAGCTTGGTTGTGTTTTCTGTAGTGTGCCGAAAAAATGCTAAGTTTAAAAGTTGAACATATCAATTTTAAATTTTTTGTAAAATTGCACAAAACACCAAAAGAATGTTCAAATGCTTACTCGATATCAAGGGTAAAATTCTTGCATTAGGAGATATCTGATGGCCTCACAACTTTCATATCAGACAATAATATCTCAGAACTATCCCCTGCCAGGAAAAAAAAATGGGGAAAAATGAACTATCCCCTGCCTTGATATAGGAGGCCTAACAGATCCTAGCTCCCCATTTCTGTAGATATGTAAACTTCTAATGTATGGATAATCAAACCACCCTAAATCTTTATGTAAACTTTGTGTAAACACTCTATGCAAGAATCTTAACATCCAAAGGATACCACTTACTCCTCTCTTGGATCCACATGGATCAATTGGACTTTGTCCCAGGCAGAAAGGAGCAGGAACATGCTTAGGACCTCTCTCTGCTTCATACAGCCTTACGTCACCAGTTCTACACTTCTATACAGACACAGAAAAAGCATTTGACAGGGTAGACTGGACTTTATTTTTACTACCTTGTCCCCTCTTGGTTTAGATGCTAAAATGATGTGGATTTCAACCTATTTAACCCATTCTGCCAAGACTTTCTCCCGACCCTTCCAATTATACATTGGAACCTTGCAGGGATGCTTCTTATCCCCACTCCTGGTTGTCCTCTCACCAAAGACCTTGTTTCCCACAATTTGCTTAAACCAAGGTATTCAACGCATTCCAACTGGCTCAGAACATAAGATTGCTGCATATGTATATGACTTCTTATTGTAAGGGAAAAATTCACAACTATCCCTCTGAATTATTCTCCAAAACCTAAAACAATATGTAGAACTCCCCAACCTCAAAACATATTTGGCTACATTAAAAATACTAAATATACTTGAATCAATACATTTGTCTGAGGAGGCTAGTAGGCCAGCCACCTCTTCCCATTCATCTGGCAAAATAGGAGTCTACGCTATCTAGGTATCGTGCTAACACCCATCTTCATGGATCTGTGTCAACAGAACAGAACTTTGCTAAATGACATTAAATCAAATATTAACACACTCAACAACACATTATCATGACTCAACAGAAAAAGTGTCATTAAAATAACTATTTATCTTTTAATTGCTACCCATCCATGAGTCTCTGGCCTAATTTAAGATCTTACAAAATTTGATTTCTAAATTTGTCTTCCCGATGCATAAAAGTGCCTCATCCCTCAAAACTGGAGATCTTCCTGTTCTTCTACAATGAGGTAATGGCTTAAGACGGGAGATAGAATCCTTCTCAGGGAGAAAATTACACACATTCGGAAAAAGAAATGTGCAACAAGTTCTATAATATCTGTACCTGCTGGTTGAATGTATAATCTCTGCATAATATACATCTTATATGGCATAGTTCTGGAAAATGCCCAAACTCTTTGTCATAGACATTTCATGTAACCTCAATATGCAGCCTCAAATGTTTGCATTCATTTCATATGTTTTTGTATGACAATCCTCATAAGCTGCAGCTAGTCTTCCCCCTCCCCCCACTGCTCACTTTTTTCGTGTGTTGTGTCCTGTTGTTACCATTGTCTTTCTCCTATGGACATCTAGAGAATATATTTCATGTTACAACTCTATATAGCCTTGATATGATGTGTACTCCAATAACATACCCATCTGTCCTGATAATGGCACATCATTCTTCTATCTCTAAAAACAAAAAAGCATAGATAAATAAATGCATACCTATATTGCAAAATCATGTATGTAAATGTCTGTATAGAAGGAAATGGAGCTAGACATCCCAGGCAACAATGTTATCTCCATGATCCTGGTCAGTGTTGTCTGTGCTATTCTTCGATTTTAAATGCATAATCTTTTTCCAATAATTTTTAGATAAGGATAAAAAAGAGATGGACCAGAAACTCAGGTTTTACTGGAGGAACCGATAACTTTAGAGGAACTAGTAGCAGTGACTGCTATGAAGGCAGATAGGGCCCCAAGTCTAGACGGCTTCACCGCCCAATACTATAAGGCCCTATTCCCAATCTTGGGTCCATGCCTGGTGTCTTTCTTTAATGCACTGGGAGCTGGAACTGACTTTCCGAGGGACACTTTGAGAGCCCATATTTCGCTGATTCCTAAGGAAGGGAAAGACCCAAGCCAATGTGGAAGCTATAGACCGATCTCCCTGTTGAATCTAGATTTGAAACTGTTCTCCAAAATAATTGCCTCCAGACTAGCGCACCATCTTTAGGCCCTTGTAGATTTAGATCAGGTGGGGTTCGTACCCCATAGAGAAGCAAGAGACAACACTATAAAGGTCTTGAATCTCCTTCACGTAGCAAATGCCCGCAAAATCCCATGTCTCTTAGTCAATACTGATGCCGAGAAGGCATTTGACAGGGTCAATTGGAACTACATGTTTTCTGTCCTTCGACACATCGGTTTAGGTGAAAAGATGATGAGATGGATCACCAGCATCTATTCGGCCCCCTCTGCTCAAGTCAAGGCAAATGAAGTCCTCTCGAGTCCTTTTTATATTAGGAATGGGACGAGACAGGGCTGCCCTTTGTCCCCTTTGCTCTTCGCTCTGTCCCTCAAACCGTTCCTTTGCACCGTGAGGCTTAATCCAGATATTTCAGGGCTCCAGTTTGGCAACTCACACTGTAAAATCTCTGCGTACACGGACGGCATCCTATTCTCCCTGACGAATCCCAAAATCTCCTTACCAAATCTTCTCAAAGAGTTTAAGCACTATGGGGCGATCTCTCACCTGAAAATAAATTTTGCTAAATCAGAAGCCATGGGAATAGCAGTCCCCTCCCAAACTTTATCTGACTTGCAGGCCAGTTTAACTTCAAATGGACCGACACAACCCTAACATAACTAGGCACAAAAATCCCAGCTGACATTTCCCAGACATTTGAACTTAACTTCCCACCCCTACTGACCAAAACCCGATTGCTCCTCGAGAAATGGCATGGAGGTCTCCATTCTTGGTTCGGGAGGTGCAACCTCCTTAAAATGAGCATCCTGCCCAAATTTATCTATCTCATCCAAGCCTTGCCCATACATATACTTCCACTCTTCTTTAAACAAGTACAATCTCTCTTTACCAGATTTGTCTGGGCGAATAAGAAACCTAGACTGCGCCATTCGCAACTGACGCTTCCCAAACAGTGGGGGGGTCTCGCACCTCCTGACATGCGTTGCTATTACCTAGCTTCCCATCTTGGATGGATACTTGACTGAAGGTGAAATAAGGCCTCCAAACTCTGGGTCCACATAGAACAGGCCCAAGTCCACATACCCTTGTGCGGCGCACTGTGGTGCTATAAGGACATCCCGACAGCTGTGTAGACGCACCCCCTGATAGGGACGACACTGAAACATAGCCACCGCGCCGCCACTCAAAAGTCCCTTCTGTCCAATATATCCCTCTTACTTCCAATCCTGGGTCACCTGAGGTTCGAACTGGGTCTACATCATGTTGAGTACGCACCCCTTAGAGATTCTGGCCACGATCATGCAGCCAAATTCATGACTGATGGACGCTGGCCTTCAATCTCCGAACTCTCTGAATCGTCAGGTGTGTATCAACTCCCTTTCTGGAAGGCCTTACAATTGCATCATTTCCTTCACTCTTTGCCACGACCCTGGGACTTTATGCAACAATTAACCCCATTTGAGACCCTATGCTCAGGCACAGACCCGTTGGCACACATCCTCTCTCAGACTTACGCATTATTATCCACACCACGGGACATGCCACGCTTACCCTGTTTGTCCAAATGGGAGAGTGACCTTAACTGTACGTTCTCTGTAAAACAATCTCAGCGCATTATCACCCTAGCCCTTAAGTCCTCTCCCTGTACCAAAATTCAGGAAACCAACTTTAGGGCCTTACCCGCTGGTATCTGACCCCTTCCCGGTTGAGCAGGTGCTTCCCTTCATCCTCGGACCGGTATTGGTGCTGTGATGAGGAGGAGGGTACCCTGCTCCATGTTTTCTGGTCCTGCCCGAGACTGCGGGGGTTCTGGGGCGAGGTTAGCTGCATTACCCAGAAATTTACGGAATATGATGTCCCGGAGGAGGCGGCCTTTTTTCTACTTCATCATTCTACAACCCCCGTCAAGAAATATAGGAGATCACTTGTCTGCCACCTCCTCAATGCAGCTAAAGCATGCATTCCTCTCCACTGGAAACAGCATTCTTCCCAGACCATGGCACATTGGCTGGGGAAAGTGGAAAAAGTACGGAAGCTGGAAGATTTAATCCTCACGGCACAACATAAACAGGAGGTCTTTAAGACCTGGGATATCTGGTGCATGTTCATATTTTCAGATGAAGGTCAACGCCTGTTGGCGACCTGACCCTCCCACATCTCTGCAGGGATGATAGTCCGGGCCGCCGTCATGCCCATGTCCACCCACCTGGCTTTCCTTAGTCCCTCTTCTCTACTCTTTCACCCCCCCTCCTCTCTCCCGACCCCCCTTTTCTCTTCATCCCTCTTTCTTTTTGTCCTCCGTCTCCCCTTCACTTCCCCTTTTTGACAGCCCTGGAAGTCCCCCCTCGCACTGAGAGAGGGGGGCACAGGGGTCGACCTCGGTTTCAGTATCATCTGACTGAACTTTGACGTTGGCTGCTGTTAATCTTTACATGAGCAGTGACCGATTATATGTTCGGTTATCATCCCATGACTTGTACACTGTTCTGTTATTTTTGGTGCCATACTGATATCTGTAGTCATAGCTCTGTATGTTTTACTGCATGTATTGTGGGGCTTCGCCCTCTCCGGAGTTAAATAAAGATTATATTTAAAAAAAAAAAGAGATGGACTTGATATAAATAATCTTATCGACCTCTATTAATGTTTTAAAAGCCCCCTGTTTTTGTATAGTTTGTAACTATATATTGTATATACAGTATCTCACAAAAGTGAATACACCCCTCACATTTTTGTAAATATTTTATTGTATCTTTTAATGTGCCGACACTGAAGAAATTACACTTTGTTACGATTTAAAGTAGTGAGTGTACAACTTGTATAACAATGTAAATTTGCTGTCCCCTCAAAATAACTCAACACACAGCCATTAATGTCTAAACCTCTGGCAACAAAAGTGAGTAAACCCCTAAGTGAAAATGTCCAAATTTGGCCCAAAGTGTGAATATTTTGTGTGGCCACCATTATTTTCCAGCACTGCCTTAACCTTCTTGGACATGAAGTTCACCAGAGCTTCACAGGTTGCCACTGGTGTCCTCTTCCACTCCTCCATGACGACATCACAGAGCTGGTGGATGTTGGAGACCTTTCACTCCTCCACCTTCCGTTTGGATTCCCCACAGATGCTCAATGGGGTTTAGGTCTGGAGACATGCTTGGCCAGTCCATCACCTTTATCCTCAGCTTCTTTAGCAAGGCAGTGGTTGTCTTGGAGGTGTGTTTGAGGTCGTTATCATGTTGGAATACTGCCCCGCGGCCCAGTCTCCGAAAGGAGGGTATCATACTCTGCTACAGTATGTCACAGTACATGTTGGCATTCATGGTTCCCTCAATGAACTGTAGCTCCCTCAGTGCTGGCAGCACTCATGAAGCCCCAGACCATGACACTCCCACCACCAGGCTTGACTGTAGGCAAAACACACTTGTCTTTGTACTCCTTACCTGGTTGCCACCACACACGCTTGACACCATCTGAACCAAATATGTTTATCTTAGTCCCATCAGACCACAGGACATGGTTCCAGTAATCCATGTTCTTAGTCTGCTTGTCTTCAGCAAACTGTTTGCGGGCTTTCTTGTTAGAAGAGGCTTCCTTCTGGGATGACAGCCATGCAGACCAAATGATGCAGTGTGCAGCGTATGGTCTGAGCACTGACAGGCTGACCCCCCCCCCCCACCCCTTCATCCTCTGCAGCAATGCTGGCAGCACTCATATGTCTATTTCCCAAAGTCAACCTCTGGATATGATGCTGAGCACATGCGCTTAACTTATTTGGTCAATCATGGTGAGGCCTGTTCTCAGTGGAACCTGTCCTGTTAAACTGCTGTATGGTCTTGACCACCGTGCTGCAGCTCAGTTTCAGGGTCTTGGCAATCTTCTAATAGCCCAGGCCATCTTTATGTAGAGCAAAAAAAAAAATTCAGCTCCTTAGAGAGTTCTTTGCCATGAGGTACCATATTGAACTTCCTGTGACCACTATGAGAGAGGGAGAGCGATAACACCAAATTTAACACACCTGCTCCCTGTTCACACCTGAGACCTTGTAAGGCCGCGTACACACGCGCGGACTGTTTGCCCAACCTTGTTCGTCAAACAGTTTCGGCAAACAGTCCGCTCAAAATTTGCATGAGCGGACTTGCCCACACACGAGCGGACTGTTTGACGAACAAGGTTGGGCAAACAGTTCGCTCAACTTTTGAAATGAACGGACTCGCCCACGTAAGGAGGAGGCAAGTCCGCCCATTTCGAGCGCGTGTACAGGTAGGCGGGGCCCGCGAAGGAGACGTCGCGGGCTCCGCCGCCTGGAATGGGCTTAAAGGGGAACCCCAACGCCGAAAAAAATCGGCGTGGGGGTTCCCCCAAAGTCCACACCAGACCCTTGTCCGAGCACGCTACCCGGCCGGCCAGGAAAGGGGGGGCGAGCGAGCGCGCCCCCCCTCCTGAGCCGTACCAGGCCGCGTGCCCTCAACATGGGGGGGTGCCTTGGGGAAGGGGGGGCCGCGCGGCCCCCCCACCCCAAAGCACCTTGTCCCCATGTTGATGAGGACAAGGGCCTCTTCCCGACAACCCTGGCCGTTGGTTGTCGGGGTCTGCGGGCGGGGGGCTTATCGGAATCCGGGAGCCCCCTTTAAGAAGGGGGCCCCCGGATACCGGCCCCCCACCCTATGTGAATGAGTATGGGGTACAATGTACCCCTACCCATTCACCTGTGAAATAAAGTACAAAAAAAAAACACAACACAGGGAAAAAATATTTTATTGCACAGCTCCGGGGGTCTTCCGTCTTCGGGGGTCTTCTCGCCGGACTCCTCCGCTATCTGTGTGTAGCTCTTTTACTAGCGGAGGAGTCCGGCTTTCTTCCTCCCCGCCGCCGGCCTCTTCTCCCGACTTCGGGGGTCTTGTCCCCCTCTTCGGTTCTTCTGCCGGGCCACCGCGCCTTCTTGTAGCTCTTTTGCAGGCGGTGGCCCGGTCTTCTGTCGCCGCTGCCTTCCGTTCTTCTGTCGCCGCCTTCGGTTCTTCTGCCGGGCCACCGCGCCTTCTTGTAGCTCTTTTACAGGCGGTGGCCCGGTCTTCTGTCGCCGCCGCTGTCGTCGCCGCCGCCTTCCGTTCTTGTTCTTCTTCTTCTTCTTCTTCTTCTTCTTCTCCTGGAGATGTTGACTCGACGAGCTCTCCGGCCGGAATGCCAGGGACACGCTGTGCGGTCACTTATATACTGACAATGGGGCGGTGTCACATGATATATGTCACATGGGTTGGTCACATGGGTTGATGTCACATGGGGACTATGACATCGTAAGGGGGCGGGGTCACCATGTGACCAACCCATGTGACATATACCATGTGACACCGCCCCATTGTCACTATATAAGTGACCGCACAGCGCGGCTCTGGCATTCCGGCCGGAGAGCTCGTCGAGTCAACATCTCCAGGAGAAGAAGAAGAAGAAGAAGAAGAACAAGAACGGAAGGCGGCGGCGGCGACGACAGCGGCGGCGACAGAAGACCGGGCCACCGCCTGTAAAAGAGCTACAAGAAGGCGCGGTGGCCCGGCAGAAGAACCGAAGGCGGCGACAGAAGAACGGAAGGCAGCGGCGACAGAAGACCGGGCCACCGCCTGCAAAAGAGCTACAAGAAGGCGCGGTGGCCCGGCAGAAGAACCGAAGAGGGGGACAAGACCCCCGAAGTCGGGAGAAGAGGCCGGCGGCGGGGAGGAAGAAAGCCGGACTCCTCCGCTAGTAAAAGAGCTACACACAGATAGCGGAGGAGTCCGGCGAGAAGACCCCCGAAGACGGAAGACCCCCGGAGCTGTGCAATAAAATATTTTTTCCCTGTGTTGTGTTTTTTTTTTGTACTTTATTTCACAGGTGAATGGGTAGGGGTACATTGTACCCCATACTCATTCACATAGGGTGGGGGGCCGGTATCCGGGGGCCCCCTTCTTAAAGGGGGCTCCCGGATTCCGATAAGCCCCCCGCCCGCAGACCCCGACAACCAACGGCCAGGGTTGTCGGGAAGAGGCCCTTGTCCTCATCAACATGGGGACAAGGTGCTTTGGGGTGGGGGGGCCGCGCGGCCCCCCCTTCCCCAAGGCACCCCCCCATGTTGAGGGCACGCGGCCTGGTACGGCTCAGGAGGGGGGGCGCGCTCGCTCGCCCCCCCTTTCCTGGCCGGCCGGGTAGCGTGCTCGGACAAGGGTCTGGTGTGGACTTTGGGGGAACCCCCACGCCGATTTTTTTCGGCGTTGGGGTTCCCCTTTAAGCCCATTCCAGGCGGCGGAGCCCGCGACGTCTCCTTCGCGGGCCCCGCCTACCTGTACACGCGCTCGAAATGGGCGGACTTTCCGAGCGGGAACAGTCCGCTCATTTCGAAAGTACAGCGGACAGGCCCACACACGGGCGGACTGTTCGCTCAAACACAGTTTCAGCGGACAGTTTTTCGGAATTTCCGAAAGACTTTGTCCGTCCAACTGTCTGCTGAAACTGTCCGCTGAAAGCCCACACACGAGCGGACTGTCCGCCCAAACACTGTTCAGCGGACAAGGTTGGGCGAACAGTCCGCCCGTGTGTACGCGGCCTAACACTAATGAGTCACATAACAATGGGGAGGGAAATTGGCTAATTGGGCCATTTTGGACATTTTCACTTAGGGGTGTACTCACTTTTGTTGCCAGCAGTTTAGACATTATTGGCTGTGTGTTGAGTTATTTTGAGGGGACAGAAAATTTACACTGTTAGTGTTTTAAAATGAAAAGATATAATAAAATATTTACAAAAATGTGAGGGGTGTAATATACAGACACTATATTACCAAAATTATATGGACACCTGCTTATATAACAGCTTTGTTTTTTTTTTGGGAAGGCTGTCCACAAGGTTTAGGAGTGTGTCTATTAGAATGTTTGACCATTCTTCCAGAAGCACATTTGTGACGTCAGGCACTGATGTTGGACGAAAAGGCCTTGCTCGCAGTCCTTGCTCTAATTCATCCCAAAGGTGTTCTATCGGGTTGAGGTCAGGACTCTGTGCAGGCTAGTCAAGTTCCTCCACCCCAAGCTAGCTCATCAATGTCTTTATGGAGATTGCTTTGTGCACAGGTCCAAATCATTTGGTGGAGGGGGGATTATGGTGTGAGGTTGTTTTATAGGGGTTGGGCTTGGCCCCTTAGTTACAGTGGAAACTCTAAAGGCATACCAAGACATGTTGGACAATTTCATGCTCCCAACTTTGTGGAAACAGTTTGGGAATGGCCCTTTTCTGTTCAAACATGACTGTGCACCAGTGCACAAAGCAAGGTCCATAAAGACATGGATGAGCGAGTTTGAGAACACCTTTGGGATGAATTAGAGCGGAGACTGTGAGCCAGGCCTTCTCATCCACATCAGAGCCTAACCTCATAAATGTGCTTCTGAAAGAATGGTCAAATATTCCCATAGACACACTCCTAAACCTTGTGGACAGCCTTCCCAGAAGAGTTGAAGCTGTTATAGCTGCAAAGGGTGGGCTATTGTTCATGTGCGTGTAAAGGCAGGCATCCCAATACTTTTAGTAATATAGTGTATGTCTTTTTAAGTTATTGCTTAATGTTATACAAAACACGTTGGAGCGATATCACCTCAATTACTATATCTTACTTTTTCAGAAATTACTATCTTAATGTTTTCTTTCTTACGACTTTTCAATGTTTACTTTTGATGTCCTATTGATCTGTCATTTTTGTCTTTATTTTAACATATACTCACAACCAAGTTTAATTTTCAAAAAAATAATTGAAACGTATCTAGAGGCGTTCATGGTCTTAAAAAGCACATCACAGCAGGAACATTAACAATGTTGGTATCAACCAGGATTTTTCTTATATCATGACCCAAGTACAGTGTTCCAGGTTTAAGTTAGGTTGAAAATAAGTGAACTGAATTCACTTTAAATATCCAGACATGTAAACAAGTGACTCTGTTTTTGTATAATGCCCTGATCATTGGAGTTTTTGGACATGGACATTGGATTGAATGTTTGAAGGATCACATCTTTACCTTATTTTGTACAATAATAAGTCAGATTTAGGCTCCGTTCACACAGGGGGCGACGCGAGGCGACACGACTTGCCGTGCCGCGACCTGACAAGTCGCCCCCGTTCTGTACTACGGAACCGTTCTGAGAGGAGCGACTCGAGTCGCTCCGACTTAGAAAAAAGGTTCCTGTACTACTTTTGGGCGACCTCGGGGCGACTTGCATTGACTTCTATACAGAAGTCATTTGCAAGTCGCCGCTTGCAAATGACTTCTGTATAGAAGTCAATGCAAGTCGCCCCGAGGTCGCCCAAAAGTAGTACAGGAACCTTTTTTCTAAGTCGGAGCGACTCGAGTCGCTCCTCTTAGAACGGTTCCGTAGTACAGAATGGGGGCGACTTGTCAGGTCGTGGCACGGCAAGTCGTGTCGCCTCGTGTCGCCCCCTGTGTGAACGGAGCCTTAGTGTGTACGTTGTACATCTGTTTTATGCTACACAAGTATACAACCCGCAAAACAATTATACAATGCTACTCTTTCAAGACAATGAAAGTGCGCACAATTAGGGCCCACAACATGGTATTGAACGTGGCAAGAAAGTTTAAAAATAAAAATAAAAGGGCACCATTATGTGGTTATGTCACCCTTGGATCAAGGGGGGACTTTGTTTTATGATTTATTCATATATAGCTCGAGTTCTATGACTGAGCGAATTTAGAGTTGTTTTTAATAGAATTTATTTATTCATTTATTGATTTCTTTTTTTTTTTTTTTTATCTGTTTATTAAATTTAATAACATTCAACAGAAAAAAACATTTATTGATTTTCTATTGAATAAAGTTATTTATTTATTATACCAATAAAGGTGCCGCGGCTATTTAAAACGCCAAATTGGTTGTATTGTGTTTTCTTTTATTTATTTCTTCATTAAGAATAATAAAATGTGCGACCTACAGTCCCATGTACAAAAGTGAAGTTTACCTCGCCCAAGCTTGACATTCCAAAGCCTCTACCACCATA
This sequence comes from Lithobates pipiens, assembly GCF_037356315.1. Taxonomy (NCBI): domain Eukaryota; kingdom Metazoa; phylum Chordata; class Amphibia; order Anura; family Ranidae; genus Lithobates; species Lithobates pipiens. The sequence continues at coordinate 95,720,989 of NW_027507718.1, forward strand.
CTGCTTCAAATAAAATGACTATTACCATAACATACATACATGTGTATGTACTTTGACAGTCTGAGGGCAAAAAATAAGGCCTGGACTATTTGATCAAAATCTCCTGATAATCACTTGTGACATTTCACATAAAATAAGAGTGGAATTGCCCTTTAGATGAAATGAATCATATTGAATTTTAAGTTTTTTAAAAAAAGATCCTGAAACATGATAAGCCTTGTGTGTTTCTATCTAAAATGTGATTGTTTATTTTTGTGACCATCTGTTATCCTTCTGTTAGATTTTTTACTTCCTGGTGATATCTATGCAGATCGTAATTCATTTCCTTTTCTGACAGCAGAAAATTGTAAATACATGCAGAGTAAGTCAGCAAACATGAGGCAAGAGATTGTTTGTTGCTATACAGTGACAGACGGTTATAATTCTGGTTCTGTATGCAGCCATACTTTCAAATGAATAGAGTTGTTATAATATCATGCAGACGTGAGGAATTAATTCAAGACATCCATATATGTATCTATAGATCTCTCTGATCTGTGCATTTTGGAAGTCAAGAAGTCTGTTGTCTTGTAGGGGTGTCTCAAATCCAAATATTTTTGGCAGTTCCTATATTTACTGTATGTATTTCAACTGTGTATGTAGAGGATTGTTTGAAATCTGGCTTTATTTATTGTAAACTTGGCTTCATATCTTGTGAAATTTAGATTTTTACCCAGATTCTTCAGATTTGCCGTTTTTTTTTTATTCATCTCTAATGCTGAGTACACACGACCGGACTTTCCAGCAGAATAGGTCCGATGGAATTATTCCATCGGATAGTCTGATCGTGTGTGGGATAGTCCGATCTTTTTCTTAAAAAAAAATTCTGACGGACCTAGAAATAGAACATGTTTCAAATCTGTCCGACGGACTCAATTCCTACTGTTAAAACCGTTCGTCTGTATGCTGGTCCGACGCAATACATCGCAAGGGCAGCTATTGGCTACTCGCTATTGAACTTCCTTTTCTAGTCCCGTCGTATGTCATCACGTTCAAAACGAACGGACTTTTGAATGGACTTTAGTCCGTTTGTGTGTGGGCAAGTCCGTTCGCTTGGAAGTCCATCGGAACTCCGTCGAAAGTCCGTTGGGAAGACCGTCTGACCTTTTCTGCAGGAAAGTCCGGTCGTGTATACGCGGCATAATGCCATACCAATGACTTCTTTAAAGAAAGCATACAGCATATGCATTAGTAAAACATACTTTCTTTGAGTAGTTCAGTTCATTGCTATCTCAGTGTCAAATATTTTTATAACAATTTCATTTTCGGAGATACACCTTCCAAGGCTACACGGACCCTTCTATACACACTCCTGGGCCTTAGGTTCAGATCCCATTCTTTGCTCTGTATACCCTTTGTGTACCCTCTCCAATATTGCCAGCATTTAAAACAATACCTTCTAGAAAATAACCATTGAAGGTCATAGTACGGGACTAATTCTTTAGCTGAATTACCATGCTCCCCCTTGTGTCAGACAACTGTCACTAAAATGATCAAATTCTGAGGATTCTTATTCTCCAGACAGCTGTCAACTAAAAATCATGTGCAACCTAAGGGCTCTAAGATCTACAGGAGGTAAAATTCTCATAGTCATAGGGTAATAAACTGTCTTTTTGGTAGACACAGGGGGAGCAGGTCTTCCAATAACGTGAAAACAAATTATACAAATGAGAAACTGTATTTTTAAAGATAACACATTAGGTCTGTCATCATTAACCTAGATCAGTGTAACTACTCTGTTTATGTTCAGTTCATCTACATTAGTGTTGTAGCTGCAAAGATCCAGTGAGTTGACAAGGTAGGTAGGAAGGTATCTGCTCTGCATACAATTTGATCAAATATACTTAGAAACCATCAATTATGAATTCTCTATTCTGTACTCATGGAATCCGGAGACAAAGATTCAGACAGAGTGCTAGACCCAAGTACCGTAGCCCTTGCAAGCATTTAGCCACAGGTTTGAGAACACGTCTCCAATCCAGACAGACAACAGTAAAGGCTTAGGCATTGCTAAACTTGGGCACTGGAAGAATATGCCATAGGTTTCAGGCCAGCAACATCGCCACTGTCAGTGTTGGTTTTATACTATTTTATACCCACTTTAAAAGAGCAGTTATGCAAAATAATCAATCAGTGCCCACCAGTGCCACCTATTATGGTCCATTAGTGCCTCCTCATCAGTTTCACCTATTAGTGCCCATCAGTGCCACCTATCAGTGCCCATCAGTGCCACCTCTTAGTGCCATCCAGTGCCGCCTATCAGAGCCCATCGGTGCCGCCTATCAGTGCCGCCTATCAGTGCCCATCGGTGATGCCTATCAGTGAAGCCCCATCAGTGCCTCCTCATCAGTGCCCACCAGTGCTGCCTCATCAGTGCCCATCAGTGCAGCCTATCAGTGCCCATTAATGAAGCCTCATCAGCACACATCATTGAAGGAGAAAAATCACCTGTTTGCACAATTTTATAAAGGACTATGACTTTTTTTTCACAAAAATTATAGCAATTTCATATGGGTACAGTGTTGCATGACCATGCAAATGTCATTCAAAGTGCTACAACGCTGAAAGATGAAAATTGGCCTGGGCAGGAAGGGGGTAAAAATGCCCAGTAGGCAAGTGGTTAACACAGTTCTCAAAAAGTTTGAGAGCTGGATCTAACATTTTCCGACAACAAGATCTGATCAGACTTTTTCCAATCATGTGTAGAGAATTCTGAAGGACAAAGTGCCATGCATGCTCAGAAAAAATTTGGAGACGAAAGCTATTGGCTACTGGCCTCTACGTAGTCCCATCGTATATTTTATACGTCAACGCATTACGAATGTTCGGATTTTCCGACAACTTTATGTCACCACGTGTATGCAACACAAGTTTCAGCCAAAATCCGTCTGAAAAAATCAGACGGACTTTGTGGTCGGAATGTCCGACCGTGTGTATGGGGCACTGGATGTTTTTTGACAGAACGAGTTCTCCTGCAAATAGAGAAGTTAGAGTTCTGAGACAAACCATTTAACACTTTTAGGTGTGCTTACAATGATCAGTTTTTATTATTACAGTTGCTAGCATTGCTAGAGTGCTAGAGTAGGATATTTTGGTGTTAGTATAGATACATTTTCAGGCTTGGCTGGCAGCCAAGCCTGTGCGTTAATCTGGGTTGGGTGACTGACTCAGGTAGGCTGGATGACTCATCAGCAGCTTCTCTGGTGACTCTCCCTGCTCTCTGGAAACTTGGAGAAGATTTCAGAAGAAGTTAGGAGGGGTCTAGGAGAAGCAAGCTGGAGTGTTCTGAGCAACCTGATCAATCCCCAAAAGAAGGGTTGGCAGTGAGCAGGCCCCCTCAAATACTCAGGGTCATCCCAGAAGGGGCAGTGTGGCGTTTGGTTGGAAGATGGAGAGAGTGTTAGGCTGTCGGGGCCTTTGAGAGTAACTCCCCAGTCTGGGGGGTGAACTCAGGCCTGGGCTGGGGTGCAGAAGGGACTATTCCTTATGACACACAGAGGAATCCTGACCAAGAGGCATGGGAGCAAGGAGAGGACAGCAGGAGGACACTGCTGGGCAAATCTCCATGGAGGAAAACAGCCAAGAGGGCTGGTGAGTGTTACAGTCAGAGGAATGAGAGGCATGTCTGAAGGGATTGGGTGCAAGCAATCTGGGATGGATGCAGAGTCAGTCTGGGAGGACTGTGGGGAAGTAGCCAGGAGGATTAGTGAAAGGGGCAGCTGCAGCCAGGTGGGCTGGCGGTGTCTGAAGAGGTGGTATTGAGAGCAGTAGCCACAGGAGAAGGACAGCTAGCACCAAAGACCTCTATATTTGCTGCACTACTAATGGGCCCGCAGTCTCTGCCTGCAAAGGGCATTCACAAGGATTTGACTGAGATTTTGTTAGATCAGACCATCTGTGCTATCTGGTCCTGGGAGTTGTAGTTCTACAAGCAAGTCTGTGCTGGAGGTAGAAGAAGAGTAGTTTGTATATTATGAATGTATGTGAGTTTCTACTGATCAAATGGTCATCCTATAACAATCCTTCCCTATCCAAGTTTATTTCCCCTAAATAAAATTAAAAAAAAACAAAGCTGCAAGGGCTGCTTCTTGTCTCAGGAGTGATTGAGAAATGAATGTGCCTGGCTGTGCAGGGTGGGAGATAACCAACATTCACAAGCAGCTCCTGTGGGGGTAGCACTACACATTTAAAACATTTATTCCATCCCCCCCCCCCCCCAAAGAAAAGAAAACTCTTGTTGTAACTGTTTGTGTAACTGCAGTGTGAGCTGGAATTTAGCTTCAATTTGTTAATGTGTCTACTTTAAATATGCAAGTGCATTTAACATTCCTGACAGTGCTACTGTCCAATTGTGCCCCTGTGCTCCTCCATCCAGAGTGGGGGCTCTCTAATACAGGAGGTGTGCTACTGGCCAGATCACCAGGTAAAAACAGAGGGGAAAACACCTAAAAATAAGAAAACTCGGCTACTCCCTGGCTATTCGATCTGGCTTGCGCATGGGATTCATTATATCTCTGATCTATATCGTGGGAGGGTGCTAAAATCATTCCAGGAGCTCCGGGAGGAATTCGCTCTCCCGAACTCCATGCACTACAGGTACCTCCAGCTCCGCCATGCTCTTCAGGCACAATTTGGGCAATCCCCACCTGGGGTGAACAGCTTGGCGATAGTGGATGTGCTGTTGGGGCAGGATCCACGCAAATTGATCTCTAGTATCTACAATCTGCTGATTAGACCTCCGGCGGTTGCACTGGCGGAGGCCCTCAAGGGGAGATGGGTGGAGGATGTGGGGAGACTTGAGGACGATGAATGGGATGAAGCTTTGGACAATGGTAAAAGGGTCTCGCCCAGACTTTCAGACCGCTTCACCCACCTGAATATTCTGCATAGAACATACCTGACTCCGACACGTATAGCCAAATACAAACCCGATTACAGCCCCCTTTGCCCTAGATGTGGCGGCTCAGACTGCACCTTTTTTCATATACTGTGGTCTTGCCCGGTGATCCAGGATTTCTGGTCTCACATAGTCAGGTTTATCCACGACAGAATGGGATCACCTCTGACGCTATGCCCCAAACAATGCCTTTTGGGAGTTTTTCCTGATCCGGACTCGGATAAATACCACAAGATATTTCTACATGAATCTCTGTTTGTGGCTAGGTTGCTGGTGGCGAGAAAATGGCTCCAAGTCCAGCCCCCCACGCCTCAGGAGTGGGTGGCTGCAGTTAACCATGTACTCCCATATAAGAAGGAACTTTATGCCCACAGGGGCTGTCAGTCGAAATATACTAAAGTTTGGGGGGACTGGTTGAATGACGCCGACACCTGTGACGAACTTCCCCCTCAGGAGCTAGAAGATCCTGCATAATTGAATTGAGGAGGGTTGGGACTGTGCTGCGCTATGATAACACTGCAAGGTATACTTTCATGATAATCCTGAAGATCCCCTGATGTAGTGCTTCCCTGGATTCACCGTGTGGGATTGTTCCCTCTGATATGTATGATTTTTTTTTAAAATGTTTCTGTTTCTTGCTCCGATTGATATTTTGGGGACTTGTGCCCCCCCTATCACACAACATATGTTCTCCTTGTATTCTCTTGTTGTTACAATTTATGTATTGACCACTGTCTGTGTATCCCTTTTTTTTTTTCTTCGTATTCTCAATAAACCACCACGTTATTTGTAAAAAAAAAAAAAAATAAGAAAACTAATGTAGCCACTACATTTACAGATTGCTAAGCTGCAATATATTACCTATTTGATTTTGGCTTTATTACCACTTTACCAGTGCATACCCCCTTCATTTAGTAACAAGTAACATATTGCATAGGTCCTGGCAGTCAGGACAGTGTGACATGTGTAACAGGAATCAATGTTACTGGACTATGCAGGACTCCTATTTATCCACAAAATGGCAGCAGCAGGTGTGCTTGTTGTTGAAATTTACCTTAGACTGCAGAATTCTGGGAAATGTAGTTTGGACAAAGATCACAGTCATTACCAAGGCTGAGAAAAGGACTTCTGTACCCAAGTGTACCGGAGAGTAGGAGGAATGGACAGGAGGGGCTATAAAATGCAAAGCCCAGGAAATTTAGAGGTGGAGTTGGAGAGAGTCGCCAACTGGAGAGCTGCTGCAGAGTGAGAGTTGCTGTTTGTGATTCACTCGGGGAGGAAGAAGTTGGTGGGTTGAGTCCATGCTAAGCTCTGCTGTACCCGACACAGACGGCTGGACTGAGCTAGACAAAGCCTGTACTGTTGGTTGCTCCGGTGCTAATCTGAATCACCAACCTGAAACCCAAGTTACCTCTGTCCAGGCCTGCTGCAGGAGCAATAGAGGCATGGCGCTGCTACAGTACCCACCATCTTTCATCTGGTTAGTGTGTTGGGTTAGCACCTTATGACAGCCATGATCACTAGACATGTGCATTAGTTTTCGTCTGAATGCATTTTCGTCCGAATTTTGGGTATTTTCGTTATCGTTTTAACAAACGATAATTAACGTGCAGAATCCAAAAACCTAAAGATCCAACATAAACAAATGCTTTATTTTCGTTTTCGTTGTGACAACAATTCAATAGATAGGAGATTCACATGACGCTGACAATAGCGATCTGTGTCCATAGAACCTGTGGTTAAATGTACCTAACCTTAGCTCTATTAGTTCAAGATTATTCTACATAGAGAGAAAAGATTTGACAGAGAGAAAAGATTTGACATAGAGAGAAAAGATTCGACATAGAGAGAAAATATTTGACATAGAGAGAAAAGATTCGACATAGAGAGAAAAGATGTGACATAGAGAGAAAATATTTGACATAGAGAGAAAAGATTCGACATAGAGAGAAAAGATTCGACATAGAGAGAAAAGATTTGACATAGAGAGAAAAGATTTGACATTATAGAGACAATAGCAAAAAAGGTCGAAAGTGCCTAACCTAACTCTATTAGTCCAAGATATAGAGAGAAAAGATTTGACACGAAGATTCGACAAAGCAGTTGCCGCGAGTGGACATTTATGGTCAAATGCTCCGCCCATAGGCTATAGAAGAATTCTAATGTTGGTAGACTAGTAATATAATTATTACTAGTGTCATACAACATTAGAATTCTACTATAGCTTGTAGGCGGAACATTCAACCGGCAATGTATGATTGCGGTGTCGTACAGTTTCGCTGCTCCGTTGAATCTTCTTAGAACATTCAACAGACACCATAAACCTTCAATGACAGATTCTACCTTAATTATTTCGGATTGTCGGACGAATGCATTTTTTTAACGAAACAAAATAAATAAAAACACATTTAGGGAGTAACTAAATAAATGTATTTTTCGGACGAAAACAAAATTCTGAAACAAAGTATTTCAGTGTGCTAATGATTCATTGTCAATAACCCCCTCTGGGTTATGGAATGTACTGCACAGTGTACAGAATGAGGCAGGATGCAAAAGGCAATGTGCAGCAAGCCATACAGAATGAGATGTTTTTATTTTGGAGCAGGAAATGTACAGCACAGCATACAGAATGAGGCATACAGAATATAGATGGCGCTCTGCACAGAACAAGGTGGTATGGAATAGGGAACATACAGTGCAGCATGCAGAATGAGTGTGGGAACAAGGCATGTATTGCACAGCATAAAGAATGAAGCTGTGTGGAAAAGTACAGAATGGAGTGACAGAAAGGAAATATGTAGCAATGTAGCACAGAGAATGTGGAATAGGTAATGTACAGTGCAACATACAAAATAAGACAGCGTTGAATGAGGAATATGCAGCACAGTGTACAGAATGTGGCGATATGGAAAAGAAGATGTACACCACAGTGCATAAGTGCAGGTAGTGTGCAATAGGGTACATTTAGCACATTCTACAAAATGCGGTGGTGTGGAATAGGGGATGTACAACAAAGAATATATAATTATGTGCTGGTGAATAGGGTGTGTAGTGTCTGGCATATAGCATGAGGCAGTGTGGAATAAGTAATGTACAGCACAAAGTAAAAATAAGGTGGTTTGAATATGAACTATACAGTGTGCATGCAGAATGCGGAGGTGTGCAATAGGGATTGTACAGCATAGCATACTGTATAAAGTGGAGTGGAACAGAGTTGCAATTGCTTTGTCTGCTGAGGTGTGCTTTTAATTTTCAGTTAGTTGAGGTGCCTTGACTACCCATTCAGAATGGGGGGCACAAGTCCGTACAGTGTGAATAAGCGTTTTTTTGTTTTTTTTATGTAGCTGGAGCTGTGTGCAGGCAGCCTATAGGGTTGCAGCAGCTGTAGGTTCTAATTTGACAGGTGTGTGGGTGCAGGTGTATGGTCCCAAACACAGACAGTGTGCATTCGGGGCCACTCACCCATATCTGCACACCTTTCAATTTAGAACCTGTGGCTGTGTTCGTGCAGTCAGTGCAGAGTAACAGGTGCTTCTAGCTGCACAAACAAAATCAATCATTCACACTGTATGGGCCAGAGAACCTGTGTAATTGAGCCCCATAATTGGGACCAAATACCTATATTAGACAGGTATCTGCTCCTCCCTGAAAGGTTTCAAATGTGACACGGGGGGGGGGGGGTAATTCGGACAGCGGAAGTGCCCTTTTTTGGTTGGAACTCAGCTTTAATTCAGCTATCTCAGCTATTTCACATTGATAAAACTGACAGGTTAAGACTCATTACTTTTTTATGCCCTAAATGGTCACACTCACCAACAGATCCCCTTTATGTTTTAACAAATGGGATTAAAGGAGCGGAAGTTCCGGCATAGCGACAATCCCTTCTTTCTCAGTATAGACACATATGGGATGTTGTATCTGACAAGCTAAACTATCCCCAATATCACGAGTTCACCCCCCCATGGCATAATACTACACTCCTGGAACTATGTTCCATCCCGGACTTAGACATATGGAGCGGCAGAGGTATATATTATTTACCTCACCTTTTGGCAAATGGAATTCTCAAACCATTTGATAGACTGAAAAATTACTATATGTTGACAAACCATATGTTTTTCATGTTTTTCAGATATCTACAAGTCCAGCATGCCCTTCAAACTCAATTCCACTTGCCAATTCCCCAACCTGACAACAACCATGTAATGGAGGTAATAAAAATCTCAGATCCCAAAAAATAGATTTCAGTTTTCTATTACATGTTACATCTTCCCTCTTCATCAAAATTAGCCTACGACCTTAAACCAAGATGGGAGAGAGATATTGGTGCACTGGAGGATGAGTGGAGCAAAGCACTAGACACCTGAAAGGCAGTGTCACCCAAATTATCAGATTGCCTTACCCAAGTATACAGTACATACTGTACTTCACTGCTCACCCCTCTCAGATTATCCAGATACCAACGAGACCGAAATACTGACTGTCCTATGTGCTCCAGTGACCTGGGAACATTCTATCACTTATTGTAAAAATGCCCAGCAATACAAGGTTTCTGGAAACAAGTCATACAATTCTTACATGGTAGCATGGGTTTTCCTCTAACACTACACCCCAAGCCATGTCTTTTGGGAATATTCCCTAAACCCGACATAGACAAATTCAATAAAATCTTTCTACTTGAAACTCTATTCTCAGCTAGAAAAAATCATTGCCAGACAATGTATGAGGAATACACTTCCTGAATTTAATACATGGTTACTGGAAATTAACAACACATTACCATACAGGAAGCTAATATATACACATAGAGGTTGCCCGTCTAAATATAATAAGATATGCGACAGATGGCTCCAGGCCTCAGAAACTTGCACGTAAACAAGAGTTACCTGTTCAAAGACTTAATTGACTTTCCAACGCTTTTATTGGTTCTAGGTATGTATTCATGAGTATGTTTGTCTGCTTCATTAAGAGAATGTTCAATAACCATCTTCTCCTTTATGTCGATCTATGTCTTCTAAAACCTTATACCCATTAGGGATGAAAAATTCCCAAAAAGTTTAGCCATTTTTATTGTCAATTCGTTCAAAGTATTCTGTCTGTAGTCTTTAATATGTACAACTTTCAATAAAAGTTGCTGTTTAAAAAGTAAAAAAAAAAAAAAATATTTAAAAGATATTGTATTTCCTCTGATTACAAACAAATATTAGTGTAATACGCTGTGATTTTACTAAACTAACTATTTTTTAGTATTGCATCATTTTTGCATCTTTTAGATGCGCTATACACATATACTATTCTTGTAACCTCTCTATCGAGCAATTCAATCTCACTCTTATATTGCCCCACTGTTGAACTATTTTGTAATATGTTTGGGATGATGACAAATAGTAAATAATATTGCTCACCGTATCTTTCTAATAGGAATTCACAATAAACTTTACACTTCTATTATCTTTCAAAACTAAATCTTAAAATTTAATACATTGCATATTATAATCCACCTCTATTGTTGCCATGTGCTTATATGTTTCGCACATTCCAGCACATCTTTATCAGAAAACAACTGGTGTTTTCATTAAAGCGGTATTATTCCCAAAACCAAAAATGTAATATATTGTAGCCTACAAATCACTAAAGGTGGCTGCATTAATTTTTATTAATCTGTTTTCACCTGGTGATCTGGACAGTAAGAAACCTCCTGTATTAGAGTGCCCCTACTTTGGATGAAGAAGCATAGGGGCACCTTTGGACAGCAGCACTCTCAGTCTGGAGGTCTAGGGGGAGGGGAGTGTTAGATGGATCAGCAGATTTAAATACACTAACAAATTGAAGCTGAACTCTAACACTTTATACGCATGTACAGCAAACTGTTTTTTTTTTCATAGGAAGATTCTGACAGCCACAAGCATGAGACCCAGAGGTGTAGGCATGATGGGACTTAGTTTTGCAACAGCTGGTGGTCCGCTAATTGCATATCCCTGGTCTATAACATAAAATCCCAATAAAATATATTTACGTTGTAACATGATGAAATGTGAAAAATTTCAAGGGGTATGAATACTTTTTCAAGGCACTGTACTTGTGCAGATATCAGTGACAAGGGATATAATTTTGATAAGACTATTACTGGTGAATAGTTAAAAGCATGGGCTGTATGTTTGTTCCTTGTATCTAGCATTGCCCTAATAATTAAATGAATTGAAGAGCAACAAAAAAACAAAGGTTTGTATTTAACCAATAGTCACAGCCCAATTTCAAACAAACGCAGTATTAGAGCAAGAAGGAGTAGTTTAGGCTTAGGCTGTGTCCCAGTAGTGGAGATTTAATCTTTCTGTTTTGTCTACTATAAGGTGACCAGATTTTCTAAATAAAATCACCCCAACCTACTTTTAACCACACCCCCATTTGTAGTTCAAGGAGTTCAACTTCGGAATATACAGTGCCTTGAAAAAGTATTCATACCTCTTGAAATTTTCCACATTTTGTCATGTTACAACCAAAAATGTACATGTATTTTATTGGGATATTATGTGATAGATCAACACAAAGTGCTACATAATTTGGGAAGTGGAAGGAAAATGATAAATACTTTTTTTTACAATAAAATATGTGAAAAGTGTGGCATGCATTTGCATTCAGCGTGAAACATCTAAAGTGTTAATTTTAAAGGCTTATATGGAAGTTATTGCCATAAAAAGTGTTTGGGGACCCAGGTACTGCCCCAGGGGACATGTATCCATGCAAAAAAAAGTTTTTAAAATGGCCATTTTTTCAGGAGCAGTGATTTTAATAATGCTTAAAGTGAAACAATAAAAATAAAAAAAATCCTTTAAATATTGTGCTTGGGGGTCTCATTAGTCTGCCTGTAAAGTGGCACATCTTTCCCATGTTTTTAACGGTACCGCAGCAAAATTAAATTTCTAAAGGAAAAAATTGAATTTAAAATTGCTCGCAGGTGTAATGTATTGCCGGATCCCAGCAATATACATTAAAAAAATCATTGAGAAAAACAGTGTTGGTCCCCCTCAGTCCATATCAGGCCCTCCGGGAGGCTCCCCACAACCCTTGCCCGGTGGTTGTGGGGGTCTACGGGCAGGGGGCTTATCGGAATTTGGAAGCCCCCTTTAACAAGGGGACCCCCAGATCTTACCCCCCATGTGAAGTGTCATAAAAGTAAAAAGGACAGGAGACTGTTTTTGATTCCTTTATTAAAAAGAAAAACGGCGCCTACAGATCTGAAAAATAGAAAAAAATAAAATGAAAATATTCCACCTCCATGGGAGGCTTCCCGCCGATTGCTGTCTTTCCACTGTGACAGCTCTTATATAGGCAAGGGCGGGGACACTCGTTGACATAATCAGATGACCCCGCCCCCTCTGACGGCACATGCTGTCAGAAGGGGCGGGTCACTCGGTTACATCACCAGGTGGCCTCATCCTTGCCTATATAACAGCTCCCAAAGCCGAGACAGCAGTCGGCAGCACACCTCACATCAAGGCGGAGTTTTTTTTTCAATTTTTTGGGTCCGTCGGCGACATGAAGATAGATGGACATTGTGGGGCACTTTTTTCTTTTTTAATAAAGGACATGTCCAAAACTGTGTATTCTGGTTTTTACTTTTTGACACTTTTTTTGGTTTAGGGGTACACATGGGTGGGTGGGATCTGGGGGCCCCCTTGTTAAAAGAGGCTTCCATATTCTGATAAGCTCCCTGCCACAGACCCCCACAACCACCAGGCAAAGCACTCCCCCATGTTGAGGGAATGTGGCCTGGTACGGTTCAGGATGGGGGGGCTCTCTTTTCCTGTGGCCTGCCAGGTTGCATTCTCGGAAAAGGGTCTGGTATGGATTTTGGGGGGACTCCAATTTTTTTTAAACATTTTGCTGTGGAGTTCCCCTTAAAATCTATGCAAGACCCAAAGGGCCTGGTATGGACTTCTAGGGGGAACCCATGTCGTGTTTTTTTCTTAATTCTGTCATAGGGTTCCCCTTAACCACTTCAATACACTATATTATATATTGTACACTGCACTATATACCCTGAACTGTATTATATATACTACACTGACTGCACTATATACTCTGAACTGCAGTATATATACTATACAGACTGCACTATATGCTCTGCAGAAAATTTTTACCTTAGGTGTTGGTGGTGCCACAACACTGTAACCCCTCACAGTTACTCTTGTTGGGCGCAGGAGCGGGCCCTGCTGTTAAATATTATTTAAAAAATTGTAGTTACATGCCCCTATTAAACAGGGCCAGAAAAATCGGGCCTTGGGTGGGAGTGGTGGTGCCACAACACTGTAATCCTTCACAGTTATTCTTGTTGGGCGAAGAAATGGGCCCTGCTGTTAAATATTATTTCAAAAATGTTAAGTACATGCTCCTGTTTAACAGGGGCAGAAAAATTGGGCCTTGGGTGTTGGTAGTGCTCTAAGCCAAAAATATTGTTGGAAGCTAGCATCATCAAGATTCAGGAGGTATAGGATAGGCAGCGTAGGCAGGCTTCAAGGAATCCCACATCCATAGCATATTCAATCAGTTACATCAGCATCAGGTACTTGATAGCTGCTGATCTAGGACTGATTCCTTTTTATAAAAGTGAGCATATCTGTGGAGGGGTCTGTGGACAGGCACACTCTTTGATCCATTACAAACCTTCCAGCAGCACTGAATCTGCGATCAGAAAGCACGCTGGATGAAGGACAGGCCAGTAGCTCAATTGCATATTGTGCAAGTTCTGGCGTGTGGGCCAAAACTTGCAGAGATCATCCGGACTGGGTGGCTTAAGTAGGCAGGCCTGACGAGCAGGATATCATAAACAGGTGAGTCACTATGGAGAGATAGGAGCTGGCAATTAGCCAATAGCTTAGCGGCCATCTTTGAGAAGGATGGGCTGAGCCCAGCCCTGACAGTACCCCCTCCCCAATGACCATGACACATCCTCAAGACCCAGTAACCCAGTGGGTGCTCTGTTGGAAAGGTCTCCAAGTCTGCTCTTGCCCCTAGATAATCCTGAACCGTATAATGCATACGCAAGTGATGGTTGTTTGAACTTATCAGACCCTGGCACTGAGGACTGAAAAATTGTTTGAAGGCAATGGTCAGCTGGCCACCTTCTCCACTGCTCTTCCCCTGACCAAACAAAGCCTCAGAAACACATTGTCTGGCACCAGGAAATGGTACCCTCCTAGAGTCTGGAAAGGCATTACACAACTTTTTCTTCAAGGCCTCCTGAAGATGTTTCATCCTCTGCTCCCTCTGTGAAGGCAGGATGAGTTGTGGAACTTTACCCTTATAACGTGGATCAAGAAGGGTTGCCAGCCAGAAATGATCCCTCTCCTTGATACCACGAATCCTAGGGTCCTTTCGCGGGGTTTGCAGAATCGGGGAGGCCATATGCCGAAAGCTTGCAGAGGCATTTGATTCTGAGTCCTCTGGGTCACTAAGGATCACATTATCAGTAACTACCTCCTCCCAGCCACTTACAACTCCTTGGGTTTCTGGGGACTGAAAACCATCCCTTGAAGACTGCTGCCTGTTATCATTTTGGCAGATGAGGCCATAGAGGAAGAAGAGGCCATAGAGGAAGTGCAGCCGAGAGCTGTGGCAGAATCATCACTAGCTTTTTGGAGGCGTGGTGGCAGAACAAGCTCCAACAACACTGAATCCTGTCTTGCATCCTTCCCAACTGCCAGCAGAGTTACCCAGTGCACCGTGACAGAAAGGTAACGTCCCTGTCCATGCCTACTGGATCATGAATCAACGGTAATATGAACCCTACTACTGACTGCCCTGTCCAACGAGGCCAAAACATTGCCTTCCACATGACGGTAGAGAGCCAGAATGGCCTTACGTGAAAAGAAATGCCAATTTGGAACCTGCCAATGTGGTACAACAAATTCACGAAAGGGGGCAGAGTGTACCAGCTGAAAAGGCAGCAGTTGCAGTGCTAGCACTTTGGCCAAGCTAGCATTTAGACGCTGAGCATGTGGATGGCTGGGACCAAATTTCTTTTGATCGTTTTATCAACTGGGGTAGGGAAATTTGCCTGCTAAAATCAGATGTTGGTGTACCGCTAGCAGATTGGCCGCAAGTACTTGAATGAATATATTTCTATACCTTCATTGCTCTCAGTGCAGGTTTCTGAGAGGACTGGAGGTATAGTGGGGTTGGAGATCCCAGCTGATGAGGAGCAAGGATCGGTCCACCTTGTTCTTTGATGTGGGTCTTTTAAGTTCTGTTGCCAATGGACTGCATTGAAGGTCGTCATATTTAGTCAAGCATGTTTTGACTACGCTTGATATGCTTCAGACATATGTTGCAAACAGCAACGGTGTGATCTGCTGCACACATGTAAAAAAAGGCCCACACCAAAGAACTTTTCAAAATATGCGGGGAGTCAGCAGCGCCCTGCACCTACTTAGCTTTGCAGTGGGATGTAATAGGGTGGCTGCCCTTAAACTGCCCCCTTAAGGGCATCCTGCATCATTGGAGATGGAGATTCTATCAGGCACCTAAGTAGAGTCAGTGACCTCATCATCCCCTCCCTCCCCGTCACTGGAGAAAACTTGGCAGTATGCTGCAGCTGGGGGAACATGACTGCCAGTTTCTTGTCCTTCTTGGGCACCCCCCCCTCTTAAGGCTCACGTTACTCCCTTCCTCAATCTGGGTACCATCATTGGAGCCTTCAAATCGCTGCACATCCTCCTGCAGCATGTACCTGACACTGTGGTCCATGCATAATAGTGGGGCTAGGGAAGGAGTGACTGTTGACATGGAGCCAATGGAATATGCCGCTTTGGCAGCTGCATTGGCAGGCAAACTTCTCTGAGCCTGGGTGACAAAGAATGAGGAGGATGAGGGCGGCTTTGTTATCCATTCCATCCATTCCAACTCTTCTGCATGTTGTGGCTCAATAACACTATGGGTGCACTGTATGTATTGTGTACTGTGTACACCACCAGAAAAGCAGTAGCAACTGCACTGTGGGTGCACGGTACTGTGTACACCAACAGAAGTGTAATAACAACTATGGGTGCACTGTATTTATTGTGTACACCACCAGAAAAGTAGTATCAACTGCACTAGGGGTGCTCGGTACTGTGTACACCAACAGAAGTGTAATAACAAGTATGGGTGCACTGTATGTATTGTGTACTGTTTACACCACCAGAAAAGTAGTAGCAACTGCACTATGGGTGCACGCTACTGTTTACACCAACAGAGGTGTAAGAACAACTATGGGTGTACTATATTGTGTACACCACCAGAAAAGTAGTAGCAACTGCACTATGGGTGCACGGTACTGTGTACTGTGTGCACCGCCTGAAGCATATTTGAAAAAGTACACCAGGAATGGCCTGCAGACAGATATAGGCTTGGCTACACTGGATGCAATGTATATAAATATATCAAAATGTGTGTACTAATGCGCTAACAAAGCAATCTGTGCTGACTATGAGGTATATACAAATAAATAGATAAAGTACCAAATGGAAATAAAAAGCAGCTAAACTTCTAAAGTGTTACCAACACCCATAAAAACTGTGAAGTAGCGCTAATTAAACCAATCTAGTAAACAGGTGAATAAATATCTGACCAATTATCAACAAGGGATATACATATCCACAAACAGTGATAAGTAAGTTCAAAAAATATTAATGATCCCACAACACGTGATCTAAATCAATATAAATATAAATGCAATAAATACTGATGTGAGGGGAAAAAAAATCCAATTAGAATAAGGTGCAATGTAGATGAAATATAAAGTGCAATATTGGAAAAATGAAATCCATAGAATATAAACAATCCAAATAAAAAAAAAATATATATATATATATATATATATATATATATATATATATATATATATATATATATATATATATATGAATAGTCCAATAAAGCAGCAATAAATAGTGAACTATTGCTATAAAAATAAGTAAAGTGCAGTGCCTGTGCAAAAATTTGCATATCATCCAGAAACGAGGATCATAAAGATCAAATAGAAAAAAATAAAAAAATAAATAGAAACCAGAGTACTGACTCCAAATAACCTTGCAACAATACCACTCTTTTTCTAAAAAGACAAATGGGAGTGAGGGGGAAAAGAGCTGGTGTGGAAGGCCAACAAAGGGAATCGTATATATATATATATATATATATATATATATATATATATATATAGATATATATATATATATATCTATATATATATATTAAACACACTGCAGCTAACTGAATAACCTGCCTGTCTGCTCAATCAAAACTACACTCTCTCTCCGTCCACGCCAACAACACACTACACAGGGCCGACATGCAGGCAGCCTTATATAGTGTGGGGCGTGGACTTAGTCCCCCTGAGCCATGATTGGCCCAATTTTTGCCATTTTTTGGCTCTCTTAGCTGAGGGCGCTGGGATTGGCCAAAGCATGCAAGTCATGGTGCATGCTTTGGCCAATCATCATACAGCAATGTACTGTGCTCTCGTGGTGCATTATGGGGCGTTACGTGGTGCTCGAATTTGGTGCGAACACCCCATAATGTTCGTTTTTCGACAAACGGGCGAACACCCAATGTTCGAGTCAAACTCATGTTCAACTCAAACATAAAGCTCATCCCTATTTATTATCAATCAACTGTGTTTACTCTTTTTAAACCATAATCACATCAGAAACTACCCAAATGACCCTGATTAAAAGTTTACATACCCTGGTGAGTTTGGCCTGATAACATGCACACAAGTTGACACAAAGGGGATTGAATGGCTATTAAAGGTAACCATCCTCACCTACTGTATGATCTGTTTGCTTGTAATTAGTGTGTGTGTGTATAAAAGGTCAATGGGTTTCTGGACTCCCGACAGACTCTTGCATCTGTCATCCAGTGCTGCACTGACATTTCTGGATTCTGAGTCATGGGGAAAGCAATAGAATTGTCAAAGAATCTACAGGAAAATGTAGTTGAACTGCATAAAACAGAAAAGGGATCTAAAAACATATCCAAGGAATAGAGAATGCCAAATCAGCAGTGTTCAAACTCTAATCAAGAAGTGAAAATCAAGGGTTCTGTTGAAATCAAGCCACGGTCAGGCACACCAACTAAAATTTTGCCATAACTGGCAGGAAAATTGTTTGGGATGCAATGAAAAACCCACAAATAACCTCAGGTGAGATACATGACTCTCTGAAAACATGTGGTGTGGCTGTTTCAAGATGCACAATAAGGAGGCACTTGAAAAAAGATGGGCTGTATGGTTGAGTCGCCAGAAGAAAGCCATTACCACACAAAGTATCATGCTTACAATACGCCACCAGCACAGAGACAAACCTCAAACCCTCTGGCACAAAGTCATTTGGAGTGATAAGACCAAAATTGAGCTGTTTGGCCACAACCATAAATACTACATTTGGAGTGGAGTCAACAAGGTGATGAAAGGTACACCATTTCTACTGTGAAAGGTGGATTGCTGATGTTTTGGAGATGTGTGAGCTACAAAGGCACATGGCAAGATGAATGCAGTATGTTATCAAAAAATACTGGAGGAACATTTGTATTCATCAGCCAGGAAGCTGCGCATGGGACGTACTTAGACATTCCAACATGACAATGATCCAAAACACAAGGCCAAGTCGACCTGTCATTGGCTACAGCAGAATAAACTGAAGGTTCTGGAGTGGCCATCTCAGTTTCCTGACCTCAAAATCATTGAGCCACTCTGGGGAGATCTCAAACATGCAGTTCATCCAAGACAGCCCAA
Organism: Lithobates pipiens; assembly: GCF_037356315.1. Lineage (NCBI taxonomy): Eukaryota > Metazoa > Chordata > Amphibia > Anura > Ranidae > Lithobates > Lithobates pipiens. The sequence continues at coordinate 95,739,696 of NW_027507718.1, forward strand.
GAATTTACAGGCACTGGAGGCTTTTTGCCAAGAGGAATGGGCAGCTTTACCATCTGAGAAGATAAAGAGCCTCATCCACAAATACCACAAAAGACTTCAAGCTGTCATTGATGTTAAAGAGACCAATAAACGGTATTAAGAACTGGGGTATGTAAGCTTTCTATTAGGGTCATTCGGGTAGTTTCTGTTTTGATTATGATTTTAAAAAGAGTAAACACAGTTGATTGATTATAAATGGCTTCAGCCAAACACTAACCATGAGTGAAAGAAAAGTTTTTGTGTTATCATTCATATTCTCTGAAAAATGGCAAGGAATCATAAATTTTGTCTGGGTATGTAAACTTATGAGCACAACTGTATTAGACTGACTGTATCTCTATATATATATATATATATATATATATATATATATATATATATCAAATACACTGTCACTAATTAAATAACCTGCCTGCCTACTTAATCTAACTCAAGCTATCTCTCCTTCCAAGCCAACAACACTACACGTGGCCGATATGTAAGCAGCCTTATATAGTGTGGGCGTGTACGTTGTTCCTGAGCCATTGGCCAAAGGCTAGCACGCTGTGATTGGCCAAAGCATACAGGTCAAGCACATGCTTTGGCCAATCATCATAGAAAAATGCATTATGGGGCCTTCCGCGGTACTCGAATTTCCCGCAAATGTCCCATAATATTCACTGTTCGACACGAAAATTGAGCTTATCCCTACTTCCCATCAACTCTGAGCAGCTTCCCTGTCCCTGCTGAATAAAAGTATCCCCACAACATGATGCCACCACTACCATGTTTCACGGTGGGGATGGTGTGTTCAGGGTGATGTGCAGTGCTAGTTTTCTGCCACACATTGCGTTTTGCTTTTAGGCCAAAAAGTTAAATTTTGGTCTCATCTGACCAGAGCACCTTCTTCCACATGTTTGCCATGTCCCTCACATGGCTTCTCGCAAACTGCAAATGGGACTTCTTATGGCCCCCATTCCCCCTGCAGACCACCCTTATTCTTAAATGAGCCCAATCTCGATCCAGAACTAGGCATGAGAGCAGAATCTCTCTTGGTTCTTTCCCTCCTCATTGGCACAGACACATCAGCAGGAGCCATTCGCTCCTGCTGCTGTCAATTATAGCCAGCGAGGAGGGAGTAGGGTGCAGAGCTTATGTCTTTGGACACACAAAGCTGACTTAGGAGTGAGCCTGCACAAGTGCCCCCACAGCGAACCACTTGGTATGGTGGGTAGGGAGGAGGAGCCAGGAGGAGCTGAGATTAGAAGGATCTGTTGATCTCTGTAAAACCATTGCACAGAGCAGGTATTTTAAAAACAAAATAACATTTACAATCACTTTAAATAGTACCAAATGAGATCTTAAGCTGTACAATGAACCTTTAGTGATAAATCATTACACCAAAAAAAATTACTGTTCATATTTTTACAAATGTATAGTCAGTCATGACCTTTCTTACCCTGTTCTCACAAATGTGGCATCAATAATCATTTGAAAAATGATGGAATATGCATAGTTTATAATACGTATAATTATAGCTAGCTCTTCCAGCCAACTACATGAAAGTGTATGCAATTTATGTATTAATTCCATCTGACATGAGTAATTTACTGAAAAGAAAGGATTTGACATGGTATTTGAAATTGGAGCTGCTAGGAGCAATGTTTGCGCCCAAATTCAAAAGGAAATTCCAAATATGTTATAGACGCTATTAGCAAATTAATGGGTAAATATATAAGCAACCTGAGTGGCTGGACTTAATGAGATAGCTCACAGCAATAAACAGTATATTTGGTAACTAATAAAGCTCAGTCTGCTGCACTAATAGCATTTACCTTGAAGCATTGCAGTGCCCATAAATCACTGGAGGCTTTGTCTGCACTTTCCATTGCTATCTCTGACTACCGAACAAACAACATATCTTGGATTATTGCTCATGTGATAACTTCATTAATTAATTAAGAATATATAACACGGTACAAAAGGTAAACCGCGCTACTCAAACAACAAAAGAAAGCAACCTATAAGCAGCAACCCTAATCGTAATACTCCGATATCAAACTAAATAGGTGAACAAAATGAGCTGCGCTAAAAACAATGAAACTAGAAAATAATCAAACACCAAAAAACCTAATCAACCTATACCAATAGACGTAAAAACAATATTAAATTGACAAAAAAATGTGATTAGTGAATAGTATACATGAATACTAACGTATTGTCATAAAGTGAATAAAGTGTATACTAGACCTAAAATAACATTGATGTGAATATTACAAAGAAAACCCCCACAATAATTAATGTAGATTGACACAAAAAAAGGGTTATAATGTGTGCTAGATTTAAACGAATAGTATTAACTAAAATAATATTCAAAAAACCATAAAAAGTTCATATGTGATGAAGAAAAAAATATTTTTTTTTTATAGTCCCAAGATTAATATTGGTTCTTCAAACTTGACATTAAGGTGCAAAAATATCCACAAATGCGTGTATATAAAACAAAAAAATTTTTTTTCAAAAACAATCCTCCACCAGTGAGAAGAGGGGCCGCTTACCAGAGCTTTAGATCCCAGTGTTAGTGAGATCAGTAAGGCAACAGCACAGAGGTTTCTGGGTGAACCGTCACAGGCATCCCACCATCTCCATCTCCAATATGAAGCCTCCAATCGAGAAACGAAGGTGTCGTAGATTGCTGACACCACGCTGTCTCTATCTCCAATACGAAGCCTCCAGTCCGGGAACGAAGGTATCGTGGATCATATAAAAAATCAAAGACACTCGCATAGCGTAAAACCACTTGGTTTAATAAAGTAAAGTTTAAAAGATTTACACTCACATGCGTAAAGAAAAAACGATCATATATAAAAACGAGCCGGCCGGACTCGTGTGCCGCCCGCACTTCCTGGTTGGGCGTAGAACGCGGAGACGTCAGAACGCCTATCTCCCTACGCGCGTTTCGTCACGAACGGACGTGTAGTGATGGACGAACTTCCGACGGGACGTTTCGCGAAAGCGAAATGCGAACGGACCCAAACGTTCGCGAAACCGAACGTTCGCCGCGGGCCCCATTGACTTCAATGGGAGGCGAACTTTGCAAACCTTCATGTCGAATTTGCGGCCACGTGGTAATTATTAGGGGGTAAAACGTAGTCCCACCATCTGGACAATGACATAATACATGTATGAGGTGAATTTGGGATCGATAACTACAAGCATTTTTATTTTATTTGGGAAATTGTTCTAACAATTCAGGACTATGGAGCTAATGAAGGCAATGGAGGAGAGGGAAGGTCAGGGACCAGGGTAGGCAAAGAAGAGGGTGCAGGAGATGATCACCAGCAGCGTGACATACCGGAATGACACATGCACCGTGATAGAGGCATCTGACAGCAGCACCGTAATACAGAGCACTGACAGCAGCACCGTGACATACAGCGCTGACAGCAGCACCGTGACATACAGCGCTGACAGCAGCACCGTGACATACAGCGCTGACAGCAGCACCGTGACATACAGCGCTGACAGCAGCACCGTGACATACAGCGCTGACAGCAGCACCGTGACATACAGCGCTGACAGCAGCACCGTGACATACAGCGCTGACAGCAGCACCGTGACATACAGCGCTGACAGCAGCACCGTGACATACAGCGCTGACAGCAGCACCGTGACATACAGCGCTGACAGCAGCACCGTGACATACAGCACTGACAGCAGCACCGTAAGCAGCCCCAGGAGGAAGTCAGCACAGCACAGGGATGGTGTGATCCCCTCATAATAAGAACCCCCAGGAGGAAGTCAGCACAGCACAGGGATAGTGTGATCCCTTCATAATAAGAACCCCCAGGAGGAAGTCAGCACAGCACAGGGATATCATAAGCAGCCCCAGTAGAAATATGACACCGCTCAACCTCTTCAAAGAGGAGGGTAGGGGCATATAGTACGGTGTGCTTTTTTGGGTCAAGGAAGTGAGCCAAATGAATTAAGAAGGTCTGTGTGCTTGATTAAAAAAATAGTTTATAGACATATACATGGTCTACTGGTCACATGTGTTGAATTCCTCCGAGATCCATGCCTCATTCATTTTTAGAAATGTGAGGTAGTTAACACTGTGGTGAGCTAGGCGAGTACGCTTATCGGTCACAATCCCCCCTGCTGCGCTGAACGTCCTTTCGGACAGGACACTGGATGAGGGGCAAGCCAACAGTTCGATTGCAAATTGGGCAAGCTCTGGCCAGAGGTCAAGCCTGCCCACCCAGTAGTCTAGGGGTTCATCACTCCTCAGAGCGTCCACATCGGCCGTTAACCCAATGTAGTCGGACACCTGACGGTCTAGGCGTTCCCTGATGCTGGATCCGGATGACACCTGTCGATGGGTCGGCTGAAAGAATGACCTCATATCCGAAGTCACCAACACATCTTCAAACCGGCCTCTTCTTGCAGGCGCTGTTGGATTGGTACCCGCAAATCCTTCTCTGGGAGTGGGAATTGCTCCTCTGCCAGCGCACGCAAAAGCAGAATGCAGCATTTCTCGAAGCAAGGCCTGGAAGTGCTGCATTCTGACAGCCCTCTGCGACGGCGGTAACATTTCCGCCATTTTGTGTTTGTACCGGGGGTCTAAGTACGTTGCCACCCAGTACTGGTCCTTGACCCTCATGCTTTTTATACGGGGGTCCCTATTAAAACACTGGAGCATGAAGGCCCCCATTTGCACTAAAGTGGAAGCGGTGTGGTGGCCTGGCTCCTGCTCATCATCCAGGATAATGTCGTCCTCTTCATTCTCCTCTCCCCATCCTCGCACAACAGGGATCCCAGAAAGGTTTAAAGCATGCTCTTCTTGCTCCTGCTCATCCGCCCCGGCACCATCCTCCTCTGACTCCTCATCAGACTCCTGTTGTTGACTTGTCTCAGATAGAGTAGCCCCCCCTGGGAATTCATCCAGCATTGCGACTTCCTCATCTTCCCGCTCCTGCTCCTCCACAGCCTGATCAATGACACGACGCAATGCACGCTCCAGAAAGAAGGCATAAGGTACCATGTCACTGATGGCGCCATGGCTGCGACTGACCAGTTTGGTGATCTCCTCAAATGGCCGCAGAAGTCTGCATGTGTCGCGCATGAGCAGCCACTGGCGCGGTGAAAAAAAACCCAGCTCCCCAGAACCGTTTCTTTCGCAGAGTTCATACAGGTAGACGTTAACTGCACGTTTCTGCTGGAGCAGCCTATCAAGCATATAGAAGGTTGAGTTCCATCGCGTCGGGCAATCGCAAATAAGACGTCTGACCGGCAGATGGTGTCGCCGCTGAATGTCAGCAAGGCGAGCCATGGCCGTGTAAGATCTTCTGAAATGGGCCGAGATTTTCCTTGCCTGCCGCAAGATGTCCTGGACCCCAGGGTATTTGACAAGGAATCGCTGCACGACCAAGTTTAAGACGTGTGCCATGCACGGCACGTGCGTGATTTTGCCCTGTTTCAATGCGCTAAGCAGATTGGCACCGTTGTCACACACCACTTTACCAACTGTCAAATTGAGCGGTGTTAGCCACTCATCTGCCTGTGAACGCAAAGCTGAAAGGAGTGCCGGGCCAGTGTGGCTCTTTGCTTCCAGGCACAACAGACGCAGCACGGCATGGCAACGTCTCACCTGGCATGTGGAATAGGTTCTGGGGAGCTTGGGCGGTGCAGTGGAAGAGACGCTAGCAGCGGAAAAGGAGGAGGCAGCTGAGGAGGAGAGGGAGGAGGATGGAGTAGGAGGAGGAGAAGAAGAGTCAGGCCTGCATGCAATCCGTGGCGGTAAAACCAAATCTACACGGGTGCCACGGGTTACATGCTTGACGGCCGTCAGAAGGTTCACCCAGTGGGCAGTAAAACTGATATACCTTCCCTGCCCGTGTTTGCTAGACCACGTGTCTGTGGTCAGATGTATCTTGGCACCGACACTGTGTGCCAGAGATACATTCACTTGCCGCTGAACATGGCCATATAGCTCTGGGATGCCCTTCTCTGAGAAATACTTCCTTCCTGGGACCTTCCATTGTGGTGTTCCAATGGCCACAAATTTGCGAAAGGCCTCCGAGTCCACCAGTTTATATGGCAGTAGTTGGCGGGCTATGAGTTCTGACAAGCCAGCCGCCAACCGTTGGGCAAGAGGGTTATCCGGCATCATCATTTTTTTACGCTCAAACATTAGGCCCACGGAAGCCTGCCTTTTTGCAGAAAAATGTGAGCTTGGCGTGATGGAAGGTGGAGTGGAGGACAATTGTGAGGAGAGAGGAGAAGGAGAAGTAGAAGACGAGGCTGGACGGTGAGAGCCTGCAGTGTGGCTTTGTGTGTTCCGTTGCTCCCACTGGGCTCGGTGATGGCTGCTCATGTGCCTTCTTAAGGCGGTCGTCCCTAGGTGAGTATTGGGCTTACCGCGACTAACGCGTTGACTGCAAAGATTGCAGATGGCAACGCTATTGTCAGCAGCGGACACGTTAAAAAAAGCCCACACTGCGGAGCCATGTGCCGGTGTCCTGGGAGCGCCAGATGTGACCGTACATGGTCGATGACTCGCTCCTGATACATTTGCAGTCTGCTTTGTCCCTGCTGTGCAATGTAAGTCATTGCTGCTTCTCCTCCCTATCTGCTGGTCCATATCTCCCTCTGAACTCCCCTCCTCTTCCTCTCTTGTGGGCACCCACGTGACATCACTAGACACGTCATCATCAACGTCACCTTCCCCACCGCTATAAGTAGAGATCTCGGAGTAGGCAGCAACACCGGGGACCAACCTCCTCCTTGGGCTGATCTGGGTACTGGCGTCAGACTGCTGAGTAGCGCTTGTTGCTACCTCCTCTTCCTGATCCAATACCAAGAGTGGCTGCGCATCAGAAATGTCCTCTTGATATGGATCGGAAAATAATTCCAGTGACTCAAGCGGAAGGTATGTGGTGGTGGTGGTGGTGGTCGTGTTGTTGGTGGTAGTGTCTTTGGGGGTGCACATAGCAGAGAGTGAAGAAGAGGGTGCAGATCGAGAGGATGAGGAGGGTGCAGAAGAGTAAGGCTGAGCGAGCCACTCAACCAAGTCTGGTGCATCCTTTAAAGTAATTGAACGCACCTTCTGCAACTTCCCACTTTGGCTCAAGCCTGTTGCTCCTGCCCTACCCCTACCACCCCTGCGGAAGGGCCTGCCTCTTCCTCTGCCTGTCATTTTTTAAATGACCCTGTGACAAAACTCTTAGTCCCTATACCGCTGAAGGACTGCTGCAGTATAGGTGAGCGGTCAGCAGTGGTGCACGTCAACCCTATCTATTGTGGACCTATAGCGGTCCTTACAGAACAGCAGACTGTACCGCACTCAAGCCTATGTACCGTAGCACCCTATACCAAGTTACCAGTCCTTATAAGAACTTTTGTGGACCAAGCAGGTTGTGTATTAGTGTTTAGCAGACTGTACGTCAGTCCCTATACCGCTGAAGGACTGCTGCAGTATAGGGCAGCGGTCAGCAGTGGTGCACGTCAACCCTATCTATTGTGGACCGATAGCGGTCCTTACAGAACAGCAGACTGTACCGCACTCAAGCCTATGTACCGTAGCACCCTATACCAAGTTACCAGTCCTTATAAGAACTTTTGTGGACCAAGCAGGTTGTGTATTAGTGTTTAGCAGACTGTACGTCAGTCCCTATACCGCTGAAGGACTGCTGCAGTATAGGGCAGCGGTCAGCAGTGGTGCACGTCAACCCTATCTATTGTGGACCGATAGCGGTCCTTACAGAACAGCAGACTGTACCGCACTCAAGCCTATGTACCGTAGCACCCTATACCAAGTTACCAGTCCTTATAAGAACTTTTGTGGAACAAGCAGGTTGTGTATTAGTGTTTAGCAGACTGTACGTCAGTCCCTATACCGCTGAAGGACTGCTGCAGTATAGGGCAGCGGTCAGCAGTGGTGCACGTCAACCCTATCTATTGTGGACCGATAGCGGTCCTTACAGAACAGCAGACTGTACCGCACTCAAGCCTATGTACCGTAGCACCCTATACCAAGTTACCAGTCCTTATAAGAACTTTTGTGGACCAAGCAGGTTGTGTATTAGTGTTTAGCAGACTGTACGTCAGTCCCTATACCGCTGAAGGACTGCTGCAGTATAGGGCAGCGGTCAGCAGTGGTGCACGTCAACCCTATCTATTGTGGACCGATAGCGGTCCTTACAGAACAGCAGACTGTACCGCACTCAAGCCTATGTACCGTAGCACCCTATACCAAGTTACCAGTCCTTATAAGAACTTTTGTGGAACAAGCAGGTTGTGTGTTAGTGATTAGCAGACTGTACGTCAGTCCCTATACCGCTGAAGGACTGCTGCAGTATAGGTGAGCGGTCAGCAGTGGTGCACGTCAACCCTATCTATTGTGGACCGATAGCGGTCCTTACAGAACAGCAGACTGTACCGCACTCAAGCCTATGTACCGTAGCACCCTATACCAAGTTACCAGTCCTTATAAGAACTTTTGTGGACCAAGCAGGTTGTGTATTAGTGTTTAGCAGACTGTACGTCAGTCCCTATACCGCTGAAGGACTGCTGCAGTATAGGGCAGCGGTCAGCAGTGGTGCACGTCAACCCTATCTATTGTGGACCGATAGCGGTCCTTACAGAACAGCAGACTGTACCGCACTCAAGCCTATGTACCGTAGCACCCTATACCAAGTTACCAGTCCTTATAAGAACTTTTGTGGAACAAGCAGGTTGTGTGTTAGTGATTAGCAGACTGTACGTCAGTCCCTATACCGCTGAAGGACTGCTGCAGTATAGGTGAGCGGTCAGCAGTGGTGCACGTCAACCCTATCTATTGTGGACCTATAGCGGTCCTTACAGAACAGCAGACTGTACCGCACTCAAGCCTATGTACCGTAGCACCCTATACCAAGTTACCAGTCCTTATAAGAACTTTTGTGGAACAAGCAGGTTGTGTGTAAGGCCGCGTACACACGGGCGGACTGTTCGCCCAACCTTGTCCGCTGAACAGTGTTTGGGCGGACAGTCCGCTCGTGTGTGGGCTTTCAGCGGACAGTTTCAGCGGACAGTTGGACGGACAAAGTCTTTCGGAAATTCCGAAAAACTGTCCGCTGAAACTGTGTTTGAGCGAACAGTCCGCCCGTGTGTGGGCCTGTCCGCTGTACTTTCGAAATGAGCGGACTGTTCCCGCTCGGAAAGTCCGCCCATTTCGAGCGCGTGTACAGGTAGGCGGGGCCCGCGAAGGAGACGTCGCGGGCTCCGCCGCCTGGAATGGGCTTAAAGGGGAACCCCAACGCCGAAAAAAATCGGCGTGGGGGTTCCCCCCAAGTCCACACCAGACCCTTGTCCGAGCACGCTACCCGGCCGGCCAGGAAAGGGGGGCGAGCGAGCGCGCCCCCCCTCCTGAGCCGTACCAGGCCGCGTGCCCTCAACATGGGGGGGTGCCTTGGGGAAGGGGGGGGCCGCGCGGCCCCCCCACCCCAAAGCACCTTGTCCCCATGTTGATGAGGACAAGGGCCTCTTCCCGACAACCCTGGCCGTTGGTTGTCGGGGTCTGCGGGCGGGGGGCTTATCGGAATCCGGGAGCCCCCTTTAAGAAGGGGGCCCCCGGATACCGGCCCCCCACCCTATGTGAATGAGTATGGGGTACAATGTACCCCTACCCATTCACCTGTGAAATAAAGTACAAATAAAAACACAACACAGGGGGAAAAAATATTTTATTGCACAGCCGGGGGTCTTCCGTCTTCGGGGGTCTTCTCGCCGGACTCCTCCGCTATGTGTGTGTAGCTCTTTTGCCAGCGGAGGAGTCCGGCTTTCTTCCTCCCCGCCGCCGGCCTCTTCTCCCGACTTCGGGGGTCTTGTCCCCCTCTTCGGTTCTTCTGCCGGGCCACCGCGCCTGGTCCGGTGGCCCGGTCTTCTGTCGCCGTCTTCCGTTCTTCTGTCGCCGCCTTCGGTTCTTCTGCCGGGCCACCGCGCCTTCTTGTAGCTCTTTTACAGGCGGTGGCCCGGTCTTCTGTCGCCGTCGCCGCCTTCCGTTCGTGTTCTTCTTCTTGTTCTTCTTGTTCTTCTTGTTCTTCTCCTGGAGATGTTGACTCGACGAGCTCTCCGGCCGGAATGCCGGGGACGCGCTGTGCGGTCACTTATATAGTGACAATGGGGCGGGGTCACATGGTATATGTCACATGGGTTGGTCACATGGGTTGATGTCACATGGGGACTATGACATCGTAAGGGGGCGGGGTCACCATGTGACATCAACCCATGTGACATATACCATGTGACCCCGCCCCATTGTCACTATATAAGTCACAGCGCAGGGCGGCTCTGGCATTCCGGCCGGAGGGAGCGACGTGTCAACATCGCCTGGAGAAGAACAAGAAGAACAAGAAGAAGAACACGAACGGAAGGCGGCGACGGCGACAGAAGACCGGGCCACCGCCTGTAAAAGAGCTACAAGAAGGCGCGGTGGCCCGGCAGAAGAACCGAAGGCGGCGACAGAAGAACGGAAGACGGCGACAGAAGACCGGGCCACCGGACCAGGCGCGGTGGCCCGGCAGAAGAACCGAAGAGGGGGACAAGACCCCCGAAGTCGGGAGAAGAGGCCGGCGGCGGGGAGGAAGAAAGCCGGACTCCTCCGCTGGCAAAAGAGCTACACACACATAGCGGAGGAGTCCGGCGAGAAGACCCCCGAAGACGGAAGACCCCCGGCTGTGCAATAAAATATTTTTTCCCCCTGTGTTGTGTTTTTATTTGTACTTTATTTCACAGGTGAATGGGTAGGGGTACATTGTACCCCATACTCATTCACATAGGGTGGGGGGCCGGTATCCGGGGGCCCCCTTCTTAAAGGGGGCTCCCGGATTCCGATAAGCCCCCCGCCCGCAGACCCCGACAACCAACGGCCAGGGTTGTCGGGAAGAGGCCCTTGTCCTCATCAACATGGGGACAAGGTGCTTTGGGGTGGGGGGGCCGCGCGGCCCCCCCCTTCCCCAAGGCACCCCCCCATGTTGAGGGCACGCGGCCTGGTACGGCTCAGGAGGGGGGGCGCGCTCGCTCGCCCCCCTTTCCTGGCCGGCCGGGTAGCGTGCTCGGACAAGGGTCTGGTGTGGACTTGGGGGGAACCCCCACGCCGATTTTTTTCGGCGTTGGGGTTCCCCTTTAAGCCCATTCCAGGCGGCGGAGCCCGCGACGTCTCCTTCGCGGGCCCCGCCTACCTGTACACGCGCTCGAAATGGGCGGATTTGCCTCCTCCTTACGTGGGCGAGTCCGTTCATTTCAAAAGTTGAGCGAACTGTTTGCCCAACCTTGTTCGTCAAACAGTCCGCTCGTGTGTGGGCAAGTCCGCTCATGCAAATTTTGAGCGGACTGTTTGACAAACTGTTTGCCGAACAAGGTTGGGCGAACAGTCCGCGCGTGTGTACGCGGCCTTAGTGATTAGCAGACTGTACGTCAGTCCCTATACCGCTGAAGGACTGCTGCAGTATAGGTGAGCGGTCAGCAGTGGTGCACGTCAACCCTATCTATTGTGGACCGATAGCGGTCCTTACAGAACAGCAGACTGTACCGCACTCAAGCCTATGTACCGTAGCACCCTATACCAAGTTACCAGTCCTTATAAGAACTTTTGTGGACCAAGCAGGTTGTGTATTAGTGTTTAGCAGACTGTACGTCAGTCCCTATACCGCTGAAGGACTGCTGCAGTATAGGGCAGCGGTCAGCAGTGGTGCACGTCAACCCTATCTATTGTGGACCGATAGCGGTCCTTACAGAACAGCAGACTGTACCGCACTCAAGCCTATGTACCGTAGCACCCTATACCAAGTTACCAGTCCTTATAAGAACTTTTGTGGAACAAGCAGGTTGTGTGTTAGTGATTAGCAGACTGTACGTCAGTCCCTATACCGCTGAAGGACTGCTGCAGTATAGGTGAGCGGTCAGCAGTGGTGCACGTCAACCCTATCTATTGTGGACCTATAGCGGTCCTTACAGAACAGCAGACTGTACCGCACTCAAGCCTATGTACCGTAGCACCCTATACCAAGTTACCAGTCCTTATAAGAACTTTTGTGGACCAAGCAGGTTGTGTATTAGTGTTTAGCAGACTGTACGTCAGTCCCTATACCGCTGAAGGACTGCTGCAGTATAGGGCAGCGGTCAGCAGTGGTGCACGTCAACCCTATCTATTGTGGACCGATAGCGGTCCTTACAGAACAGCAGACTGTACCGCACTCAAGCCTATGTACCGTAGCACCCTATACCAAGTTACCAGTCCTTATAAGAACTTTTGTGGACCAAGCAGGTTGTGTATTAGTGTTTAGCAGACTGTACGTCAGTCCCTATACCGCTGAAGGACTGCTGCAGTATAGGGCAGCGGTCAGCAGTGGTGCACGTCAACCCTATCTATTGTGGACCGATAGCGGTCCTTACAGAACAGCAGACTGTACCGCACTCAAGCCTATGTACCGTAGCACCCTATACCAAGTTACCAGTCCTTATAAGAACTTTTGTGGAACAAGCAGGTTGTGTGTTAGTGATTAGCAGACTGTACGTCAGTCCCTATACCGCTGAAGGACTGCTGCAGTATAGGTGAGCGGTCAGCAGTGGTGCACGTCAACCCTATCTATTGTGGACCTATAGCGGTCCTTACAGAACAGCAGACTGTACCGCACTCAAGCCTATGTACCGTAGCACCCTATACCAAGTTACCAGTCCTTATAAGAACTTTTGTGGACCAAGCAGGTTGTGTATTAGTGTTTAGCAGACTGTACGTCAGTCCCTATACCGCTGAAGGACTGCTGCAGTATAGGGCAGCGGTCAGCAGTGGTGCACGTCAACCCTATCTATTGTGGACCGATAGCGGTCCTTACAGAACAGCAGACTGTACCGCACTCAAGCCTATGTACCGTAGCACCCTATACCAAGTTACCAGTCCTTATAAGAACTTTTGTGGAACAAGCAGGTTGTGTGTTAGTGATTAGCAGACTGTACGTCAGTCCCTATACCGCTGAAGGACTGCTGCAGTATAGGGCAGCGGTCAGCAGTGGTGCACGTCAACCCTATCTATTGTGGACCGATAGCGGTCCTTACAGAACAGCAGACTGTACCGCACTCAAGCCTATGTACCGTAGCACCCTATACCAAGTTACCAGTCCTTATAAGAACTTTTGTGGAACAAGTGAGTTGTGAATGTTTAGCAGACTGCAGCAGAAGGGCAGCAGTCAAGTATAATATCCTTTCTATATTTGGAAGAAAGAATATTATACATGTACAAGCCTATTACTGTACCACTGATACCAGTCCTGAAAAGAACCTTTGTGGAACTAATAATAACAGCAAGTCTTTAAAATTACCCTCACTGCCTGACAACACTGCTTCCTTCCTGTCCCTATACAAATTGGCAAAAAAAGAGAACGATTAGTGGTTACTGGAACAGCTCTTTTGTGGACCTTGATAGTAACAGCTAATGATGATGATGATGATGATGATGATGAAAGACTAATCTGGCTGTCCCTGTAGCATACACCGTCCTTTCCCTTTCTCTAAACTAACAAAAGACACTCAGGCTGCTGCAAGAATCAGCAGCACAGCAAACCTATCAACACCTAACACCTATACCAGTCCTGAAAAGAACTTTTGTGTACCAAATAGCTAGTGGTTTATCTCTCCCTACTCCACACAGGAACCTGTCCCTATCGTAACAGAAGAAAGAATGTAAAATGGCCACCGGATCGGGTGTATTTATAGGTTAGGGGGAATGTCCAAGTGTCCATGTGCTGTCATGTCTCAATTGGCTGTCCTGTATCACATGATAAACGTGTCACCAAAGGTTAAAGTTCTTGTATACATTAAACACGTAAGTCCGCCGCGGCGAACGACGGAAAAAGGCGTTCGAACGTGCGGACCGCGAATGTCGGAAATTCGCCGCGAAACGACCGCCGGGCGAAACGTTCGTCCATCACTACGGACGTGTTCACGGGATCTAAAGCTCTGGTAAGCGGCCCCTCTTCTCACTGGTGGAGGATTGTTTTTGAAAAAAATTTTTTTTGTTTTATATACACGCATTTGTGGATATTTTTGCACCTTAATGTCAAGTTTGAAGAACCAATATTAATCTTGGGACTATAAAAAAAAAATATTTTTTTCTTCATCACATATGAACTTTTTATGGTTTTTTGAATATTATTTTAGTTAATACTATTCGTTTAAATCTAGCACACATTATAACCCTTTTTTTGTGTCAATCTACATTAATTATTGTGGGGGTTTTCTTTGTAATATTCACATCAATGTTATTTTAGGTCTAGTATACACTTTATTCACTTTATGACAATACGTTAGTATTCATGTATACTATTCACTAATCACATTTTTTTGTCAATTTAATATTGTTTTTACGTCTATTGGTATAGGTTGATTAGGTTTTTTGGTGTTTGATTATTTTCTAGTTTCATTGTTTTTAGCGCAGCTCATTTTGTTCACCTATTTAATTAAGAATATATACTTTTTATATTTTACAGTTTATTTCATGTTATTGCTGTTAAATGGATGCTTTTTTCATATTTCTAAAACTTATATTAAGTCTAAATTTCAAGCTGAACTGATACATTTTGAGGTGCAATAGATAGCAATCTATCTAAAACCACAAGAGAGTTCTACACTACACACATATGTTTCCTCTCTTATTTCATTAGGTAAAAGTGTATTGTCTTAATGGGTTAAAGTGTGCCAGATTTCCAATTATGCCTGAACTGGAGGTTCTGTAATCCTTGTTGTATACCACTGTCTATCCTTAAGCCAATCATAGGCAGTGCGATTTTCTTTACGATGGATCAACTTAGGTACAATCAGCCTGCCCATACATGGTTCAAATCGTGGCCGGTTCCTGCTGAACAAGCTGAAATTAGAACCACCTATGGTTGGCTTTTAACTGGCCATATGTGACTCAAAGCATTTAAATGGGTGCGCCCCCTCTGTCTGTTTTCTCACGACTCAAATTCCAGCTGATTAGAGGCAGGGCCTAATTTAAGTACCTTGAGTTGGGGGTAACCAGCCACACAGTTCATATAAAGCAGAGTATTCTTTATCTGAATTCTTGTTATTATGGAATACACCCAGGTAAATAGTCTTTGGCACAAATCTGCAAGTTTGTACAGAATATGCAAAGCAATGTATAGTAATGGATTCATCAACTGCATTACCAAAGGACAGCTTATCAACAATAGTGATGGACGAACTTCCGACGGGACGTTTTGCGAACGCGGCCGATAGTTTGCGAACCGTAACGTTCGCGGCAGGCCCCATTGACTTCAATGGGAGGCGAACTTTGCAAACCTACAGGTCAAATTTGCAGCCACAAAATAATTACTAGCTGTGCAAACATAGTCCCACCACATGGCCAATGACAAACACATGTATGAGGTGAATCTGGGATCGACAACTACAAGCATTCTTTTTTTATATGTGAAATTGTTGTGACAATTCAGGACTGTGGAGCGCATGAAGGCAATGGAGGAGAGGGAAGGTCAGGGTAGGCAAAGAAGAGGGTGTAGGAGATGACATACAGCAATGACACCTGCACCGTGATCAAGTGATCTGACACCAGCACCGTGATAGAGAGTGCTGACATCAGCAGCATGACATACAGCAATGACACCTGCACCGTGATAGAGTGATCTGACACCAGCACCGTGATAGACAGCACTGACATCAGCAGCGTGACATAAAGCACTGACACCAGCACCGTGATATACAGCACTGACACCAGCACCGTGATAGAGAGCACTGACATCAGCAGCGTGACATAAAGCACTCACACCAGCGCCGTGATATACAGCACTGACACCTGCACCGTAAGCAGCCCCAGGAGGAAGTCAGCATAGCACAGGGATGGTGGGAGCCCCTCATAATGAGCATAGCACAGGGATGGTGGGAGCCCCTCATAATAAGCAGCCCCAGGAGGAAGTCAGCACAGCACAGGGATGGTGGGAGCCCCTCATAATGAGCATAGCACAGGGATGGTGGGAGCCCCTCATAATAAGCAGCCCCAGGAGGATGTCAGCATAGCACAGGGATGGTGGGAGCCCCTCATAATAAGCAGCCCCAGGAGGAAGTCATCACATAACAGGGATGGTGGAAGCCCCTCATAATGAGCATAGCACAGGGATGGTGGGAGCCCCTCATAATATGCACAGCAGAGGTACAACCCCAGGAGGAAGTCAGCACAGCACAGGGATGGTGGGAGCCCCTCATAATGAGCATAGCACAGGGATGGTGGGAGCCCCTCATAATATGCACAGCAGAGGTACAGCCCCAGGAGGAAGTCAGCACAGCACAGGGATGGTGGGAGCCCCTCATAATAAGCAGCCCCAGTAGAAATATGACACCGCTCAACCTCTTCAAACAGGAGGGTACGGGCATATAGTACGGTGTGGACAAGGAAATGAGCCAAATGAAGAAAGAAGGTCTGTGTGCTCGATTAAAAAAATCGTTTATAGACATATACATGGTCTACTGGTCACATGTGTTGAATTCCTCCGAGATCCATGCCTCATTCATTTTTAGAAATGTGAGGTAGTTAACACTGTCATGAGCTAGGCGAGTACATTTTGTGTTTGTACCGGGGGTCTAAGTACATTGCCACCCAGTACTGGTCCTTGACCCTTATGCTTTTTATACGGGGGTCCCTATTAAAACACTGGAGCATGAAGGCCCCCATTTGCACTAAACTGGAAGCGGTGTGGTGGCCTGGCAGAGTTCATACAGGTAGACGTTAACTGCACGTTTCTGCTGGAGCAGCCTATCAAGCATATAGAAGGTTGAGTTCCATCGCGTCGGGCAATCGCAAATAAGACTGTGTCGATGAAGATTGTGTCGCCGCTGAATGTCAGCAAGGCGAGCCATGGCCGTGTAAAATCTTCTGAAATGGGCCGAGATTTTCCTTGCCTGCCGCAATATGTCCTGGACCCCAGGGTATTTGACAAAGAATCGCTGCATGACCAAGTTTAAGACGTGTGCCATGCATGGCACGTGCGTCATTTTGCCCTGTTTCAATGCGCTAAGCATATTGGCACCGTTGTCACACACCACTTTACCAACTGTCAAATTGAGCGGGGTTAGCCACTGATCTGCCTGTAAACGCAAAGCTGAATGGAGTGCCGGGCCAGTGTGGCTCTTGGCTTCCAGGCACAACAGACGCAGCACGGCATGGCAACGTCTCACCTGGCATGTCGAATAGGTTCTGGGGAGCTTGGGCGGCGCAGCGGAAGAGACGCTAGCAGCGGAAAAGGAGGAGTCAGCCGAGGAGGAGAGGGAGGAGGATGGAGTAGGAGGAGGAGGTGGAGAAGAAGAGCCAGGCCTGCATGCAATCCGTGGCGGTAAAACCAAATCTACACGGGTGCCACAGGTTACATGCTTGACGGCCGTCAGAAGGTTCACCCAGTGGGCAGTAAAAGTGATATACTTTCCCTGCCCGTGTTTGCTAGACCACGTGTCTGTGGTCAGATGTATCTTGGCACCAACACTGTGTGCCAGAGATACATTCACTTGCCGCTGAACATGGTCATATAGCTCTGGGATGCCCTTCTCTGAGAAATACTTCCTTCCTGGGACCTTCCATTGTGGTGTTCCAATGGCCACAAATTTGCGAAAGGCCTCTGAGTCCACCAGTTTATATGGCAATAGTTGGCGGGCTATCAGTTCTGACAAGCCAGCCCGTCAACCGTTGGGCAAGAGGGTTATCCGGCGTCATCATTTTTTTACGCTCGAACATTAGGCACACGGAAGCCTGCCGTTTTGCAGAAAAACGTGAGCTTGGCGTGATGGAAGGTGGAGTGGAGGACAATTGTGAGGAGAGAGGAGAAGGAGAAGTAGAAGACGAGGCTGGACGGTGAGAGCCTGGAGTGTGGCTTTGTGTGTTCCATTGCTCCCACTGGGCTCGGTGATGGCTGCTCATGTGCCTTCTTAAGGCGGTTATCCCTAGGTGAGTGTTGGGCTCACCGCGACTAATGCATTGACTGCAAAGATTGCAGATGGCAACGCTATTGTCAGCAGCGGACACGTTAAAAAAAGTCCACACTGCGGAGCCATGTGCCCGCGTCCTGGGAGCGCCAGATGTGACCATACATGGTCGATGACTCGCTCTTAATATATTAGCAGTCTGCTTTGTCCCTCCTGTGCAATGTAAGTTATTCCTGCTTCTCCTCCCTATCTGCTGGTCCATATCTCCCTCTGAACTCCCCTCCTCTTCCTCTCTTGTGGGCACCCACGTGACATCACTAGACACGTCATCATCAACGTCACCTTCCCCTCCACTATAAGTAGAGATCTCGGAGTAGGCAGCAACACCGGGGACCAACCTCCTCCTTGGGCTGATCTGGGTACTGTCGCCAGACTGCTGAGTGGCGGTTGTTGCTACCTCCTCTTCCTGATCCAATGCCAAGAGTGGCTGCGCATCAGAAATGTCTTGATATGGATCGGAAAATAATTCCTGTCACTCAAGCGGAAGGTATGTGGTGGTGGTGGTGTTGTTGGTGGTAGTGTCTTTTGGGGTGCACATAGCAGAGAGTGAAGAAGAGGGTGCAGATCGAGAGGATGAGGAGAGTGCAGAAGAGTAAGGCTGAGTGAGCCACTCAACCAAGTCTGGTGCGTCCTTTAAAGTAATTGAACGCACCTTCTGCAACTTCCCACTTTGGCTCAAGCCTGTTATTCCTGCCCTACCCCTACCACCCCTGCGGAAGGGCCTGCCTCTTCCTCTGCCTGTCATATTTTAAATGACCCTGTGACAAAACTCTCAGTCCCTATACTGATAAAGGACTGCTGCAGAATAGGGCAGCAGTCAGCAGTAGTGCACCTCAACCCTATATATTGTGGACCTATACCAGTCCTTAACCACTTTCAGACCGGACCATTTTGCTGGTAAATGACCAGAGGTCTTTTTACACTTTGGCACTGCGCTGCTTTAACTGGTAATTGCGCGGTCATGCAATGTTGTACCCAAACAAAATTTGCGTCCTTTTCTTCCCACAAATAGAGCTTTCTTTTGATGGTATTTGATTGCCTCTGCGATTTTTATTTTTTGCGATATAAACGTAAAAAGACCGCAAATTTTGAAAAAAAATGATATTTTCTACTTTTTGTTATTAGAAAAATCCAATAAACTCAATTTTAGTCATACATTTAGGCCAAAATGTATTCAGCCACATGTCTTTGGTAAAAAAAAAGTCAATAATTGTATATTTATTGGTTTGCGCAAAAGTTGTCACATCTACAAACTAAGGTACGTTTTCTGGAATTTACGCAGCTTTTAGTTTACGACTGCCTATCTCATTTCTTGAGGTGCTAAAATGGCAGGGCAGTACAAAACCCCCCCAAATGACCCCATTTTGGAAAGTAGACCCCCTAAGGAAATTGATAAGAGGCATGTTGAGCCCATTGAATATTTTATTTTTTTGCCTCAAGCGATTGAATAATGACAAAAAAAAAATTTTTTTTTTTTTTTTACACAAAGTTGTCACTAAATGATATATTGCTCACACATGCTATGGGCGTATGTGAAATGACACCCCAAAATAAATTCTGCTGCTTCTCCTGAGTATGGGGATACCACATATGTGGGACTTTTTGGGAGCCTAGCCGCGTACGGGGCCCCGAAAACCAAGCACCGCCTTCAGGCTTTCTAAGGGCGTAAATTTTTGAGTTCACTTCTCACTACCTATTACAGTTTTGAAGGCCATAAAATGCCAAGATGGCACAAAACCCCCACAAATGACCCCATTTTAGAAAGTAGACACCCCAAGCTATTTGCTGAGAGGCATGTTGAGTTCATGGAATATTTTATATTTTGCCACAAGTTGCGGGAAAATTACAAACTTTTTTTTTTTTTTTTTTTTTTTCACAAAGTTGTCACTAAATGATATATTGCTCACGCATGCCATGGGCATATGTGAAATGACACCCCAAAATAAATTCTGCTGCTTCTCCTGATTACGGGGATACCACATATGTGGGACTTTTTGGGAGCCTAGCCGCGTACGGGGCCCCGAAAACCAAGCACCGCCTTCAGGCTTTCTAAGGGCGTAAATTTTTGAGTTCACTTCTCACTACCTATTACAGTTTTGAAGGCCATAAAATGCCAAGATGGCACAAAACCCCCACAAATGACCCCATTTTAGAAAGTAGACACCCCAAGCTATTTGCTGAGAGGCATGTTGAGTCCATGGAATATTTTATATTTTGCCAAAAGTTGCGGGAAAATTACAAACTTTTTTTTTTTTTTTTTCACAAAGTTGTCACTAAATGATATATTGCTCACGCATGCCATGGGCATATGTGAAATGACACCCCAAAATAAATTCTGCTGCTTCTCCTGAGTACGGGGATACCACATATGTGGGACTTTTTGGGAGCCTAGCCGCGTACGGGGCCCCGAAAACCAAGCACCGCCTTCAGGCTTTCTAAGGGCGTTACAGTTTTGAAGGCCATAAAATGCCAAGATGGCACAAACCCCCCCCAAATGACCCCATTTTGGAAAGTAGACACCCCTAAATTTAGGGGTACACTAGTGAGACTAGGTAATAAATGGCGGGTGCCCTGAAACTATAAAAAAATAACTAACCAACCAGCGTCACCTGTAACAGTTATATGGTGATCACTGGTGAAAGGGTTAACTAGGGGGCAATTAGGGGGCTTTATGCGGTAGTATATGGGGGTCCCTGGCGCTATAAAAAGCTGCAGCGAACCTAAATACCTACCTGCCTAACTAGCGTCACCTGTGACACTAATACAGCGATCAGAAAAACGATCGCTTATTAGGCTGGGTTCACACTGGAGCGATGCGGGAACGCCACGAATGCGCGGCGGGTTCCCGCATCGCATGCCTACCGGCGGCAGTTCACACTGCCCTATGCGAACTGCTGGGAGTGTCAGTGAAATGTTACTGACACCCCCAGATCAGTTCGCATATCGCAGTGCGATCTGCAAACTCGGATCGCATGGTGTGAACACCCATGCGATCCGATTCTGCTGCGGGCCAAAAAAAGGGTCCCGTGCGAATTTGCGGCGGGTGCGGCGATTGGCTGAACTCGAATCGCACAGAGATCGGATGTGATTTGCACTGCAGTGCGGTGCGAATCACATCCGTTCTCATAAACCGCTGCAATGTGAACCCAGCCTTAGTGACACTGGCGATGGGGGGTGATCACGGGGTTAAACCTTTATTGGGGGGGTTAGGGGGGTACCTTAGAACTAAAGGGGGCTAACCCTAACTGCCCTAACAGTTATTAGTCACAAATGACACCCGCCGGGTGATCAGGGGGTTAAACCTTTATTAGGTAATAAATGGCGGGTGCCCTGAAACTATAAAAAAATAACTAACCAACCAGCGTCACCTGTAACAGTTATATGGTGATCACTGGTGAAAGGGTTAACTAGGGGGCAATCAGGGGGCTTTATGCGGTAGTATATGGGGGTCCCTGGCGCTATAAAAAGCTGCGGCGAACCTAAATACCTACCTGCCTAACTAGCGTCACCTGTGACACTAATACGGCGATCAGAAAAATGATCGCTTATTAGGCTGGGTTCACACTGGAGCGATGCGGAAATGCCGCGAATCTGCGGCGGATTCCCGCATCGCATGCCTCCCGGCGGCAGTTCACACTGCCCTATGCGAACTGCTGGGAGTGTCAGTGAAATGTTACTGACACCCCCAGATCAGTTCGCATATCGCAGTGCGATCTGCAAACTCGGATCGCATGGTGTGAACACCCATGCGATCCGATTCTGCTGCGGGCCAAAAAAAGGGTCCCGTGCGAATTTGCGGCGGGTGTGGCGGGTGCGGCGAATGGCTGAACTCGAATCGCACAGAGATCGGATGTGATTTGCACTGCAGTGCGGTGCGAATCACATTCGTTCTCATAAACCGCTGCAATGTGAACCCAGCCTTAGTGACACTGGCGACGGGGGGTGATCACGGGGTTAAACCTTTATTGGGGGGGTTAGGGGGTACATTAGAACTAAAGGGGGCTAACTCTAACTGCCCTAACAGTTATTACAGTCACAAATGACACCAATGCAAAAAAAAAAAAAAAAATGACATTGGTGTCACTGTGACTGGGGGGCAGGGGTAATTGGGGGGGGTGATCGGTGGGTAAAGGGGGGGTGTGAGTGTGCCTGGCATGTTCTACTGTGTGTGTAGAGTGTTGGTGCAACTCACCGATCCGCTCTCCTCCGTGTCGGAACGGAAAATACCGACACGGAGGAGAGAATACATCACTTCCTCTCCTGTGTTTACATTACAGGAGAGGAAGTGATGTCACGCTGCCATTTCATTCGTCGGGAGCGATCGCGAGGGGGTGGCCATGAATGAATGGCCGTCCCCTCGTCCGGGATCGCTCCCGAACCAATACCGACCGCCGCAGGCACCGGGTGGGGGCCCGATCGGGCCCCCGACCCGCGGGAGGCAAGGGACGTACATGTATGTCCTTATGCCTGCCCGTGCCATTCTACCGACGTACATCAGCGTACGGCGGTCGGCAACTGGTTAAGGAATAGCAGACTGTACCTCACTCAAACCTATGTACTGTAGTAACCTATACCTTACCAGTCCTTATAAAGACCTTTGTGGAACTAGTAGGTTGTGAATGATTAGCAGACTGTACCTCAGTCCCTATACTCATAATGGACTGCTGCAGTATAGGGCAGCAGTCAGCAGTAGTGCACCTCAACCCTATATATTGTGAACCTATACCAGTCCTTAAGGAATAGCAGACTGTACCTCACTCAAACCTATGTACTGTAGTACCCTATACCTTACCAGTCCTTATAAGGACCTTTGTGGAACTAGTAGGTTGTGAATGATTAGCAGACTGTACCTCAGTCCCTATAGTGATAAAGGACTACTGCAGCAGAAGGGCAGCAGTCAGCAGTAGTGCACCTCAACCCTATATATTGTGGACCTATACCAGTCCTTAAGGAATAGCAGACTGTACCTCACTCAACCCTATGTACTGTAGTACCCTATACCTTACCAGTCCTTATAAGGACCTTTGTGGAACTAGTAGGTTGTGAATGATTAGCAGACTGTACCTCAGTCCCTATACTGATAAAGGACTACTGCAGAAGAAGGGCAGCAGTCAGCAGTAGTGCACCTCAACCCTATATATTGTGTTCCTATACCAGTCCTTAAGGAATAGCAGACTGTACCTCACTCAACCATATGTACTGTAGTACCCTATACCTTACCAGTCCTTATAAGGACCTTTGTGGAACTAGTAGGTTGTGAATGATTAGCAGACTGTACCTCAGTCCCTATACTGATAAAGGACTACTGCAGCAGAAGGGCAGCAGTCAGCAGTAGTGCACCTCAACCCTATATATTGTGGACCTATACCAGTCCTTAAGAAATAGCAGACTGTACCTCACTCAACCCTATGTACTGTAGTACCCTATACCTTATCAGTCCTTATAAAGACCTTTGTGGAACTAGTAGGTTGTGAATGATTAGCAGACTGTACCTCAGTCCCTATACTGATAAAGGACTACTGCAGAAGAAGGGCAGCAGTCAGCAGTAGTGCACCTCAACCCTATATATTGTGGACCTATACCAGTCCTTAAGGAATAGCAGACTGTACCTCACTCAACCCTATGTACTGTAGTACCCTATATCTTACCAGTCCTTATAAGGACCTTTGTGGAACTAGTAGGTTGTGAATGATTAGCAAACTGTACCTCAGTCCCTATACTGATAAAGGACTACTGCAGCAGAAGGGCAGCAGTCAGCAGTAGTGCATCTCAACCCTATATATTGTGGACCTATACCAGTCCTTAAGGAATAGCAGACTGTACCTCGCTCAACCCTATGTACTGTAGTACCCTATACCTTACCAGTCCTTATAAAGACCTTTGTGGAACTAGTAGGTTGTGAATGATTAGCAGACTGTACCTCAGTCCCTATACTGATAAAGGACTACTGCAGCAGAAGGGCAGCAGTCAGCAGTAGTGCACCTCAACCCTATATATTGTGGACCTATACCAGTCCTTAAGGAATAGCAGACTGTACCTCACTCAACCCTATGTACTGTAGTACCCTATACCTTACCAGTCCTTATAAGGACCTTTGTGGAACTAGTAGGTTGTGAATGATTAGCAGACTATACCTCAGTCCCTATAGTGATAAAGGACTACTGCAGCAGAAGGGCAGCAGTCAGCAGTAGTGCACCTCAACCCTATATATTGTGGACCTATACCAGTCCTTAAGGAATAGCAGACTGTACCTCACTCAACCCTATGTACTGTAGTACCCTATACCTTACCAGTCCTTATAAGGACCTTTGTGGAACTAGTAGGTTGTAAATGATTAGCAGACTGTACCTCAGTCCCTATAGTGATAAAGGACTACTGCAGCAGAAGGGCAGCAGTCAGCAGTAGTACACCTCAACCCTATATATTGTGGACCTATACCAGTCCTTAAGGAATAGCAGACTGTACCTCACTCAACCCTATGTACTGTAGTACCCTATACCTTACCAGTCCTTATAAAGACCTTTGTGGAACTAGTAGGTTGTGAATGATTAGCAGACTGTACCTCAGTCCCTATACTCATAAAGGACTACTGCAGCAGAAGGGCACCAGTCAAGTATAATATTCTTTCTATATTTGGAAGAAAGAATATTATACGTGTACAAGCCTATTACCATACCAGTCCTGAAAATAACCTTTGTGGACCTAATAGTAACAGCTACTGATTAAACTGACTGTCCCTCACTGCCTCACACAGCTTCCTGCCTGTCCCTATTTAAACTGACAAAACACAGGCTGCTGGAACAATAACTTGAACAGCACTCAAAACTATATCCTGTACTACTTTACCATACCAGTCCTTAAAAGGACTTTTGTGGACCTAATAGTAACAGCTAATGATTAAACTGACTGTCCCTACTGCACACAGCGTCCTGTCCCTCTCTTTACACTGACAAAAGACAGGCTGCTGCAACAATCACTAGCATAGCAGTGGCTCAAACCTATATCCTGAACTACACCTAACACCTATACCATACCAGTACTGAAAATAACTTTTGTGGACCTAATAGCTAGCGATTTGGGTCACTGAAGTCTCTCCCTGCTCCACACAGCAACCTCTCCCTATAGTGACATACGAAAGAATGTAAAATGGCCGCCAGATCGGGTCTATTTATAAGTTAGGGGGAATGTCCAAGTGTCCATGTGATGTAATGTCTCAATTGGCTGTCCTGTACCCCATGATGGATGTGTCATCATAGGTCAAAATTATTTTACACAGTAAACACGGAAGTCTGCCGGGTGAACGGCGGCAATAGTCCGCCGATCGGGCGGACGGCGAACAGCCGAAATTTGCAGCAAAACGACCGCCGGGCGAACCGTTCGGCCATCCCTAATCAACAATAACCAGGTAGCCTGCCCTGAGCTGTCCCTACTCCACAGAAACCTTTACCTATACTGTACACTCTCCCTCACAAAAGGGTCCTGTTCCTGACCATATACTCACCAGAGGCATGCTAAAGTGATGTGGTTCCTCTTAATTAAATGGTTCCTTCACTCAAAATGGGAGCAAAAGTCTGCGGAGAGTCCAATCAGACCACTTCTACTGGAGGGTATGAGGAATTTGATTATAGTGATGGCTGTTTAATCCCAAATAAGGAGTACAATAGCAAACTTAGAGAAATGGTCCACAAACAACAGAACATACAGGTACCAAGAAGTGGCTAAAGTTAGTAAATCCATGGTTACCAGTTTATATGGCTCTGGACTCTGATATAGAGATTTCCAAAGGCATAGTTTTTCCAGGAGCCCTTTATGAAGGATACAGTTTTGACATTCTTTACAAACATTGTGCTGATCATGAGGTTCCATACGCTCCACTCCAAAATGTACAGTTATATTATGGATCACTTGACAAATCCCCATGGCAACAAACTGTGGGATCACCAACTGAAATATCTCTCTTTGTTCTGATGGAATATAAGTTCTCCTGTATAGCAGTTTGTCTCATATTTATCATTTGCCACTGAACTTACATGGAGGATCTGTGTCAGGGTCCTTCCGTAGAGGATTGCTGCCTTTCAAAACTTGACCTAACTCCTACTTTACAGCGGAAACTTTCTGCCACATGGAAGAGAGAGCCTCAGCCAGCCCTTGAACATCCACAGATGCTGCAGCTGTCTGAATACAATTGACAGAGGAGATTCCTCCATCCACCGTATTTAATGTGTATAAGGGAATCAATTTGATTTCTTTTGCTCAGCCAGCTAGTTTTACTGGCTAGCTTTAACATACTCACTAGTTCTGTAACATCTGCTGTCATTTGTTTTGCTAATATTGAAAGGGCAAGTGTCATTTTTAGATAATTGCATTACCTCATTAGAACTGTAAGTTCCTTTTTGCAAAAACTGTTCTTTATCCAAGAGAATGAAATATACAGATTTCAGACCCGTAATACAGTTTGACATGTAATGTTTTATCTCTCATAGGATATGGAAACAAGGCTAAGCAACTCAACTAAGCACGAAAAAAATAAGCCTCATAAGTAAAAATTAGACATTTTGGCTGTAGCAGGGGGCAGTTTGTTTGCTGAAGGGCTTTAGAGAGGTACAGTAATGAGTATCTGCAGGCAACAGTGAAGCATGGTGGAAGTATTTTGCAAGTTTGGGGCTGAATTTCTGCAAATGTGTTGGAGATTTGGTTAGGATCAATGGTGTCCTCAGAGCTGAGCTATACGGACATATATGTATGGAAATGTATCCAGTTCCACAGGGACTGGCCAAGTTTTGATCCATGTATGGGCAGGCTGATTGTACCCAAGTTCATTGATCGATCAACTTGGGTACAACCAGCACATCAGATTTTTCTACATACGGTTACTACCAGCAGCTATAGCTACAGCATTGTATTCTGCTGGCTGGAATTGCTCCCTGCTTACAGAATACAATAGCGCAGCAGGAGGCATTCCCCCATCAACTCTGACTAAGTTGGGTGAGTCAAGTGTTTTTTTTTTTGAACTTCCACCTGTGTTGGAAGGGAAGAAAATCATATCATCTATGGCCAGCCTTATCCATCATGCTATACCATCAGGAAAGTGTGTGATCGGCCTCAAATTTATTCTGCAGGAGGACAATGACCCCAAACATACAGCCAATGTCATTAAAATTCTTCAGTGCATGTAAAGAAGAACAAGCAGTTCTGGAAGTGATAACTGGCCCCTGCAGAGCCCTGATTTCAACATCATCGTGTCTTTTTTTTATTACATGAAGAGGTAGAAGGATTTGAGGAAGCCTACGTCCACAGAACAACTGTGGTTAGTTCTTCAAGATGTTTGGAACCACCTACCAGCTGAGTTCCTTCAAAAACTAAGTGTCCATAGAAGAGTTGATGCTGTTTTGAAGGCAAAATGGTGAAACACACCAAATATTGATTTGATTTGGATTTCTATTCTGTTATTTTCTTTTCCATTTAGTTAATAGATATAAAACGAACTATTAACACTTCTATTTCTGAAAGCATTCTTAATGTACAGCATTTTTTTAAGCTTGTCTAAAACTTTTCCACAGTACTGTATGTAGCACTGACCCCCGAAGGAACTGTTGGTTTAATTGGGCTTACCGTTACCTTCTGGACCTCGTGTGCGTCTAGGGGTTTCCCGTGGTAGATAGCCCAAAGAATTGCAAAAATTGACACTGAATCCTCTTTTTGGGATATTTATTGCAAAAGATAACACAGTTTATCAATGAAGGGTAGAGGGTTAGGAAAGGTAGGTCAGGTACTTTTGGAATTGCAATGAATAGGAAGTCTCTCACAATAGAAATCAAGAGAACTGCTGTTTCACAACTGGATTCTCACGACTACTGGATATGCCTCCTCTCACTAAGCGTAGCAGCCAATAGAATGTTAAGTAAAGCAAAAGTCTCTGCCACAGACTTGAATGTAGAACATTGGAAAAAAGTCTCTGCCACAGACCTGGATGTAACTGAGGGATATAGATAAATTTAGAGAGCTATCATATGGTACCAGTATCTTGCAGCCGGTCCGACGATACCGTATGAGTGTAGATCGACTTAATTTCCTTCAAATAAGCCTCCAGCCTCTTTCAGAGAAGCCAGCCTTATGCAAGGCCTTCTCCCGAAGAGTCCTCTCCTGGGTGCGTCTCCAGTTGCTGGGCCTCTCCTCAGGCGAGACGGCACCAGACCACCTTTGAATCCTCCTCTCAGTTACTTTGCCTCGGGCTATCCAGCCCAGAGACTTGGAATTTGGTGGATCCACACCCCAGGCTATGAGGGCCATGGGGGCTGGTCAGGAGGACCAGGACCAAGCCGACAGAAGGATCTTCTGGACTGGAACACAGAAGCATGTGATGTCAGTACCTTACATACCCTCTCCCAGAATGAACAGCAGGGTGACACTCCCACTGGGCTGGTTCCGAGAAAGAATGGCACTCAATACGCCTAGCTAAACTGCTTTCTCACACTTGCCAGGGGTGACAGCGACACCTGTGGCCAAGGAGAACCCAGTGCAATCCAGCTAGACTAGTACTGAAACCATAATTTGGCATAATTAACCCTAAAACCCAACTATGGTTTTAGGAACATTAAATTGAAAAAAACACATAGCACGTGCTTGTCAGGAGCCGGCGCTACATGTATATAGTTGACAGACTGGGGTTTATTTACTAAAGCTGGAGAGTGCAAAATCAGTTCCAGTTCTATATACAAACCAGCTCCCAGTTTGTGTTACCAAATCTGAAGTTAGAAGCTGATTGGTTTCTATGCAGAAGTGAGCCTGATTTTGCACTCTCCAGCTTTAGTAAATAAACTCCATAGTGTCTAGATCACAAATTCTCTCCCCTAGCCCCCGCTGCCTTCTCCCCCATAGGTCGTGCTGTAGGTAATGTTTTAAGTTGCAGTTTACTATTCAGGAAAAAAAAAAAAGAATTTGTGCGAATATTATCATATTTGTAATACCTTTTCAATTTACTAAGAAACATTTTACGTGGAGTTGGATATCTAAAAAAAAAATGAACACGTCTTTCTGAATATACGCATCAATAGAATGCTTTAACTTTCCACTTTTGCAGTCAAATTCAAGAAAAAACTCTCTATTTGTGTTTTGTGTTCCTATTCAACCAGCATACTTAAATATATGTATATATTTTTCTTACCTTTTAGATGCTTCTAAGAGAAGGTGTTATGGCTGGGGGGCGTGGCCGGTGCGTGACTGGAATGGCCACCTGAGACTTGAGCTCTCCGCATCCACAGCGGCGATAAGCGACTTCCCGCACACCTCAGCCCATACCGAGACCTTGGAGACCAGCGCAACCTCCCAGTCTACCTCGAGAGGATGTCGCTGAAGCGGAAAGATTCCAGGCCGCCCCGCAAACTGACGGCTTTTATGTATCAGCCATCAGCGCGGCGAGGCCAAGACGGCGCCGCTCCGTCCGGGAGCATTACATACGCAGAGGCCGCATCCTCCCCTCACAGAGGAATTGAATACAGCAGTTCACCTGCAGCATTGGTAACTACACACAGCTCGGTCAAAAGCAAAATGAGACTGAATGCCTCAGAGTCAGTCAGAGAGGGATGTAATGCAGGTGAGCTGCCCTATGCCTATCCATTGCAAAGCCCCCAGCCAGACGCCATCACCTCTTTCCCCACCATAGGACAGGCTGTCATGGATACTACTCTTAAAGAGATGCCCATATCACTCCGGAGCTCCTTACAATCTGACATGCTTTCATTCATGCAAGGCTTCGGCACTAAAATGGGAATAATGGATAACAGGGTCACTCACTTAGAAACTAACATGGATGCCATGACTGCCACTATTCATGACATAATTGACTCACAAGAAGCACAGGCCCAGGAAACTAAATGGCTGACTGACAAGTTAGCAAATTTAGAGGACAGAGCCGGGCGCAATAACTTTAAGATTAAAGGAGTGCCAGAATCTGTGCAAAACGCTGATTAACCCGCCTTTGCAAAAGGTCTCATGAAATCTGTGCTGCCTGAGGCAAAAAACATGGAGCTCCTTGTGGATCGTATACATAGGTTGCCAAAACCTGCGCTTCTGCCAGACTCAGTACCCAGAGATGTTATTCTCAGGGTACACTTCTTTCACATCAAGGAACAGTTCATGCAGAAGGTGAGAGCGATGCCAACACTCCCTGACCCATATGCTCACCTACAAATTTTTGCTGATCTCTCCCAGCATACCCTGAGCAAACGAAGACAACTCAACAACATTACTAAAACCCTGCGCAATAACCAAATTCAGTATCAGTGGATTGCGCCTGCCAAAATCTCAATTAACCATGCAGGTTCCAAACATCTACTAACCTCAGTGCAACAAGGGTTGCAGTTGCTGCAGGACTGGAATATTGTCCCGTCCAACAACAAAGTATTGTCTATGGATCAAAGCAACACGGGCACCATTTTGCCGCACCCCCTACCTCTGAGGGGTCATGGTCAAACTCCATTTCCATAAATAACTGAAGCTCGCCTACATTGTATGCTGTGTGGATGTGACTCCTGCTCACGCTCGGTTTGACTAGACTTTTACCCCCGTCCAGGGTCCCTAGACGCTGTTGTGTCGGGCTTACACCCTGAGAACTGTTGTGTTTGGAATTATTTATTTATTTATTTATTTTACTGCAGTTTCCCTGGTAGCTTGGGAGCACCTTTGTCTCATCAACCAATCTCAGCGTTAAACACCCCGCCAATTGCTTAGCTCCCTATTGTGACTTTTGTTTCATCCCCCTCCTCTTCCTACCCCCCCCTCTTTTTTTTTTTTACAGGTACCTCGGATCTGCTACACACTTCTCTCCCAGATCCTGCTGTTGTCACCTTCAAAAGGACACCACAAGAAATTAGTTGCAAACCTTCTTCCCAACGACACTGATCTCTTCAAGTACCACTCGGTTATATGAGACTCTGTTGCCGTCTGACCTACCGACCAGAATAAAGGTACCTCTACTCATCACTGCTGTAACCCACTATACACCATGACAACATTTTTTTTTCACTATTAACACCAAGGGATTAAACCATCCTGCAAAAAGAGCCTCTCTATGGGCCTTGGCTAAACAATCCAAATGCAACATTATTTGTGCACAGGAGACACACTTTTTGGCTAGTAATCCTCCTTCCTGCACAAATAGAAATTTTAGCAATGTTTACACTGCTAATGCACCTCAAAAAAAGAAGGGAGTACTAATTGCTGTTAACAATTCTCTGTAATTTCAAAAAGATCACTGCCTTTCAGATCCTAGTGGTCGCTACTTAATTCTAAACTGCCATATCAACAACGTACCCTATACCATTGTTAACGTTTATGTCCCGAACACCCACCAAGTCCAATTTCTTCGGAAACTACATAAAAAAGTCCAGTCACTACAACAGAGTACAACTATTTGGTGTGGTGACTTCAATTGCACCCCTGATCCAGAACTAGACTCCACTTTTTGCTCCAAAAGAGGACATCCAGAATTTAACTCTTTTTTACACGATCTGGGACTTTATGATGTATGGAGATGCACCCATGAAGATGAAAAGGACTTCACTTTTTTTTTCCCCTGCCATAATTTGTATTCCCGAATTGATCTCTTCCTCACAGACCAATGGACTTTACAAAAAATCTCTGCTTCTACTATACATCTAACATCGTGGTCTGACCACTCCCCTGTAAGTATAATTGTTGAGGACACTGTCAGAAGTGCTCCGACCTACCTGTGGAGGCTGAACACTAAAATTCTGCAATCTTTGCCTTATGCCCAAATACTAGAGGACAGTCTGATCCATCTGTTTTATGGTCCGCACATAAGGCATTTATGCGTGGACTCTTTATACAATTGGGAGCTCGAGATAGGAGGCAGAGGAGGCAGCGAATGAACGAGCTACTAGCAGACATACACTCTACTGATCTCCTTAACAAGCAGAATCCTACATAAACGCTTAAATCAAAACTTATTGCTCTCAGACTGGACCTTAGATCTGTACTCTTAGAATCCCATGACAAATACCAAAGGCCGCTTAAAATGAGGTTCTATGCTGAGAGCAATAAGCCAGGTAGATTACTCTCCCACCGGATCAAGGGATACTCCTCTAAAACCCAACCGCCCTTCATTTACCATCCTCATACTAATGCTAAATTGACCAACCCACAAGCCATTGCCAATGCTTTTAGTGCATACTACAGCTCACTTTATAACTTAAAAGACAATCCAACTCAACCCCAACCCTCATCAGCGCAAATTAAAGCATTGCTAGACTCAATTAGTCTACCTAGCTTAACCTCCCTCCAACTAGATGAACTAAATGCGCCATTCACATCAGCAGAAATCACGAGGGCTACCCAATCACTACCCAACAACAAGGCACCAGGCCCTGATGGTTTTGTTTGAGAGTATTACAAAAAATTCGATCACATTCTTACTAAACACATCACCCCATTGTTCAATTCTGCTGCCTCCTCGGCCTCTTTCCTCCAGGAAATGTTGAAAGCACTAATTGTCACTATACCGAAGCCAGGGAAGGAATCCACTTTGACACAAAATTTCCGACATATTTCCTTACTCAACCATGACGTAAAACTCTATGCCAAAGTTATAGCACATAGACTAAATTACTTAATGCCACTATTGATCCACCCTGACCAATCCGGATTTATTAATAGACATGTGCATTCGTTTTCGTCCGAATGCATTTTCGTCCGAATTTCAGCTATTTTCGTTTTAGTTTTGACAAACGATAACGAAAGCACAAAATCCGAAAAACGAAAGATCCGACATAAATAAATGCTTTATTTTCGTTTTCATTGTTACAACAGTTCGATATAGAATAGGAGATTCGACATGTCCAAGATTATATAGAGAAAATATTCGACAGAGAAAAAAGATTTGACAGAGAGAAAAGATTCTGCAAGATACTGTCCTAAAAAGTGTTTGGGGACCCGGGTCCTGCCCCAGGGGACATGGATCAATGCAAAAAAAAGTTTTAAAAACGGCCGTTTTTTCGGGAGCAGTGATTTTAATAATGATTAAAGTGAAACAATAAAAGTGTAATATTCCTTTAAATTTCGTAGGGGGGGGTTGTCTATAGTATGCCTGTGAAGGGGCGCATGTTTCCCGTGCTTAGAATTGTCCCTGCACAAAGTGTCATTTATGCAGGAAAAAAAGTCCTTTAAAATCACTCGCAGCTATAATGAATTGTCGGCTCCCGTAATACAGAGAACACTCATTGAAAGTCATTGATAAAAAAATAAATAAATAAATAAAAAAAAAAGCGTGGGGGTCCCCCAAATTCAATTACCAGGCCCTTCAGGTCTGGTATGGATATTAAGGGGAACCCTGCCTCAAATTTAAGAAAAAATTTGACGTGGGGTTCCCCCTAAATATCCATAACCAGACCCTTCAGGTCTGGTATGGATATTAAGGGGAACCCCGCGTCAAATTTAAAAAAAAATTGACGTGGGGTTCCCCCTAAAAATCCATACCAGACCCTTTATCCGAGCACGCAACCTGGCAGGCCGCAGGAAAAGAGGGGGGGACGAGAGAGCGGCCCCCCCTCCCTCCTGAACCGTACCAGGCCACATGCCCTCAACATTGGGAGGATGCTTTGGGGGTCTGTGACCCCTCAAAGCACCTTGTCCCCATGTTGATGAAGACAAGGGCCTCATCCCCACAACCCTGACCGGTGGTTGTGGAGGTCTGCGGGCGGGGGGCTTATCAGAATCTGGAAGCCCCCTTTAACAAGGGGACCCCCAGATCCCGGCCCCCCCCCCTGTTTGAAATGGTAAGGGGGTACAAAAGTACCCCTACGATTTCACAAAGAAAGTGTAAAAAATGTTTAAATAAAACAAACACACTTTTGAAAAATTCCTTTATTAAAAATAAAAAAATAAAAAAAAGATTCCAGCGGCGGTAATCCACTCTTGCTATCCAGCGACGGACGGTCATCTCTCCAGCGATGTCTCATGTCATCCAGCGCAGCGAATCCTCCGTCCTTCTTCTGTCTCCGTGGAGGAGACACTGCAAGGATTCCGGCGGCTGACGTTTCTAATATACGGAGGGCGGGGCCACCCGTCACCTGACCCCGCCCCCCTCTGACGCAAGGGGAAACCCGGGTTCCCTGTGACGTAGGGGTGACCCGCACCCCTCTGATGTAACACAGGCAGGTTTCCGTTACATCAGAGGGGGGCGGGGTCACCCATACGTCACGGGGAACCCCGGGTTTCCCCTTGCGTCAGAGGGGGGCGGGGTCAGGTGACGGGTGGCCCCGCCCTCCGTATATAAGAAACGTCATCCGCCGGAATCCTTGCAGTGTCTCCTCCACGGAGACAGAAGGATGGATCGCTGCGCTGGATGAGATGAGACATCGCTGGAGAGATGACCGTCCGTCGCTGGATAGCAAGAGTGGATTACCGCCGCTGGAATCTTTTTTTTATTTTTTTATTTTTAATAAAGGAATTTTTCAAAAGTGTGTTTGTTTTATTTAACCATTTTTTACACTTTCTTTGTGAAATGGTAGGGGTACTTTTGTACCCCCTTACCATTTCAAACAGGGGGGGGCCGGGATCTGGGGGTCCCCTTGTTAAAGGGGGCTTCCAGATTCTGATAAGCCCCCCGCCTGCAGACCTCCACAACCACCGGCCAGGGTTGTGGGGATGAGGCCCTTGTCTTCATCAACATGGGGACAAGGTGCTTTGAGGGGTCACAGACCCCCAAAGCATCCTCCCAATGTTGAGGGCATGTGGCCTGGTACGGTTCAGGAGGGAGGGGGGGCCGCTCTCTAGTCCCCCCCTCTTTTCCTGCGGCCTGCCAGGTTGCGTGCTCGGATAAAGGGTCTGGTATGGATTTTTAGGGGGAACCCCACGTCAATTTTTTTTTAGATTTGACGCGGGGTTCCCCTTAATATCCATACCAGACCTGAAGGGTCTGGTTATGGATATTTAGGGGGAACCCCACGTCAAATTTTTTCTTAAATTTGAGGCAGGGTTCCCCTTAATATCCATACCAGACCTGAAGGGCCTGGTAATTGAATTTGGGGGACCCCCACGCTTTTTTTTTTATTTATTTATTTATTTATTTTTTTATCAATGACTTTCAATGAGTGTTCTCTGTATTACGGAGCCGACAATTCATAATAGCTGCAAGTGATTTTATTTTTTTTGTTTACAAACGATTTTTATTATTTGTAAGGTCAGAGTATAAAACAGTTAAGTGAAGGTACAGGTATAAAAGTATATGATAATAACAATAAATGTAGTACAGGAATATAACAAGGATTATGGTTGAATGAATAATAGAAAAGAATCTGTAAATTTGCACATTGTTGTATTATTGGCTATATATAAGTGGTAGAGGTGGGAAGGGTTATATAGTAATTGATACTTGAATGTTGCGGCGGGGGGGTGGAAGATAGTAAAAAGCTGAGCCTAGGTTCCCCTTTTCTCACCCCATACCTCCCATTCTCTCTTAAATTAAAAGAGCGGTATCCCATGGCATCCACTTCTTTTGGTAAAGGGGCATTGAGTCGTATAGCATGTGGTGAATTCTTTCTGAAAGTTTGATGTTCATCATGCGGTTGAGGATTTGTGGCCAAGGTAACGTAGTGGAGCGCCAATTAAAGGCTATGGCCCAATGTATTGTGCTTAGGAATGTATGGATTAGGGTAATGTTGTTCTTTGGGATATCTTGTAAAGGGAAGAATAGGAGACATATTTGGGGCGTAAGAGAGAGCTTTTTACCGGCTATTTTTTCTATAACTTTGCTGGCCTTATGCCAAGTGTTTTTTATGTGAGGGCAATCCCAATAGATATGTAATAGGGTTCCCTGGGAGGGGCAACCCCTAAAGCAGAGAGGAGAAATTGAGGGATAGAAAGTGTTAAGTTTGGCAGGGGTAAGGTACCATCTATGTAACAATTTGATGGAAGATTCTCTAATTGAGGTTGTTTTTGTGCATTTATGTAGGTTTGTAAGGATAGAGTCCCACTGCTCAGAAGTATATGTGGTATTTAGGTCAGATTCCCACTGTAGCATGGGGAGTGTTTTCTCAGGCATATTGGACTCGTTTAAGCACTTATAAATCTTGGATATTATGCCCCTATCTCGAGGGAAGGAAATGCAAATTTGCTCGAATTGTGTGTAAGGGGGGTGGAGTGTGAGTGAATAAAATTTCTGATAGAAGTGCTTTATATTGGTATAGTTCTCTAATTCCGAGGGTGGGAGATCATATCTTATTTGTAGACTAGTGAAGGTGAGAAATGAGTTATTGTGAGAGAGTGATTTTAGGTGCGTTAGATTATGTAGCTTCCAATGAGATAGAGAATTATGATCTTGGGCTCTTTCTGGGGGGGAAAAGCGAGGGTCGCCTAGAAAGGAAGCAAGGGGGGGAGTATCAGAGGATAATTTAAATTTAGTGACCTGTTTATTCCATAGTTGAAGAGTGTGAGTGACGATAGAGTTTAAATGCCTTAGTTTCTGTGGAGGAATAGATTTGGACCAGAGGAGTAGTGATGGACGAACGTTTCGCCCGGCGGTCGTTTCGCGGCGAATTTCCGACATTCGCGGTCCGCACGTTCGAACGCCTTTTTCCGTCGTTCGCCGCGGCGGACTTACGTGTTTAATGTATACAAGAACTTTAACCTTTGGTGACACGTTTATCATGTGATACAGGACAGCCAATTGAGACATGACAGCACATGGACACTTGGACATTCCCCCTAACCTATAAATACACCCGATCCGGTGGCCATTTTACATTCTTTCTTCTGTTACGATAGGGACAGGTTCCTGTGTGGAGTAGGGAGAGATAAACCACTAGCTATTTGGTACACAAAAGTTCTTTTCAGGACTGGTATAGGTGTTAGGTGTTGATAGGTTTGCTGTGCTGCTGATTCTTGCAGCAGCCTGAGTGTCTTTTGTTAGTTTAGAGAAAGGGAAAGGACGGTGTATGCTACAGGGACAGCCAGATTAGTCTTTCATCATCATCATCATCATCATCATCATTAGCTGTTACTATCAAGGTCCACAAAAGAGCTGTTCCAGTAACCACTAATCGTTCTCTTTTTTTGCCAATTTGTATAGGGACAGGAAGGAAGCAGTGTTGTCAGGCAGTGAGGGTAATTTTAAAGACTTGCTGTTATTATTAGTTCCACAAAGGTTCTTTTCAGGACTGGTATCAGTGGTACAGTAATAGGCTTGTACATGTATAATATTCTTTCTTCCAAATATAGAAAGGATATTATACTTGACTGCTGCCCTTCTGCTGCAGTCTGCTAAACATTCACAACTCACTTGTTCCACAAAAGTTCTTATAAGGACTGGTAACTTGGTATAGGGTGCTACGGTACATAGGCTTGAGTGCGGTACAGTCTGCTGTTCTGTAAGGACCGCTATCGGTCCACAATAGATAGGGTTGACGTGCACCACTGCTGACCGCTGCCCTATACTGCAGCAGTCCTTCAGCGGTATAGGGACTGACGTACAGTCTGCTAATCACTAACACACAACCTGCTTGTTCCACAAAAGTTCTTATAAGGACTGGTAACTTGGTATAGGGTGCTACGGTACATAGGCTTGAGTGCGGTACAGTCTGCTGTTCTGTAAGGACCGCTATCGGTCCACAATAGATAGGGTTGACGTGCACCACTGCTGACCGCTGCCCTATACTGCAGCAGTCCTTCAGCGGTATAGGGACTGACGTACAGTCTGCTAAACACTAATACACAACCTGCTTGGTCCACAAAAGTTCTTATAAGGACTGGTAACTTGGTATAGGGTGCTACGGTACATAGGCTTGAGTGCGGTACAGTCTGCTGTTCTGTAAGGACCGCTATAGGTCCACAATAGATAGGGTTGACGTGCACCACTGCTGACCGCTGCCCTATACTGCAGCAGTCCTTCAGCGGTATAGGGACTGACGTACAGTCTGCTCACTTCCTTGACCCAAAAAAGCACACCGTACTATATGCCCCTACCCTCCTCTTTGAAGAGGTTGAGCGGTGTCATATTTCTACTGGGGCTGCTTATGATATCCCTGTGCTGTGCTGACTTCCTCCTGGGGGTTCTTATTATGAAGGGATCACACTATCCCTGTGCTGTGCTGACTTCCTCCTGGGGGTTCTTATTATGAGGGGATCACACCATCCCTGTGCTGTGCTGACTTCCTCCTGGGGCTGCTTACGGTGCTGCTGTCAGTGCTGTATGTCACGGTGCTGCTGTCAGCGCTGTATGTCACGGTGCTGCTGTCAGCGCTGTATGTCACGGTGCTGCTGTCAGCGCTGTATGTCACGGTGCTGCTGTCAGCGCTGTATGTCACGGTGCTGCTGTCAGCGCTGTATGTCACGGTGCTGCTGTCAGCGCTGTATGTCACGGTGCTGCTGTCAGTGCTCTGTATTACGGTGCTGCTGTCAGATGCCTCTATCACGGTGCATGTGTCATTCCGGTATGTCACGCTGCTGGTGATCATCTCCTGCACCCTCTTCTTTGCCTACCCTGGTCCCTGACCTTCCCTCTCCTCCATTGCCTTCATTAGCTCCATAGTCCTGAATTGTTAGAACAATTTCCCAAATAAAATAAAAATGCTTGTAGTTATCGATCCCAAATTCACCTCATACATGTATTATGTCATTGTCCAGATGGTGGGACTACGTTTTACCCCCTAATAATTACCACGTGGCCGCAAATTCGACATGAAGGTTTGCAAAGTTCGCCTCCCATTGAAGTCAATGGGGCCCGCGGCGAACGTTCGGTTTCGCGAACGTTTGGGTCCGTTCGCATTTCGCTTTCGCGAAACGTCCCGTCGGAAGTTCGTCCATCACTACAGAGGAGTCCTTGTAGATTATAGGGTAGGATAGATTCTTCTTCAAAGCGAAGCCAAGGGATATGAGGTGAATGTGCATACCATTGAGCTAATTGGGTGAATCTGGCCGAAAGATAATATTGCCAGAGGTTAGGGATACCTAGACCTCCCTTAATTTGGGGTCTAAACATAAGAGAATTGCTAAATCTATTTTTTTTGTTAAGCCAAATAAATTTATTGATGTCCCTTTGTAGGGAGTCTAATGTTTTTTTAGCTAATGCAATGGGAAGAGCTCTAAAAAAAAACAATAATTTTGGTAAAATCATCATTTTCACGGCAACTATTCTGCCCGAGAATGAGATGTGGTATGACGACCAAAGTTTAAGTAGATTTTTAATCTTGTTGATTAATGGGGGGTAGTTTGCTTGGTATAGTGATTTATATAATGGTGTAATCTGTATACCTAAATATCTGAATGAGTCCTCATTCCAGTTAAATGAGAAATTGTCTTTAAGCAAAGAAATTAAGGTTGGGGGAATATTAATCGGTAAAGCCGAGCACTTGGACAAGTTTACACAAAGACCTGTCAAGTCATGAAAGATGTCTAGGGTTTTTGTAAGGTTGGGAAGAGAGATGAGAGGGTCGGTTATAAATAGAAGCACGTCATCAGCATAAAGACTTAATTTATATTCTCTGGTTCCTTTGGAGTATCCTTTAATATCTAGGTTGTTTCTGATAGCGCAGGCTAGGGGTTCTATTGCAAGTGCGAAAAGTAGAGGGGAAAGGGGACATCCCTGTCTTGTGCCTTTGGTCAGGGGGAAGAATTCAGAATTGTTGCCAGGGAGTTTAATACGTGTTTGTGGGTTGTGATACAGAGCCTTAAATCCATGAACGAAGTTATTGTTAATGCCATATTTGGGAAGTAGAATGTCTAGATATGACCAGGATACGCTATCAAAAGCTTTGTGTATATCTAGGCTAAGTAGTAGAGTGGGTTTGGAATGTAAATTGGAATCTTGAATAATATTTGAGGTCAATCTTATGTTATCTGTAATTTGCCTGTTTGGAATGAAGCCTGTTTGATCAGGGTCGACTAAAGGAGAGATAACTCTGGATAGTCTATCTGCCAAGATACGACCAAATATTTTCAAGTCATTATCTATCACTGATATTGGGCGGTAGTTTTGGGGGGCCGTATGGTCTTTATTTGGTTTGGGAAGAAGGGACATGTTGGCTAAGAGCATCTCAGATGGAAATTGGGCGCCTTGTAAAATATTGTTATATAGTTTAGTAAGGTGTGGAGTAATAATAGAGGAAAATTTTTTGTAATATGACGTGGAAAAGCCGTCTGGGCCAGGGGCTGTGGATATCTTTAAAGTGCCAATGATTTTATTGATTTCAGTGTCAGTGCAAGGGGCATTGAGAGATTCAACTTGTTCCGTGGAGAGGGTAGGTAGTGTAATGTCATTAAGCCAATCTAAAGAGGTTTGATTAGGAGAGGGTTGTGGAGTAGAGAGGAGATTTTTATAGTAGTCTAAAAACAGTTTCATGACTTCTTTGGGGTGAGACACTGTGTTTCCAGATGTATTTCTTAATTTATATGTGTGGGGTGGTTTCATGGATTGATTTAATTTTCTAGCGAACATAGTGGAATATGAATTACTGTTAAGTAGAAATCTAGCTTTAGACCATCTAAGGGCTTTTTCAGTATCAGAGGTTAATAATGAGTCTAAAGTTGTACGTTTCTCCTGGATTTGTTTAAGAAGGTCGCTAGACGGGTTCTGGTTATTTCTATGATATAGATGGTCTAGATCCTTTGTGAGGGACCTGATGTCTGCTAGCTTGGACTTGTTTTTGAATGAGGCGATATTAATCAAATGGCCTCTAATCACCGCCTTATGTGCCATCCAAACATTTGAAGGAGACATGTCCGGTGTTACATTATTTGCAAAATATTGCTCAAGGTGAGATCGAATTTGCTGGATGCATAAAGGGTCAGTAAGTATAGAGTCGTTAATTCGCCATGAATGTGTAGTTTTGGCTAGACCTATGCAAGAGGTGTCAAAAGAAACTATGTGGTGATCCGACCAGGAGCATGTGTGGATGTCAGCCTTGGAGGAGTTGGCAAGTAGGATTGGGGAGCAGAAGATATAGTCTAGACGGGCGAAGCTGTTGTGTGGGTGGGAATAAAATGTGTAGGATTTGATGCCAACATTGTGTGCTCTCCAAGAGTCTATTAATTGGTGGTTATATAATAATTTATTAAGAGACTTGGGGAAGGCTTTTGAAGATGGGACAACTCTACTTCTGTCAAGGGCAGAATGGGCAGCTAGATTGAAATCACCTCCCACAATTAAGTGCGTGGAGTGATATTTATCCAGAGTGTCAAAAAATGTATTGAAAAAGTTTGAATGGGCGTTATTGGGAGCATAAATCGAAGCAATGGTGATGGAGCGGCCCTTAATTGAGCCTTTCAGAATTAGATAACGACTATCAGGGTCTTTATAGAGACTCTGAATTTCAAAAACTACTGAGTTTCTAATGAATATGGCGGCTCCTCTAGATTTCGTGTTGTAGGTAGTACAGTAATATTGACTAAAGCTTTTGTCAAAAAATTTGGGGTGTTTTTCTGTAGCAAAATGGGTTTCTTGCATTAAGATTATGTCCGCCCCCAATCTTTTGTAGTGGCGAAAGGCTTTCTTCCTCTTATGAGGTGAGTTAATGCCCTGGGCATTGTGAGAGATCACCCTGAGACCCATTGTGGAGGCATTAATAGGCTACAGAGGTTATTAAATAGTGGCAGGGGGTCATGGGGCCCAGGGATTGATCTGAGGCTGAGTTGATTTGATATTGGTGATGTGGTTGATTCCTTCAACAAGGTGTAAAGCAAGATGGAGATACTACCTAACGAAGGGAGGAATTCTGTGGTAACTATGTGGCCGACTGTGATATCAAGTGTATATATTAAATACTTCATCAAAACCTTGTGTATGTATATTCTAGTTATTCTTTTAGTAAGAGATATATTGTACCTATACCCGTAAACAATGTACATAGGGGTTCTTAAAGTGTAGAACCAAACAAATTCTAAGATCCTGAACAGTGTGAGTGCTACCCAGCATAAAATCTCACCATCATATTGCATTAAATAACGTAGAGAATATTTGTTTGACCTAATCAAATGTATCAGAACATAAAGTATAATACTGTAAATAAATGAATTATAGTCATTAATAACATGGGGGTCAGTGTGAGAAGCACTAACTGACCAAAAATAAAATTGCTGCGGACAATAATGTCCATAACTCACAAATGGAGCATCCTCCAAAAAAAAATGGAAAGCAGGTTCATTAGTAGAAGCGTATCCACCAGGTGAATCATGCTTATGGAGTCCTTTGTGAGTAGGGGAACAAACTAGCAGAGGCGGAGAAGAACAGCCTCAGCGAGGATTTTATAAACTATAAAAAGAATAAACCAAGAGTGTGCTATTACCCTATGGAGAGAGGAAGAAAAGGGGAAGAGAAAAAAACAAAAAAAATTATATCTTTATCTTTAGGAAATTCCCCTTCTCTTTCACCATACCACAGGTGCACAGTGTCATATAGAAACATGCATAGGGGGTTATATAAAACCAACTCGAAAAATCT
This sequence comes from Lithobates pipiens, assembly GCF_037356315.1. NCBI lineage: Eukaryota > Metazoa > Chordata > Amphibia > Anura > Ranidae > Lithobates > Lithobates pipiens. The sequence continues at coordinate 95,782,183 of NW_027507718.1, forward strand.
TAACGGTGTGTAACTGCTAAATATAGATCATAATGATACAAATATTAAAATTTAGAATCATTTGGGCTATAAAGGTTATGTTTTAGGGACCAGTAGGGAATGGGGGAGAAAAAAAAAAAAAAAAAGGGAAGGAGGGGGATGTGATAAGTGTATACAAACACATGAAATCCCATAGAAAAGATTATGTAAATACCGAACTGATAATTTCTGAAGGAATAGAGCTGCTAAGTACCAATCGCAATAAGTCAAACTTTAGTACTTGCTGAATAAAAAACTGTCTTAGGATCAAGCGTAGAAAAAAAAAAAAAGGGGGGGGGGTTTTCCACTGCTCCTGTAAAAGAATGGAGACAAAGCAGTCGGCAGAGCGTAAATATAGCTTCAGGGGTCTAAATTTCTGAGTGAGGGGCGCCATCTTCCTTGTCCTCGACGTGTGGCTGGGGTGGCCCAGATAGGTGAGGTATGAGGAGTAGAAGGTGGTCTTGCAACTGTGCCCGGGTCCAGGAGTCCCAACTTTACTAGAAGATCTTTGCCTTCTGAAATGTTGAAGACTGTGTAGGTAGTACCATTGTGAGGGACTGTTAATTTAAATGGGAAACCCCACCGGTACCTGATATGAGCTGATTGTAATACCGATGTTATCTCTTTCATTTTGCGTCTCCTCTCCAGGGTGGCTTGTGAGATATCTGGGAATATTTGGATTCTTGAGCCATCTAATTCAATATTTTGCATGTTCCTAGATGCTCTAAGTATACTTTCTTTTACTATGAAGTCTTTCATGCAAAGTATAATGTCCCGTGAGGGTTTATCTGGGGGAGGCTTGGGACGCAGGGCCCTATGAATCCTATCACACGTGAATGAGGATGGAGGTAAATCTGGGAGGAGGTTGTGGAACAGCTTGGACACCGCAGGTAACAATTCCGTGACAGACTCTGGGATGCCACGAATCCGCAGGTTATTTCTGCGGTTGCGATTGTCCAAATCCTCCACTTGTGATTGTAAGTAAGAGTGGTTTTCTGCCAAGAGTTCAAAGTCCCTTCTAAGATCGTTGTGCGCGAGTGAGAGTTCGTCGTGTTTGGTTTCTAGAACATCTGTGCGATTTCCTAGAGTAGCAATTTCTTGAGTAAGTGTGTTTGTAGTCTTTTGGAGTTCGCACTGTATTTTGTCTACAAGTTTTTCGTAGATCTTGGTTAAACTGGAATCTAGGTCAGCCTTTGTGATCTGGGAGGGGAGATCGCTGATATTTTGTTTTGAAGGAGACTTTACTTGAGGGCCAGAAGCGGCCGTGCAGGGTTGCTCCTGTGATGAGCTGGTGCCTTTTTGAGCCATATTCCTTTGCTCTTTATTGCGTAGTGGGTATGTGGTTAACAAGTGCTGTTGCGCACGGCGATTGTTCGCCTTCCTGCCCGACGGCATGCACTAGTATGAAATGTATGGATTTTTATATGAAATATCACTATTAAAGGCAATAGAACACTATCTTTCGTATTGAATCCTCGCTGAATCAATGAGGTTATTGGATACGTATGCTGAACTGCATCGCGGCTCGCAAGCGTCCCCTATTGTATGTGAATATATCTTCAGTTCATTTTATTTCACGGTCTCAGGGTTATAGCCTGTATCCGGATCATTGTGCGACTACATTTTGCCTGATGAGTATAGGGTAAGAACCAGTAGCCAGGGTTTGTGGTAAAACAGTCCGGGAGATGTAGAGTAATAGCGGTCACTGGTCGCAACACAAAAGGGAGTTCTCTCCAAGAAGATAAACTTGGGGGTTGCTCTTGGGGACCCACAGAGAGCAATTCCGGACTGTTATGGTGGCTGCAGCTGGTAGTGGGGATAGGGTAGGGAGGGGGTGTGGACTTGTCTGCGCCTTGGCCCGGGAGAGCCCCCAAGGTGATGTATTGCTGTGATATATCAGGGAGAGGATCTGATTGTGATGGGGCAGAGGGGCTACAGGTGGATCAGGGTGTACCAAGATGGCCGCCTCTCACCTTGATGTTCAGATGTGATGCTCTGCTGTTGATCCTCCAGCCGACCTTGGGGTTCAAGGGAGATGAGATGCTGGACCTTTGGTGCGGGAGAGTAAAGGGGGGCCGCCGCAAACCCCACGGAGCACAGCAAATAGGCCTAGAGGATGCCTGGTAGGCCGCAAAATGGTGGACGGCGCCTGAAGGCCTGATGTATGAGCGTGTCAGCAGCCTTAGGGCGCAGAGCCCCCTGATCACCTGTCGTGGTGCGGGCGCTGTTAGCAAAGGGTAGCTGTAGGTCCGGATAGTGGCTACAACAGGCTTGGAGTCTGCAGTAGGCCCCGATGGCCGCAGGATGGAGGCCGTGTGTTGGGGGATGGATCCGGCCGCGAGCCGGGGTGTAAAGTGAATGTGCCGTCCGGTGCCAAGAAGACCATCTGTCGTCAGGGGGCCGCCGCTGATGATGAAGATCCCCGATGGTCCGGCCGAGCGGTGAAATCTAGCCCGGTGGGCACGGAGGCCTCATAGGCCGCAAGATGGCGGCCGGAGGTCCGGAGAAGGCGCCGGCCGCGGGCCGAGTTAAAATGCGGGGCGGTAGGTAATTTGGCACTGATCGGGTCAGGGGAAGCCCGGACTACAGTGCGGTGGGTCTGTGAACTCGAAGGGCTGTCCGATGGCGGTGGATGGCTCTGGATTAGGTCCGGGGTGAGGGAGCCTCTGCAAGGTGCGTCTGATGTCTTCTCCGTCCGGACACGCCCCCCCAGCTGCGAGTGATTTTAAAGGACTTTTTTTCCTGCATAAATGACACTTTGTGCAGGGACAATTCTAAGCACGGGAAACATGCGCCCCTTCACAGGCATACTATAGACAACCCCCCCTACGAAATTTAAAGGAATATTACACTTTTATTGTTTCACTTTAATCATTATTAAAATCACTGCTCCCGAAAAAACGGCCGTTTTTAAAACTTTTTTTTGCATTGATCCATGTCCCCTGGGGCAGGACCCAGGTCCCCAAACACTTTTTAGGACAGTAACTTGCAAATTAGCCTTCAAAATGAGCACTTTAGATTTTGAACGTTGGAGTCCCATAGACTTTAATAGGGTTCTAAAGTATGCTATATACTAGCTCCGTCGAATCTTCTTTATACATTCGACAGACACCATAAGCCTTCAAAGACAGATTCGACCGTGATTCATGTGGATTTTCGGACGAATGCAATTTTTGAACGAAAAACAAAATAAATAAAAACGAATTTCGGGAGTAACTAAATAAATTAAGTTTTCAGACGAAAACGAAATTCCGAAACGAAATATTTTACTCTGCACATGTCTATTTATTAAAGGATGCCAAACATCTGATGCGAACTTCCGAATGATTAATATCATTCACTATACAGTGACCCATCGAGTGCCTTCTCTGCTTCTATCTTTGGATGCAGAGAAGGCATTCGTAGGCAATATCTTAAACAAACATTGGAAAAATTTGGATTCCAAGGCCATATTCTATTAGCCATCTTAGCCCTTTACTCCTCCCCATCAGCACAGGTATACTGCTCATCCATGCTATCCAATGAAATCAGTATAACAAATGGCACTCGTCAGGGATGCCCCCTCTCCCCCTTAATCTTTGATTTACTAATAGAACCCCTTGCAGCTAAAGTCAGATCCCAACCAAATATCTCAGGTATTAGCATTGGAGACAGAGAAAATAAAATTAGTCTTTATGCCGACGACGTGATCCTCTCATTGACCAACCCTTCCTCTTCCCTGGCTTCGGTACAAAATGTATTAAATGAATTTGGTTGTGTATCCTACTATAAAATCAATGCATCCAAGTCTTACATATTGCCCTTAGCATTACCTCCAAAACAGCAACAGCACCTATGCGACCACTACCCTTATACATGGTCTGCAAACTCCATCACTTATCTGGGCATTAACCTAACAAGCACTACCAAAGATCTATACAAATCGAATTTCATTCCTTTCCTCCCTCACCACACTTTCCACTGATCTAGCGAACATCTCCAAATTCACACTATCCAGCTCAGGTAGACTTGCAGCATTCAAAATGCTCAAGCTTCCCCAGCTGCTATACTTATTTCGAGCATTACCCATACCTATACCGACTTCCTTCTTCAAACAGATTCAATCAATACTTCACAAATTTATATGGCAAGGGAAGAAATCTAGAGTGGCGCGACACATACTCATGAAACACAGAAAAGTAGGTGGCCTGGGATATATCATAATTAGAGACTACTACATTGCGGCTCTCCTGGCTCAGCTCAAGGCCTGGTTTACTCCTGACCCTCACACTCACTGGAGTGCCATAGAAGCTTCTCAGGTATTAGGTAATAATTTACATAATTGGCTAATATCTACTTCTCAGAATTAAGTTATCTGACCATCTACTATCACCAACCATAAAAGCATCGGTAACAGCATTCACTTACCTATCATCGCACTTTCATACTTCGGCTCCCACTTGCACAATCCCCCTCCCCATTGAAGCACTTTCCCTTCTGACCCAAGACATACAACTTTCCTCTTGGAAAAATAAGGGTATTAGACATATAACTGACCTATACGATAATGACTTCGTTCATTCTTTCACCTCCTTGCAAAATAAATTCTCGCTCCCTGCTAAGGAATACTTTAATTATATCAGAATATCACACTGCCTAATTCGAACCCCCTCCCTACGCCGTACTATATCTAAAATGGTTTGGGCATACTTTTCCAACGCTTCAACGTCTACCAAAGGAATTTCCCTCTTCTATACATTATTAGATGGTAAAGACATCTTCGAGAAATTACCCCCTATGCTAAAGTGGGAAAGAGAGCTAGGTACCTCATATTCCTCACAGCAATGGCGTACTGCACTGCAAGCCACTTTTCTAGCAACAAAATCAGTGAATTTATGGGACCTCTCCTTTAAGATAAATCTTAGGTGGTACATCACCCCAACGCAGATTCACAGATATAGCCCCACAACAGATCCTGCCTGCTGGAGACTATGTGGCCTCCCTGGCACCTTATTTCACATTCTTTGGTCCTGCCCTAAACTAACCCAGTTTTGGAAAGTTATCTTCTACATCATATCAGCTCTCACTCACATTGCCTCCCCACCTAACCCAGAACTGGTGCTCCTGAATATTGGAATTGAAAATGATCCACACCATCTCCATTACATAGTTACACACATATGTTTAGCAGCAAGATTGACCATTGCACGTAGCTGGAAATTCCCAGACCAACCATCACACACTGAAGCCATACGAGCGACACACTTGCATGGCATGTATGAAAGCTTGTATGCCACAGCGGAAGGTTTATTGCCTAAGTCAATCAATAGCTGGACAACCTGGCTGGAATGGTATAAAACGACCATGCCTGTCAACCCTTGAACATTCATACTATTTAGTGAGAGAAGCCTATCACACGTGTCCTCATACGCCTCTCCCACTTCCCCCTTTTTTTCATACACCTCTCCCACTCCCCCCCTTTTTTTTCTCTTTCCCTCTCGCCATTCTCCTCCTCTCCCCTCTTCTTAAATATAGAACCCGCACGATAGCCAAATGGCCACTAATAGTTCATATCATTCGGGTATCTCTTCCTTGTCCTTATCCCTTGGGTTTACTGTTACTGTTTCCTGTTTCATATCCATATGTTGATTTACCTTTCTCATAACAATTACAGAATATACCAGGGATGTTACAACTAGTGATGGCCGAACGGTTCGCCCGGCGGTCGTTTCGCGGCGAATTTCCGACATTCGCGGTCCGCACGTTCGAACGCCTTTTTCCGTCGTTCGCCGCGGCGGACTTACGTGTTTAATGTATACAAGAACTTTAACCTTTGGTGACACGTTTATCATGTGATACAGGACAGCCAATTGAGACATGACAGCACATGGACACTTGTACATTCCCCCTAACCTATAAATACACCCGATCCGGTGGCCATTTTACATTCTTTCTTCTGTTACGATAGGGACAGGTTCCTGTGTGGAGTAGGGAGAGATAAACCACTAGCTATTTGGTACACAAAAGTTCTTTTCAGGACTGGTATAGGTGTTAGGTGTTGATAGGTTTGCTGTGCTGCTGATTCTTGCAGCAGCCTGAGTGTCTTTTGTTAGTTTAGAGAAAGGGAAAGGACGGTGTATGCTACAGGGACAGCCAGATTAGTCTTTCATCATCATCATCATCATCATCATCATTAGCTGTTACTATCAAGGTCCACAAAAGAGCTGTTCCAGTAACCACTAATCGTTCTCTTTTTTTGCCAATTTGTATAGGGACAGGAAGGAAGCAGTGTTGTCAGGCAGTGAGGGTAATTTTAAAGACTTGCTGTTATTATTAGTTCCACAAAGGTTCTTTTCAGGACTGGTATCAGTGGTACAGTAATAGGCTTGTACATGTATAATATTCTTTCTTCCAAATATAGAAAGGATATTATACTTGACTGCTGCCCTTCTGCTGCAGTCTGCTAAACATTCACAACTCACTTGTTCCACAAAAGTTCTTATAAGGACTGGTAACTTGGTATAGGGTGCTACGGTACATAGGCTTGAGTGCGGTACAGTCTGCTGTTCTGTAAGGACCGCTATCGGTCCACAATAGATAGGGTTGACGTGCACCACTGCTGACCGCTCACCTATACTGCAGCAGTCCTTCAGCGGTATAGGGACTGACGTACAGTCTGCTAATCACTAACACACAACCTGCTTGTTCCACAAAAGTTCTTATAAGGACTGGTAACTTGGTATAGGGTGCTACGGTACATAGGCTTGAGTGCGGTACAGTCTGCTGTTCTGTAAGGACCGCTATCGGTCCACAATAGATAGGGTTGACGTGCACCACTGCTGACCGCTGCCCTATACTGCAGCAGTCCTTCAGCGGTATAGGGACTGACGTACAGTCTGCTAAACACTAATACACAACCTGCTTGGTCCACAAAAGTTCTTATAAGGACTGGTAACTTGGTATAGGGTGCTACGGTACATAGGCTTGAGTGCGGTACAGTCTGCTGTTCTGTAAGGACCGCTATCGGTCCACAATAGATAGGGTTGACGTGCACCACTGCTGACCGCTCACCTATACTGCAGCAGTCCTTCAGCGGTATAGGGACTGACGTACAGTCTGCTAATCACTAACACACAACCTGCTTGTTCCACAAAAGTTCTTATAAGGACTGGTAACTTGGTATAGGGTGCTACGGTACATAGGCTTGAGTGCGGTACAGTCTGCTGTTCTGTAAGGACCGCTATCGGTCCACAATAGATAGGGTTGACGTGCACCACTGCTGACCGCTGCCCTATACTGCAGCAGTCCTTCAGCGGTATAGGGACTGACGTACAGTCTGCTAAACACTAATACACAACCTGCTTGGTCCACAAAAGTTCTTATAAGGACTGGTAACTTGGTATAGGGTGCTACGGTACATAGGCTTGAGTGCGGTACAGTCTGCTGTTCTGTAAGGACCGCTATCGGTCCACAATAGATAGGGTTGACGTGCACCACTGCTGACCGCTGCCCTATACTGCAGCAGTCCTTCAGCGGTATAGGGACTGACGTACAGTCTGCTAATCACTAACACACAACCTGCTTGTTCCACAAAAGTTCTTATAAGGACTGGTAACTTGGTATAGGGTGCTACGGTACATAGGCTTGAGTGCGGTACAGTCTGCTGTTCTGTAAGGACCGCTATCGGTCCACAATAGATAGGGTTGACGTGCACCACTGCTGACCGCTGCCCTATACTGCAGCAGTCCTTCAGCGGTATAGGGACTGACGTACAGTCTGCTAAACACTAATACACAACCTGCTTGGTCCACAAAAGTTCTTATAAGGACTGGTAACTTGGTATAGGGTGCTACGGTACATAGGCTTGAGTGCGGTACAGTCTGCTGTTCTGTAAGGACCGCTATCGGTCCACAATAGATAGGGTTGACGTGCACCACTGCTGACCGCTGCCCTATACTGCAGCAGTCCTTCAGCGGTATAGGGACTGACGTACAGTCTGCTAAACACTAATACACAACCTGCTTGGTCCACAAAAGTTCTTATAAGGACTGGTAACTTGGTATAGGGTGCTACGGTACATAGGCTTGAGTGCGGTACAGTCTGCTGTTCTGTAAGGACCGCTATCGGTCCACAATAGATAGGGTTGACGTGCACCACTGCTGACCGCTGCCCTATACTGCAGCAGTCCTTCAGCGGTATAGGGACTGACGTACAGTCTGCTAATCACTAACACACAACCTGCTTGTTCCACAAAAGTTCTTATAAGGACTGGTAACTTGGTATAGGGTGCTACGGTACATAGGCTTGAGTGCGGTACAGTCTGCTGTTCTGTAAGGACCGCTATCGGTCCACAATAGATAGGGTTGACGTGCACCACTGCTGACCGCTGCCCTATACTGCAGCAGTCCTTCAGCGGTATAGGGACTGACGTACAGTCTGCTAAACACTAATACACAACCTGCTTGGTCCACAAAAGTTCTTATAAGGACTGGTAACTTGGTATAGGGTGCTACGGTACATAGGCTTGAGTGCGGTACAGTCTGCTGTTCTGTAAGGACCGCTATAGGTCCACAATAGATAGGGTTGACGTGCACCACTGCTGACCGCTCACCTATACTGCAGCAGTCCTTCAGCGGTATAGGGACTGACGTACAGTCTGCTAATCACTAACACACAACCTGCTTGTTCCACAAAAGTTCTTATAAGGACTGGTAACTTGGTATAGGGTGCTACGGTACATAGGCTTGAGTGCGGTACAGTCTGCTGTTCTGTAAGGACCGCTATCGGTCCACAATAGATAGGGTTGACGTGCACCACTGCTGACCGCTGCCCTATACTGCAGCAGTCCTTCAGCGGTATAGGGACTGACGTACAGTCTGCTAATCACTAACACACAACCTGCTTGTTCCACAAAAGTTCTTATAAGGACTGGTAACTTGGTATAGGGTGCTACGGTACATAGGCTTGAGTGCGGTACAGTCTGCTGTTCTGTAAGGACCGCTATCGGTCCACAATAGATAGGGTTGACGTGCACCACTGCTGACCGCTGCCCTATACTGCAGCAGTCCTTCAGCGGTATAGGGACTGACGTACAGTCTGCTAAACACTAATACACAACCTGCTTGGTCCACAAAAGTTCTTATAAGGACTGGTAACTTGGTATAGGGTGCTACGGTACATAGGCTTGAGTGCGGTACAGTCTGCTGTTCTGTAAGGACCGCTATAGGTCCACAATAGATAGGGTTGACGTGCACCACTGCTGACCGCTCACCTATACTGCAGCAGTCCTTCAGCGGTATAGGGACTGACGTACAGTCTGCTAATCACTAACACACAACCTGCTTGTTCCACAAAAGTTCTTATAAGGACTGGTAACTTGGTATAGGGTGCTACGGTACATAGGCTTGAGTGCGGTACAGTCTGCTGTTCTGTAAGGACCGCTATCGGTCCACAATAGATAGGGTTGACGTGCACCACTGCTGACCGCTGCCCTATACTGCAGCAGTCCTTCAGCGGTATAGGGACTGACGTACAGTCTGCTAAACACTAATACACAACCTGCTTGGTCCACAAAAGTTCTTATAAGGACTGGTAACTTGGTATAGGGTGCTACGGTACATAGGCTTGAGTGCGGTACAGTCTGCTGTTCTGTAAGGACCGCTATCGGTCCACAATAGATAGGGTTGACGTGCACCACTGCTGACCGCTGCCCTATACTGCAGCAGTCCTTCATCGGTATAGGGACTAAGAGTTTTGTCACAGGGTCATTTAAAAAATGACAGGCAGAGGAAGAGGCAGGCCCTTCCGCAGGGGTGGTAGGGGTAGGGCAGGAGCAACAGGCTTGAGCCAAAGTGGGAAGTTGCAGAAGGTGCGTTCAATTACTTTAAAGGATGCACCAGACTTGGTTGAGTGGCTCGCTCAGCCTTACTCTTCTGCACCCTCCTCATCCTCTCGATCTGCACCCTCTTCTTCACTCTCTGCTATGTGCACCCCCAAAGACACTACCACCAACAACACGACCACCACCACCACCACCACATACCTTCCGCTTGAGTCACTGGAATTATTTTCCGATCCATATCAAGAGGACATTTCTGATGCGCAGCCACTCTTGGTATTGGATCAGGAAGAGGAGGTAGCAACAAGCGCTACTCAGCAGTCTGACGCCAGTACCCAGATCAGCCCAAGGAGGAGGTTGGTCCCCGGTGTTGCTGCCTACTCCGAGATCTCTACTTATAGCGGTGGGGAAGGTGACGTTGATGATGACGTGTCTAGTGATGTCACGTGGGTGCCCACAAGAGAGGAAGAGGAGGGGAGTTCAGAGGGAGATATGGACCAGCAGATAGGGAGGAGAAGCAGCAATGACTTACATTGCACAGCAGGGACAAAGCAGACTGCAAATGTATCAGGAGCGAGTCATCGACCATGTACGGTCACATCTGGCGCTCCCAGGACACCGGCACATGGCTCCGCAGTGTGGGCTTTTTTTAACGTGTCCGCTGCTGACAATAGCGTTGCCATCTGCAATCTTTGCAGTCAACGCGTTAGTCGCGGTAAGCCCAATACTCACCTAGGGACGACCGCCTTAAGAAGGCACATGAGCAGCCATCACCGAGCCCAGTGGGAGCAACGGAACACACAAAGCCACACTGCAGGCTCTCACCGTCCAGCCTCGTCTTCTACTTCTCCTTCTCCTCTCTCCTCACAATTGTCCTCCACTCCACCTTCCATCACGCCAAGCTCACATTTTTCTGCAAAAAGGCAGGCTTCCGTGGGCCTAATGTTTGAGCGTAAAAAAATGATGACGCCGGATAACCCTCTTGCCCAACGGTTGGCGGCTGGCTTGTCAGAACTCATAGCCCGCCAACTACTGCCATATAAACTGGTGGACTCGGAGGCCTTTCGCAAATTTGTGGCCATTGGAACACCACAATGGAAGGTCCCAGGAAGGAAGTATTTCTCAGAGAAGGGCATCCCAGAGCTATATGGCCATGTTCAGCGGCAAGTGAATGTATCTCTGGCACACAGTGTCGGTGCCAAGATACATCTGACCACAGACACGTGGTCTAGCAAACACGGGCAGGGAAGGTATATCAGTTTTACTGCCCACTGGGTGAACCTTCTGACGGCCGTCAAGCATGTAACCCGTGGCACCCGTGTAGATTTGGTTTTACCGCCACGGATTGCATGCAGGCCTGACTCTTCTTCTCCTCCTCCTACTCCATCCTCCTCCCTCTCCTCCTCAGCTGCCTCCTCCTTTTCCGCTGCTAGCGTCTCTTCCACTGCACCGCCCAAGCTCCCCAGAACCTATTCCACATGCCAGGTGAGACGTTGCCATGCCGTGCTGCGTCTGTTGTGCCTGGAAGCAAAGAGCCACACTGGCCCGGCACTCCTTTCAGCTTTGCGTTCACAGGCAGATGAGTGGCTAACACCGCTCAATTTGACAGTTGGTAAAGTGGTGTGTGACAACGGTGCCAATCTGCTTAGCGCATTGAAACAGGGCAAAATCACGCACGTGCCGTGCATGGCACACGTCTTAAACTTGGTCGTGCAGCGATTCCTTGTCAAATACCCTGGGGTCCAGGACATCTTGCGGCAGGCAAGGAAAATCTCGGCCCATTTCAGAAGATCTTACACGGCCATGGCTCGCCTTGCTGACATTCAGCGGCGACACCATCTGCCGGTCAGACGTCTTATTTGCGATTGCCCGACGCGATGGAACTCAACCTTCTATATGCTTGATAGGCTGCTCCAGCAGAAACGTGCAGTTAACGTCTACCTGTATGAACTCTGCGAAAGAAACGGTTCTGGGGAGCTGGGTTTTTTTTCACCGCGCCAGTGGCTGCTCATGCGCGACACATGCAGACTTCTGCGGCCATTTGAGGAGATCACCAAACTGGTCAGTCGCAGCCATGGCGCCATCAGTGACATGGTACCTTATGCCTTCTTTCTGGAGCGTGCATTGCGTCGTGTCATTGATCAGGCTGTGGAGGAGCAGGAGCGGGAAGATGAGGAAGTCGCAATGCTGGATGAATTCCCAGGGGGGGCTACTCTATCTGAGACAAGTCAACAACAGGAGTCTGATGAGGAGTCAGAGGAGGATGGTGCCGGGGCGGATGAGCAGGAGCAAGAAGAGCATGCTTTAAACCTTTCTGGGATCCCTGTTGTGCGAGGATGGGGAGAGGAGAATGAAGAGGACGACATTATCCTGGATGATGAGCAGGAGCCAGGCCACCACACCGCTTCCACTTTAGTGCAAATGGGGGCCTTCATGCTCCAGTGTTTTAATAGGGACCCCCGTATAAAAAGCATGAGGGTCAAGGACCAGTACTGGGTGGCAACGTACTTAGACCCCCGGTACAAACACAAAATGGCGGAAATGTTACCGCCGTCGCAGAGGGCTGTCAGAATGCAGCACTTCCAGGCCTTGCTTCGAGAAATGCTGCATTCTGCTTTTGCGTGCGCTGGCAGAGGAGCAATTCCCACTCCCAGAGAAGGATTTGCGGGTACCAATCCAACAGCGCCTGCAAGAAGAGGCCGGTTTGAAGATGTGTTGGTGACTTCGGATATGAGGTCATTCTTTCAGCCGACCCATCGACAGGTGTCATCCGGATCCAGCATCAGGGAACGCCTAGACCGTCAGGTGTCCGACTACATTGGGTTAACGGCCGATGTGGACGCTCTGAGGAGTGATGAACCCCTAGACTACTGGGTGGGCAGGCTTGACCTCTGGCCAGAGCTTGCCCAATTTGCAATCGAACTGTTGGCTTGCCCCTCATCCAGTGTCCTGTCCGAAAGGACGTTCAGCGCAGCAGGGGGGATTGTGACCGATAAGCGTACTCGCCTAGCTCACCACAGTGTTAACTACCTCACATTTCTAAAAATGAATGAGGCATGGATCTCGGAGGAATTCAACACATGTGACCAGTAGACCATGTATATGTCTATAAACTATTTTTTTAATCAAGCACACAGACCTTCTTAATTCATTTGGCTCACTTCCTTGACCCAAAAAAGCACACCGTACTATATGCCCCTACCCTCCTCTTTGAAGAGGTTGAGCGGTGTCATATTTCTACTGGGGCTGCTTATGATATCCCTGTGCTGTGCTGACTTCCTCCTGGGGGTTCTTATTATGAAGGGATCACACTATCCCTGTGCTGTGCTGACTTCCTCCTGGGGGTTCTTATTATGAGGGGATCACACCATCCCTGTGCTGTGCTGACTTCCTCCTGGGGCTGCTTACGGTGCTGCTGTCAGTGCTGTATGTCACGGTGCTGCTGTCAGCGCTGTATGTCACGGTGCTGCTGTCAGCGCTGTATGTCACGGTGCTGCTGTCAGCGCTGTATGTCACGGTGCTGCTGTCAGCGCTGTATGTCACGGTGCTGCTGTCAGCGCTGTATGTCACGGTGCTGCTGTCAGCGCTGTATGTCACGGTGCTGCTGTCAGCGCTGTATGTCACGGTGCTGCTGTCAGCGCTGTATGTCACGGTGCTGCTGTCAGCGCTGTATGTCACGGTGCTGCTGTCAGCGCTGTATGTCACGGTGCTGCTGTCAGTGCTCTGTATTACGGTGCTGCTGTCAGATGCCTCTATCACGGTGCATGTGTCATTCCGGTATGTCACGCTGCTGGTGATCATCTCCTGCACCCTCTTCTTTGCCTACCCTGGTCCCTGACCTTCCCTCTCCTCCATTGCCTTCATTAGCTCCATAGTCCTGAATTGTTAGAACAATTTCCCAAATAAAATAAAAATGCTTGTAGTTATCGATCCCAAATTCACCTCATACATGTATTATGTCATTGTCCAGATGGTGGGACTACGTTTTACCCCCTAATAATTACCACGTGGCCGCAAATTCGACATGAAGGTTTGCAAAGTTCGCCTCCCATTGAAGTCAATGGGGCCCGCGGCGAACGTTCGGTTTCGCGAACGTTTGGGTCCGTTCGCATTTCGCGTTCGCGAAACGTCCCGTCGGAAGTTCGTCCATCACTAGTTACAACGATAGACGTTATTGTTACCCTCCGAGCGGAGTTGTTCCCTTGCCCTTGCGTACAGTGTGTTCCCATTTGGGGTACCTGGGGCGAAGGATTGATCTCTTTTAATGCCTATATTCTGTCATGTTGATTTTATGACTTTACTGACATCGTGCTATGTTTACTCTATGTTTTATAGCAAGTTGTTATCTTATCACATGTTGTATTATTATGGACACTTTGCGAATGTAACTTCCTTGTCCTGTAACATGCATATTTACTTTCAATAAAAAAATATTGAACATTAGAAGGTGTCATGGCTGACTGCAAGCGTTTCTCAGCTAGCTCGGATTGATCTGTCCCAATAGCTGGGCTGGGGTTCAGTTCTCATTAACATACAATGGAGAAGTCTAGTTCTAAACCTTTAACCCTTTGCTAAGACAGTCAGTTTTGAAATATAGTACAACTGATAATATATCTGCCTCCAGACATGGTTAATTATGGCGAAAACAGCTTCACAGCCCCCCTGATAATAAAGAGCACAAAAAGAATTTCCAGAAAGTTCCAGAAAAGATCTTACAAAAAGATAAGTTGCAATTTTGACATTTTGCTATTTGAATGGGGACACCTAACAATAACAAATATGAAGAAACTATTGTCCCAATTTGGTTGAAAAATAGAAAATACCCTTTAAAGTGAGTCTGAGGGCATTTTTCTCAGGACAGAGTTTTGTAATTTTTTTTCAATACAACATACAATTCAGATACGCATATATTTATCTCTATACATACACAGTATACTGTATATATATATATATATATATATATATATATATATATATATATATATATATATATATAGATATAGATATAGATAGATAGATATATAGATAAATATATATATTTATACAGTGTCTTACAAAAGTGAGTACATCCCTCACATTTTTGTAAATATTGTATTATATTTTTTCATGTGACAACACTGAAGAAATTACACTTTGCTACAATGTAACGTAGTGAGTGTATAGCTTGTATAATAGTGTACATTTGCCATCCCCTCAAAATAACTCAACGCACAGCCATTAATATATAAACTGCTGGCAACAAAAGTGAGTACACCCCTAAGTGAAAATGTCCAAATTGAGCCCAAAGTGTGAATATTTTGTGTGGCCACCATTATTTTCGAGCAGTGCCTTAACCCTCTTGGGCATGGAGTTCACCAGAGCTTCACAGGTTGCCACTGGAGTCCTCTTCCACTTCTCCATGACAACATCACGGAGCTGGTGGATGTTAGAAACTTTGCGCTCCTCCACCTTCCGATTGAGGATGTCCCACAGATGCTTAATAGGGTTTACTGCTTTACCCTTTAGCTTTACCCTCAGCTTCTTTAGCAAGACAGTGGTCCTCTTGGAGGTGTGTTTGGGGTCCAGGGGCTGACTGACCATTCGGGCACTCGGACACTGCCCGAGGGCCCCATGCCACTAAGGGACCCCATCAGGGTTGCCATCTCAATAAAACCAGGGACAGTATGTAAAAATCTGTGTTTTTTTAAAAAATCCCAATATTATAGCTGCCCCGCCTCTCCAGTACCTTTTCAGTGTGTGTATGTGTATTCTGTGTGTGTATTCTGTGTGTATATTGTGTGTCTGTGTGTGTATACTGTATGTGTGTGTGTGTATACTGTGTGGCCCCATAATCTCCTATTGTCTAGGGGCCCCATAATCGTCTCCTATTGATCAGGGGCCCCATAATCCCTTATTGCCCGGGGGCCCCATGAGTTGTCAGTCCGCCCCTGTGGGGATCATTATCATGTTGGAATACTGTCCTGCAGCCCAGTTTTCGAAGGGAGGGGATCATGCTCTGCTTCAGTATGTCACAGTACATGTTGGCATTCATGGTTGCCTCAATAAACTGTAGCTCCCCTGTGCTGGCAGCACTCATGCAGCCCCAGACCATGACACTTCCACCACCATGTTTGATTGTAGGCAAGACACACTTATCTTCATACTCCTCATCTGGTTGCTGCCACACATGCTTGACACCATCTGAACCAAATACGTTTATCTTGGTCTCATCAGACCACAGGACATGGTTCCAGTAATGCATGTCCTTAGCCTGCTTGTCTTCAGCAAACTGTTTGCAGGCTTTCTTGTGCATCATCTGTAGGCCAATTTGATGCAGTGCGCGGTGTATAGTCTTAGCACTGATAGGCTGACCCCCCACCGGGAAACTGCATAAAAAGGCTTAATCCCTTACTAGCCTGAGCAGCCTGTCTTACTTGATAACAGAAAATGTTTCCCGTGTAGGCAGCCTGCCTACATGCCCATTGCAGGCTTCTTGCTGAATCTTATATATTTAACCACTTACGGACTGCCCACTGTGGATATACGTTGCTATTTTAACATGTTAGCTGATAGCTGCCATAACCCCTGTATTTTTTTTAATGGCGGGCGGTCCGCTTTAAGATAAACCCACCCCCCTCCTGCCGCATCCAGGTTGTCTCTACCGCTTACTGGATCCATCAGTAGTGTCGGAGACGACCCAATGGCAGGAAGTTGGGTGAGGGAATGACGGCTCCCACTCGACTCTATGTCATTGGATGACAGGAGCGACGTCAAACGTCACTTCCACCCAATGGCCTTAAAGGGACAAAAGACTTTTCTTTTTTTTTCTATTGCTTTTAAAGTGTAAGTAAACCCCTCTATCGTTTTCAGTCAATGAAGCTGCCATCTTTGCTTCTGTTTAAGCTACAACTGCCATGATGCTGCAAAATATCCAGCCATTGGATATTTTGACAGTTTAGTTGAGAGCACAAGCATTTCCATCACATGCCAGAAATAAAACTGTTTTATGGATGAGTTTACTTCCGCTTTAAGTGTAAATGTCAGATCTGAGGTCTTTTTGATCCCAGATTTCATATTAAAGAGGTCCTGTCATGTTTTTTTTCTATTACAAGGGATGTTTACAGTTTAAAGTGATCAAAACACAGTGCAAAAATAGAAAATTAAAATTAAAATAAATAAGAAAAAAAAATATTTAAAGCGCCTGTCCCTCCGTGATTGCGCTAAGAAGCGAATGCACTACGCAAGTCTCGCTCGCATATGTAAATGGTGTTCAAACCCCACATGTGAGCTATCCCCACGATCGTTAGAGCAAGAGCAATAATTCTAGCAAAAGACCTCCTCTGTAACTTAAAACTGGTAACTGTATAGATTTTTAAATGTCACCTATGGAGATTTTTAAGTGTCAAAGTTTGTCGCCATTCTACGTGTGGGCACAATTTTGCAGCATAACATGTTGGGTATCTATTTACTCGGCTTAACATCTTTCACATTCTAAAAAAAAAAATGGGCTAACTTTACTGTTTTTTTATTTTTAATTTTAAAAAAGTGTAATACTGTGCAAGTATTGCAACGACCGTCATTCTAGGGTATCTTAAAGATATATATATATATATATATATATATATATATATATAATGTTTGTGGGTTCTAAGTAATTTTCTAGCAAAAAAAACTGATTTTAACTTGTAAACACCAAGTGTAAAAAAAAAAAAGGTTTGGTCTTTAAGTGGATAAAAAACTTTGTTATAACATGATATACTGTAACTAAGACATTTCTCTCTTTCACCAGACTGAAACATGATTGGAGTTGTTAATGTGACTTATGTGGTTATACAGGAAACATAGAAGGAGGTGATCAACCTTTCTCAATTTTTTAACCCCAGAGGGACTATTGAAATAATTTGCAGAATCTGAATTCTGATACAATACCTTTTAGCTCTCTTATGGCTTGTTCAGATATGCAGCCAATGGTCAGTATAAACTGGTTAGTGAGCCACAGTTTTACCTCCCCGTACCACCCACCAAAGTCTCTTGTCAAGACTATATACATGCCAAACGGCCATGGTAAAAACAAAACCCCCGTCACATTCATCAACTGGTACTGCCACCAAATGTAGTTAATTATATTATTAATTATTATAGTTAATAGGGCCATGTTGCAACTTCCCCTACAAACACATGCAATGCATGCAATTGCTGCGAGGTAGTTTGCCCTTTTTAGTGCTAAAACAGTTGGTGAAGAAGCAAAATATTGCCTGACAGCAGACTGTCAACCTCCCCCTTAATAGTCATCCACCAAACTGCTTTTCAAAGGGGCAGCAAGGGGTCATGCAACATGTGAGATTGAGCCCTGACTCATAATTCCTTTCTACTGGATTATGGATAAAATTCAGTAGCGCTGCTCATGAAAAATCTGGATTAGAGGTATCAGGGGATGCAGAATTTCATGACAGATATTATTTTGTGAAGCTAAGCCAGAGGGCTGGATAAAACAGAGCAAATAGAGTTATACACAATTACACAAATCTCTTAATATTCATCAAAAGGCAGAAGGGTGTTTGTGACATTTTTTTTTATAGATTTATTGTCACTGTCCGGGATTTACCGACACAATTTGTCTTGGCTATAACAGAGCCATGCATTTGATTATTGACATAGTTACTTTAAGCCCTTGTACACACGGTCGGAAATTCAGACGGAAAATGTCCGATCGGACCGTGTTGTCAGATAATCCGACCGTGTGTGGGCTCCATCTGACTTTTTCCGTCGGAATGTCCGACCAACAAAGTTTGAAAGCTGGATATAAAATTTTCTGACAACATGATTCGATCGGACTTTGTCTGATCGTTTGTAGAGAATTACGATCGGACAAAGTGCCACGCATGCTCAGATCAAATTACGAGACCAAAGCTATTGGCTACTAGCTTGAACGTAGTCCCATCGTAAAAAACGAACATCATCGCGTTCCGAATGATCGGATTTTCCAACCACTTTTGGACAAAATCCATCGGAAAAAATCTGACGGATTTTGTTATCGGAATGTCCGACCGTGTGTACAAGGGCTTAGACTTAATGTGCTTTAATTGTGTAGAGATGACTCCAGAGAGGGGCTGCTGGTAATTTTGGGTCCCCCTAACTGTCCATTGGCTACCTGACCTGTCACTGGTCCTAATAGCCCACCAACAAACTCAGGCTCCAGTCCAGAGGTCTTTGTATGGTTTATTGCTGAACACAAACAAATGCAGGGAAGAGGGTTTGGAGCAGTGGCGGCCCGCCCATAGGGGGCGCCCGGGCGCCGCCCCCCCCCCCCTCCCCCAGGTGTAAAAAAAAAAAAGTTAAAAAAAAAAAAAAAAAAAAAAAAACGGGCCCTTTAAGACATTTAAAAAAAAAAAAAATGTCATTTAACAATTTTACATAGTGTACTGTGGCGCCGGTCACAGTGCACTATGAGAAACGCCACGTCAATGCAATCACAAGATTGCATCCATGTCGCTTCATTTGCGGGTTAAAAACCCGCCTTGCGGCGCACTGCAGAACGCCGACTGGCTTCCGCCCGTAAAATCACTGTGATTCTACGGGCGGGAGCATTGTCATTCTTAGACAGGCACGTCACTTCCGGCTTTCGGCTGCTTTGCGAAACCCGGAAGTGACGTCGGCAGCTCCGTTCCTCAGCCCGAGCGGAGCTGCAAGACAGGCAGGAGGTGAGTCAAGTCACCGCATAAAGACCTTAGTTTCTACTTTGTTAAATGTTCATGCATTTAGCTGAATGAATGGAAAAAAAGCTTTCACACTTCAGCCAGAAAGGTTTCCCCAGGCCAGGCGACTTTTGCCGTGGCCAATCAGAGAATGAGCTCTGAAAGGGAAACTCCTCGCCAAATTTTTGAAAAAAAATTGGCGTGGGTTCCCCCTCCGAGAGCATACCAGGCCCTTAGGTCTGGTATGGATTCCAAGGGGAACCCCATATGCCGAAAAAAACGGCGTGGGGGTCCCCCCCAGATCCACACCAGACCCTTATCCGAGCACGCTACCCGGCCGGCCAGGAAGGGGGGTGGGGACGAGCGGGCGGCCCCCCCCCTCCTGAGCCGTACCAGGCCGCGTGCCCTCAACATGGGGGGGGTGCCTTGGGGGAGGGGGGGGCGTGCGGCCCCCCCACCCCAAAGCACCTTGTCCCCATGTCGATGAGGACAAGGGCCTCTTCCCGACAACCCTGGCCGTTGGTTGTCGGGGTCTGCGGGCGGGGGGCTTATCGGAATCCGGGAGCCCCCTTTAATAAGGGGGCCCCCGGATACCGGCCCCCCACCCTATGTGAATGAGTATGGGGTACAATGTACCCCTACCCATTCACCTGTGAAAAAAAGTACAAAAAAAAAAACACAACACAGGGTTAAAATATTTTATTGCACAGCTCCGGAGGTCTTCCGTCTTCGGGGGTCTTCTCGCCGGACTCCTCCGCTATCTTCTTGTAGCTCTTTTGCTAGCGGAGGAGTCCGGCTTTCTTCCTCCCCGCCGGCCTCTTCTTCCGACTTCGGGGGTCTTGTCCCCCTCTTCGGTTCTTCTGCCGGGCCACCGCGCCTTCTTGTAGCTCTTTTACAGGCGGTGGCCCGGTCTTCTGTCGCCGCTGCCGCCGCCTTCCGTTCTTCTTCTTCTTCTTCTTCTTCTTGTTCTTCTTCTTCTTCTTCTTCTCCTCCAGGAGATGTTGACTCGACGAGCTCTCCGGCCGCAATGCCAGAGCCGCGCTGTGCTGCCACTTATATAGGGACAATGGGGCGGTGTCACATGGGTTGATGTCACATGGGTTGGTCACATGGGTTGATGTCACATGGCGACAGTCCATGTGACATCAACCCATGTGACATCAACCCATGTGACACCGCCCCATTGTCCCTATATAAGTGGCAGCACAGCGCGGCTCTGGCATTGCGGCCGGAGAGCTCGTCGAGTCAACATCTCCTGGAGGAGAAGAAGAAGAAGAACGGAAGGCGGCGGCGGCGACAGAAGACCGGGCCACCGCCTGTAAAAGAGCTATAAGAAGGCGCGGTGGCCCGGCAGAAGAACCGAAGAGGGGGACAAGACCCCCGAAGTCGGAAGAAGAGGCCGGCGGGGAGGAAGAAAGCCGGACTCCTCCGCTAGCAAAAGAGCTACAAGAAGATAGCGGAGGAGTCCGGCGAGAAGACCCCCGAAGACGGAAGACCCCCGGAGCTGTGCAATAAAATATTTTAACCCTGTGTTGTGTTTTTTTTTTGTACTTTTTTTCACAGGTGAATGGGTAGGGGTACATTGTACCCCATACTCATTCACATAGGGTGGGGGGCCGGTATCCGGGGGCCCCCTTATTAAAGGGGGCTCCCGGATTCCGATAAGCCCCCCGCCCGCAGACCCCGACAACCAACGGCCAGGGTTGTCGGGAAGAGGCCCTTGTCCTCATCGACATGGGGACAAGGTGCTTTGGGGTGGGGGGGCCGCACGCCCCCCCTCCCCCAAGGCACCCCCCCATGTTGAGGGCACGCGGCCTGGTACGGCTCAGGAGGGGGGGGGGCCGCCCGCTCGTCCCCACCCCCTTTCCTGGCCGGCCGGGTAGCGTGCTCGGATAAGGGTCTGGTGTGGATCTGGGGGGGACCCCCACGCCGTTTTTTCGGCATAGGGGGTTCCCCTTGGAATCCATACCAGACCTAAGGGCCTGGTATGCTCTCGGAGGGGGAACCCACGCCAATTTTTTTTTCAGAAATTTGGCGTGGAGTTCCCCTTTTAGGGGTGACCTGAAGTCGGATCGCAGTCGCCCCTGTGAGAATCGAGCCTTATGGTGTGTGTCCAAGGTCATGGGTGGAAATTAATCGCTTTAGAAAACTGGTATCTCATGATCTGCTTGTCTAGAACATTTTTTGCACAGAGGTTGAAGAATCTTTTGTATACCACATTGAAATTTAAGATAATAAAATACTATAGACACCTTTTTTCCACTGAAGAAAGTTTTTACTGTTTTAAAAAAAATGTCTTCAGTCAGGACTCCTGGCCTCCCTTCTTGCCACTGCTCCTAATCACACGAAATATACATTTTAACCTTTGCTTGTCCTTAATAATACCACTATGTCACCTAAAGCTCTCCTGCTACATGCATCCCATTTAGGAGTACTCAAGAACTTGCCTTATATTCTCCTGACCTGAGTGCTGTTCCTGCTTTGCAGCATGACATGGGAAATCCCATACACAGGGCGAGCAGTCTAGCTGTATTGGGTCCCTCCAGCTCTAAATCCCCTAATAGTTCCCTCTGAGGCTGGGTTGTCACCGCTGCGGCAGCGAGAACCGGATGTGATTCGCACCGCACTGCAGTGCAAATCACATCCGATCTCTGTGCGATGCGAGTTCAGCCATACAGATAGTATGGCTGAATTTGCATCACACCCGCCGCAAACTCGCACAGGACCCTTTTTTTGCTCCGCAGCAGAATCGGATCGCATGGGTGTTCAGACCATGCGATCCGATTCCTGTCCGAGTTTGCAGATTGCACTGCGATATGCGAACTGATCTGGGGGTGTCCTTAACATTTCACTGACACTCCCAGCAGTCCGCATAGGGCAGTGTGAACTGCCGGTGGGAGGCATGTGATGCGGGAAAACGCTGCGGATTCGCGGCGTTCCCGCATCGCTCCAGTGTGAACCCAGCCTCAATGCGGTATTCTTATTCAGCAAAGTGCAAAAAGTAATGGTGTGCTGATGCTCTGTTGCTTGTTGTTACTCACAGTTAATTTGCTGGCAAAGACATTTTATAAACCTTTTTTGTATTTTAGTGTAAATGTGAGATCTGGGGACTTTTTGACCCAGATCTCATATTTGAGAGGACCTGTCATGCTTTTTTCTATTACATTCCTTGTAATAGGAATAAAAGTGACACCATTTATTTTTTAAAACTGTGAAAAAAATGTTTTTTAAAGCACCTAGTCCCGACGATCTCGCGTGCATAAACGAACGCATACGTGAGTACTGCGCCCGGCCGCCCGCATATGAAAACGGCGGTCAAACCACACATGTGAGGTATCGCCGCGATCGTTAGACTGAGCTCAATAATTCTAGCCCTAGACCTCCTCTATAACTTAAAAGATGCAACCTGTAGAATTTTTTAAACGTTGCCTATGGAGATTTTTGAGGGTAAAAGTTTGACGCCATTCCATGAGCGGGCGCAATTTAGAAGCGTGACATGTTGGGTATCAATTTACTCGGCGTAACATTATCTTTCGGAATATATCTAAAAATTGGGGTAACTTTACTGTTATCTTATTTTTTTATTTAAAAAAATTATTTTTTTTCATAATAAAGTGTGCTTGTAAGACCGTTGTGCAAATACAGTATGACAGTAAGTATTGCAATGACCGCAATTTTATTCTCTAGGGTGTTAGAAAAAAAAAAGGGAAAAAGGGGCAGCTGCCCTGGGCCCTGGCATTGTTGTATGTCCCCAAGCAGCTGACTCATACTTGCAAACTATCCCAGTTTAAATTCCCTTGTCCCTTGAGGTTTTAGTCCTGTGCTTTGTCCCAATATCTCAGTGTGAAGTTCTGTTACTAAAGCTGCCCAGCCCTATTGTTGTGTACAGATAACTCACCTGCAGAGTGCAGACCCTGTGTTTACATGTAAATACAGGCATTCATATGTAAATAGCGGCGGACTGGTGGCATTGATATGTAAATAATAGAGTGGCCATTCATATGTATATCATACCAAATACAAATTTTTGCCCAGGGTCCAATCAATATTAAAGCTTTTTTATTTATTTATGTATTTATTTCTTTTTATGTAAAAGGATGAACTTCCGATGCAAAAGGCTGGACCCACAAATCTATATATGATGTGCAGGGTCCTGTGTATAATGTAGAGCCTGGTATGGTGTATAATAATAACTGATAGCTATTGTTTTTCCAAGATAAACTTCAAATTTCTGGCTGTGTTTTTCACATGGCAATATTGAATAAACATGCATCCAGAACAGCAGGAAAAATGTTGTGATCAGATTGAACCTACATTATGTACCCTGTACACTAGTCCTCTGAAGTCTATTGCCACTGTATAAAAGCCAGCCAGGAACTTAGCACAGGGATGGGGGGAACCCCTTATAATGGGCACAGCAGCCAGCAGCTGTACAGGCCCGGGAACTCAGCACAGCCATGGTGGGAACCCCTCATTATGGGCACAGTGAGGCTGCAATTGATGGGCAAGGTGAGGCTGCATTTGATGAAATAGACACTTGCATTTGGCAGCACCATAATCTCTCTTTTAAACTTACCCATACTTTCATTTGACTCATAGGTATTGAACATTGTGCAATTTATTTTCAAAATGACTGAAAATTCGGTTCCATCTTTGAAACTATTTCCCTTCACAAGGCGTACAGATGAGGAAAAAATGAGGTTAAAGGAGCTTGGACCATATCAACCCAAACTGCAAATTCAGCAGAGGTCAAGTGATCGTGGTCGAGTTTACACGCGAAGCTTTTCCACCACTTCTTATAATAAATGGAGTTGGCTAGCTGGATGTGATGTGACTCATGCATATTATTGTTTTCCATGTTTGCTATTCCAAAGTCATGGCACCGACACGCTGTGGATATCAACAGGGGTTAACGACCTAAAGCATCTCACTGAAAAATGCAAGCGGCATGAAACTACCCAAAGCCATCTTGACAATGTTATGAGGCTCGAGTTTTTTGGAAAGCGTAGCATTGGTGAACAGCTAGATGCAGGCTACATAATTTCCATTAGAAGACACAATGAAGAGGTCACAAAAAATCGACACATCCTGTCTAGGATAATAGACTGTGTGAAATTTTGTGGTGCATTTGAGCTGGCTTTGCGTGGTCATGATGAGAGTGAGAGCTCCGAAAATCGTGGGATATTCCGTGGCTTGGTTGATTTTGTTGCTTCTCTTGATGGAGTTTTGAAAGAGCACCTTGAGAATGCCACTGTTTTTAAGGGCACTTCAAAAACTGTGCAGAACGAGCTGTTGGACTGTATGCTGTCTGTAGTGAAGGAGCACATTATCCAAGAAGCACAGAGCAGCAATTTCATCTCAATCCAGGCCGATGAGACCACTGATATTGCCACCCATTGCCAACTTGTGCTTGTACTGCGCTACATAGATGACAAAAACAATGTACAAGAGAGGTTTTTTGAGTTTATTTCTCTACATTCCGCTAATGCAGATTCCATTGCTACAGCACTACAAGAGCGCCTTGCTGTCATCCTTCCAGGGGATCAGAAACATAAGCTCATCTCCCAAGCATATGATGGAGCCAGCGTGATGAGGGGTGCCACTTCAGGGGTTCAAAAGAAGATTCAGGATATTTACCCAAATGCCCATTACATCCACTGCTATGCACATCAGCTCAATCTGATAATGCAACAGGCCACTTCTCAAATGCCCAAAGTGAGACTTTTTTTTTCAAACCTTGGAGGATTTGCCAGCTTTTTTGCCAGATCACCCAAGCGCACAGATGTACTTGATAAAGTAGTTGCCCATAGACTACCAACATCAAGCAGTGTTAGATGGAACTTCCACAGCCGTGCCGTCCATACAGTGTTTGAGCACAGAGAGGACCTCATCCGCTGTTTTGAAACCATAAGAGACTCAGGTGATTTTGACTCAGTTACCATGAGAGAAGCAGCAGGCTTTGCCGTGCTGCTGGAGGATCAGGATTTTAAATATTTTCTTGCGCTTTTCCACAACATTATGCCGCATGTTGACCTCCTTTATGCCAAACTCCAGAAGAAGGACATAGATTCAGTCCACATTAAGGGGAGCATCCAGCAGTTCCAGCGGGACATACAGATGATCAGGTAGCAGCCGTAATCCTCCTTTTCCATGTGTTGTTGTTGTTATTATTATTATTTTTTTAATTATTATTGCTCATACATTTTGCAGAGATTCTATCCCATGCCTGGTTGACGAAAGCAGTCAAGGTGGTTCTCAACCGAAGAGGCGGGGCTCACTGAATCCAGGAGACCATAAACGCATTGCATCTGAGGTGAGTGTTTATTTGTTGCAATATTTGTCTTTTTGATAGCTCCCTTATAGATATGAAGATTGGAAAGAAAAATATTTTTCTTACAATAGTCATATAAAAATGATGTGATCTAAAAGGATTTGTTATTCCCTCTAGTGGATAACATTAGTATTACAACCTTCATCTGTGTTAGCTGCCTGAACATCAGAAATGCATGAAACTTGACATATTTACTAAGAATGTCTTGTTGTCCAATGTCCATGTGTATGGAGTGCTGAGAAATTATGGATTCCAAACCACTGAAACTGATCTCCCTTTATAACTTTAAAGTGAACATTTTAAAATGACCAGTTTTAAGTTATGACTCCATACACATGGACAAGAAATTCTTAGTAAATATGTCAGGTTGCATGCATTTATGATGGTCAGGGAGCTAACAGAGATGACATTGACACCCCTAATTGACATCACTGCCTAATTTTTGTTTTTATCCTTCACTCTATAGGTCTGTGATACCATACTATTGCACACCATGCAACGTTTCTCCTTCACAAAACACCTTGTTAGTGCCACTTTGCTTCAAGCAGACAGGTTTGAACAGTACGCAGTGGAGTTTCCCGAGGATGCACTGAGTGAGACTTTGAAGGCCTATCCAGTTCTGAATAAAAATAAGTTAAAGACAGAGCTTGGTCTCATCTACCGCACACAAGAGTTCAAAAAGTGTAATGGTGCTTTGGACCTATTCAGGCTGTTTGTGGGCAACAATCTTGCTCATGTATTTAGAGAGACTGTGACTTTGCTAAAGATCCTCATCACCACACCCATGACCACAGCAGAAGCTGAGAGGTGCTTCTCAACCTTAAAAAGAATAAAGACTTTTCTGAGAAATAGCATGACCCAGGAAAGGCTGAATGCATTGGCCATGCTGTCAATGGAAAAGAGAGTGGTGACAGAGATGACTGACTTCAACCAGAAGGTCATTGAGAAATTTGCAAGCCAGAAAGAAAGGAGAGCAAAATTTATTTTCAAATAGTTGGACTGTTGCTAACGTGAATTTGTATTCAGTCACCTTTACTCTGAGTCTTTTTGTTGTTTGTTGTACAATAAAGTTTGTTTTCTGTTGTAAAAAAAAAATCACTGATTTGTGGTACTTTTATTGCATTCTTTAACAGTTGGTTTAAACATTGACATTTTCAATATTTTATCCAGATATATAATCTGTCCTGTGATTCTGGGGCTGTATACTCTGTCCTGTGATCTGAGCTGTATACTCGTGACACTATGGGTGGAAGGAAGTGGAATACAGGGGACGGATTAGGTGGATTACATAAGGGGCGTGGTTTGTGAGAAGTGGGAGGGGCCAAAATGATGGGCGGGGTCATGATGGGTGGGGTCTTGCGCCCCCCCATCCAAAAACTTCACCAGCCGCCACTGGTTTGGAGTGCAAAATGCCTTAGACTCAAAACACAAAAGACAGCTTCCTGAGAATCCCAGCAGCAAACAGTCAAGTATCTATGACTCTGTAAAAGCAGTCACAGCTCTCCCCTGCAACACTTTACAACAAGAAGATCCCTTCTTCAGCCCAACTTTCACAGGTGTCTTTTCCTTAAGCCCCCTGCCCATAGCACATTCTGAGGCCTAATACAAATAGCAGCTTCCCACATACAAGCCTCATCCTAACGGACGCCTCCAGGAGAAGAGAGCATTGACAATATACTTTAAAACATTTAACAGGCAGGAGTATTCAACCAACAAGGATTAGGAAGAACCCTGGAAAAATTGATTTCCGCTTAGCTTGTTACAGCTTAGCCATAAACACTTTCAATTCAGCAGATGTGCTACAATTAATAACTTTAATTTGGAAAATGTCTGCTTTTCTTATGAAGTCAGCAGGACTAATTACACTGTTAAATTACAGACCAGTACAGGGCTGGCTTATAATTCGGCAAAGTTTTGTTACCAAAATGAAAGCCCCCCTACATTGAAATGAAAAATGCATGAGCTTCCCCTTAGTGTTCCAACAAGACCCACCTTTCATTATTGGGGGATTACTTGAGGGAAGACATTGCAAAGCCTCCCTCTGCTTGCAAAGTACCTTTGTCCCAATGTTGAGGGTGGAGAGGTTCTTCCCCACCTTCTTATGCCCCCAACAGGAGGTGGGGGTAATAGTAAAATTGGGAACTTATAGTGGAATCTGGAAGCCCCCTTTATAATAAGTAGGCAACCTGATATCCAACCTCCTTTCAGGGCATTGACTACAAAGATATGTTAGTACCCCTATCCCATTCCCAAAAAAAACAAATAAAAAATCCTTTAATAAACCAAAACATAAAAACATACATATTGGCTTTCAAAATATTTTTTTTTTTTAGTAATCTTTATTTTACAAAACATTTTTTACAACTTTTTATATAACATTTACATATTCACCTGTTGACTATTTACTCTATATGGATTACTTTCTATTATCCTCATATCATTAGTCATTTCCTTAAACATATTAACCTCTATTTGTGTATTTATGTTTATTTACTTATTGAATCCATATCTATAATGATACTTCCAATTATTTCAACATTCATCCCGCTACTCACACCCACACATTCCTATCACATCACTTCATTCTCCCTTCCACTACATCTAACGAGAAAAAAAAAAATTTTTAAGAGGGGGAGAGGAAAAAACCCTCTTCTCTCCTCTTTCTCCCATGCCCACATTTAACGCCCCTTGTCCTATACCTCCCTCCACATCGCCTGTGAGGTACTAAACTCTTTTCACCTCTGCCACACTGTTATCTGTTTTTTCCATCCTTTTTCCATCTCTATCCTCTCCTCCAGGACACACATTTCGCCCATATCGGACTCCCATTCCTCTATACTTGGTATTGTTTTACTTTTCCATTTCCTGGCTATGATGGTTCGTGCTGCAGTTAAAAAATATTTTAGAATGCCTTTTTTATGTTCTTCACTGAACCCGGGATCATTAATAATACTGATATTAATATAATCGGGCTGTAGCTGTATCCCTGTCATTGCAGTATATATTTTATATATTTTTTCCCAAAAGATCTGAACCACAGGACAGTAGTACCAGATATGTGACATTGTGCCTCTAGCCCCTTGACACCTCCAAAAACGTCTTCATTCTCTGGGCTAATTTTATGCATATCTACTGGGCATCTATACCATCTGGCTAAAATGTTGTAATTCCTTTCTTGATGTCTGTTGGATATTGATAGTTTATGTGTTGCTGTAATTCCTTTTTCCCATTTAACTTTGGGGATAGTGGCCCCTATTTCTTCCTCCCATTTTTTTTTTATACATTATCTCCTGTATGTTATTCCTTGAACTTAAGTACTTATATACATTAGACAAGGTATGAATTGTTCTCTGTTCTTTTACCAATATTTTTTCAAGGTCGGTAAGTGGTCTATTAATTACTCCCTCCTTCGTTAGAGAGAGCATGAATTTTTGCAGCTGCCAGTATTGCATCCATTTAGCTTTATATTCCGTACCCAAGGAATCCAATGAGAGAAATCAATTCTGCTCCATTGTCTCTACCAGCCTAGTATCTTCTTGTCTCTGCCATTTCAAAAAAGATCCTATTTCCAATGCTGGTGGGAACTCTGGGTTGCCGAAAAGATGGGTCATTGGGCCTATATACGTTGACCCTATCCCCTGTTTTAGCAATCCATCCCACACTTTCATTGTTGCTACAACCAAGAAGGGTATATCCTGATTAGGGGGACGTTTCTCTCTCCTTATCCATGGTAATGATTTTAATTTAATAGCTGTAACCTCCTCCTCCAGTTTCACCCATTGCTTACAATCTGCATTATGAAACCAGTCCGCTATTCTTGTTATAAACACTGCTCTAAGATATGCCGATATATCTGGGAGGGCCAGGCCTCCATCCTTTTTTGGCCTAATTAATGTATGTCTGCTAATTATAGCAGGCTTACCCTTCCAAATGAAGCTCCCTATAGCCTTTCGTAATTGGTTCAGGATATTTGTTGAGGGAAATATTGGGATGGTTTGAAATATATAAAGGATTTTGGGTAATATGTCCATTTTTATGATATTTATCCTACCCGTCCACGAAAAAATCCCCCTATCGTATCGTTGGAGTGTCTTTATTATTTTTTGCGTGATTGGGAGATAGTTGAGTTCCTGAAGCTTTCCTATTTCTCTAGGGATAAACGTTCCCAAATATTTGATTGCGTTTACTTGCCATTTGAAAGAAACGTTTTTTTTAAGAAGTTCCATTGTATTATTTGATAATGTTATATTCAGCGCCTCTGATTTATTATAATTCACTTTGAAATTACTTACTCTAGCAAAAAGTTTAAATTCCTATATTAAACTTGGTAAGGTCACCTGTGGATTTGTAATATATACCAGCAGATCGTCCGCATATATGGACATTTTGTATTCTTTTTCCCCCACTTTTATTCCTTGTATATCTCTGTTGTTATGAATGGCTACCGCTAGATGTTCCATAGCTAATACATACAGCAGAGGAGACAATGGACAACCCTGCCGGGTTCCGTTGGCTATGGTGGTTGATTCAGGTATGTCTCCATTTGCACCTAACCCTAGCAGTGGGACTGTGATAAAGAACCATTATTTTTTCCAAGAGCCTAGGACCCAGTCTCCATTGTCTTAACGTTTCCTTGAAAAAACACCATCCCACACTGTCAAAAGCTTTCTCTGCATCAATTGTAAGCAGACAGGATGGGACGGTGTGTTTCCTGACGTATTCCACAAGTGTTAATGTCTTCAGGGTGTTATCCCTTGCCTCTCTTCCTTTTATAAATCCTACTTGATCTAAATGTATATATGTTTAGAGTATCGGAGTGAGTCTATTGGCTATGATCTTTGAATAAATTCAAAGATCGACGTTTGTCATGGAAATTGGTCGATAATTTCCACAATTAGTATGATCCTTTTTGGGCTTCGGTATACGAGAAATATATGCTTGCATTCCCTGTGGAACAAAGGGTTGGGATGCAGATACTGCATTAAAGTTTGTTTCATTATAGGGATTAGCTGTTCTTTAAATTTCTTACAAAATCGAGGGGTAAAGCCGTCTGGACTGGACTTTTCCCTAGCGCTAGTGAGTCAATTACTTTTTGTACTTCCGTCTCTGAGGAATTCCTGTTCTAGATGCTCCACTTCTACTGCTGTTAAAGTTGGTATAGGAGTATCCTTGATACATTGGTATATATTTTGTTGATATAGTTCAGGGTCCTTCTCTACTAATGGGTTTGGTATGTTATAAAGTCTAGAATAAAAGGTATGAAATGGTTTCAATATCCCTTTTGGATCATATACCATATCTCCTAATTCGGTTTTAACCTTGACTATTCATGCTCCATTTATTAGTTGGCGGAGTGCTCTAGCTCGGAGTTTACCAGGTTTATTTCTTTGTTGATATATAAGGACAGCGTTTTATCTCTAATCCATGTTTGTTCATTCAATGAGGTTTGTAGCTCTGTTCTCTTTGCTGTTAGCTCTACTAATTTCTCTTGTATAGGATTTTGTTTATGTTGTTTTTCCAGTTTGATTATATCCTTTGATAACTGTACTACTCTAATCCCCTTTATCTTTTTTAGCCTTGCACCGTGTTTTATAAATAGCCTTGTATTATACATTTCAATGTTTCCCACTGGATAGATAGAGAGGTAGTATCCTTCAGATGGTCCCCCATAAAGTTTGTTATTGCTACTCTAATCTCTGATGTACATACCTCATTGAATAATAGATGGTCATTTAGCTTCCAAGAGCCTCTTGCCCTATTTCCTCCAGACATGTCCATCCTCAGAAATATCGGCATATGGTCAGACCATATGATACTACCTATCTCAGAAGAAGAGGCTACAGCCATTCCTAATTGGTTTACCAAAAAATAATTGATTCTGTGGTATGCTCCATGTACTTTTGAGTTAAAAAATAGAAAAGACTATCATTCGGACCCCAGCATTTTTCATTCTTGTCCCAATCATTTTTGGCTATTACTGTCTATTGATATGTAAACCTTTAACTTTGTTAAATCAGAAATTTGTGATCAATAACAACTAGTTAAAACCATTCAGTTTTTGACAAGAAATATGTTCAACAATGCTATACCTGGGTCAAGCTGAGCTCCTCCACATCTTCTTCCTGTTTTGGTCTTCAAATAAGTGATGTCTGCTGTGGGATATACAGGCTCCACTAATTCCAACAGTTTCTCCAGCGTTGCCTTCCTCTTTAGCTTGTTGGAACAGTCCCTGCATTGTACTTGCCAGAGACATGGCAGCTCCCTGTAGTTTTCAATAAAGTCTGGCAGAAAAACTAGGGCTGTAAATTTATCAACCATTTTATCTGCAAGACACAACACAAGACAAACCCTAATGTCAGGCTAAACTCTCCTAATCTTGTCTTAATATAGGCCTCAATCTATAAGCAGTATAGGCCACTAACCACTGATGCCTCAAGTTACACTCGTACCTTAGTTTGAATGATCAGCGATAACGATCCTCCGTCCTCTACTCACAGATCGTGCATACGTCCGTTACATCGCCCACGTGTTATGCTTTATATACACTGCACATGTGTGAAACTCCGCCCTGTCTTTCTTTCTAGTGTATTCCCCACCTCTTCTCTTTCACTGCCTCATCAGATGTTCCCCCAGAGCAAAGGCCTCATCCGCCACAAACACGAACTTGAGGCCCGCAACATTCTCCTCGGAAGGTGGCAAGGTACCATTTTGTGGATAAAACTCCATCTGTGCAATCACTCCTCCATCAGAGATGCAGCCATTCTTCCCTACATCCAGGTATATGAATTCATAATTTGCCATCACCACCGACAACATCACTATACTACTGAACCCTTTATAGATAAAGTAGTACGACCCCAAGTTGGGTGGTGGAACGATCATGACGTGCTTCCCATCGATAGCCCCACAATTGGGAAAGTCCCACTGGTGGTGAAACTGGGAAGCCACAGTCTGCTATTCCTGTGGGTTGGAAGGAAACTGTGGAGTCAAACAACAAAAAAATTAGTACTTTTGCACATAACATTGCAAGCAGATTAGACACAAACATTCTTGCTCAACATAAGTATAACATGTTTTGAAATGAATATTTAAAGACAAAAGTATAAGGTCAACTTATCAGATTCCTCACCCCCTCTGGTGGCCCATTGTAAAAATTTTATAGTGGGGGGTAGATGTTTTGGACAGGTAACCCTCTCCACTTCATTGAGAGCTGAATGCATAAATAATGTGTGTTACTTTGGCCAGCCCCTCCTTACTTACACTATTGGCAGCCCACTGGACAGGTAAGAAGTGTCATAGTCCAAAAATATGAATACACACTGTCCAAATTGAAGCACATTTTTACATTCTGCAATTACCTATCAAGATAATAGGAGAACGGAACTTTAAACGGTACCATTTGAAAGTATTCAGGCAGGCACATGCACTACATGCTTTGGTGAATTAATCCATAAATATTAACACAAAAGGGGTAGGTATAATGTATATGGGTTTGGCAAAATCAGAAGATAGAGTATTGGTATCGGTTGACTTAGCGGTTGGGGGGAGGGTTCCAAATGAGTTTGGGGCCCAAATAAAAAGCCTTATGCCCTCTACCTGTATTTAAAGACAACAATAACATTTGGAAACATTTTAGGAGGTGTTTAGGGTAAGCACTACAATGGAGCTGACAAAATACATTGTTAAGTGATTATTCTAGATGTGTATGGGCCCAGGATAGCATGCTGGGGAGGTTAGTGAAGGCAAATATTCATGAAGGACAAAACATTAGCAAACATTAAATACATAGAATGTGATGTTAAAGGATAAAACTTACCCTAATATAGTCCTTCTGCAGGATTTAAATTATGGCAGAACAGGTCTCTGGAATAATGATTCCCAGATCCTGGGGGGAGATCCCACACATGAACTTGACGTCCTGGAGATTTCTCCCCATCGCCAAGTACAGCAAGGTGGCGACGAGCCTTTACTCGGGAGAGCTGGCTTGCCGCATGCAGGTGTCCTGCGTCCTAATATAAGTTGACAGCAAAGCCAATAGATGGTAAAAGACAGGGTCTGTCATCTGGAGATAATCCCTGAAATCATCAGGATTATTCTCCTGGAGCTCCTGCAGCAAAGGCATATGATAGAATTGGTCATGATTAAGCAACCAATTCTTGGACCAAGAACTCCCCCCCCCCCCGTTCATGGACTGGACATGGGTCAAAACAATAACACCAAGCCCAACAACAGCACTATATCTTCGAGGAGAACACAACCGTAACATGGCTAGAAAACAAACGGCTGCTCAGAACAAACTGACAGAACGCACTGAAAATCATAAAAGAACCTGACAAGAATGGCTTGACGATCGGAAATGACCGAACAAGCACGCACTGAAAATCAGAAGCGAACTATAAATGTAACACACTGAAAGATAGAAACGACCTGACAAGCACGCACTGAAGAAAAGATATGAACCGACAAGCACAAACTGAAAAGCAGAGGCTGAAAATCGTGAATCGTCACTCACCAAACGTTTACTAACATGAGATAAATATGAGATTAGCAGAAGGAGCCCAAAGGGTAGTGCATGACTATTGAACTTCCATTTTATTGGCTCGTCATACAACTTATGCAACGTATGCAAGACAAGTTGGAACCAACCGTCTTTGAACAAAAATCCACGATTTTGTTGTCAGAAAGTCCGATCGTGTGTATGAGGCATAAGGGTTTTTGTGAATTTTTGGCCTGTTGGACCAAACTGACAATGAATCAGACAAGGACATTTTTATGCATTATCAATTATTTCCTTATCATTAATCAATGGCACACAAGTATACATTGGCTGGCGTGATGCTAAAGTTCTGGGGAAAACCATGCCAACCTATGATGACTACAAATTCCACAAAGCTTGTAAAAACCCAGTATTTGATAAATGATTCATTCTGACAGTGTGCACACAGTTGCCTGTAAGGTCTTTAACCTTTCCCTGTAAGGTTTTTTTTTTTACTTTTTCAACTTTCTGTCCAGAATAACCTGTAGCCGTATTTGCTAATGTTTTTTCAGTGACAGAAAGTGATGTCATATTGAAAACGTTTCTCATTTGTAACATTTTATAATAGCTGTCATAAATTCCTGCACAGACAGGTCAAAATAAAGAGCATATTACTGTTTTGTGATATGTACTGTGGTATGGAATTTATGAAGGAAAATTCCAGTTTATAATGTGTGTTGTTTTAAGATGTTTGGGCAGTAGATCCCTTACTTGTAAAACAACATTTGCTATTCATATTTCACCCTGTCAATGGTGCTGATGTTTCATATCACTTGGAGAAAATATCACATTTCTAATAGGACCCTAAATCTGTTAGCATTGTTTAGGTTCATAAGTGAGACTGGATGAATTATGATTTTGTATACATCTTTTGAGCAAAAACATACCAAGATCACATAGAGATACTATTCTATAAAGGAAACTGGAATGGTTTGGGGTTGATCACATTAATTTGTTTTAAAATTCATATATTTATTTAAATTATATTTTATATATTTTTTGCGATGTATGTAAAACTTTTTGTTTTAAAAATGCATATTTAAAGCAGGGAACACCTTATTAATGGATCACAGACAGTGCTGTGTTTTGGCCCAGGCCTAGGGCAGCACTTTGCGGGGGGGGTCAAAAAAGACGCCCCCCGCATGGAAAAAAGCACCCACACACGACTCCCATCTCCCACACACAGGGCCGCTATCAGGAAAGTACAGCTGAATCCCAGAGCCCAGTGCCACAACAAGGTCTGGCACTGAGCTTCAGTAACTGGCCAGACAGAGCTGCTCTAGTGTGAGGCACCAAGGATATTTGCCATCCGGGGATCCACAAGCTAAATGTAAAATATGAGGGTTCTTCAAAATGTTTTGGGACTTTTTTAGCACTGTTATATACGGTTTATAAAAGTGCATAAAACTTTTTGAAGAACCCTCATATACAGTTGTGCTCATACGTTTACATACCCTGATAGAATTTATGATTTCTTGGTAATTTTTCAGAGAATATGAATGATAACATAAAAACTTTTCTTTCACTCATGGTTAGTGTTTGGCTGAAGTCATTTATAATCAATCAACTGTGATTACTCTTTTTAAATCATAATCACAACAGAAACTACCCAAATGACCCTGATCAAAAGCTTACATTCCCCAGTTCTTAATACAGTGTATTTAACCCTTTAACATCAATGACAGCTTGAAGTCTTTTGTGGTATTTGCAGATGGGGTTCTTTATTTTTTCAGATGGTAAAGCTGCCCATTCCTCTTGGCAAAAAGCCTCCAGTTCCTGTAAATTCTTGGGCTGTCTTGCACAAACTGCACTTTTGAGATCTCCCCAGAGTGGCTCAATGATATTGAGGTCAGGAGACTGAGATGGCCACTCCAGAACCTTCACTTAATTCTGCTGTAGCCAATGACAGGTCGACTTGGCCTTGTGTTTTGGATCATTGTCATGTTGGAATATCCAAGTACGTCCCATGCGCAGCTTCCTGGCTGATGAATACAAATGTTCCTCCAGTATTTTTTGATAACATACTGCATTCATCTTGCCATCAATTTTGATAAAAGTTTGTAGACTCTATACCTTTCGCACAGTCTAAATAATATAAACTGATTATTTATTTATTTCATTTTTTTACGACAGCTTTAAGACATGAAGTAGAATATAATTTGCCCTACATTTTTAAAGAAAGATCATTTATTTGAAAGGTTTATAACAGAAACAAACATTTTTATTTTTTATATTCTTTACAATTCCTGTGTTTTTCCCTTTATATAATAAATAATAAAAAACCCAGTGGTGAGTAAAGATCACTAATACCGTGCACACACGGCCGAACTTTTTTCAGCAAAGGTCCGACGGAACGAATCCGTCAGACAATTCGATCGTGTGTGGGCTTTATCAGACCTTTGCTGTCGAAAAATCAGACAGACTTTAGATTTAGAACATGTTTCAAATCTTTCCGACGGACTCGAGTCCGGTCGAAAAATGCATTTGTCTGTATGCTAGTCTGACGGACAAAAACCGACGCTAGGGCAGCTATTGGCTACTGGCTATGAATTTCCTTATTCTAGTCCGGTCGTATATCATTACGGTCAAATCCGTCAGACTTTGGTGTGATTGTGTGTGACCAAGTCCATTCATTCGGAAAGTCCGTCGGAAGTTCGCCGAAAGTCCGTCAGGAAGACTGTCGAACCTAGTCTGCCGGAAAGTCCGGTTGTGTGTACACGGTATATATAAAAAAAAATCTATTTAGGTACAGTGTTGTATGACTGAGCATTTGTCAATAAAATATTAAAGTGCTGAAAAATGAATAATGGCTGCACAGGAGTGAGATTTAGCATGTTGGATGCACTCAACCTATGTGAAATGTTGCATGTTTATGATGTCTTATGCATGTCTTATAAACCAAAACTGACATTTAGAAAGGAAAAAAAATGTTGTTTAAATTGCAGATTAAAGCGATTGTATACCCCGCTTTCACATTTTTTCCTATAATAAGGCTTACCTGTAGGTAAAATGAATATCTCCTAAACGTGTACGGTTTAGGAGATATTCACCTTGCATGCACCTGTACGGTTTATGAGATATTCACCTTGCATGCAGCCGCTGACGTCAGTGGTGCATGCACTCTGAAGATCCGGTGGATGCGAAACCATTGCGCCACTCACAGCACCGGAGCCCCGAACTGGGAAGAAACACAGAGGGAACATGTCAGCTCCCTCAGCGGTGACCGGGTGGCCCGTGGGAGCTTTGTTCTAAGTTATTTCATAATGAGCTAGTATGTGGTGCATACCCCTGCATACCCCTGATCAGGTCCACATGAAAAACTGACAAGCAGACCTTTGTGTTAAAGGGGCCTAATCCTAGATGAGGGTCTGATATAGACAATAATTGGGGATGCCACACACAAAAGAAAAAAAAAAGCATAGGAACTCCCTAAAAACACATACTAGACCTTTATTCTTGAAGTCTTGGTATAGATGTCAAGGGTGACCCCACACAAACTAAAAAAAAAAAACTCATTGGGTTGTGAGCCCCCCCCCCCCCAATATCAATGCCAGACCCTTGATCTTAGCATGCAGCCTATCAGGTCAAAGAAAGAGGGGGTGGTGGTCCTGGACCATATCATGTCACAAGATCTCAACATGAGGAGGTACCTTGCCAGGGGCAAAACAACTCACCCACATGTTGATGTGAACAATTGTCTCTTACCCACAACCTTGAACCAGTGGTTGTGGGGGTCTGGAGGTATGGCACTTATCAGATTAAAAAAAATAAGGAGCCTCCAAACACTTCCCCAAAAACAATGAGGTACAAAAGAGTTAAAGGTAGAGATACATGGTAACACCATTCATTGACACAAAAAAACTGAAATTGTAAATAAAACTCATACATTTTAAAAAGTCCTTTACTAAAAAATAAATATACCCAAAAAGTCCCACAATGTAAATTCATCATCAATCACATCATCCAGCGATGCAGATTCCCCTAAATCACAATAAATAATGCCCAACACCTGCTGAAAAATAAAACCCTGCCGACTGACGGACACATCTGATCTCATTGCTATATTTCCCATGAATGATATGTCATAGCCCGCACCACTAACTGTAAACAAGGGACATGGGTCCCCCAGGTGATATGATTGAGCTGATATGGCAATGGCTATATCAGGTGAATATCATTGCCCAAAGATATAGCCATGTGGCCACATTTGGTCATAAATTTCATTGTTATACCTACATTTTTGTTAAAATGGCCAGGTTACTAAATTAATGGGTAACCAAGGATGCAGTGGGTGAGCCTTGAGTTCATCCCCAGTTAGGGCATACTGTATATATGGCTAACATTTTACTTGAGTTACAATATGTGTGTCATGAAATGGTGTAAGAAATGCATTTCTCTGATGTTTTTTAAAGTATAACTATAGAAAAAACTTTTTTATTCCTTTTGGATAGAGCAAGGGAGGGTTATAATCCCTGTCAGAATTATTTTTACTATCGGTGTCCCATTGCAGAGATTTCCCCTCACGTTCTGTCCCATAGCCAAACAGGTAGTAAAAGGAAATCCCTGCAAATTAAAGTAATTCTTTGGGGACCCCCAGGTCACCAGAACTAGTGTCCCCATTGGAAGATTTCTTCTCTATTACTTTTCTGGGGACAACCCAAAATTTGGGATATTATTTTACTGTCCCTTTCAATGATAATGGTAAACAGGACAAATAGAGAGGGTGAATCTCCCTAATGGGGCTTAGACAGCAATAAAAACTGACAGGGGTTCTAATACCTCTCCACTCTATCCAAAACTATAAAAAAAAGTTGTGCCTTTAGTTATGCTTTAAAGCCTATGTTTAGCTAAAGTCAAAAAGCAAAAAAGTCATCAACAGGGACATAACTTACAGTTAGTATGATGTGTCCCTTGTGCTCATTCTTCTTCTTTTAGGAGAAGTCTTCCTCTGTGCTACTTACCCACTTCCTATGTTGTAATTTTCCAGTGAGGTGGTGGTTAATACAACCAAAGGGCTGTCAGGAGCTCTCATAAAGAGAACTATGCCCATCCACCCCAGATTTTTAATAGAGACATTTTATAAAAAGTTTAGTGATTAGCACAATTCGTCAGATACAACATATTGATATTTGTTCCACACCTCCTAGGTTGTCCCATATCCAAAAGAAGGAATTTGGTCTTTTCAGTTATAGGAATACATGTCCATCTCATCACCCTTTGAAGCACATGTTGTGTATAACCCAGGGGCGGACTGACAACTCATGGGGCCCCCGGGCAATAGAAGATTATGGGGCCCCCAGGCTTACAGGTGGCCGCCATGCCAGGAGTAAGTAACATACAAAACAACAAGTACAGTCAGGATGAACGCCAGGCTCACATCAGCCCTACCTTACACCATAGTCCTAACATTCTCCCTATATATCACAGTCCACAGAGTACTAACTTATGGCAGAGCCCCCCCAGTGTGTCATCTTCTATCAGTGTCCCCTTACACACACCTTTGCACCTTAATTTAAAGGCCTTTCAATTAGAAAAAAAAATCCACTGTTCCATCTCTGAACTGTGCAAGTGAGTCTTAGCCCTTGTACACACGGTCAGAGATTCCGACAACCAAATCCGTCGGATTTTGTCCATCGGATCTTGTCCGAAACTGTTGTATACACACGGTCGGACAAATTTGTCAAAAAATCAGATCTTTCAGAACGTGATGACGTAATTTCGTTACGATGGGACTACGTTTAGGCTAGTAGCCAATAGCTTTGATGTAGGAATTTGATCTGAGCATGCGTGGCACTTTGTCCGATAGGAATTCTCTACACATGATCGGACTATGTCCTATCGGACCAGTTTGTCGGAAAATATTTCCAGCAAGTTGGAAAATTTGGTCCGACGGATATTCCGATGGAAACAGTCCGATGCAGACCACACACAGTCGGATTATCCGACAACGCGGTCCGATAGGACACATTCCGACGGATTCTCCGACCGTGTGTACAAGGGCTAAGAGCCAGCGAAATAGTGAACTGCTGTGGTTGGCCTCAGATCTGGCAGTGGGGCGTGTGAATAAAAGCCATACTTTATGTGTGCCAAATCACGGCACGCACCCAGACCTGCCCTGCTGCCTGATCCGAGGCCGGGCTCAGCAGTTCACCATTCAGCTGCCTCCGAATGGCTGTGGATTTTTCAGGGGCATAGGATTGTTAGATTGACTTCTGTTTGGTGGCAGTAGGCACAAATGAAACATACAGTATACATATACACACACACACACACACACACACACACACACACACACACACACACACACACACACACACGCGCACATTATACATATATACACATATACACCAGTGGTGGCTGGTGCTCAAAATTTATGAGGGGGGGGGGGGCACAAACAAACTGAAAAACACAAACAAAAAAAAACCCATCAATTGCAGCCACTGTGCCCATCAAATGCAGCCACTGTGCCCCATCAAATGCTGCCAGCGTGCCCATCAATTGCCGCTACTGTGTCCCATCAAATGCTGCCAGTGTGCCAATCAATTGCTGCTACTGTGCCCATGAATTGCTGCTAATGTGCATCGCCCTGTACTTACCTGTCTTGGAGCGGGTCAGCGGCGGTGTCCTGTACGCCCCTTGATGTCTTCTTCCATCCTCTGTCAGGCATCCAATCACAGTGCCTGACGCTTCAGCCAATCAGGTGACAGGTAACAGACCCGAGCACCTGATTGGCTGAGAGGCGGTTCAGTGTTAGCAAAGTGAATTCCTTTGCTTTTCTAACACACACACACACACACACAGCTGAGTGAACAGTGAACGCCCAGCATGACGCCTGCTGTTCACCTTTGTGGGCGTCTATTAGAGCCCAAGGCTCTAATCAGGTGCTTCCCAAAAACACACCCGCCGCTGTAATTCAGGTGCCCGAAAAGGAGACGGGTATCTGAATAGGGGGTGTCAGCGGCAACCATAGATAGATTCATGCAATGCATGAATCTATCTATGGTGATAGAGAGGTGCCAGGAGAGTGGGGGCAGCGCCCAAGCGCCCCTTATGGACGCACCGCCACTGATAGACACACAGTATACACATAGACACACAGACACACACCATAAACACACACACATATATATATATATTAGGGCTGGGGGAAAAAAATCGATTTAAATCTTGAATCGAGCTGAGAGGTCAAATCAATTAAAAATGTAAGAAAGCATCGTGGACTAAGCCAAAGCCGTAGCCTCGCCTAAAAACTCCTGCCCGCAGCTCCTCAGGACCGGCGCAGTGTCCATAAAAAAAAAACAAACAAAAAAAAAACAACAACACCTTGATTCAAACCGTGTTTTTTTTTTTTTTTAGTTATCGCAGATATTTTTTTTTTTTTTTTTTGAAAAAATCGCCCAGCTCTCATAATAAAAAAGAAAAAAATAAATAAATAATTAAAAAAAAAAGAAAAAAAAATATTATATATATATATATATATATATATATATATATATATATATACATATATATATATATAGACACGAGCACTTTTCACCCAATGAATCAGCCTAAAAAACACACTGCTGCCACCATCTCCAGGCATGCTGGGACTTGTAGTGCCCCAGCAGCTCACAGACACTTTAGGTGGTAATGCAGGAGAGGAGGGGACTGTGCCTGTGTACTGGTGGGCAGCTAATGAGTAGGCAGGGTAGCAGAGATTGGGGGAGGAAGTTCCTTCCTCCAGAAGCATGGCACTTCTCACATAGAAAATCGATCTAACAGCTTCAGAGCCCTGCTAGAGGAAAAACACATCCACCCTCCCTCCTGCTCACTAGGTTAAGCCACTGACACTCAGTTCATCTCAGCAAGCTTACCTTCCAGCAGGTTGCAGCCCTTCCCACACTGCACGTTGTGTCCCCTCCTCCAGCTGTTGGCAGTCTCCTGCTCTGAAATCAAATGAGCCGCGGAGAGGAAGGGGGCGTGTACACTGTTTCCATTGGCTGAGGAGGCAGTACAGAGGCGGGGCATCTATAGCTTCCTTTTTTTTGACAGCAAAATTATGTCGGCATGGGACATTTCAGGGACAGATGTAAAAAAACACAGATTTTTACATACTGTCCCTGCATTTACCGAGGCTGGCCAGTCTGATGGGGCCCCCTAGTGGCATGGGGCCCTCGGTCCGTGACCGAGTGCCAGAATGGTCAGTCCGCCCCTGGTATAACCCAAAATAAAATAATGGTAATAAATCACTTTCAATTTTTAACAGCTGGATAATTTATTTTGTTACAAAGTTGATGAAGGTCAGTAGCTCTAATCTGCTGTAGTGATTTCAGTACCATTGAAATAATAAAGAGGATAATCTTTATAGATAGATAGATATAAATCCAGACAATTCATTCTTTTTCATGTCAGGAATTGTCCCTCTTATTCTGCATGCAGTACTTGGCAATTAAATGGAGTAAAGCAGCAAAGGATAGAACCATAATGGGGAGATTTGTATCTGCTGTGCTTTAAATTATCCTGCATATGAAATATGTACATTTTATAAAGCTGCATAAATGTGTATTTTTTTACATTTTGGAAAAATGCAGTTAGTGATTTATGGGGCGAATAACTCCACTTTTATACTTAGTTAAATGACTTCCCTTTTAACATCACTTAACCTCCACACAAGGCATACTTATCTCTTGTATATGTCTATCAATGAAGAAGAATGCCTTTAAATAACCTATGAAAAGCAGTATGATGAAAAGGATGTGTGCATAATAGGTCATCATTGATGTCAAACTGCAGCATGGCCTTTCAGCTCAGTAAAAGCTTAAAACATATACACATCATTGTGCGCAGCTACTTAGCATTTTAGATGTGCCTTGTGATCCATCAAAACCAATTCTTCCTTCCAAGTTAAAAAAAAAACTTTGAAATTGCTGCAGAGAATTCAAACTGATGGGATAAAGTGGTGCTATAAAATTGATTATGCTTTCATGTTGCTGAGGCCCTCCTCCACCCCTGGACTTTGAAAGATTTTTCTAGTCTAATGCAATTAGGTGATGTGAGAAGATCAGAGACTAAAAATATATGTATGCATAGTTTATATAGGAGACATGGAAATTGATATGAAAGGCATACATTACTGAATTTTTTTTAGTAAGCTGACTGGGTGAAAATTGTTTAAGCTCAGCGGTTTCATATGGACCAACCACTTTGTTATGCTGATAAGAGACAACTTGATTTCCCAACCGGGAGTAAAGGCCATTTCATTAATCTTTGTAAGTGTATGGAATGGGACCCAAAATATATGATGATCATTGCCTGTTCTGGATTAGCATGCATATTTATACCACAGATTTTTTGATTTTTAAGCAGCTGTTTGTCGGTGTGTACTTTTATCTGACTGTGATCTTGCAAACTATCCGCAAGTGTCATTTTACACACGGCTGGCTGCATTTTGACCGTCTGGCCTGCTATGTAAAATATGTGTGACATAAAATGGTGTAACAAAGGTATTTTCTAAATGCTTGTTAAATTCTAAGTTTAGATAAAAATAAAAACACAAAAGTCAGCACCGGGGACATAACCTAGAGTTAGTATGTGATG
Organism: Lithobates pipiens; assembly: GCF_037356315.1. Lineage (NCBI taxonomy): Eukaryota > Metazoa > Chordata > Amphibia > Anura > Ranidae > Lithobates > Lithobates pipiens. Next base: position 95,826,138 of record NW_027507718.1, read on the forward strand.
TGTCCTTTATATTGATTCTTCTCCTTCCAGTAGAAATCTTGCTCTGTCCTAGCAATCCTATTGGCTGCAGGGAGGGTGTGGAAGGAACCAAAATATATTGCATGGCAAATATACACTCTCTCTACTTAATAAGAGGTCTCTGATATACTCAAGAAGGGATGATGAAAAGTCTATAGTTTCTGGGGATTTTCTGCCAGTGAAATTGAGCTTACCAAGCCCTCCCAGAGCACCTGCAGTGGTGACAGCGGGGCCGTTGCTAGGTCTACAAATGATTTGGGGCTAGAGCCCATAGCAGCGAAGTAAAGAAAGTCATACACATATATACACATGTGTGTGTATGTATCTGTGTATGTTATATATAAAATATTGTTACATATCTGAGTGTGGATCCCCACTTACATCAGAGCCCCCCTCATTACATCAGAGTCCCCAGAGAGCCCCCCCCTTACATCGGAGGGGTCTGCGGGTCCCAACAATTATATTGCCCGGCAGATTGGTACAGAAGTGGATGCCTAGACAATGTTTAAATTGTATGAACTGCTGAATATAGATAAGAACTTGTGCCTGATAACATTAACTAGTCATGTTCCTCCCTCGGCCACCAGCGGAGCAGATGAAGCCTGAGCCAACCCTAGTTAAGAGGCCCAGGGCTATGGGCCCCAGATTCAGGGCTATAGCCCAGTAGCCACCCTCTACTGGGTGACAGTAATAGCAACCCAACAGAGGTTCCAAACCTTGCCTACAAAAACGAATGTACAAGTATTGACAAGCGGTCTATGAACATTAGTAGTTCCACTTTAAATATTGGTACAGATAAGGAAGCCATACTGTCAATGCATGCAGTAGTGATTGGAGTTGTAAACATTAGAAGAACCCACTGCCCCCAAAAGTCACATGAAAAAAAAAAAAGTTTAGATCAGTAAGTGATTTATTTTATAAACAAGTCTCTTTTAGATTTGCAGGTAAATTCAAAGTGTATATAAAGCCAAAATGTTTTTGGAGAGAGCTAGGACATGGCAGGTGTGCAGGGGCTGTGCTAAGGAATTTTCTCTTCCTGGAATACACTCAATCATTTTTTAAACAGAATGCTTTCTTTAAAAAAAATGAAATGCAGAATATAAAAAGATAATTCCTAATGTGTTTATTTGGTCACAGTCTGAAATGTGCATCCCTTCAACCTAAAACCTTAGCTTTAAACCCTTCCACAACTTCTTAATCTCTGATTTATCTAGCCGCAAAAGCAATATATAAGTGCTGTTGGGTACAATCTGCACTTATATTTTATGTAGTGTGGATCCAAGCTATTCTGCATCATATACATTCACATATAAAGAACGATCATAAAGGAGGGAGCTTGGATGTGGCAGTACTAATCCCCATCTGGCTTAGATTCCAGGTGAAAGCAACACTTGACCTATATTTCTGTACTGAGCTACTCCAGACAATATACTCATGTATTCCAGCATTGCAGATTAGGAAATAATTAAAATATTTGCCTAGATTTTGAAACCTTTCAACTCTTGCCATTTGTTGAGCACATAAGGAATGCTATGAAGTCTCTTACTTACAGTACAAGGGACTACAGCATAATCCCTTTGGGATTAAGGAAATATATATATAAAACTACATACATTCACCTACGACACAAAATGCCTTTTAAAAAAATTGGAAAAACTGGACATTTTGAAAAGGCAAACATCAGTCTTCAAGAAATATTTAATAAGGTTCAGTAAGATTCACTCACTCAGTCATACAGCAAATTGCTATATCCCTAAAAGTTCAGGCGTTAGCTTCTTGCTAACCATTAAGCCACAAAGCATAAAAAAGGAAAAAGCACATTGTTGTAGCGCTACACTCAGAAGAGTCCCTAAATTGCTTTGTGATTTCTCTGCACACCTGAAGATGACACCTCTCTTACTCAGCACTTACCAACATACCTTGAGGTATGTCAAAGAATTTATTAGGCCAAGCATAGCCTAAAAGGTGAAATGACTAGCAAGTGTACATATGCAAACAATCAATAAGACAATAACATTACTCTGAGAGATATCGTTAAAAACCTGCAGTTTTATGAGCAACTGTAATTAACAGAACTTAACTGCATTAACATAGCACTAGTATATAAATAGTCTTAACTTGCTATAACAGTCCCGGTTTTGTCACACTGACTAGTAAATGCTAATTAAAAAAAATGTGGGGCCCTTGAAGAACACACAACAGCTCACAGCAGACAAAAGAATAACTCGTATGATGTTCATTTCTTACCAGACCAAGGGCACATGCTTCTGAGTCTCTGGACATGTGCTCTGATTCAATAAAAGTCAACTCTAAGGCAGACAGGTATAGAAGTTGCTGTGATCTCTCGCTCTTTCAATCCAGCTGAGACAGTCCCTCTTTTCATTCCTTACAAGTAGTGGAAGCACTCTCTTGTACAGTGTTTGTAATATAAAGGGGCACTGGATTGTTCCCTAATAAAGAGGAGTTAAGGCAGCTCCAGGTGGGACAGAACTATTTCACAGAACCAAAAAGCAAAAAAAGTCGGTGACAGTAGGAACTCAAGCATTTCCAGGTAGCTTTTTGAAAGGGTCCTCTTTTACAAGCTAGTGCCCTTCAGTAGTAGTCAGTAGTCCGCTCCTGATGGTCAGGGATCTGCTGATGGTCACAGTCACTCACTCTCCGCATCCAGAAAGTGAAACACTGATCTCCAGTGTGGGTTCTCAGGAGCCAGGTCACTACAGATATAGCATTGCACAAAGTACATTGGCAGCAGCAGTCCCTGATCGGCACTTTTCTCCTAGGCAGCACAGCATCAGATAACTCCAACAGACCCTCTCCCCTTGTTTTGTTGCCTCCGCCAATGACTGTCCTCTAGGAATTAGACCCAGCCAAGATGGAGGTCCCCTGCACTGGAGATACTCCATAGATGAGCATTGCAAAGTGGTCTCCTTAAAGCGGAGGTCTACCCACCCCATGAAAAATTAAAAGTCAGCAGCTACAAATATTACAGCTGCTGAGTTCTATTATATGTGTCCATAGAGCCCGCAATGTCAGCACTGCAGCTGATCTTCGAATCGGCTGTTGGGTGCAGCCGCCACCATTGCTGGTAAGGGAACCTGGCAGGGAAGCCTTTCAGCTTCACAGCTGGTTCCCTAATACACTTGGTCAAAGCGTGCTGCACTTTCTAATTGGCCTGGCAGCGGAGGAAGGAGGAGGGGGCCAAACTTCTGAGAGACAGCACCGTTCCCTCCACCCCCCTGAAAGGTGCCAAATGTGGCACCAGGAGGGGAAAGAGACAAACAAGTGGAGGTTTCACTTTTGGGTGGAATTCCACTTTGAAAATGGTTGCTGCACTTCTGCATTAATGAATATTCAGTTTAACCCTGTCCACACTGCAGAAGGATTATACAGTGACAACAAAGGAAAAAGTTCCACAACAGTTATCAGGTAAAGTCCAGGTTACATACCCGGCACAAAATAATCTTTGGTCCTCCAAAGAGGTGGAAGACAAAAAGGAAATAAGTGCAAGTTATTAAACAAGTTACCTAGAAATTAAACAGACACACATTGGGTAAAGGAGGCCTCTGGCTTTGTTATGGGTAGCACTGAAGCATCAGAGAACTGATGCACAGTCAGGATCATCTCTTATGAATAGGGATGAGCTGCGTGTTGGAGTCGAACCTATGTTCGACTCGAACATCGTCTGTTCGCCCATTCGGCGAAATCCGAACATTATGGTCCGTTCTCACCAAATTCGAGTGGCGCTCATGGCCCATAATTCACTACGGCATCACAGTGCATTGCTGGCTGATGATTGGCCAAGCATGCACTATGACCCACATGCTTGGCTAATAACACCGCCGTCAGCAAAGAGAACCATAATTGGCCACAGGCAGGATGCCTGTGGCCAATTATGGTTCAGGGGGTTTAGTACACACTCCACACTATATAAGGCTGCCTTGCGTAGTGTGTTGTGTCGGCTAAGAGAGAGAGAGATAGACGGAGAGACAGTGTATGAATTTCCTTTAAAGCTGTTGCAATTACAGTCGGTGTATTGTGCCACCTGCACAATGTACACCTAAAGCTACCCCAATTGCTGGTGTTCTTCTGATCCTATACCACAGGCAGCTGCTGCATCAATTATAGTTGGTGTATTGTGCCACCTGCACAGTGTACACCTAAAGCTACCGCGATTTCTGGTGTTCTTCTGGTCCTATACCACAGGCAGCTGCTGCAGCAATTACAGTCGGTGTATTGTGCCACCTGCACAGTGTACACCTAAAGCTACCGCAATTGCTGGTGTTCTTCTGGTCCTATACCACAGGCAGCTGTAGCAGTTACAGTCGGTGTATTGTGCCACCTGCACAGTGTACACCTAAAACGACCACAATTGCTGGTGTTCTTCTGGTCCTATACCACAGGCAGCTGTAGCAGTTACAGTCAGTGTATTGTGCCACCTGCACAGTGTACACCTAAAACGACCACAATTGCTGGTGTTCTTCTGGTCCTATACCACAGGCAGCTGTAGCAGTTACAGTCAGTGTATTGTGCCACCTGCACAGTGTACACCTAAAGCTACCCCAATTGCTGGTTTTCTGCTTGTCCTATACCACAGGCAGCTGTAGCAATTAGTCGGTGTATTGTCCCACCTGCACAGTGTGCACCTAAAGCTACTGCAATTGCTGTTGTTCTGCTGGTTCTATACCACAGGCAGCTGGAGCAATTACAGTCAGTGTATTGTGCCACTTGCACAGTGTACACCTAAAGCTACCTCAATTGCTGGTGTTCTGCTGATCCTATACCACAGGCAGCTGCAGCAATTACAGTCTGTGTATTGTGCCACCTACACAGTGTGCAGCTAAAGCTACCCCAATTTCTGGTGTTCTGCTTGTCCTATAGCACAGGCAGCTGTAGCAATTACAGTTGGTGTATTGTGCTACCTGCACAGTGTACAGCTAAAACTACCCCAATTGCTGGTGTTATCTTTGTCATATACCACATTCAGCTGTAGCAATTACAGTCAGTGTATTGTGCCACCTGCACAGTGTACAGCTAAAGATAACCCAATTGCTGGTGTTCTGCTTGTCCTATACCACAGGCAGCTGTAGCAATTACAGTCGGTATATTGCGCCACCTGCACAGTGTACAGCTAAATCTACCCCAATTGCTGGTGTTCTGCTGCGCCTATATCACAGGCAGTTGTAGCAATTACAGTCGGTGTAAAGTGCCACCTGCACAGTGTACAACTAAAGCTACCCCAATTGCTGGTGTTCTGCTTGTCCTATACAACAGGCAGTTGTAGAAATTACAATAGATGTATTGTGCCACCTGCACAGTGTACAGCTAAAGCTACCCCAATTGCTGGTGTTGTGCTGGTCCTATACCTCAGGCAGCTGTAGAAATTACAGTGGGTGTATTGTGCCACCTGCACAGTGTACAGATAAAGCTACCCCATTTGCTGGTGTTCTGCTTGTCCTATACCACAGGGAGCTGCTGCAGCAATTACAGTCGGTGTATTGTGCCACCTGCACAGCGTACAGCTAAAGCTACCCCAATTGCTAGTGTTCTGCCTGTACTATACCACAGGCAGCTGCTGCAGCAATTACAGTCGGTGTATTGTGTCATCTGCACAGTGTACGCCTAAAGCTACCCCAATTGCTGGTGTTCTGCTGATTCTATCCGCAGGCCGCTGTAGCAATTCCAGTTGGTGTACTGTGTCATCTGCACAGTCTGAACCTAAAGCTACCCCAATTGCTGGTGTTCTGCTGATCCTATACCGCAGGCAACTCCAGTAATTACAGTTGGTGTATTGTGTCATCTGCACAGTGTACGCCTAAAGCTACCCCAATTGTTGGTGTTATGCTGATTCTATCCGCAGGCAGCTGTAGCAATTAGAGTCGGTGTACTGTGTCATCTGCACAGTTTGCACCTAAAGCTACCCCAATTTCTGGTGTTCTGCAGATCCTATACCGCAGGCAACTCCAGTAATTACAGTTGGTGTATTGTGTCATCTGCACAGTGTACGCCTGTAATGCTTTTTTGGCTATCTATTAGGTTCTTGTGGTAAAACCAAGGAAGCTTAGACTTCTGAAGTGTATCAATGCTTTACTAAACAGGGAAAAATCTGCACATACAAACTGTAGGATGAACAATACAACACAACTTATAGCTTACAAAATATATGCCTACACATATAAGTATGTACAATTTGTACACATTAAGTAAACTAATCAATTACTCAACTTAGGGGTCAAGATGTCCTCCAACGTCCTTTTGCTCAGTCCAACTCACAAAGTTCTCCAGCTTCTGGCAGCCGTGTCTCCTCTTTGTCCTTCCAAACACCACTCCGTTATCCGAACACAAGTTTCTTTCAAACCCTCTCCATGCCCCTCCCACCCATTTCCTGCATACACCAACTTCCTCTGCTCAGCTCCAAAACCTATCCATCTGGTTTATTTACATATCAATGGAGGGGGAAGGGCCTCTGTAAACATATGCTCTTACCAAACCTATAATAACTATATTATTGCTATCAAGACAATATACAAAATTGGCCATAGCAACACAACGCCTAAAGCTACCCCAATTGCTGGTGTTCTGCTGATTCTATCCGCAGGCAGCTGTAGCAATTACAGTCGGTGTACTGTGTCATCTGCACAGTTTGCACCTAAAGCTACCCCAATTTCTGGTGTTCTGCTGATCCTATACCACAGGCAGCTCCAGTAATTACAGTTGGTGTATTGCGTCATCTGCACAGTGTACGCCTAAAGCTACCCCAATTGCTGGTGTTCTGCTGACTCTATCCACAGGCAGCTTTAACAATTATAGTTGGTGTACTGTGTCATCTGCACAGTTTGCACCTAAAGCTACCCCAATTGCTGGTGTTCTGCTGATCCTATACCCCAGGCAGCTCCAGTAATTACAGTTGGTATATTGTGCCATCTGCACAGTGTGCACCTAAAGCTACCCCAATTGCTGGTGTTCTGCTGATCCTATACCTCAGGCAGCCAGCTACAGTCTGTGTATTGTGCCATCTGCACAGTGTATACCTAAAGCTACCCCAATTGCTGGTGTTCTCATAGTAATAATACTACAGGCAGGCAGTTGATTCTGCTAGCTGCAATATAATCACTATATTCATCCCAGTTTTGTGCAGCTACATCTCCCTGCAGGCCATTAGTATGTCCGGAAGGCCAACAAGGACAGGCAGACAGTCATGTGCCAATAAAAGAGGGCAAGCAGGCTCTGTGTCTAGAGGCAACAGTGATGGTCGTGGACACGGTGCATCCTCATCAGCACGTGGCCATGGGACACGCTTGTCCTTAGTTTCGGCAGCTGGACGTAATGAGCTGCAACATGCCGAAGACTTGGTAGAATGGATGACCAAGCCATCCTCATCCTCCTCATTCTCTCTCACCCAGGCTCAGGGTACTGGCAAAGCAGCTGTTAACACGGCCTCTTCCCTCGTCTCAATGGTATCAGTCATTCCTTCCCTAGCCCCATCATGTCCTCCTCCTGAGGAGTCCCCCGAACTGTTTGAGCACAGTGTTGGGTACATGCTCCATAAGGATGCCCAGTGTTTTGAAGGATCTGATGATGATACCCAGCTAGAGGAAGGCAGTAACGTGAGCCCAGAGAGAGGGGATGCCCAAGAAGGACAGCAATCTGGCAGTCATGTTCCCCCAGCTGCAGCTTACTGCCAGGTTTGCTCCTGTGATGAAGAGGGAGGGGATAATGAGGTCACTGACTCCACATGGGTGCCTGATAGGAGAAAGGAGGAGGCACATCTCCAATGAGGCAGGATACCCTCCAGGGGCCAGCTTAAGGGCATCATGCTGACTGCATCACACCGCAGAGCTCCGCCTGTGCAGGGCGCTGCCTCTGCGCATTATTCCAAAAGTTCTTTGGTGTGGGCTTTTTTTGAGACAAGTGCATCAGTTCGCACCACTGCTATTTGCAACATATGTCTCAAGCGTATCTTGCGTGGCCAAAACATCAGCCGCTTGGGCACCACATGCTTGACCAGACATATGTCGACCTGCCATGCAGTTCGTTGGCAAGCGTACCTGAAAGACCCACACCAAAGAACAAAGCAGACCTCTCCTTAATCCTCATCAGCTGGGATCTCCAACCCCACTATGCCTTCAGTCCTCTCTGAAACCTGCACTGAGAGGAATGAAGGTGTAGAATTAGGTGTGTCACAGCCAAGTACTTGTGGGCAATCTGCTAGCGGTACACTGACGTCCGATTGTACCAGGCAAACATCCCTGCCCCAGTTGTTGGACCATTGAAAGAAGTTCACTCCCAGCCATCCACATGCCCAGCGGTTGAATGCTAGCTTGGCTAAACTGCTAGGACTTCAACTGCTGCCTTTTCAGTTGGTAGACTCTGCCCCCTTCTGTGAGTTTGTGCAGTGTGCGGTTCCTCAGTGGTAGGTTCCCAAACGCCACTTTTTCTCACGGAAGGTGATTCTGGCTCTCTACCGACATGTGGAAGGCAATGTCCATGCCTTGCTGGACGGGGAGGTCAGCGGTAAGGTGCATATTACCACTGACTCATGGTCCAGCAGGCATGGACAGGGGCGTTACCTATCTTTCACGGCGCATTGGGTGACTCTTCTGACAGCTGATAAGGATGCAGGACAAGGTGCAGTAGTGTTGAAGGTTGTTCCGCCACCACGCCTCCAAAATGCTACTACTGGTGATTGTGACACACCTCTCTCCTCCACCCTCTCCTCTTCTTCTTCCTCCATGGTCTCTTCCTGTGCTTTTTCCTCAGAACCAGCGGTGTTCCGTAGGTGTTCAAGGGGCTACGCAAGTACGCAGGCAAAAAGATGCCATGGCGTGCTTGCACTGGTGTGCTTGGGGGACAGGAGCCACACTGGGGCAGAGATTCTGTCATCTCTGCAGGGGCAGGCTGAGAGGTGGATGACAGCATGCCAGCTTAAGCCAGGAATGGTGGTTTGCGACAATGGCACCAACCTCCTCTCTGCCCTCCGACAGGGACAACTGAACCATGTGCCCTGTCTGGCTCACGTCCTTAACTTGGTGGTGCAGCAGTTCTTGGGTAGGTACCCGGGTTTACAGGATGTCCTGAGGCAGGCCAGGAAAGTCTGTGTGCATTTCCGCCAGTCATATAATGCCAGTGCTCCGCTGTCTGACCTCCAAAAGAAATTGAACCTGCCCAAGAACTGCCTAATCTTTGACTTGCCCACCAGGTGGAACGCAATGTTGGCCATGCTGCAGCGGCTGCACATGCAGCACAGGGCCATCAATGAGTACCTGTGCAACTACGGCTCCAGGACAGGGTCAGGGGTGCTTGTTTTTTTCCCCACGCCAGTGGGCCATGATCAGGGATGCATGGACTGTCCTGTCACCATTTGAGGAGGCCACGAGGATGGTGAGCAGTGACAGTACATGCATCAGTGACACTGTACCTCTTGTCCACCTGTTGGAGCACACGATGCATGGAATAATGGACAGGGCACTTGAGGCAGAACAGAGGCAGGAAGAGGAGGACTTTCTTGCCTCTCCCCCTTTATCCAGACAGTGTTCCTGCTGGCCCACCGACAGGAAGAGGAGGAGGAGGATTGTGTCAGCATGGAGGTGGAGCCTGGCACTCAGCATCAGCAGCAGTCTTTTAGGCATCATTTATAGTCCCAAGGAAACCAAGGGACTTGTACGTGGCTGGGAGAAGGTGGCTGCGGATCATGTCATCCTTAGTGACCCAGAGGACTCTGGACCAAATGCCTCAGCTAACTTACGCTGCATAGCCTCCCTGATACTGCAAAGCCTGCGGAAGGATCCTCATATTCAGCGGATCAAGCAGAGGGATCATTACTGGCTGGCAACTCTCCTTGATCCACGATATACAAGGTTAAGGTTGCGGACCTCATCTTGCCGTCACAGAGGGAACAGAGGGTGAGACATCTTTGGGAGGCCTTGCAGAAATGTCTGTGCAACGCGTTCCCAGAGACTGGGAGGTTACAAATTCCTGGACAACGTGTTGCTGAGGTTTCGGTCAGTCAAAGAAGGAGCGGTGGAGAAGGTGACCGTCTGACCGATGCGTTAAGACAATTTTTTAGTCCGCAGCCCCAAGGTATGATTGGTTCCAGCAACCATCGCCAGTGTCTGATTTATATGGTGCAGGAATACCTAGGGGCAAGATCAGACTTGGACACCTTTCCCACCGAAAATCCTCTGGGTTACTGGGTCTTGAGGATGGATCACTGGTCAGAGCTTTCACAGTATGCAATTGAGCTACTGGCCTGTCCTGCATCCAGCGTTCTTTCAGAACGCACATTCAGTGCTCCTGGTGGCTCTGTAACCGATCACAGTGTGCGCCTGTCCACTGACTCGGTTGATCGACTCACCTTCATAAAGATGAATCAGTCTTGGATCACCACCAGCTACCGGGCACCTGAAGCTGATTTAACCAAATATTTTTTTTTTAAATGTCAGATCCCTTCAAGACTGCCTATGCTAATGCTGAGTGATTGTCCTGTTATGCTGACTGACTATCCTCTTCCTCCTCAATGATCCTGCTGATATGTTGGAAGAACATTTTTGGTTCTGGGCACCGCCACCAGTGGCTAAGGCCCAATTTTTCAGCCCCTGTTTAACAGGGGTGTGTAATTACAGTTTTTGATGCAATACTTTGCAGCAGGGCTCATTCCTGTGCTCCAACTAGAGTATCTGTAAGGGGTTGCAGTGTCGTGGCACCAGCACCAGTACCTAAGTCCCAATTTTTCAGCCCCTGTTTAACAAGGGCGTGTAATTATAATTGTTGATGCAATACTTTGCAGCAGGACTAATTTCTGCTCTCCAACTAGAGTTTCTGTGAGGTGTTGCAGTGTTGTGGCACCAGTGCCTAAGGCCTAATTTTTCTGCCCCTGTTTAACAGGTGCATGTAATTACAATTCTTGATATAATATTTCACAGCAGGGCCCGTTCAGTGCCCACCATGAGTATATAAAGGAAGATATGGTCCAGAAATACTTAGATAGAATAAAGGTGGATAAAGCACCTGGCCCTGATGGCATCCACCCACGGATCCTAAAAGAATTGAGCTCTGTAATTTCAGAGCCATTGTATCTAATTTTTAGGGACTCATTAATGACGGGAATAGTCCCACTGGATTGGCGCAGGGCGAACGTGGTGCCTATATTTAAAAAGGGATCAAAGTCTTTACCAAGTAACTATAGACCTGTTAGCTTAACTTCTATAGCTGGGAAGATACTGGAGCGTTTAATAAAAGACCACATCGACGAGTTCTTGCTGAACAAAAACACTTTAAGCAACAGACAACATGGATTCATGAAAGACAGAAGTTGTCCGACAAATCTGATTTCTTTTTATGAGGAGGTAAGTAAAACCTTGGACAGAGGGGTGGCGGTGGACGGGGTATACTTGGATTTTGCAAAAGCATTCGATACAGTTCCCCACACACGGCTCATGTGTAAGGTAAAGTCTACTGGTTTGGAAATATCAGTTTGTAAATGGATAGAAAATTGGCTAGAAGACAGAATTCAGAGAGTAGTGGTTAATGACTCTTACTCTGAATGGTCTAAGGTTATCAGTGGTGTACCCCAAGGTTCAGTGTTGGGACCCTTACTTTTTAACATCTTTATAAATGATATTGGGTCTGGGATCAAAAGTAATATTTCTGTCTTTGCAGATGACACCAAGATATGCAGTGGAATAACGTCTTTACAGGATGTCTCCAATTTACAAGCCGACCTCAATACACTGTCTAATTGGGCGACTATGTGGCAGATGAGGTTTAATGTTGATAAATGTAAAGTTATGCACTTGGGGCCTAAGAATATGCATGCATCATACATGCTAGGGGGAGTACAACTGGGGGAATCCATAGTGGAGAAGGATCTGGGGGTTTTGGTAGACCATAAGCTCAATAACAACATGCAATGCCAAGCTGCTGTTTGCAAAGCGAGCAAAGTCCTTTCTTGTATTAAGAGAGGTATGGACTCCAGAGAAAGAGATATAATTTTGCCCCTGTTCAAATCATTAGTAAGACCTCACCTGGAATATGCCGTTCAGTTTTGGGCACCAGTTCTCAAAAAGGATATCGGGGAACTGGAGAAAGTGCAGAGAAGGGCAACCAAACTGATAAGAGGCATGGAGGAACTCAGCTATGAGGAGAGATTAGAGGAACTAAATTTATTCACTCTTGAGAAGAGGAGATTAAGGGGGGATATGATCAACATGTTCAAATACATTAGGGGTCCATATAGTGAACTTGGTGTTGAGTTGTTCTCTGTACGGTCAACCCAGAGGACACGGGGGCACTCTTTACGTCTAGAGGAAAAGAGATTTCATCTTCAAGTACGGAAAGGTTTCTTCACAGTTAGAGCTGTGAAAATGTGGAATAGACTCCCGCCAGAGGTGGTTCTGGCCAGTTCAGTAGATTGCTTTAAGAAAGGCTTGGATACTTTCCTGATGGTACATAATATAACTAGGTACTAACATAGGTAAAGTTGATCCAGGGAAAATCCGATCGCCTATTGGGGGATCAGGAAGTAGCAAATTGGAGCATGCTCTGCTGGTTTTTTTTTTCGCCTTCCTCTGGATCAATTGTGGGCATAAAATTGGGTATCTGGATTGTACGATTATTTTTTATTTAATTTATTTGTTTTTAAGGTTGAACTGGATGGACTTGTGTCTTTTTTCAACCTGACTAACTATGTAACTATGTAACTATGTAAGTTCCACAGCAGTTATCAGCTACAGTCCAGGTTGCACTGTTTGCCAAACATGAATGTGCAATATACAAGAACCCAAATGGAATATTGCTGTACAGTGTGTACTATAATTAGAGTAATAATATAATTAGATTAGTGCTTGTAATAGATCACTGCCTTTGCATTTTCAAAAACTTGCACCTGTACATGAGAGTATATAATATATGATGAATTATTTAAGTCTGCTACACATTAGATATAAGCTTAATACAATGTTATCATACCTTTATTCTATATATACTGTATATATGACTACATTTATGCTAACATCCTCCCTTATTTAAAGTGGTTCTAAAGGTACAAGGTATTTAACCTTAATGCATTCTATGCTTTAAGGTAAAAAACCTTCTCCATGCAGCTCCCCCTCCCCAATACTTACCTGAGCCCGATCTAGATCCAGCAATGTGCACGAGAGTAGCAGCTCTCTCAGCTCGCTTCCTCCTCATTGAACAGAGAGGCAGCATCGAGAGCCATTGGTTCATGCTGCTGTCAATCACAGTCAGGAGGGAGGGAATGGGGGAACACACAGAGCTGGCTTGAGAGCAAGCATGCATGAGAGCCCCCAGGGTCATTGGTCAGGAGGGGGAGCCAAGAGTACTGGCAGGGGACCCAGAAGAAGAGGATTGGGGCTGCTCTGTGCAAAAACCATTGTACAGAGCAGTCAAGTATGACATGTTTAATATTTTAAATATATATATATATATATATATATATATATATATATATAAAATCCTAGATGGTAGCCCGTAATCGTGTAATCTGGCCACCTAATATTCTTTCTGGTGAAAGATTATTGAATACATAAGGGGAAAACCTATACAAAAATGTGGCAGAGCAAAACTGGCTGAACAGAATAGCAAAACCTTAGATCAGGGGTCAGCAACCCACGGCCCACGGGCTGCACCTGCCCACCATCGCTAAATCTCTGGTCTTTCAGTGCCCGTGATTAATTCACGGGGCGACCCGGCCCGTAGAGAAGTGCGTCTCAGTTTTCCAGATGACACTTTTTCAGATGACATTATTAAATGCTGGGCAAGCATTTTCTTGTATCCTCCATCCACAGCCACCACTGTACCCCCCCGTCCACAGCCACCACTGTACCCCCCTGTCCACAGCCACCTCTGTACATCTCCCTGTCCACAGCCACCACTGTAGCCCCCCCTGTCCACAGCCACTGCTGTACCCCCCTGTCCACAGACTCCACTGTACCCCCTGTCTACAGCTGCCGCTGTACCCCCCGTCACCTCTGTACCCCCCTGTCCACTGCCACCGCTGTACCCCCCATCCACAGCCACCCCTGTATCCCCCCTGTCCAAAGAAAGCACTGTACCCCCCCATCCACAGCCACCTCTGTATCTCCCCCCATCCACAGACACCTCTATATCTCCCCCGTCCACAGCCACCTCTGTACCCCAATGTCCACAGCCACCTCTGTACCCCCCATCCACAGCCACTGATGTACCATGTACCACCCCTGTCCACAGCCACCTATATCCCCCCTGTCCACAGTGACCGCTGTACCCCCTCCTTTCCACAGCCACCTCTGTATCCCCCCCCCCCACAACCACCTCTGTATCCCCCCACAGCCACCTCTGCATCTCCCCCTGTCGACAGCCCCCTCTGTATCCCCTCCCCACAGCCACCTCTGCATCTCTCCCCTGTCCACAGCCACCTCTGTATCCCCTCCCCCCGCACAGCCACCTCTGTATCCCCCCTGTCTATAGCCACCTCTGTATCCCCCCCTGTCCACAGCCACCGCTGTACCCCCCCCCCCCCATCCACAGCCACCTCTGTATTCCCTCCCCAACTCCACCTCTGTATCCGTCCCTGTCCACAGCCAGCTCTGTATCCCCCCCCCCGTACCCCACCATCTTCATTTGTTGGCAGGTGAATGTGGTCCTCCATTCGTTCACATACATTGATTTCAGCCCTTCAGTGGAAAAAGGTTGCTGACCCCTACCTTAGATAGGTAAAACAGTAATCACATATGTATTTCAACTGTGTATTTTGCTACAAGAAAAACAGAACTGGAAGGCGTGCACACTTAGTGCATTACCAGAGATAATTTATTAATAATAAATGTTTTTATAAAAGTGGGTACTCACAAAATGCAACTGACAAAAGGCCATAAACACAGTGCATGGACATGCACAGAACACGGGGTGCATCTAATGCGTTTCGGGGGCGCACCACCTTCCTCATGCACTGTGTTTATGGCCTTTTGTCAGTTGCATTTTGTGAGTACCCACTTTTATACAAAAAATTCTTATCATTTAATTATCCCTGGTAATGCACTAGGTGTGTGTGCCTTTCATTTCTGTTTTTCTTGTAGTTCCTTTCGGATTGCCCCATCAGAGGAAGGCAGCATCCACCTAGTTTTGGGATACAATATATACCTTTCACACCACCATTTTATCTGACATCTGTTACTCCTCACCTTGGAAGACCTATTAGCGCTGGAAGTGACTGTGTTTTGTGTATTTTGCTGTTTTGTAGAGTTTTACAGTAAAGCCCCATACACACTATCAGATTTTCTGCTGAGTTTTTCCTTCAGATTTACCAAAACCATATAATATGAGATCAAACCTTAGGAGTTTCAATGTGTATGTAATCAGGTAGGCCCTTCTACTACATGGTTTTGGTAAATCTGAAGGAAAAGCTCAGCAGAAAATCTGATAGTTTGTATGGGGCTTTAGGATCACAGATATCCATGGCTAATCTACAATGACGCTAATTAGGGTATTTAGTGATTGATGACCTGAAGAATTGCAACCTTGTGTTTCCAGTACAATATTTTTTAGCAGTCAAAGGATTTTACATAGGTAAGTGGCCTGGTGTCATAATGTTGCTAGACTAGGCATGTAGACTTGGTTCCCTATATAAATATATAAAAATATTTGTCCACATCATGCCTTTAAATATGTGTATTTATTATATTTGCCATCCCATCTATCATATCTGGTCTCATAGTTGACTTTTAATATTTTCTCACATTGCAACTTAGGGAGTCATGCATCTTTAACAACTTTTACTGCTAAATATTTGTAACACAAGCAATGTGCTTTTTGAGTGTGCTATTATGAAGCTTTGCCTTATTCCTACAAAGTCCCTTTATAAAATAGTGTAAATGTCATCAAAGACATCACAATTCTGTCTACAGCATTAATGTCTATCCCTCTAAATGAAAGAATAAAATTCAGTGACTTGTGGAAGGAAATTACTCATATGACTGCTATTCTGTTTGACTGCTTGAGAAGGAAGATATGGAATGTAGAAACTCATTCACAAAGAATAAATGACATCTTAATCCAAAAGAAAGAGGATTTATGTACAGTAAGTGCAATCTTCTCTACTGTCTTCCAGAGATATCAAGTAGTAGAAACTAAGAGCTGACATTTGCAAATGGAACTGCACATTTCTATACAAGAGTTGCACAGTGCGATGTGCGTGTCATGTATGCACATGTCATTTGATTGATCTTTTAGGGCTAAGTCACACTATTGTGCTTTACATGTGTTGGTGTGATGTACCATTCATTATAAATATCACACCAATGCACCTTGCGCACAGTGCCTTGTGATGCCGTGTGCAGCCAAAAATGCTACATGCACCTTATAAGTGCCTTCTGGTGTATTGGACAACGCAAGCAGAATTATGACATTTTCATCGGTGTGAGATTGCAAAAATTCCAAATGAAAGATTGCTTGTTTATGGGAGTGTTTTATTAGGTGTTATTTAGAGCATTTGTACCTGTGAATTAATTGTAGAAGGGTCATTTCCAGATTTTTTTTTTTTAAATCTCTTTTTTATCTTACCTTTTCTTTATATGTATCTGATTCATACCAGAGTAGTAAAATGTCATAATCATCAAAAATCTACACTGGTACTTCTACATAATTAGGTTTGCCATACACTAACAGATTTTTTGAATGAACATTTATGTGAACATTCTTACAACCATTCATACAAAAATTCTCATCAGTACATTCAATGATAAATGTAATTTGAAAGTACTTTAAAAAAGTTAGTTAAGTGATTTTAAATGCTTTTTTTTAAAAAAAGGAACAAACACATACTTACGTGCTGTGTACAATGGTTTTACACAGAGTAGCCCCAACCTACTGATACACGCAGCACGGTTCAGCCTTGCTCTCACTCCCTCCTCACAGTATTTGGTTGACAACAACAGGAGTCAATGCCTCCTGCTGCTGCCTCAATGTCTCCACTCCAGTGAGGAGTGAGAGAGAGGAGAGTACCACAGCTCTCGGGCACAGCATTGGATCGAGATCTGGCTCAGGTATGTTTTTGGGGGGCTGGGGGAGGTGATCATAGAAGGTAAACCCCTAAGCCTTTTCAACCACTTTAACATTCGATTTGGACTGAATGGACTTTGACAAATGAAAACCACATTCATGTTAGAAATTCTTGAATTCAAGAAAATTCCATCCTGCTCTTTCAATGTTCTCATCACTGTGGTCAAAAATAAACATTCATTTGACCCCACTAATCAATAGAAAATCAAACAAACATTCTTTCTTCCTATGTTGATGGGGACAAGGACCTTTTCCCAACAATCTTGGCCATTGGCTGTGGGGGTCTACAGGTGGGGGCTTATCGGAATCTGGAAGCCCCCTTTAAAAAGGGGGCTAAACAGATCCCACCCCACATGTGAATGGGTATCGGGTACATTGTACCCCTACCATTCACCGAAAAAAGTGTCAAAAATTAAAAACCACAATAGACAGTTTTTAACAATTCCTTTATTAGAAAAAAAAAAAAGGGTCCAGCAATGTCCATCCATCTTCAAATCCCTGTTTTTAATGCAGACTGTTGGACGGGTTAATTCAGTTGTACAACAGACTGGTTGGTGAGTTGAGCTATGGAATATTCTGTTTTTGTCTTTTATGCATTTGCCCTTCCATGTGATCATTGCTGTGAAGGCCAGATATAGGTGGGAGCAGTGGCCATTTGTTTGTTACTGGTGTAAATATGATCCGAGGATACACTGGGCACCTTTGCTGCCATTGTGCTACGTGCTGGTTGTCCAGTGTGCTCCTCTTCCTTTAAGGGAGATTGGGCTGCAAGGGAGATTTAAGGGAGATTGGAGATTCAATCTATCCATTGAATGCATGTGCTCCCACCATGGAGACTCTCATAAATTCAGTAGCGTTTAGGACTGCAAGCATACACAGGGTGCCGTGAAGAGGCCTTGCAGC
This sequence comes from Lithobates pipiens, assembly GCF_037356315.1. Classification (NCBI taxonomy): domain Eukaryota; kingdom Metazoa; phylum Chordata; class Amphibia; order Anura; family Ranidae; genus Lithobates; species Lithobates pipiens. Next base: position 95,844,111 of record NW_027507718.1, read on the forward strand.
ATATGCATTCGTTTGCTAACTAAACCCCTGTTTTTTAACTCAGACTGTTGGACAGATTAATTTGGTTTGTCAGCAGACTGATTGGTGAGTTGAGCTATGGAGTGTTCTGTTTTTGTTTTTTACACTTGCCAACCACTGCATGTACATTTACGTTGGCAGAATGGCACGGCTGGGCAAATGGGAGTACAGGTATGTCCCTTTGAATTTGCTGGCGCATGGTCATGTGTGTGCCAGCGGTGGCGCACATGCATGACCCTAACAGGAGCTCCATTATTAGGATCGCGGGTCCTGCGGACTCGATGTCCACGGGCATACCTGTGATTGCCTCACGGAGCTGAGAACGGGGAAATGCTAATGTAAACAAGCATCTCCCCATTCTTCCTAGTGACATTGTCACTGATCATAGTTACCTGTGATAGGGAGCTATGATCAGTGATGTGTCACACACAGCCCCTCCCTTAGCAGCTAGAATTACTCCCCAGGACACACTTAACCCCTTCCTAACCAACTAGTGGTTAACCCCTTCACTGCCAGTGTCATTTTTACAGTAATCAGTGCAATTTTATAGCACTGATCGCTGTAAAAATGACAATGGTCCCAAAATGTGTAAAAATTGTCCAACGTGTCCGCCATAATGTCACAGTCCCGATAAAAGTTGCTTCACTAGTAAAAAAAAAATGAATAAAAAAAATGGCGTAAAACAAGCCCCTATTTTGTAGATGCTATAACTTTTGCGCAAACCAATTAATAAACACTTATTGCAATTTTTACAGTAATCAGTGCAATTTTATAGCACTGATCGCTGTAAAAATGACAATGGTCCCAAAATGTGTAAAAATTGTCCAACGCGTCCGCCATAATGTCGCAGTCCCGATAAAAGTTGCTTTACTAGTAAAAAAAAAATGAATAATAAAAATGCCGTAAAACAAACCCCTATTTTGTAGATGCTATAACTTTTGCGCAAACCAATTAATAAACACTTATTGCAATTTTTTTTTACCAAAAATATGTAGAAGAATACGTATCGGCCTAAACTGAGGAAAAAATTTTTTTAATATATATTTTTGGGGGATATTTATTATAGCAAAAAGTAAAAAATAATGCGTTTTTTTTTCAAAATTGTCACTCTATGTTTGTTTATAGCACAAAAAATAAAAACTGCAGAGGTGATCAAATACCACCAAAAGAAAGCTCTATTTGTGGGAAAAAAAGGATATCAATTTTGTTTGGGAGCCAAGTCACACAACCACGCAATTGTCACTTAAATCGACAAAGTGCCTAATCAGAAACTATGCTCTGGTCTTTGGCCAGCAAAATGGTGGTTAAGACTGGGCTGTTGCCCGCTCACCACACTGGAAGAGGAGATGATGATGACGATGATGGTTATGTAGATGATGATGATGATGATCTCTCAGGAATGTGGCTCAAGGACCGCACCCGAATCTGATACCACTGCAGGATGAATTGAAGGAAAGCTGTATTCTGCGAAGCAGACCGCAACTCAGCTGCAGCTCAAACCATAACAGATTCCCTGCATACATATCCACACCAGGTCCCAAGAAAGTCCGCCAGGCCTCAATCCCTCCTTCTTATAGTCTCTCCCAGTGGTCTGCTCTTTCCCATGAGCCAGCTGGTAGTTGTAGTTCCACATCACACGCACATCCCATCCATACGGACTGCATGTCCCAAGGTGCTTTACTCTGGCTTGCCTCTGAATAAGAAGGTAACAGGTCAGCATCAACTCAACACTAGAGAAAAATAGCTCCCCCCTGCAGCAATGCCACACAGTGTCTCCTGATTGCAGGAATAGGTAGATATCCAGCTCCTGGCTACATGTGTTTTCGTGCATTCAAAAACATGCTTCTTGCTTTGAGCATTTGGGATGTTGTTAAGAATGAATGGCACCTCAAACATGTTTTTGTGCATATCACATGCTACACTAGTGTTAACATGGGCATTGGGTTGCACTTGCAAGTGGACCTGACAGTGGCTGGTGCTGAAACACAAAAAGACAGCAAAAGGGAATAGGGAAGATGCAGTATTTTTTTCAGGGTGCATTCACACTTGCACCCTGCCTGCAATTACATGCAAGAACCTCAGTAGGGGTACCTGCGATGAGAGGCAATCCCATTGAAAGCAATGGGAAGCTAAATGTGCCCTCTTGCATGTAATTGCTCTTGCGAGTGATCAGCCATGGTGTGCAATTAGCCCAAGATGGTTGGAGAAAAGTGATCAAAGCAGAACTCTGCTGGATAGCTCTGTTTTATGTTGCACAGCCGATAACAATCAGAAACACCACTGAGGCCGGTTGAGAAGTACATTATATTTAAAAAGAGTTTTAAATATTACATCCTTCGCTAAATCTCCAATATAGTCTTACACTACACACTACTTCAGGTCCATTATAATTTATTGATTATGAAACATTCATAGTTTCATTGCTAACTTGGTTGAAAAGAACATATCTAAACTCTCAACCTTTTAGAAATCTAGCTGTTTTGGTCGACTGAAAGGAAATACAATCCCCCCCAACCCCCCCCCCCACACACACACACACACACACACACACACACACCTCAGGCCAATTATGCAACACAAGAGAAAAATCAATTCCTTCTAAACCCCCAAAAAGCAATCAGATCAATGTGTTGGATCCATATTTGGTCATACCAATATTATAAATGTGGATACCCTAATGATGCCATACACATAATCGATTACATTATCTATATTCTGTTATGTCATTCAATCATTTTGAGTGAAAAATCATTTTAAAACAGCTAATCCATAACTGATTGATTGTTTATTATGTTGTATTAAGTACATGGCCCTCATTAGCCTAAAGAAAATCAACTGTTTTATAAATTTTGTTATTGACGCTACCATTACTACCTCATAAGGTAGAACGTTCTCAAGCTTAAAGAGGAAGTAAACCCTTTCAAACCACTTTGACCTACAGGTAAGCCTAGATTAAGGCTTACCTGTAGGTCCAAGCAATATCTCCTAAACCTATATGGTTTAGGAGATATTTGCCCGAAAATGGGCACCGCTGTCTACGGCGCATGCGCCGTAGACAGCGGCGCACAGGCGCACTAAATGCGGCAAGTCCAAGAATGGATTTGCCTAATTTGTCGACTCCCGTGCGCATGCGCGGGAGTGACGTCATCGCGGCTTCGCCGAATGGCAGCGGCGGAGCTGCGAGACGCGACTCCCGTGCGCATGCGCGGGAGTGACGTCATCGCGGCTTCGCCGCTGTGATTCATCGGAGCTGCGAGACGCCACCAGCAAGATGGATGCGGCGGACTACAGGGGACAGCGGCGACTTCGCTGGCTCCTGTGTCAGGTAAGTGACACATAATGAGCTACTATGCGATGCATAGTAGTCCATTATGCTTTACCTTTGCAGGGAAAAAAAGAGGAAGTAAACCCATCAGGGTTTACTTCCTCTTTAACTACTTTTATCTAAAAAAAACGTCCTGTCTATACTATTGGTAAAGCATCATTTCTTCCATAGGCAGTTGATGTTATATTTACAGTATATCCCATGTATTTATAAGTTTACATCAGTCTAAACAATAACAGTTTTTCTCACTTTCTCAATGTTCCTCTTGTGGCACTTATAATTGTATTGAAAACTTCAACTTTTATTGTAGATATGACCTTATGAGTTATTTATACAGCTGCAATGCTACAGTTGAATTACACTTTGCCTTTTTTTTTTGTACTTCTCAAGATTTTGTCTCCTTTTGCAGTTGCTTCTAGGCATTTTGTAGTATTTTTGAGCTTACTTAAAGGGGTTATAAAAGGGTTTTTTGCTTTTTTAATAACATGTGTTATACTTACCTGCTCTGTGCAAGGGTTTTGCACAGAGTGGCTCCAATCCTCCTTTTATGAGGTCCCCCCAGCGGCGCTCCTCTTCATTGAGTGCCCCCTCAGAGACCTGCATTCCCTGGGGGCACTTGTGCGGGCGCGCTCCTGAGTCCTGCTGCTGCGTCCATTGACACAGACAGCAGGACTAGGCCCCGCCCCCCGACTCCCACGTCATTGGATTTGATTGACAGCAGTAGGAGTCAATGGCTCCTGCTGATATCAATCTATCCAATGAGGACCCGAGACAATGGCTGGAGCTGTGTGCTTGTCCCAGTCACTGGAACGATCAGGTTCAGGTAAGTAAAAGGGGGGCTGCTGCACTACAGAAGGTTTTTCACCTTAATGCATAAAATGCATTAAGGTGAAAAACCCTGAGGGTTTACAACCCCTTTAGGTGGTCTATACACTAGTATTCAAAACATTTCAAAATCCAAATACATAAAAAATTCAAATTCAAACATTTTGGTTTTAAGAACATTTCTTCAATTTTCTAATTGTTAGTGGGATCAAATCAACAATCGTTTTCTACCACAGCGACTAAAAATTTGAAGTAGCAGAATGGAAACTTTTTCTTAAATGGATTGTGTTTCTTGTGTACTGATGAGAATTTTCATACAAATGTTCCTTTGAAAATATACTACTGTTTGGATAGCTTTAATGTTCCCAAATTGCAGTGGGGCTATGATCAGCAAAAGAAAAAAAGCAAAGAAATAGTTGATAATAGATTGTCTTAGGAGTCCAAAGTCCTTTAAAGTGATTGTAAAGTCTCCTTTAAAAAATAAAATAAATTAATAAACATGTTATACTTACATGCTCTGTGCAGTGGATTTGCATAGAGCAGCCCCGATCCTCCTATGGGGGTACATGAGCTGAGTCCGAGCTCTCTGTGTCCATTCAGACACAGAGCTGTGGCCTGGCCCCCTCTCTCTCCTGATTGGCTGGCTGACTTTGATTGACAGCAGCAGGAGCCAATGGTGACACTCAGAAGGGAGTGTTTTGGATGAGATACTCATGGACTTCGCTGGACAGAGATGGGACTTGGGTAAGTATTCGGGGGGGGGGGGGGCTGATTGGTGCTGCTGCACACAGAAGGCTTTTTTTATCTTAATGCATAAAATTACAACTCCTTTAACTTTAGGTCTTTTAGGTAACTACAGGGTCACTGATAAGGCAGTACAACCAGCCCTCCTGTACTGGGCCTGAGCACCATCAGTTCAAAAGGGGGACCTAGGCACCTGTTGAGCAGGAGGGCCGGCTGTACTGCCTTACTGCAGACACCGATCCTCTTCTGCCTCCCTCTGCAGCTATGCCAGCTTCTCCTCCTCTTTCTCCCTCTGGCTGCACTACAGGAGGGGTTGATGCTAGCACATTCGCCTCTTCCACCTGCTGTCTGGGCCCCCCGTGAGCCCCTTTCCCCTGCAGCGCTTCGGCTTCCCTCCTCTTCTCTCCCGCCGGCAGCTGCTGCGGGCGCACAGGGGGATGTTTTAGGATAGAGAGTGGAGGACTGGTAAATATGTAATTTACTTATTTTCCTGTAAGAACACAGTGAGCGATTGGTATCAATCACTCATGTGTCCATTCATCAATGAAGCACAGTATTGAACAGGAGGCCTCAGAGTGTTTCCTATTCATTCATATGTGCTGCTGAGGCTGCAGAGAAAGGGACTGATAAATCTATGTTGTTAGTCACTTTCGACCAGGGAGGGCCCTGTCAAGTAGGCTGTATGGGGCCCTGTGAGTTCTAACAGTAGCCCTGGGTAACTAGCATTTTCTGACATTGCAGCATGATGAGAGGTATCTGTACCCTAAAACTATTATTTTGTGTTATGTGTGCTGTATATTTTAATGCATTATAGTGCAAAGTCTAATAATAAGCAGTGGTAGCAGAAAAATAAAAGCAGGGGGGGGGGGGGATAGGTAGTAGGAAGGTAAAGGAATTGAATGAATTAACTTTTATTTTAGGCTTTATGTGTTAGCAGATGCATGATCTGTATTGAATTATATTGTAACTGTACTGTCCCCCTCCATTTTTTAAAGTGCTGCACAAACTGTTGGAGCTATTTAAATCCTGAATAATAATAATAATTATTATAATATTAGCTTGGGAATAGGCTATGGAGATGGGAATGTCAGTGGAACATTGCTTACTCAAAAAAGTAATTGTCCAGTCATGACTTTTATCAAGCTAGTTTTCTATTATACTCACTGTGTTACAATCCCTGACCCTAAATAATGGCAATTCATAGATTTAGAACTACACATTTTGCATTTGATTAACAAATAACCTTTTTACCATTCTAGTATTACACACCCCAACTGTATCCCTGTTAACAAATGTTATTTTTCAATCTCTAACTTCCCTATTTTGCCCATTTTTTATTATTCCTGTCTTCCCCAGTTCCTAGCCTACTTATTGGCCAAACTGCCAACAGTACTTTTGGATGGCTTTAGCAGGCACTGTGATGCACCCATAGGTTGCTCTGCTCTTGTGCACTGGTGCACCCCCTGGATCATGCACCAGTGCAATCTGTGACCCCCTTACACAACAGATTGCAGTACAGATGGTCCCCTAGTTACAAACATCTGACTTACAAATGACTCCTACTTACAAATGGAGGGAGACAACAGGAAGTTAGAGGAAATTTACCCCTAGGAAGGGAAATTCACTCCTGTAAGCCCTTGTACACACGGTCGGAGATTCCGACAACCAAATCCGTCAGATATTGTCCGTCGGATTTTGTCCGAAACTGTTGCATACACACGGTCGGATAAAGTTGTCGCAAAGTCCGACCTGATGACGTTATTTTGTTACGACAGGACTACGTTCACGCTAGTAGCCAATAGCTTTGGTGTAGGAATTTGATCTGAGCATGCGTGGCACTTTGTCCGATCGGAATTCTCTACACATGATCTGAGCATTTTGTTGGAAAATTTTACCAACAAGTTGGAAAACTTGGTCCGTCGGATACTCCGACGGAAACAGTCCGATGTAGACCACACACAGTCGTAATATCCAACAAAACGGTCCGATCGGACACATTCCGTCGGAATCTCCGACCGTGTGTACAAGACATAACAGTTATTATGGGAAAAGGGTACCCCCACTGATGCTTCATCACCAAGGCACAGTAAAACAAGTGTTACAGGGGTGTTAACTCTTCTCTATGCTATCCAAAAAGCTTAAAAATATTTTTTTGGCTAAAGCTACACTTAAAAAATGTACCTCTGACTTACAAACAGATTCAACTTAAGAACAAACCCTTCAGACCCTATCTTGTTTGTAACCAGGGGGCCGCCTATACTTGGTTGTGGGCCGCATTGACAGGCCCAGATACCACTTAAGCCATTTATGACAGTTCAAACAATTGCTGTTACAGTGATTATCACTGTAACAAGCAATCACGGTGTAAAAGCAAACAAAACTACTCTGATGACAGTAAAAAAAAACTGTATATAGTACAATACTTTGTAGACTCTATGACTTTCGCACAGACTAAATCATTTACACAGATTTGAGTTATTTTTAACAAAGAAATTCAGTAGAATATATTTTGGCCTACATTTATGAAAGATTATTTGTTTGCAAAAGTGTGTAACAGAAAAGAAACAAAGAAAAATTTGTTTTTTCAAAATTTTCTGTATTTTTTTGTTTATATTTCCATTAGCTTTTGCCAGTGTGCACCATGACAGCTTTGTCCCCCACAACCTTATGCAACAATTTGTGCATCCAGTCTGCAATATATCAGACCTGAACACCACACCTATGCCGCGTACACATGACCAGACTTTCCATCAGAATAAACTCTGACGATCTTCCCGATGGAGTTCTGACCGAACGGACTTGTCCACACACAATCACACCAAAGTCAGTTCATTTCGAATGCGATTACGTACAACGGGATTAGAAAAGGAAGTTCAATAGCCAGTAGGCAATAATTGCCCTTGCGTCGTATTTGGTCCATCGGACCAGCATACAGACGAACGGTTTTCCCGATAGAAATTGATTCCGTCTGAAAAATTTAAAGCATGTTCTATTTCTAGGTCCATCTGAATTTTTTAAGAAAAAAGTCAGATGAAGCCCACACACGATTGGAATATCTGACGGAATGATTCCATCTGACCTTTTCTGCCGGAAAGTCCGGTCGTGTGTACGCAGCATTACAATTACAATCACGGAGGCAGATTATTCCTTTCCTCTATAAGCGTTATTAGTGTGTAAATATTTTTTGGTTTTTGGTTATAATAGCAAAGGATATTTAATAAAGAATAATATGTATATGCATAAAATATATAAAATTTGGTATAAGTCAATTTTATATACAGAACCACAGTTTTTAAGACCCATTGCCTTCCGTATCGAGACCTCACTTTATGACTTACAGATAGCCATCTTCTGCAATTTGCTTTTTGAACATCTTGCACAGAGAGTGATTTCCTGCATCAGCTCTATGTCAGATCTTCTGTGATAAGCTGTCTAAAATACATGACATTAAAAGACCTCATCTTTGACAAAATACCAAGGGCAGATAAGAGATTTTTTGAATCTGCCAGTCTTGTATTCTCAGTCACCTAATATTTTTCTTAACAAACATGTTCAGACAATTTGGGAGGTTTAAATTACTACACTAACTATAAGGTAGAATGACAACTTATTTAGGAAAAAGCTTTTAAGTCAAATGTGTTTTTTCTTTTGTATGCAGTTTGTACATGGTCACCATCAATGACAAAATAACGAATGTACCTTAGTCTTGACAAAGGCAGCTGTTCACTTGATTTCCAACCAGGTCAGATGCCCTCCACAATCAGGAACAGCATGTGGGTGTAATACATGGATCGGTATTCATTTCCATTTATTGTTGGTTTTTCCATACATCTTATTGCTTTGCTTTGATTCATACATATATATCAATGTGAAAGCTTAATGAATGCATCTTAAACACACCCTCAGCTGACCTCAAACTGATCTCACTTACAAGGAGCCTTTCTGCAGAGTTGTACCGGTTACATTGCTATAGTGCCCTAGTTTATTCCATTCCATTGGAAATCTGCTGATCCTGTAACACACTTGCTTGTGGTGTTGGTACAGAAAAAAATACAGGTAGCACTACACCCCTAGGAATATTGTCCAAGTCCTCCCCAAAAGCTTTGCCCCACAGCCAGGTACACAGGTTCATTCACACATTTCTTTAACGATCAGTCTAGGTGTTTGGTTTTTATTTTTGGAGGACTTGGAAAGAGTTGAGGGAACTGAGTGGGATACTCCAAGAACAGGAACTATGTACAACTTGAGGACTTATGCCGCGTACACACGATCAGACTATCCGGCGGACTTAGTCTGGTGGACAAACCGCCGGTATAGTCTGCCAAATTTCCGAACGAGCAGACCTGCCCACACACTGGACTTTCCGGCGGACTAGGTCCGGCGGACTATGGCAGGAGTCCACCGTACTTTTGAAATTAACGGACTTGCCCACACACAGAGAAAAGTCAGTTCATTTTGAAGGCAGCTCCAGGTAGCCGGGACTAGCGAAGGAAGTCAATGTCGCCGCCTTCGGTGGTGAGATTGACACGTCGCTGGCCCCGTCACCTGGTATGGACTTAAAGGGGAAGCCCTACACCGAAAAAACAGCGTGGGGGTCCCCCCTAAGTCCATATCAGACCGGCCGGTCAGGAAAAGGGGTGGGGACGAGCGAGAGCCCCCCCGCCTCCTGAGCCACACCAGGCCGCTTGCCCTCAACATGGGGGGTGCTTTGGGGAAGGGGGGAGTACCTTGTCCCCATGTTGATGAGGACAAGGGCCTCTTCCCAACAACCCTGGCCATTGAGTGTTGGGGTCTGCGGGCGCGGGGGCTTATCGGAATACGGGAGCCCCCTTTAATAAGGGGGCCCCGGATACCGGCCCCCCACCCTATGTGAATGAGTATGGGGTACAATGTACCCCTACCCATTCACCTGTGAAAAAAATGTAAATAAAACACAACACACAAGGGTTTAAAATAATTTATTGCACAGCTCCGGGGGTCTTTTTCCATCTCGGGGGGTCGTCTCGCCGGACTCTTTCGCTATCTTCTGCTCTTTTACTAGCTCTTTTACTAGTGGAGGAGCCTGGTTTTCTTCTTCGTCACCGCCGCCCGGGGGTCTTCTTCCAACTTCGGGGGTCTTGTCCCCCTCTTCGGGGGTCTTGTCTCCCTCTTCGGTTCTTCTTGCCGGGCCTCCGCGCCTTCTTCCAGCTCTTTTACAAGCGGTGGCCCGGTCTTATATTGCCGCTGTCGGGAAGAGGCCCTTGTCGTCATCAACATGGGGACAAGGTGCTTTGGGGTGGGGGAGGCCTCACGGCCCCCCTTCCCCAAAGCACCCCCCATGTTGAGGGCACGTGGCCTGGTACAGCACAGGAGGCGGAGGCGCTCACTCGTCCCCACCCCCTTTCCTGACCGGCTGGGTAGCGTGCTCGGATAAGGGTCTGATATGAACCTAGGGGGGACCCCCACGCTGAGCATACCGAGCAGACCTAACTTGTAGAATGCAGCTGCACTGATTACAGTGAGCAAACTAAATTTAACCAAAAAAATAATTACAGCTAGACTGGGTACAGTGAGCCAGCTAAATTTACCTATCCAAACACAGCTCAACAAAATACAGTGAGCCAACACTAAATCTATCTAATCTTAGCACCTATCTAGAGGGGTGCTACATACAAAGATTTTTCTGACATTCACTAGGCAGTCATTCTGCTTTTTGACGTCTAAATGTGACTGATTATGTAGGAAAATGAGATGCTACCAACCACATACTTCTAAAGTACACTTAATCTGCTCTCCTACAGACTCTGAGGTTGTCTGTGTTTGCCGTTGAAGCAGTGAATCACATATAACTATAAGCATAAGGTGAACTGAGTGACAATTTTATTTTAGTACAGCTGCATTGTGCTAGAACACATTTGCAGCTCAATGATTGTTTTCATCTATCAATGACTTCATTTGACAATGACTATCAATCTCAAAGTTTTGATGTGAGAGACATTTAAGCTGGCTATACACAAAGAGATTTTTGTCTGGTTCTTTATGAACCTGCCAAAGTTCGCTCAGTGGATGGCCCTGCCAACTGCCTCCTGCCCAAAATTCTTTGAAAAACCAAAGGAGCCAGTCAGATACAGGCACTGTTTGGGTATTATGACAGCTGGCGGGAGGGGCTTTCAAAGTACAATAGCTTCAGTAGGAGATTTATCCATCCACACTGTAGCATGAATGGAGGAATCTATACGTGTATGGCTTTAGGGAAACTAGCATTTTTGGAAGCAGGCCATCTACCTCAGTATTTCTTATAGTACAGGCTTCCTTTACAAACGGATTCATGATGATGAAACATATGCCAGCCAGTATCTGGATCATTACAGACATATAGAAAAAGTCCCCAATTAGAAAAATTTGAAAAATTTGCAAACCCTTTAACCACTTGCCTACTGGGCACTTAAACACCCTTCCTGCCCAGACCAATTTTCAGCTTTCGGCGCTCTCACACTTTGAATGACAATTACTCAGTCATGCGACACTGCACCCAAATGAATTTTTTGTCCTTTTTTCCCACAAATAGAGCTTTCTTTTGGTTGTATTTGATCACCTCTGGGGTTTTAATTTTTTGCGCTATAAATGAAAAAAGACCGAAAATTTTGAAAAAAAACGCATATTTTTTTGTTTCTGTGACAAAATTATGCAAATTATAAATTTTTCTTCATAAATTTTGGCCACAATTTATACTGCTACATATCTTTGGTAAAAATAACCCAAATTAGTGGATATTATTTGGTCTTTGTGAAAGTTAGAGAGTCTACAAGCTGTGGTGCGAATCGCACAAAATTGATCACACCTGATGTACTGGTGGCCTATCTCGCTTCTTGTGACCCGAACAAGTCAGGAACGTACAAATACCCCCCAAATTACCCCTTTTTGGAAAGTAGACATTCCAAGGTATTTAGTAAGAGGCATGGTGAGCTTTTTGATGTTGTCATTTTTTTCCCACAATTCTTTGCAAAATTAAGATTTTTCGTTTTTTAATTTTTTTCCACAAAATTGTCATTGTAATAGGTTATTTCTCTCACATGGCATGTGTATACCACAAATGACACCCCCAAAAAAATTCTGCTTCTCCTCCTGAGTATTACAATACCACATGTGTGGGACTTTTTCACAGCCTGGCCACATAGGGGCCCAACATGCAGGGAGCGCCATCAGGTGTTCTAGGAACATAAATTACACATCTAACTTCTTGACTACCTATTACACTTTTGAAGGCCCTGGAGCACCAGGACAATGACACGTGGCACTGATGACAGATGGCACTGATACGTGGCAATGATGAAACGTATACGTGGCACTGATGACAGATGGCACTAATATGTGGCACTGATGACAAATGCACTTATACGTGGCACTGATGACACGTGGCACTTATACGTGGCACTGATGACAGATGGCACTAATACATGGCCCTGATGACAGATGGCACTAATACGTCACACCGATGACGCGTGACACTGATGACAGATGGCACTGATAAGTGGCATTGATGACACGTGACACTGACAACAGATGGCACGTGACACTGACAGGTGGCACTGATATGTGGCACTGATAACAGATGGCACTAATATGTGGCACTGATGACAGATGGCACTATGTGGCACTGATGACACATGGCACTGATGGCAGATGGCACTTATACGTGGCACTGATGACAGATGGCACTGGGGACAAATGGCACTGACAACAGGTGGCACTGGGGACAGATAGCACTAACAGGTGGCACTGGGGACAGATAGCACTAACAGGTGGCACTGGGGACAGATAGCACTGGGGCGGATGGCACTGGGGCGGATGGCACTGGGGTGGATGGCACTGGGACAGGATGGCACTGGGGCGGATGGCACTGGGGCGGATGGCACTGGGGGAGCATGGCACTGGGAGCGGATGGCACTTTTTTTTTTCCTGTGTGAGGAGGGAGAGCGGCGCTGTGAGAGGAGGGAGAGCGGCACTGCGAGATGATCTCATATGTTTACATATGAGATCATCTCACATTGCACAAGCCGATCGCGCTGTAAACGGCCGCTGTGATTGGCCGTTTACAGCGATCTGTGTTTGCCTGTCTCCGGGGGACACGGCAAACACAGAACTTCCCCGATGCGCGCCCGCGGCGGCGCGCATTGTGGAAGTAAACATCAGGATGTCCAGGGACGGCCACCCGGATGAGAGCATCTGCTCTATAGCCGTCATTCGGCTATAGGGCGGGCGCGAGGAGGTTAAAGCCCAACTCCAGCAAAATGTTTTTAACACATTTTAGTAGAGTGAGGAAGGGTATAAACTGAAAATATTTCTATTTCTATCTGTGTCTTAAATTTATGGAGATATCCACACCCCAAATTTTCTAGCGCTAAAGTGTCACAGGGACAAAAATTGAGTGAAAATACCACTTACTGTGGACATGGGTAGAAATGCGTTGCAAAAACCTGATAAAATTTGTTCCCTTTGTCATGTTATCCAAAACTAGACTTCCTCCAGAGGTGGTTCTGGCCAGCTCGGTAGATTGCTTTAAGAAAGGCCTGGATTCTTTCCTAAATGTACATAATATAACTGGGTACTAACATTTATAGGTAAAGTTGATCCAGGGAAAATCCGATTGCCTCTCTGGGATCAGGAAGGAATTTTTTCCCCTGCTGTAGCAAATTGGATATTGCTTTTCTGGGTCGTTTTTCGCCTTCTTATGGATCAACTGTGGGTATAGGATTGGGTATATGGATTGTATGATATTTTTTATATTATTTATTTATTTATTTTTTATGGTTGAACTGGATGGACTTGTGTCTTTTTTCAACCTAACTATGTAACTATGAAACGTAAAAAAAAAAAAATGACTTCTTAGCCTTCAAGTAGGTATTGGAAGACAAAATACTAAGAAAGGTAAAAAACAGAGGTAATAGGAATCTTTAAAATTGATAGTAGCAGCAAAATGTAAATTATCATCTTCAAAAATATTTTTTCGATTAACAAACATTTTTATATATCTTATATTTCTAAAATAGGATACCACCTAATGAGTTGCTTGAAATGACTGGATTGCTCTACAGCCATAAGCTTGTTTTAACCTATTGAGTTCCTTGATATATCCCATTTTGGGCAAGTCATATTATCTCTATAAATCTGAGACTTTGGAATTAATGCATAGTACAATGTATACTTATGAAAGCAGAAAAACTAGGTTATGCAAGTCTCACATGTAAGTAGCTACTGCCATCAAGTGGTCATACAGCATTTCATATAGCACAGTACTAGTTTATATTCAGAGCAAAATAGTAGCCCTTTTTTAAACATTAACATTATTATATATAATTTTAAAGGGTAACTATCATTAAATATATTAAACTGTTCAAATAAATATGGTGCTATGAAAAAAGTGAAAGTGAAGAGAAAGTACCTGTTATATTAATCATAAAGTAAAAGTATTTAATCTGCTGAGATAGGTCAGTGCAGCAAGATCAACTCTGCACGTGGATTTTTTTATTTTTTAAATTTTTTTTATTTTTTTCCCCAAAAGTTGATGTAATGAGCACTATATAAAGCTATTTGCTAATTTAATTTAATGCAAAACCATACAGATGTGCTGTCCCTTTAAAATTTTATATCATGATATGACACTTTAAATTGTTATACATGTAGCCCCGAAGGAGCTGCTGGTATTTGAGTGGGCTTACCATTACCTCACCATTCCACCGTGTCCGTCATAGAGGTCCCATTAAAGAATTTCTCACAGATTTCAGCTCCGACACTTAGTCCTATTTTCCAATGCTTTACTGACAGAAAAGATATTTCAGTAGAGGCACCTTATAATTGTGAGTCAGGGATACTTCTTGAGTCTGAGGACAAACAGCTCCACAACTGGATCCAGCAACCACTGGATAGGCCTCACTCACTGATCTAGCAGCCAATGTGATGCTCGGTCATAGTCTCTGCCACAGACTAGAAGAATTAGTAGAACTGTTGCACAATCCTCTGCCACAGGATTGTGTAACCAGCAACTTTTGCAATATCAAAGAACAGTCACACAGTACCAGTTTCTTTCAGCCGAGTCGTCGATACTGTGAGGTAGATGACCTTGGATGCATCCTCCAACTGAGTCTCCAGGCTTTTCTAGAGGCACCAGCCTTGCTGCTTGGTTCTCTCTCGGAAAAGTCCTCCCCTGGTTTCTCCAATTGCTTGGCTTCTCCCTGCAGGCAAGACAGCTCAGGACCACCCCTGGATCGGTAGGCCCCAGGACATCTGGGCCTACCTTTCAATAACGAAGCCTTGGGCCAGCCAGCCCTGAGACAATTTGACTGGCAGCAGCACACCTTAGGCCAGGAAGGCCATAAGGTCGGAACACACCTTATCACAGGGTCTGTCCCATAAGTACCTTCTCCCAGAATGTACAGTGGGTAGACCACTCCCACTGATTGTTTCTGGGCAAAGAGGCACTCCATACACCCAACTTGTTCCAATTTCCAACCTTGGCCAATAACGAGACTGCCACCCCTCGGCCAAGTGGAAAACCACACAACCCAGCTGAATTAGAACAGAACCAGGATTTTGACATAATCAGTCTGAGCTTAAACTACAGCTCAGACAAACTAGCGTCTGCCCATCAGGAGCAAGGTGCTACATACATATAACACATGTGTTAACGCCATACGTGATACATGCTGTATGCCTAAACACAAACAGTGCAATAAAAAGTCCACACGAATAGAAAAATATTTTTGTGACACAATCTTGTAACAAGTGAACTACAGGTGCCAGCAATCCTTGATGCAACCCCAGTGCTCCTTCACCACACAGGGAAATTAAAGTAAAACTAAAGGAATTTTTTTTTCCTTTTGGATAGAGCAAGGCAAGGTTTTACATCGCTGTACTGTTACAGAGATTTCCCTTCACTTCCAGTCCCATAGCCAAAACAGGAAGTGAGTAGAAATCCCTTCAACATGAGGGAATGCCTGGTTGTCATCAGGGTCATCAGAACTACTGTTCCCATTGGAAGACTTCCCTTCTATTCCTATTCTAGTGAGAGCCCAAAATTTGGAGTTTTCTTTAACTTTCATTCTCTGTGATAAGGGTAAACATGACAAATAGAGAGGATGCATCTCGCTAAGGAGGATGCAGACAGCAATTCAAACCTGACAGGCATTCTATTCTAAAAATGTAACACCACCAGCACTCCAAAGATGTTTTTGTGTGTTTATTGTGAAGACAGTGTAACATAAGGCTTAAGAAACCAATGTTTTAGATACTTGCTGGGTGCTTTGAGAAATTGACGGTGCAAGGTCTCAGAACATAATTTTCTTATACCTTATATGACTCTGTCTTCAAAATAAATGAGTGAAAAACATCTTTTTGGAGGACTTTTGGTCCTGGCATGGCACCATCAATGGCAATCACTTGGCGCACCCATTATCATATTGTCAAGAACAGCTTCTATTTGGACTTTATAGGTGTTCTAATCCCTCTCTACTCTATCCTGAATTTAAAAAAAAGTTTTCCCTTTAGTTATACTTCAAGCCTGACATGCATATAGAGAACTCACCCTACACACTTAGTAGTTCGGTATTTCAATAAGGAATTGTTGTAGTGCACCAAATCCGACCCAGTCCTTATTGTAGCTTATATAAGAACCCTTTTGCTCATTTGAATGGGCTGCTGTGCCCATGTTTCCCACAGGAAAAAGGCTCATTCACCTTTTTAAATACACGGCAGCAAGGAAACCGCATGGTCTTTTTGACTATGCGAACGCGCTGCTGGCTGACATGTGTGGGGTTTCATTAATTCTGAATGGCAGCCCTGTACATCTCACAATAGCAGTGCGATTTGGCTGCGGGTGGGTGTGGGTGCCTGAACAGATGCTATTCCTGCACCTACAACCAGCCTGAACACTGCAGGCAGGTATGAACTGAGCCTAACTGGGTCTACTAATACAAAAAGCCTACTATAACAAAAATATCAATAAGACCCCTTTCACATTGGGGCCGCCTGTGCGTTAGCGGTAAAGCGACGCTCATTTTAGCTGCGTTTTACTGCTTTTAACCCCCGCTAGCGGCATTTAGCTGCGTTTTACTGCTTTTAACCCCCGTGTTGCAGCGCTTTGGAAGAGCTTTTCAGGTGCTTCAGAAGCGCCGCCCATTCATTACAAAGGGTAGGGGCGTTTTAGTTCTCCCAAACCGCCCCAAAAGATGCTGCTTGCAGGGCTTTTTCTAACATTCGGGCAGCACGAGACGCAGTTTTCAGATGCTTTACAGGCGTTATTTCTGCCTCAGTGTGAAAGGGGTCTAAGCCCTTGTACACACGGTCGGAGAATCCGTCAGAATGTGTCCTATTGGACCGTGTTGTCGGATAATCCGACTGTGTGTGGTATGCATCGGACTGATTCCGTCTGAATATCTGTCGGACCCAATTTTCCAACATGTTGTAAATATTTTGCGACCAACTGGTTTGATTGGACATACTCCGATCATGTGTAGAGAATTTTGATCGGACCAAGTGCCACGCATGCTCAGATCAAATTCCTACATCAAAGCTATTGGCTACTAGCCTGAACGTAGTCCCATCGTAACGAAATTACGTCATCACGTTCTGAATGATCGGATTTTTCGACAACTTAGTCCGACCGTGTGTATGCAACAGTTTTGGACAAGATCCGACGGACAAAATCCGACGGATTTGGTTGTCGAAATCTCCGACCGTGTGTACAGGGGCTTAGACATTTCTCACCATCACTAGTCAGATTCACACATGCCTTGGAAGGGAAGAATTTACTCAGCATAGGCATCATGGAAAATTGTAACTGGCTCATGCTTAACTATACTCTTGATCTTCCAAAATGTTACCCTAAATTTAGCCATCTTTGGACACATTGAATTTTTTCAATAATTAATTAATTATGCTATAATAGGTATTAAGATGTCATCGTTTTTTTTAGATGGCATAGTAGCTATTGTGATGTTATAAATAGTATGAGTATCAGTCACTTTATGTGGTGACGGCTTTATCATATATTATAAAATCACAGTTATTATTGCACTGTTCCTGTCAATATTATGATGTCATGTCAAGTTTTGTGATTTCAGAAATTGTACTTGTAGTCTCTGTCGAAGGCATACTTTGGACTACAGATGCACAGACCGGACTGTCACTGACAGTCTCACAAATGCTGCAGCATTTCCAGGGCTGTGTGCAGCCACAGAGAGAGAAGAAGAAAGCCCCACCCACCACCTGGGAAAGGACCAAGGCTGTGCAGCCTGGGAAAGAACCAAGCCTGCTGGGAGAAGCAAGGACTTGTGGGCAATATAGCCTCCTGAGAGACTGTACTTTTGAAACTACAGATCCCAGCACTACCACTGGAGGAGAGGAAAAGGAAGGACACTTCCTGGTCTCCGGTTTGTCATTGGGAAGACATTGTAGAGCACATACTATGCAGCAGGCCAGCGATGCAGATTTTCTGCAGTGTCAGAGATACAGAGAGGCAGAGTTGCTGGTCTGTGGAAAATGCCACTGTCCCATCTTGCATCACCACCGGGTCGAGGGGGGGGGGATAATAGCAGCTGGCATCGCTGAGCCCCAGATAGAGAGCAGGAGTCATCATTCTTTGTGTTGGAGAAAGGTCACTGGCCATTACCCTCTGCACACTATTTAAGGAACAGTATCGCTGCTTGAGACACCATTTAGGATCACCCGGGTTTGTGGAACTCACTTTTGAGCGATCCAACGCCGGATTTGAGCTGCAATGCACTGGCCAATGGGAGAGAGTGTTTTCTATTTTTCCATTTCCCATTAGTCAGGACTTTTTTTATTATAGAGGTTAGGGGTAAAGTCAATTGATATTTACTGATTAGCACATTCTTTTGTAACTGTTACTGTATACTTGTTTATTGCTACTTTTCCATCCTTTGGTTATTGCTTTACTGTGTGTTGCAGTCAGCCTTGGTGTGTCAGAGGGTGTGCTATTGATGCCAAAGGCATTTGGAGACAGAGGACCCAAACATTTGCGGCTCCTTTGAGGGTAAGCTCTACATGCTCTAATGTCACTGTTAGTATTACGATACCAAAGTATTTATTGTGGTAAGCCATAAAAAGCAACCACTTTTGAAGATAATTTCTTCATGGTGAATACAGGATAAAAACCATATAGATGCTCAGTGGCATACTAAGCATATCTTCCACTTTGGGCAAATCATTTTTTAACACCCCCACTCCAAATAAATGAATCACAGTAATGAAGCACCACGCTGAATGCTGGATGTGGCCAGATTGGGAGGGACCCAAAGGGGTACGGTTATATAAGACTTGATCCTACTTACTTTATGCACAGCACAGATATGCATTAGTCCTTTTAGGGACAGGTGTGCTCTGATTTCTGACACAAACCTAGGCCTAATCAAAGTTAAAAATTAAACTATTCCATTATTATGCTTTTCTTTACACAGCTTACCTTTAGGAGAAAATAATGTACTTAGAGTGCAGTGTATAGAAAGCGGTGGTCAGAAGAATGGAATGTATAACATAGTGTCGATAGTGAAGGGCTCAGGAGTGTGTAATGCAAAGAGTGCAGGAGTGCATATCACACAGAGCACAGAGGTCAGAAGTAGGCAATGCAGAGAGAGAATAGGGGTCAGGAGTGCATATGACAGGGTGTTCATTGCTCAGGAGTGTGTAACACAAAGTATAATGCAGAAAGTGAAGGGCTAAGAAGTGTGTAACACAGAGAGTCAGTGCTGTTTCTTGGCCTAGGCCAACAAGGCCCAGGCCTAGGGCGGCACTTTGCAGGGGGGGCAGCAAAAAAAGAAACAGCCGCCTGAGAAAAGCCCCCCCCAACCCATCCTCTCGTGTCCTGCCTTGCACGGCTGCCTCCTGCACATATACAGTCCCCAGTGGCCGGGGGCATGCTGGGCATTATGGAGCATACTTGGCATGGTGGGGGCAAGGGACTGGCCATTCAACTGGTGGAGGCAGAGCCTAATGCTCTGCCTACCCTCCTCCACTGGCATCCTTACACATTTTAACTCCTCCCCGGGGCAGGGTCTGTCATGTAGTCCCATTTTTCTCCAGAGGGAGCCAACTACACCCCCCAGCATGCACTCTGCTGGGGGAAGAGAGAGAAAGAGAGATCCCAGGAACAAGCTGACGGAGTGAGTGCCACATTGTAGCAACCGATTACAGGAGACAGGAAAAATAGAGGACTGTGCTGGGGGAAGCCAGAAAGAGTGCCACACTGCCCAGCGCCACCAGAGAGAGCGCCACACTGCCCAGGGCCACCAGAGAGAGCGCCATGCTGCCCAGCTCCACCAGAAAGAGCGCCACATGGCCCAGCCCCACCAGAGAGAGCGGCACGCTGCCCAGCGCCACCAGAGAAAGCGCCACACTGCCCAGCGCCGCCAGAAAGAGCACTACACAACACAGGGTGAGCAAACATCCAGCCGGGGGGATCATTGCTGCTGTTTGCTGGGTCTGGTAACAGGGCCTGCCGGCCATTATGCATTACTAATCCTAGGGTCTGAGGAGGGGTGACACCATGTTTTACCGCACCAGGTGACATTCGATCTTCGCATAGAGGAGAGCGGGGCTCTGACAGGTTCATCTCAATGGATTGACCCCATGTGAAAGGGGCCTTACAGTGTCATCTCATGAGATTATTTACGAGATCGTGTTTAGGACCAGTGCAGGGTAGGGTTTGGGTGGGGCAACTGGTGGCGAGTAACTCTTAAGGCCTAGCTAGTGGCTCAGGACTTGAAATTTTGAGGCTTGCGTTGTACATTCACATCAGTCCCTGCCCTCAAGGAGCTTACAAGTAGACACTTGGTACCCACTTTTAATGTACAGAAAGGAAGAGGTGGAGCTCTATAAGGAAAAGGTGGAGCCTAAAGAGAAAGGGGTGTTGTTTACAGATGACCGGGTGGGTCTCAAACAGAAAGGGGTGTGTCCTTGACAGGAATGAGTGGGTCATATTTAAATTAGGGGGTGCACAAGTTTAGTCAGGCCTATAGAAGCACAAAACCTAAATACACCACTGTAGAGCATACAGGGCTCAATTATGTGTAACGCACAGTGCTCAGAAGAATGTAGTACAGAGAGTGTAGGGTTTCGTATTATTTAACACAGAGAGTACAGGACATGGGAGTATGTGACACAGAGAGTGCAAGGTACAGAATACAACCCAAAATGACCCTATCTTCCCAAAGTAAATCCACTCCCCCATCCGAGTCCATATCCCATAAAGTATAGATCTCCCACAGCAGCCCCATCTCCACCCCCGCACAGTTTTCCCTACACAGCTTTAAATTGCCACTTAGTACAAATCAGTACAGACCCCTCTCCCCCCCACGATATGGACCCCTCCTTCAATACAGACACACTTCAGTACAGACTCTCTCCTAGCTCACCCTTGCAATACAGACTCACTCTCTTAATGCAGACCACCCTTTCTCAGTATAGAACCCCCTCCTTGTTCATTACCACCTCTCTCAGTATAGACCCCCATCTCTTTCAGAAAAGCCCCCTCTCTTAGTTCACAGCCCCTACTAGCCCACCTTCACACTAAAAAATCCCCTTCCCTTAGTACAGTTCACCCCTCCCTCAGTATAGCCCCTCGTCCCTCATTACAGACCTCTCTTAGCCCACCTTTGCAATACAATATGCTAGCCCTGCAGCCCCCCTCGCCAAAGCGCCGGATTGCATCCCTAAGGTATGTCACTGCAGACGCTGACACAATTCCACCAACCTTGGCATTAGCCGTAGCAAATTATGCATGGATTCCCCTATTTTTATATTCCCACCCGCTAAGATAGGCAATTAAAGATAATGGTCATCACTGAACCTGATTACCAATGGGATCCCAAAACACACATATTTAAAAACATCAACTGCTGGGGATATTCCTTGACTCAGAACTAGATAAATTCACCATGAAATATTAATTTTGGCTAGGAAAATTATAGCCAAACAATGGATGAGACAGTTACCACTCCGCTTTAATGATTAAATGATAGAAATAAACAATACGTTACCGTATTAATAAAAAATCCTGTATATTAACAGAGGATGCCCATCCAAATACAACAAAATTTGGGACCATTGGCTAAAAGCTGCGGAAACTTGTGTATCAATAGTGCCTTAACCATCTTGGAAATGTTATACAGCTTATTTTTAAGTATCATCTCCAATGATACGTGGGAATCGACAACTTTTTCTTAACAGGTGCTTTTGATCTAATGTTGTGTTTAGATTCTGTTCTTTATCCCAGATGTATCCTTGTATTTTACATGTATTTGATGTATTGCATCTTGAATACCCAATGTTATATTGAATATGTATATTGTTTAATAAAAACCTTTTTTGGAAAAAAATAAAATAAATCAACACTATGGGGGCAACTTACTTAAGGCAAAGCACAGTGGTGTAGTGGTTCGCACTCTCACCTAGCAGCAATCAGGTTGCTGGTTCAAATCCTAACCATGATACCATTTGCCTGGAGTTTGCATGTTCTCCCTGTGCCTGCATGGCTTTCCTCTGGGTACTCTGGTTTTCTCCCACACTCAAAAGACACGCTGGTAGGTTAATCAGATCCTGTCTATAAATTAGCCCTAGTATGTGTATGTGTTTGTAAGCATGTCAGGACCCTATGGGGTAAAGGACCATGCTATATTAAGATTCAACTCAAATCCACTGTGCACTTGGAAGTTCAGTTGCCGTAGATCTGAGGGGAAGCTCTGCTGATTTTATCATCCAATTATGTGCAAGCTAAAATGCTGTTTTTTATTTTCCTTGTGTGTCCCCCTCAGATCTACAGCAACTGCACTTGCAGTGCAAAGTGGATTTGCCTTTAGTAAAAAAAAAAAACCTATATACAGATAATATTGCAACATTGCATATGAACAAAGGGAAAGTATGAGACACATAGCAAAATTAGATATGGGGATCGATATTCTACCTAAAGTGAAGACATAGAAGCTTTCTGGTTTTAAATTTAAAGATCTAAATTGCTTTTTAAGTGAATAATGGCCTGAATCTCCCCCACATACAGAACCATCAATATGTTCAATAGCGTAGAAAGAAAACAAATCCATATTGCCTCCATGCATGTTTCAAAAATGTTTAGATTTTCAAGACATGGTGAGGCACTGACCTGAACAATAATGCAGGCACTGTTTCATCTCTACATACATGCTGAGCTGATCATGTGAATTTTATTGTTTGCTGCTGTTTTCTGCATCATGCTGCATGCTGCAGTGGAAAAGTGGATTATCTCTAGATGGAGACACATTAGAAGAGCGGCTGAATAGATAAACAGTATTTGGACAAACTGGTTATTCAGCTGAATGTAGCACTGACCCCCAAAGGAGCGGTTGGTTTTAATGGGCTTACCGTTACCTTCTCTCGCTCGCTCCTCGTGTCCAGGGGTTTCCGGTGGCCCAGAAACTTTAGAGACTGATGACAGATCCGCTTAAAGGGGTTTTTATTTACTAAAACGTGGTTAACAACAGTCTCTAGTGTAGGATCAGAGGGTTAGGTGAAAAGTCCAGGTACTCTTATGCCATGTAAACACGATCAGACAGTCCGGACTTTGAAGCGGAGGTCCGCCGGACTTTCCGAACGAGCGGACCTGCCGCCGGACTATGACTATGGTGGGAGTCCGCCGTACTTTTGAAATGAACGGATTTGCCCACACACAGAAGAAAGTCTGTTCATTTTGAACGCGGCTCCAGGTAGCCGGGACTAGCAAAGGTAGTCAATGTGGCCGCCTTCACCAGAGAAATGGTGTGGGGGTCCCCCCCAAGGTCCATATCAGACCCTTATCCGAGTATGCAGCCCGGCCGGTCAGGAAAGGGGGTGGGGACGAGCGAGCGCCCCCCCTCCTGAGCCGTACCAGGCTGTGTGCCCTCAACATGGGGGGTGCCTTGGGGAGGGGGGGCCGTGCGACCCCCCCACCCCAAAGCATCTTGTCCCCATGTTGATGAGGACAAGGACCTCTTCCTGACAACCCTGGCCATTGGTTGTTGGGGTCTGCGGGCAGGGGGCTTATCAGAATCCAGGAGCCCCCTTTCATAAGGGGGCCCCCAGATCCCGGCCCCCCACCCTATGTGAATAAGTATGGGGTACAATGTACCCCTACCCATTCACCTGGTGAAAAAAATGTAAAAAAAAAAAAAACACCACACAAGGGTTTAAAATAATTTATTGCACAGCTCCGGGGGTCTTCTTCCGTCTTGGGGGGTCTTCTCACCGGACTCCTCCACTATCTTCTGCTAGCTCTTTTACTAGCGGAGGAGCCCAGCTTTCTTTTTCATCACCGCCTGGGGGTCTTCTTCCGACTTCGGGGGTCTTGTCCCCCTCTTCGGTTCTTCTTGCCAGGCCTCCGCTTTCTTCCTTTAGCTCTTTTACTAGCGGTGGCCCGGTCTTCTCCCACTTTCAGACCGGACCATTTTGCTGGCTTAAGACCAGACCACTTTTTGCGATTCGGCACTGCGTCGCTTTAACTGACAATTGCACGGTCGTGCGATGTGGCTCCCAAACAAAATTGATGTCCTTTTTTCCCACAAATAGAGCTTTCTTTTGGTGATATTTAATCACCCCTGCAGTTTTATTTTTTTGCACTATAAACAAAAATAGAGCGTCAATTTTGAAAAAAAAAACGCATTATTTTTTACTTTTTGTTATAATAAATATCCCCCAAAAATATATAAAAAAAAACTTTTTTTCCCTCAGTTTAGGCCGATACGTATTCTTCTACATATTTTTGGTAAAAAAAATCGCAATAAGCGGTTATTGATTGGTTTGCGCAAAAGTTATAGCGTTTACAAAATAGGGGATAGTTTTATGGCATTTTTATTAATATTTTTTTTTACTAGTAATGGCGGTGATCAGCGATTTTTATTGTGACTGCGACATTATGGCGGACACATCGGACATTTTTTACACATTTTTGGGACCATTGTCATTTATACAGCAATCAGTGATATACAAATGCAGTGATTTCTGTGTAAATGACACTGGCAGTGAAGGGGTTAACCAGGGGGTGGCAGTGTAGGGGTTAAGTGTTCCTAGGGGCGTATTACTAACTGTGGGGGGCTGGGCTTTGTGTTAGTGAACACTGATCTCTGCTCCAATCACGTGGAGCACAGATCAGTGTCACTTGTTGCTAGGCAGAACGGGGAGATGCTGTTTACAACGGGATCGCGACCGGACTCACGGGGTCCCAACCGGCACGTGAGCACGCCGCCGGCAGGGCGGCATATGAAAATGGACATACCTGTACGCCAATATGCCTGCCCGTGCCATTCTGCCGACGTACATCGGCATGCGCCAGTGGGGAACTGGTTAAGTACCCTCTCCCAGAAAGCACAGCAAGAGTGACACTCCGACTGGGCTGCCCCCCGAGAGAAAGTAACCTTAAAGCACCCAATCAGACTGTGCTTCCATGCCTGCCAGAAGAGACAGCACCCCCTATGGCCAGGCTGAACACCCTATAGCTCAGTCAGACTGATGCTGAGGTCAAAATTTGGAATAATTATACCCAAACCAAACTGTACTTCAGGTGTAACGTTAAATTTCAAAAACACATAGCGCGTGCTCTTCAGGAACCGGCGCTACATGAAGATTCCATAGATACCTGTAGTGTGTATGTTATTCTTGCCAGATACAACGTCCATATCTCTGATATAATTATATTGAATAGTTGCCAAACAGCTAATTGGCATGTGAATTTACTACGTATTCAACTGAGAGTTGTTTTTGTGTCTGTGCTGTGTAAGCTGCAGAAGCTAATTATATGTGAGTTCACCGTCTGTCTCATTGCAAGTATAGATGAGCTTGGGGGGGTCCTCTATATGCATCTCTAAAACAAACTCCATATTCCGGCCTGCAACTCACTGAAATACAAAATAATGGGAGCACAGAGTTTGAGTTAGAGGTGAGTTCAGAGGTCATTTGAGCGCATCTCTGATTGCAAGCTGCATTTGCGTCTGTGCTGCATTAGCCATCAGATGAACAGGTTGTTTCCACATGTGCTGTATTAATACTGTTACTACTACCGTGTTTCTCCAAAATAAGACCAGATCTTTTATTAATTTTGACTAGAAAAAACACACTAGGGCTTATTTTCAGGAGATGTCTTATTTTTTTAAGGTATGTACAAAAAAGTTCCTGCGTCTCCTGTCTTCTATCCCCCTGTCAGCTCAGAAGTAAGCATTAAGACATTCTGTAATACAAAATCCTTGGTTAAAGTCCTTTAAAAATTATGTAATCCGCTCTGTAAAAGGATTATATAATGTGCAGTGTGTCTCCTTGTGTAACTTTATTGTGGAAAATACCTTATTTACAGAACCGCTGAGCACTCACGTGACCTGCCGGGGCTCTTCTTCCACGCTCTGAATACTGCAGATGGAGGGGCCGCTGACGTCAGCCAGCAGAAGAGGAGAAGTTCTCCAGTGGGTCAGGTGAGCGCTGTAAATAAGGTATTTTCCACAATGAAGTTTCACAAGGAGACACACTGCACATTTTATAATCTTACACATACATACAGAACGGATTACATGTTTTTACAAGGACTTTACCCCCAAAATGTATGCTAGGCCTTAATTTTGGGGTTGGGCTTATTTTCAGGGAAACACTGTAATAATAATACAACTAGAACTTATTTTATATAGCACCTTCAAAGGTACCTTTTCAAAGCGTTTTACAAAAAAACAAAAACAAATGATACAAAAGAAAAGGACATGCTGTATTAATAATATTGGGCAAGTACAGGACTAAATCTAATATAATTCAGTAAAATTGCATATATGAATGTAGAAAGAATATACAAAGTATTATTGTACCCAAAGAATAGCTGATGCTTGAAGCAGACTTCCAGTAGAGGTAGTGACCAAGTCAACAGTTGGTGGATTCAAACATGCTTGGGGAAAACAAAGATCTACACTCAGACAAAAAATCTAAAAGATATATATAGAGATAGATAGTTAGATGGTTTCCTGGGTCACAAGGGGGCACTTGTCAGATTGGATTTTGGCACCCCATATGGCTTTGGTGGCCATCTTGGGTCAGACAGAGTGCACTTAAGATCCTGGCTTCCCATCTTGGTGTTCGTTCTGAGAGTGGAATTCTAGGGACAGGATACTTGTCTGTCAGGGACAGGGCTTAGCATCAGGGAAAGTTAAGGCGGAGGTTCTTTGTCCATAGGCAGCAAGAGGACAAAAGCCTAACCCACTTTGCAGTAGCACTTCAGAACCTATGGAAGCACAGAGAGAAGAAGGATGTATGCAGCTGTGCCAATATAACCACCTCAGACCATTTACCAAGGGATCAGTTTGTTGTGGGCATGAAGGCCGGGCCAGTCAGGAGAGCTCTACAGGAGCGGATCAAAGCGTAAACCCACCATCCCATTCAGCGATACTGTTGAGGACATGGTTGCGTGGGAACAGGAGGATGCGGAAGAAACTGTGGCAGTGACAAAAACGCATTAATCATTACACCTGAAGTAAGAGGCCTTGGCTTCATCACCCTTGTCAGTCATACAGATGACTTTAAGGGAGCTCGCCCAGGACATGGCTTCCTTGAAGCAAGAAATGTCCACATTCAAACAGGTTACGGCCCACCCCTCTAAGGGCGAGAATCGTTGCAGAGGGACCTGGAGGAAGACCGGAAGTGTTAGCAGTGTGGCTGCTTTGACTATGTATCACAAGAACTGTGGTCGGCCTGAATCTAAGAGTACCCACAGGCCACCAGCCACCATTAAAATAGTGGCTCCCGGGGCAGAGGCAAGACCCCTGGGGCTGTCAGCATAAAGTCCCATCAGATCAGAGGCCATGGTTGTACTAAATCCAGTAGTGAACATTCTCGTCAATGGGCAAGAGGTCCCTTGCCTGATCGACATGGGATCTGAGGTCACTGTCATGAAATACGAGTTCTACACCCAGCAGTTTGGGACGTGGGACTAGTTGAACCCTTTTGGCTGTTCCTCAGGGATGAAGGTCTGCCCAAACTCTCCAAAAAGGACTTGCAGAGAGACCAGTTAGGAGACACTCTTTGTAGCTTGGCATTGAAGGCTTTGGAGAGCCCTGTTGCACGCCTGTTGCACAGAGAATGGGTTCGGGTGCAGCTGCACCAGGGAGTGGTCTACTGAAGGGGCCCCTCTGATGATCCTAAAGAAAAATGGCAGTTATATCTACTGGAAAATCATAGGGAGACAGTATTAACTGCCCTACATGACAACCATGGCCACCTAAGGCCTGAGGACTTTTCACCTGGTGAGGGACCGGTTCTACTGACCCTGCATGCTGCTGAAGTTGAGGGTTATTGTTGCCACTCCTGTATCAGATGTATCTAAAAGACTTTGCCTCACAGAGCTGCCCCAATGAGCAATCTTCAGAGTCAGGGACCCATGAAGCTGGTGTGCATTGACTTTCTATGCTTGGAGCTTGATCTGAGCGGGCAGGGAAACATCCTGGTGGTGACTGATCATTTCATTCCGTATGCCCATGGTGGCCAAGATCTTAGTAGAGAAGTTCCCCCAACTAATCCACTGTGATCAAGGGAGAGACTTTGAGAACAGCCTCATCAAGAGACTTTTAGACCTGTTAGGCATTAAGAAGTCCAGTACCACCCCGTACCATCCTCAAGAGATCCTAAGCCACAGAGGTTTCATTCGAACCCTCCAATATATGCTTGGGACTCTGTCTTCAGAACAAAAGCAGCACTGGAGCAAGCATATAGCCACTACCATGCATGCTTATAACAGCACCGTAAACTATGCCACAGGATTCTCTCCCTATCGTCTGATGTTTGGACGAGAGGCCGGCTGCCATTAGACTTGGCCTTTGGCATGTCTTCAGACCATACCTCAGAAACCTCCCACAGAGGGTATGTGGGCCGCTTACAGAAAAGTCTGAAGACTGCCTATGACAAGGCCCAAGCTACCTCAGATGCCCAAGGACAGAGAAACAAAAGAAACTTTGACCTCAGGGTATGAGTGCAGGACTTGCAACCAGGTGACAGAGTATTGCTGACAAACCTGGGTGTCCCTGGAAAGCACAAGTTGGCTGACCACTGGAAGTCGCAGCCCTATGTCATTTGCAAACAGCTGCCAGGATTCACAGTGTATCAAATCTTGCCAGAAGGGAGCACAGGCCCACTGAAGACTTGGCACCGCAACCACCTGTTACCTCTGTCGGAAGCAGTTCATGTGCCACCACAGTCAGATTTACAGTCCACATCCATAGCCTCTCAGAGATCCAGAACAGTGGCTAGGTCCCAGTTGGTGCCTCTTGCTGAAAAGCATGAGACTAGCGAGGATGAAGAGATGGGGATGGATTGGCTATGGCCGTCCCAATGAACAGGACCTGCCACCCCCCCCTCTACTCCTCCCAAAGTGACTGACATCAGGACACCCAATCTTCTATGCTGACAGCAGATTCCAAAGACTTTCCATCCCTCATTGAAGAGGAAGCTGAATTTGATGTGCAGGAAGAAAAAGATAAAGCTGTTGAGGAAGAAGAGACCAGTGTGCCTATAATCTCAGAGCCTAAAGAACAGCGAGAGCGAAGAGTCATTCAACCACCAAAAAAGACTAACATATGACACTTTGGGTGAAAGCTCTGAGGAGGTTGTTCTTACTGCAAAACAGACTCTTGGAGCGCCTGGTCCTTCCACAGTTGATTACCCCCTGGCACATCTATACAGGACACTTCAGTGTCAGTGGTGTGTGGACAGAACAGCCTCTCTTCCTATGACACTTGGTGGGAGGTTCCTCCGTCAACTCTGTGCCATGATATGAGCAGTTTGAGTTTGGACTCTTTTTATGCAAATGCAAATTGTTTAATTTCTTGTGTGAATAAACCTGTTTTCCTCCACGTGTAAATATAAGGCATGTAACAGGTCAAAACTCTTTCCTTCCTTTGGGGACCAAATGTCTTTTGGTGGGGGGAGTGTGTAGCTGGTGTCCCACTCTGTCACCCACTACCTCTCCCAGCTGGCCATTGCGAGTACACAGGCTTTCCACTAGAAGAGTCAATTATTGAAGCCAGTATCAGGAGACACTGCAATATTGCTGCAGTGAGGCTTTTTTCCCTCTAGTGGCAGCTAAGACTGGGTGTCATCATATCCTGCCAGCAGAAGCAAAGCATACAGGGAATTGTAATCCCAGGGCTGAGGGAAGACATTCTATTTAACTGCTTGGGAACTACAAATCCCAGCATGCACAGCACAGAACAAGAGAATTGTGGGGGAGGTTAAAAAATGGCGTGGTGCAACAGCTAGATCTCTCTCTGGGGACCCGACCTGGATCTGTGAGCAGAGACTATGTGATCGCGTGTGCTGTGGCTGAGTCACAGCCTGTGCGAGAGGAGTCATCAAGCGGGTGATCAGAGGAGCATCTGTGGGCAGCATCACCTCACTGTTTGGTGGCAGCCGGGAGGCCATTCCAGCTCTTCTGTACTACCACCACATCAGATGCGGGTAGGCCATGCTGCGGTGGAGGTCAGCGCTATCCCCTGAGCCGGGACCCTGAGGGAGGATCCAGAAGGAGCCACTTTCATCCGGAAAACCTTCTGCATCTTCGGTCACAGGATTGGTGAGCGGGCATTTGCCCATTTAATTGTAATAGAGACATCTCTGTTATTGTTGCTTTGCTGGTACCAATAGTGCTACAGGATACAGATTCATTTAAACCCATAGACACTTTATACAGAGATCTGTGTTTCTATCCATACTGCTAGCATTTACAGTCCCTTTGGATACAATACCTTTCCAGCAAGCAGTCACAGTGCCACCTTGTGTTTAGTTTACACAGGAAGATCAAGCATTTTCTTTTGGCTAAGTTCATATCAGCTTAACTGCTTTGCTCTACCATCCAGGATTACAGTTTTCTTCAAGTGCTAGCCGAATATCTGCAAGATTCATTTTTATTGCGGAGTTACTGTTTACCCCCTTTTGCTCTTCCTTACCCTTTTCCAACATATTGTTGCCTAACCTAAAGGTGATCCTTCAGGTAGCTGGACTCTGCTTAGAAGGAGCCAGTCAAGCCACGGTTATAACTGTTCTTACTGAATGTTTGTTATTTGCCTTGTTGTGGACCTGTGGGTTGAGGTGCAGGGAGAAGAGGTTTGACAGCTTAAAAGAGTCGGTCCTCAATAGTGTGAACTAAGGTTCTGTTGTGTTTAATCACACTGTGTTTCCCTGAATCATTAACAGTAATTTGTCACTTAAATTAAGATTCTTATCTGACATACATGTTTATGTTATGTATTTCTATGTGTCATTTTTGTCTCAGTAACTATACCTTCTGGTTTACCACAGTTGTTTTTTTTTCTCTACTGTTGTGTTCTGCACTAATACTTCAGATTAGGTGTGTCAGAGGGGTTGGGACTGATTTTGGGGTTGAGAGGCAGTGTACGGAAACAAATATACTTAAGCGGCTCCTCTGGGGGTAGCGCTACATAACAATGCAGTTAGCAGGCTTGAACATGCATTGCAATATGTGTGAATCCCCATATGTTAATGTGTATTAGGCAGGGCCGTCTTTAATATTTATTGAACCCTGGGCAAACATTTTCTTGGGCCCCCCTCCCCGCCATGCAATTTCACTCTCCACCTGCTCTGAGACATGCAGTAAATAGCAGCTAGACTCAAAATCAGTTTACAGAATCAGATCAGGCAGCAATTGCGAAACCTTTGGTTGCCAAAGGTTACAGTGTATGATTACTGCTCACTGACTGGCTGCTAGAGGTTACAGCACACATTATGGTTCACTGATTTTTTGCTAGAGGTTGCAGTACATGACTTTTGCTTGTTGATTGGTTGCTAGAGATTACTTTACATCAATACTGCTCACTGATTGGTTGCTTAATGTTACACACATAATCTTCTCACTGCCTTCACACCATAGATAGGGGAGGTGAGGGCACCCATCAATAGACAGAAACCTCCTAGGGATCCTAGGACTCCTGGGATCAGTGGCAATGCTGGGGGGGGGGGTGTAATCAGAGGCAATTTGGGGAGATTGCTTGGATCAGTGGCAGTGTTGGAGGATGAGATTTGTTAGGAGGCAGTACACTGTGGCAAATTCTGAATCGTGTAGAGTAAAGCTGGAAATCTTTGGCAAGTATATAGTGGGGATTCTACACCGATCACCAATGTGATGGGGAATTTACAATGAGGGGGGTTTTATAATGACCACCAATGTGAGGGGGAATATGCACTGACCACCATATAAAGGGGATTTTACACACCCACCAATATAAAGAGGGATTTCTACACTGACACCAATGTAATAGGAGCATTCACACCAACCCCCATTGTATGACGGAATATACAATGACCTCCATGTAAGGAAGAATTTACACTGACAACCATTGTCGAGGAGATTTGTACTTACACTTTTACACTGACCACCAATGTTAGGGGAGATTTACACTGGCCACCAATGTTAGGGGGGATTTACACTGACCACCAATGTTAGGGGGGATTTACACTGACCACCAATGTAAAGGGGGATTTACACTGACTACTAATGTAAGAGCAGTCCTACACTTACCACCAATCACCAATGTAAAGGAAAATGTCCACTCATCACCAATATAATGAAGAGTTTACACTGACAACCAATGTAATGGAGGATTTTACATCAACAACCGATAAAGGTGGATTTCTACACTGGCCAGCAATGTAAGGGGGGATTTACACTCACCACCAATTTAAAGGGGGCTTCTACATGGACCACTAATGTAAGGACGTATTTGAAACAGACTACAAATGCAAGTTTGAATTTTTTTTTACTGATTGGAGTTTCTCCACTGGCCACCAATGTAATTGGGATTTACACTGACCACTAATGTAATAGGAGCATTCACAGTAACCACCAATGTAATGGGTTTTTACACTGACCACTAATGTAATAGGAGCATTCACAGTAACCACCAATGTAAGGAGGGATTTACACTGACCACCAATGTAAGGGGGACCTTCACACTGGCCACTAGTGTAAATTAAAGGATTGTACACCAAGCTCCAATGTAATGAGAAGATTTACACTGACCATCAATGTAACTGAGACATTTAGCCTGTGTTCACATTTGTGTGTGTTGGGAATGCATGCAAAATCCCTTTCCTGACACTACGGAAACGTGCTGCCCTTTAGCAGATACACAGCATTGTCATTAATTGTTAATGACACCCTTATGCATCTGCTAAATGCTCGTATTCACATGCACCACAATTCACTGTGCTGTGGCACGATGTTATTTTGAAAAAGGCTTCCACCTCAAATTTGCTTACCTTTGCAGAACAGGCTCATGTTAGACCTAATGACCACATTTGTAGGCAGGACTTTCCAGCATCCCTCCCCAGTGGGCAGCATTCAGCAGAAACTAAAGTGGATATGACCTCCAGTCCGCGACTATTTAAATATTAATGCTACCGCTATTTACATATCAATGCAAGTTGTTTACATATAAACACAGGGTCTGCAGGTGAGTCATCTGTACATGGCAATAGGGCAGAGCTGGGCAGCATTAGTAACAGAACTTCACACTGAGATATCGGGACAAAGCAGAGGACTAAAACTTCTAGGGACAAGGGAATTTAAACTGGGATAGTTGGCAACTAGTATGCGGCAGTTGCTTTGGCCTCCACAACAATGATGGGGCCCAAAGAAGCTGCCCCTTTTGCCCTGCCTTAAAGACAGCCCTGGTATTAGGGTGTGTATTGGTGTATTGAGACAAGGCCAGTCTGAAGAGAAACATATCTGATTGCTGCATAACTGCTCTTTTATTAATACCTAGCACATTTTCTGCCAGGTAGCGTTAGAAATCTCAATGGCTGCATAGAAGATAAGTGTCATGATCTTGGTAGGAGGCAGAGATGCCAGGAGGGATCCCCTTGCGGGCAAGTACAGCACAACCCTGAAGATGACACAGGGATGCGGTGCCCACAGAAGCATGGGTTGCCTGGTAGTAGCAGCTGGTGCCAGGAACTGGGTAGAGCAAGTCTCTGGAGGCAGTCGTGCTTAGGATGTCCAAAAGAGAGGACAAACGGAAGTCCAATAGCAGAGTCAAGGCCAGGCCAGGGGTCAAACATGGTAAGTCAGTCCACAGATCGGAGCCAGAAGTCCAGGAACAAGAGACAGGAATACTCGGAGTCCGTTAGCCAAGCCGGGATCAGATGCAGGGAGCAGACAAGGAGGGGTCGGATGCAAGCCGGTAAGAAGAGCCAGGAGGTCAGCAGGAGCAGGTCAAACAAGCCGGATCGGTACACAGGAGATCAGCTAACAGGAATCACGAACACAGGTATTCAGAAGAAGCTGATGATAATCCAGCAATGCAGCACTGTCAGAGCAGTGTTTAAATAGACAAGGCGCCTGTGTCACGTCGTGTGTGCGCTGTTGCGTACGTGTGTTCGCATGACCGCGGCGATGTTGCACACACGCGTTCGCCCAATCGTGGCACCAGGCGTTCGCTTGGTAAAGACATTGCGCATCCGTGTGCGCTGATGCGCGTTAGTGCGACCTTGCCTATGCTGATTCACTAACCTTGTGGAATTGCGCATAGGGATGCGCCTATTTCCCTGGCAATAAGTCACTGAAATTGTACTAGTATGACCTTATTTACATGGACAACTGGGACAGCTGTGATTTTACCATATCCATCCACCCAGCTTCAAGTTAATATGGCCACCAGCCCTGTTAGAACACAATGACCCGGTGCGGCAAAAATTATATCACGGGTCTCGTTTCTATCAATGTGAATGGGCCATGCCACAACTGCCCTGCAACCGTGTGTAAGGCACACTGTGGCAATGTGGTGCTGTGGGCTTTAAAGGGTTAAAAAAAAGTGCCTCAGCGACGCCTGTCATGCATCTGAAAAGTGGTTCAATACAGATCACTATTCAGAGGGGCAGCAATGGTGGTCTCAAGTGTAAATGAGCCCATATCCTAAAAACTGGAATTTACTTTGATGCAATCTTTACACATTCCACACAATGTTCTTCTTAAGCTATTATCGACTGCACTGACAAAGAGGAAGAGTGAGGAAATTCTGATCTCATAGTCTGGTAAATATTTAACTGTATGTTTACTTTCACATTATGTGTCAACAAGAGCAGCAAAAGAAAAAAAAAGTTAATCCTTGTTGATATTAACTTTCAGAGACACCGATACCTTGCTCCACTGTATCACAGACTAGAATGAAAATGACCTCGGAATGACTATTTTCAGCATTTTCAACAAAGGGACGTGAACATCTTCGGCCATTCCCCATGCATGGAACTGTCCTCCGTTACAGCTCTGCATATATAACATAAAACGATGGACGTCAGTAATGAAAGGTAATTCTTTTCACATATGAACAAAACTCCAGTGTACTTAATATATAACGTATAATAATTTGTGCTCAGGTTTTTTTTTTTCTTATTATATGTATTCATTGTATTTTGTGCATTAATAATAATAAGCATTAATGATAGACATATGAATTTGAAGTAGTAAATTACACCAAGTTTATTCACTAATTGCCTTTGGTAGAAAGTATCAATTAAATGACAGCCTCTAACAGGAAAATTCATGATAGGTAGAGCAATTAGTGTATCCAGTAGTATAAAGTTCAAGCTTTCTATACTTTCTATACTAAACAATCTGGCAAACAATCTGCCAGACTTTATAACGAACGGACTTGGCCACACACGGACGCTCCAAAAGTCCAGCGAGTTCTAACGCAATGACGTACAGCACGTACGACGGGACTGGAAAAAGAAAGTTCAATAGCCAATAGTCAATAGCTTACTTCTCGTACTTGCTTCAGAGCATGCGTCATTCTTAGTCCGCCAGACCGAGTCTGCCGGACAATTCGATCGTGTTTACGCGGCATAAGAGGAATAAAATGGGCACAACACCATGTTCATCATCATTTATTAATTCTGCATTTCAGGAAAGTTCACATTGAAAGAGCCAATACAATGTTTATATTACATTTAAAATAATATATGTAATATAAATTAACATTTACATTTTTTTTCTTTTTCTTAATTTTTCAAGTAACCTTATCACAGGGTATATTTGTATATTTGTAGGTTTATGTACCTAAAAGGTCCACTTTCCTTTTTTCTGTCTTACATTTCATTGGAGTATTTATGGGGCTGTCAATTAGAAACCAGGAACTCCCAGGACATCTAGTTTCTCAGCTGATCCACGCTGAGCAGACAGATAACAGGTCCATGTCCACTCTGCACAGCCCACTGCTCTCTATGGGGCGGTCAGATGGAAACAGACTGCATGTCCATTTCTATCCGATTGTCATCCGATCCGTCAGACAGGTGCTGAATGTATCCCAATCCATCTGTTTTTAGCAGATCGGATCGGATGCCAGCGGGTTACAGCTTACCCATGTCAGCTGACATCCTCCACTCCATAGAGAAGAATGGGTGGTCCAATGGGGTCCGCCTAAAAAATGGTGGTTCTGGTGTGAAAGGGGCCTTTTTCAGAACTTCCTGGGCACTGCAGGTCCTAGGACACCTGTCAGGTTCTATTGCTGTCTGTGTCCCTGTTAGGGATAATCACATTCTCTATTTGTCTTTTTGACCATTATCACTGAAAAAGTTAAAGAAAATCCCAAATGAGTTGAGTTGTTAAGAACATGAATAGAGGAGAAATCTTTTAATGGGGACACGAGTTCTGGGGACACTAGCTAATACCAGGGATTTCCCTCATTTTGGAGTGATTTGCTCTCACTCGTAGCTATGGTGGCTATGGGACAGGAGATGGAGGGAAATCTCACCAGTGGGGCACAGATGGCAACATTTTTTTACAAGGGTTGGGAGTGCAGGTAATGCAGGGTGCCGTGAAGGGGCCCTGCAGCTTGAAAATGTGTGATAACTAAACCCCTGTTTTAATGCAAACTGTTAGACAGGTTTTTTTCGGGTTGGTTAGTTGAGCTGGGAATTTTCTCTGGTTTTGTCTTGCATGCGTTGCCCTTCTATGTGCTCCTTGCCATAAAGGCCAGTTATAGATGGGGACAGGGGCCATTTTGTTTGTTACCGGTGTAAATATTGGTGCTATGTGCTGGGTGTCCAGTGTGCCCCTGTGCCTTTAACCACTTAAGCCCTGGACCATTTTGCTGGCCAAAGACCAACGCACTTTGTGCGATTCGGCACTGCGCCACTTTAACTGACAATTGCACGGTCGTGCGCACGTGATGGCACGGTGGCAAATTTAAAGGGACGAACAGGTACACCCATTTTCCCAGCCATGCCATTCTGCCGACGTACATCGGCGTGCGCCGGTCGGGAACTGGTTAAGGAAGACTGGGCTACCTCCAGGCCCACCTCTCCCCTATCTATTCATTATAATGCATGTGCTCCCACTGTTGAAGACTCTCATAAACGTACAAGGATTAGGACTGCAGGTAATACAGGGTGCCGTGAAGGGGCACTGCAGCTTAAGAATGTGTCTGTAAATGTGTGCTAACTAAACCTCTGTTTCAACGCATATTGTAAAACAGGTTAATTTGGTTGGCAAGCAGACTGGATGGTGAGTTAGGCTGGGAATTTTCTGATTTTGTCTTGAACCCTTAAACTGTCATAACAACTTGATAAACAGTAATGTTCTTTAGGAAGGAATATACATTCAACCTTAATAATTATGCTACTAAAATTAGTGAGTGCTGTAAATTGCCCAGAGCCCCTGAGCTGCTCTACATTTTTAGGCTGCCACAGTGCCTAAAAATAGAGAGCAAATGAGCATGTGCAGAGCAGGGTGAGGCAGCTCAGTTTATAAAAACAAAACAAAAAAGACAAGCTGAAGCCTGGTTTAAATACCGAAACTCTGAAGGTTATCAAGACCTGGTGCAAGATAATGGTTAGCCTGAAGGCATTGTGGGTTCTTACACTACATACTGCCCTGCCAGAAGTAGATGGAGAGGCAGCTGGTGGCCATCCCCCTCTCCTACTATTAGCCTTTCATTACACTCCCCCCCCCCCCCGCCTCTCTCTTTCCCTCATCTTTCACTCGCTTCCTTATCCCCCCCCCTAAATAATTCCCAAGGAGCAGAGAGTCTGGGATAAGGGGCTGATTTAACAGTTGGCCCCTTCGCCTATTCTTCTCACAATGTGCAGACAAGCAGAAATCAGTCCAGGAACCTTGCCAGAGCCCCAAATTCCTACTAACTCACTGACATGTCTATAGGCACCTGAACTACCTTATACAAACATGACAACGCAATGACATCTCGATGTACACTTTATTTCTTTCCATGTTGATTGTACTTTATGCAGGGAGTACCTTATTGACTATGTCATTGATGTGTATCTTTTGTTTGTACTCCAGTTGGAGCCGTGTCCTTTTATATTGATATTTCTGTAATGTCTCTTAAAATCTCGAATAAAATCTTTATGAAAAAAAAAAATCCAAGCTGAATGCATTCCTAATACAAAATATAACTGAATATAAACATTAATAATGGCACTGAACATTGTTAATCCAGGGAATATCAGATAGAGGGCCAGGAGTGAACTGGACCATGCTTCATAAGGGTTTTTTTGTCTTCCTCTTGATCAACTGTGGTTATAGGATTCTTCTGTATATGAAAATTGTCTATTTATAATTTTTTTTCAGTTGGCTGAACTCAATTGACTTCTGTTGTCTCTTTTCAATGACTATGTAACCTTATAAAGCAACCCAACTGCATCAGGCAACCAATAGAAAGCAAGACACTACTGTGGCTGAGTTTATCTAAACAGCCACAGGAAGAGAGTGATTGTACTATCCCACTGAAAATGTTCTCTATAATTCTCTAGATATTAGAAAATAACAAAGATATTATAGTAAAGGTATAATAAGCCACCCATGGCATTGGAAAAGATAATAAAAGGTTCTCCCAAAACGCATATTTCAGAATTTGATAGATGCTAAAGAGATAAACTACCTGGCAATTTGTTGAATTCTGGATCTGTTTACCTGCTCCATCCATTTTTTTGGGTTAACACTCTGCCTGTCCACTTATTTTATTTATTTTTTCATTACATGGGCAATGCAGGAACTTTAAAAACTCCCAGGTAGACGCAAATAGGGTTGGGCATTGTGGTACTGGGACCTCACTGTTAAAAATATGTGAAAGATTTGGCGTAACAGGCTCCACCAATACCAAAATCTCACTTTTGGGTAGCCTAATGCCGTGTATACACCAAGGACTTTCCGGCAGACTAGGTCCGACGGTCTTCCCGACAGACTTTTTGCGGACTTCCGATGGACTTTCCGAACGAATGGACTTGGCCCCACACAATCACACCAAAGTCCGACAGATTTGACCGTGATGACGTACCGGGTGACCGGACTAGAATAGGGAAGTTCATAGCCAGTAGCCAATAGCTGCCCTAGCGTCAGTTTTCGTTTGTCAGACTTGGCATACAGACAAACAGATTTTTCGACTGAACTCGAGTCCTTTGGAAAGATTTGAAACAAGTTCTAAATCTAAAGTCCATCTGATTATTCGACAGCAAAGGTCCAATGAAGCCCACACATGATCGAATTGTCTGACAGATTCGTTCTGTCGGACCTTTGCTGGCGAAAAGTCCGGCCGTGTGTACACGGCCTAACTCTTTAGAGCTGAATTCAAGGCAAACAGCTAAATGCCCTCTTCAAATACATATAAGAAAGCTGGTTTACATGCCAAAGTATTTATATTTTTGCTCATCCAGTCCTGAGTTTTCCTACCAACAAATCTCTATCACACAGCCCCGTCTGGAAGGACTAGAGACCTGATTTTTCTCTGTTGCAGAGAGGTTATACAGTGGGTATAGAAAAGAATCACACCCTTTAAAAAGTCTAATTTTGTTTTTGCAGCCAGTTTTTGTTTTATCCAGCTGTATTTACTCAGTGCAACTTATTATATCCAAGTGAAAGATATAATACCAACGTCAAATTTAAGACAGAATCACTGAGTTTGGGGATCACCCCCTTTGTGTCAGTATTTTGTTGAACCACCTTTTGCTTTAATCACAGCCTTTAGTCTGTTGGGATTTGTCTCTACTAACTTTGCACATCTAGACTGCAATATTTGCCACTTTTCTTTTCAGGATAAGGTCTGGTGTCACTGGTAACACACCTCCATCCCTGTAATATGCAACAAAAATGAGAATTTCACCCTGGGACTTTAGATGAGGTGAGCACCACTAAGCCATTAAAGTAACAAGAGTAAGTACAGTATATGTTTTTATTCAGTAAAAGTATTACAAGCATATTGTCATCAAAAAAAGCCACTTAGTACAAGGTACATAAAACTGGATTGAATAAAATTGGTAGTATTAGTAGTACAATTGTGTATGAACAATCACATAACATAACATACAAACATCAGGTGTACCTGACATGTTTCACGAGTCCCAGCTCGCTCTTCAGGTGTAGATGTGTATGAATTGTACCTAAGGTAAAAGGATGCAGTTTGGTATATGGCAAACACTAGGTATTATAAGGCAGAGGGTAAGAGGGGCCTAATAAGTAGAGGCCCCATACTCACCACTACACATAGCCGAGCCAACAAATGTGAAGCCTTCAGACAGTGGCAGCAAATGCATCGCCAGGCAGCTGAGGAGGCAGAGCCCGAAGAAACCCCACACAGGGCAGATTGGAGGGAAAGCATTGCATGGATGGGAAATGTGTATCCCTATTGGTCTTACTATGTACATGGTAAGTATTGACTGTAAACATAAAAGTGTGTGTCAGATAATCTGGAGTAGTAGGTAAAATATAAGAGTAGCAACATGGACAATTCTATATATAATATATAAGACTAGAGCCATGAATGGCATGGACAAAGGACTATAGGGAAATGTGGTAGAGAAACACCAGAGAATGGCATGAGTGGAAATAAAGAAGGTAAGCAAAAAGAGATGAAGAAGAAATGAAGTGCAAATATGGGAGAAAGTCAATATGGTCAAAGACAAGCTACAGGTGAGCACTTGAGGAAAATCAATGAGTATACCTGAGTGAGATAGGTGTATAATTGCATCAGTGGTAGATTCCAATAAGAGCCATCCACAAGCATGAGTGTTCAGTGAAAGAAAAGCTGCAAATGAATCCATGCATGATATCCGTGATAAACCTCTAATTTATATCCAGGAAGGGCTCAAGAGGCTCCGCCCCCAACATCATGTGTGGATGACAGGAAGGTGCACAAGCACTCCTATAGGTCATCCAGATGGTACAATGCGTGCAGCCGTAAAAACGCCGCAAAATCGCAGACATTGAGCGGCTGGAGCATGCTCATGGCGCCGATGTGTAGGTGGCCCCACCCGCACAAAAGAGCAGATGGGGGCAGCAGGGTACAAGAAATCCCCCTTTGTACTCATCGCAGCTCTCAAAGCAGAAACAAAGCCACCAACAGCAAGAGGCAACACATCAAATGGGTGGGGATATGAGCCCTAAATTGAATAGTGTATTAACCAGTACATTATAATGACGTAGAATGCAAGTATAATGCATGTATTGGCAGAGGTGACAGCAGACCAGTTTTGGGCTGTATGGGTGTCTTCCACCCGAATTCAATATAGAAAACAAGATAAGGTCTGGTGTCACCGGTAACACACCTCCATCCCTGTAATATGCAACAAAAAAAGAGAATTTTGCCCTGGGACTTTAGATGAGGTGCCATGTGCATGCGCTAGCTGCTCAATGTCTGTGATTTTGCGGCGTTGTTACGGCTGCACGCATTGTACCATCTGGATGACCTATAGGAGTGCTTGTGCACCTTCCTGTCATCCAAACATGACGTTGGGGGCGGAGCCTCTTGAGCCCTTCCTGGATATAACTTGGAGGTTTATCACTGCATGGATTCATTTGCAGCTTTTCTTTCACTGAAAATTCATGCTTGTGGATGCCTCTTATTGGAATCTACCACTGATGCAATTATACACCTATCTCACTCAGGTATACTCATTGGTTTTCCTCAAGTGCTCACCTGTAGCTTGTCTTTGACCATATTGACTTTCTCCCATATTTGCACTTCATTTCTTCTTCATCTCTTTTTGCTTACCTTCTTTATTTACACTCATGCCATTCTCTGGTGTTTCTCTACCACATTTCCCTATAGTCCTTTGTCCATGCCATTCATGGCTCTAGTCTTATATATTATTTATGGCCGAAGCCCTATGACCGATACGTATCCGAACAATACAAACTTATCATAAGATACCCTATGAAATGGACCTGAAAGTGTGCCCTGGTCTAATGGACGGTATACCAAAATAAGGGGGCAAAAACACTTAGGTAGGGGTAAGAGAGTTTTATTGTTTCCAGCTTTATCTTTATTGAGCCAGTTGGGTGAATGCCCGAGACATCTCTGCCTGTGGGTTAGGGATGTATCGAGCGAAGCAGGCCGATTTCCACCTGCCCAATCTTTTGATGACGTGGTCCGGGACCCCGTGCCGGGATGCGGATGAAGCTGCTCCGATGCGGAAGGAGTGGCCGGAGTACTCACCGGGATTGAGGAGCAAGTTGCGGAGGAGAATCCTTACATGTTTAATGAACTGGCAGTTCGTTAATGGTTTGACCGGGAAGAGCAAAAGAGAACTAGAGTCCGGGAGCTCGGGTAGTAGAGAGAGTAACTGCGTAAGCACAGCGACTGGGCACCAGGCGTTGTTGGTTTTTTAGAGGTTGATATCTACGCCGGTGCCTGCCTGCTGGGTCTTGGTTATGGAGGATGAAGTGGTCCTGGTGACGGAGCAGATGACGTCTGCGAAGGACTGGACTGTGTGAGCTGTTATATGGCCGTAGAAAGCCATAGTAGGCCAGATAAATGGCCGCCTGTATGACCAGACTGGGGAGAACACCGAAGGGGTAGCTGGTGAGCATGGTGGACATGCCCCTGAAGATGGAACTGGTGATGGGGAGCCGTTTGACTTTAACTGGCGGTTGCTGCTTTTGGATGCCGCGCAGGACGGCTCGGATCGCGTGGGACGAGAAGATGGATGGTTTGGTAGGATCCTGAAGTGAGAGGAAGTGCTGTATGCCAGCTAAGTATAACCGGATGGTGTTGAAGGACAAGGCCAGTTGACTATGGCAGTATGAGGTGAAGGCTAGTATATGCCTGGCATCTGTGGGGGTGCCTACTGTGGAGGCAACCAGGAATGTATTAAACGCTTTCCAGGCTACCTGGTAGGCTTTCAGAGTGTTGTCTGAGAGTGATCGGTTGATGAGCTGAGTGGCTCCATGTAGATGCGGCTCTAGTCCAGGGTCAACTGAGACCAATGCGGGATAGGAGCTGGCACCGTATCTGCTGCCGAAAGAAGGACAGGAAATTAAAGCGAGACAGTGCGTCAGCTGCAAGGTTGTACTTTCCTGGGACAAACGTGCAGTATACATTAAACTGATGCTGCAGAGACAGCTGCACCAGCCTGCGTAGGAAGGACATCACAGAGAGAGACTTAGACCTGCCTTTGTTGACAATTTCGGCTGTGGCCTGGTTATCGGTGGTAAAACCTACGGTTTGTCCTTTCCAGGTATGACCCCAGAGCTGGGCGGCTGCTACAATGGGGTAGAGCTCGAAAAGGGATGAAGACTGGCTAAAC
This sequence comes from Lithobates pipiens, assembly GCF_037356315.1. NCBI lineage: Eukaryota > Metazoa > Chordata > Amphibia > Anura > Ranidae > Lithobates > Lithobates pipiens. Next base: position 95,887,588 of record NW_027507718.1, read on the forward strand.
CCAGGGATCAAGAGTATTTGAGAAGGCCAGGGTCTGACGAACCAATGGTGGCCAAAAATAGCCGCAAACCCTGTGGAGGCTGCGGCATCTGTCACTACCTGTGGCGAGAGAGGTGAGATGGACGGGATGAACAGGGAGATACCGTTCCAGGTAGACAGGAACTCGTCCCACATTGACAGGTCTGCTATGGCTGCGGTATCCAGGCTGAGGATTTGATCCGGGTCTTGTGCCTGAGAAAGGTAGACCAACAGGCGCGAAATAAAGGAGCGACCTTGTGGAATTATTCGCATGGCAAAGTTAAGCATGCCCAATAGGGACTGTAGCTGCCTCCTTGTACATCCCCTGGTGCGGGTGAATTCGCGGAGAACTGCCCTGATGCGGGTCAGTTTGTCGAGGGGCAGGCTGGCCTGCATGGAGCTGGTGTCGAGATTGACTCCGAGGAAGGTGATAAATTGTGCGGGCCCGTCAACCTTATGTTCGGCGATGGGGACGTTGAGGTTCCCAAAGACGGTCCTTAATTTGTCGAGGTCCCTTGGAGGTATGCCCGGCTGTTCAATCAATAGGAAGTCGTCCAGGTAATGGATAACTTGCTGCCAACAAGCCTTGTGCAGGAGGATCCAAGCAAGAGACTGTGCAAATGTGTCGAACAGCCAGGGGCTGCTTTTGGAGCCAAATGTTAATTTAGTGGCGAAATAATATTGGTCTCTCCATTTAATGCCGTGCCAGCACCAGAGGGACGGGTGGATAGGCAACAGCTTAAAGGCATCGGATATGTCGGCTTTGGACAGCCACGCACCTGTGCCTACTTTAAGGATGGCCTGAATTGCCATGTCCACAGAGGCGTATTTTAATGAAAATTCTTCGGAAGGAATCAGGGAATTTAGGCTGGGAATGTGGGAAGAATGAGGCGCAGACAGGTCGTACACCAAACGGTTTTTATTCGAAAATTTGCCCTTGACAAGCCCAATAGGGCTAACTCTCCATGTAATGAAGGGGGGCTGTGTGAAGGGACCTATGACGAAGCCTCGTTCCACCTCGGTTTGCAGCAATTGGTCAATGGCCTGCTCGTCGGAGGCTGCTGAGCGGAGGTTTCTGCACTCGTGGGTTGTGTGGGGCAGGGAGATGAGGCCGGTATGAAAGCCTGTTGTGAAGCCACAGATGAGGAAGGTGGCTAGTGAAGGAGTGGGGTGCATGGTGAGGTAGAAGCCCAACCATAGGACATCTATGCGGCTCAGTCATGAGCCCTTGTGAGCTTTAACCTCACACAGATTCATGGGGTGCGCTCTGTGGCATATGACACAGACGTGCAGTAGGCGGCACTGGCTAAAGTTACATGAGCCATAGTTGTAATTATTGCAAATGGCCGCTCCCTCTATGGTTCGAACCGAACGTCCAAACTTGTCAGCTTGAGTCTTTGGCGCAGGGCCTGACGGGCCTTGGGCTGTACCGGAGGTGGAGGGGAACTCTACTGGGCGGCTAACCGTCATGTTGGCGCACCAGGAGGCGGTGTGGGTGGAGGACTGGCAGATGGCACACAGGGGTGAACGAAGGCTGGCAAAATGCCGGCAGAACAATTCGGTGTCCATAAGGCTCCAGTCTGTGGGTGACTGGAACTGTGCCAGCTTAGCGGCTGCTTTGGCGGAGAAGGAACGATGGTAATCGTAAAAGGAGAAGCCTCCGTATTTGTACCCTAGGTCCACCACTGTGTGGAGGTACAAGTCCAGCTCTTCCCTTCTGGCGGGGGATGCTGAGCAAATGACGTCTCTTAGCATCCCAAAGGCTAGAGCAAACTCTGGGATGGAAAGTTTGCGGTTCAGCCTGGGATCCTTGGCCTTGAGGACTATGGAGACATCTCCCCAGGTGTAGGCCTTGTTTTCTGCGAGGTCGTGGACCGAAATAAGCAAGGAGGCAAGGTTGACATCCTTGCCGTCCAAGATGTCCTTCCTTATGCCGGCCGGCACCAGATGTGCTGGGCAGACAACGGGAAATGTCCCTGCGTTACCTGTCGGCAGTGGTGATGGGACTGAAACTGGAACAGGGGTGGTTGTGGCTGGGTGAGCCTCTAGGAACGTCACTCTGGCCTGACTCATGACCGTGTTGGTTAAGGACGACACCATTGAATGTAGTTGAGCTATAGCCGCTGAGATGGACTGGAGAGAAGCCTGAGGCGGGGTACTGGGCCCGGCCGTAGCTGGCTGGGTAGAGAGGAGCCTGAAAAGCTCTGCCTTCCTAGCCGTAGCGGGGAAGGGAATGCCCCTGCGTCTCAGCTCTGCTGTCAGCCAGGGGATAGTTCAACCCCTGAAGGACTGTACGCTGTCGCTCACTGAAGGCGGGCGAGGAGACAAGGGGGCGGTAAGATCTTCGCTGCCGACTTGGGACATGGCTCCAGGTGAATCGTGCCGTAGGAGTGATGTCCTATCTCTTTGGGGTCGAAAGATGGACGACCGGAACCTATAGAGGGTGACATAAGTCAAGACTGTTTCTCCATTTTACCAAGCGAACCCACCTGTTGCTGAGTACTAAGGTGGGAGCGAACGTGTATACATATATATATATCGTCACGTGCCTTCATATATATATATATATATGTATGCCAGCATGGTTGCTGTCGCATTTTGCCTGCGCCTTCCCCTCTCTTCTTTTTTTTTTTTACCTGGGAAGGATAACGTCCAAGCTGGTGCAGGGTGGACCTACTGAACTTGACTGACCTGGAGAGAGAAATAACAGATGACAACTGGTGAGGAGCCTAACAAGTAAGCTAAAGAGTAACGTAAAGGGCTGGCTAATATGACCGAGGTGTACCGGTGAGTAGACAGTTTTCGCCATAATTCTTTCTTTATCATCATCATCATTTTCATTTTTTTTTTTTTTGTATTCTGCTGTCCTAATCCGACGTATTATTTGCGTAAAGGACGAAGTGTGGGATGATCCGTGTCAAGTGCGAGAGCACGAATAAGTGTTGTAACTGTGACCGTAAAATAAGGTAACCTGTGGAAAAAGTGAAATGTGGCCGATCCATCTGGGGCACGCCGAACCGAATCGATGCATCACGGATGCTACTGGATTCAAATCGGAGCGCGGTAAGTGACAGTGAAATGAAGTACGATTGCCATGACAGAGGCACGAAATGGTCGTGTCGCCAGTGCGACTGACAACAAACTGGACTCTGGAGCATGTATTGAAATGTGGGAAATAAACCTGGGGCGGACCGGAACGAATCGGTGCGTGTTTAGGTGCGACTGGATTCGAACCGAAGCGCGGAGCGTGACAGTGAAATGAAATGAACAACTTATGTCATGACAGAGGCCTAGATTGGCCGGCCGCGAACTGAGACTGGAAACCGACCTGGTCTCTGGAGCATGCACTGAAATGAGGCTGAAAAAATACCTGGGGGGCGTCCAGACGAATCGATGCACAGGGATGCGACCGGATTCGAACTGAGCGCACTACGTGATAATGAAATGATTCCCATGATAGAGATGCGAATCGGAGAGGACGCAGACCTGCAACCGTCAATGAGCGGGCTCTAGAGCATGCACAGAAATGAGGCCAACGCAACTGGGACACGTCGATTGAACCTGTGCGTTGAGAATGTGACTGGTTACGATTTAGGACATAATAGGTGACAGTGAAATGATTCCCATGACAGAGACCCGGATCGATAAGCCGAAGGCTACGACTAACAACGAGTGGGCTCTGGAGCATGTACCGAAATGAGGCCGAGCAACTTGGGGCACACCGGGACGAATCAGCGCATTTTGCGGATGCGACTGGATTCGAATCGGAGCGCAGTGTGTGACAGAAATTAGTAAAATGATGAAATGATCCAAGAGAGCCAGCCGTGGCAGAGGCACGAATCATTGTGCCGTGTGATGCGACTGGCAACGATTTGTCTGTGGAACACGGTGATGAGGCAGACAATATAACAAGCTACGAAAATAGTGCAACATTTTTAGTTCAAGCAATTTCTACTGAAATGAGGCCCATGAAATGAAGGGGGCTGCGATAATAGTGCGTTTGAGTGACTAACGACCCGGTTTCACAACGAATGACTCGAGAGTTTAGGGTTTTAACGACACTCAAATAGAAATGTTTTTAGTAAAGGAAGGTCAATCGAGACCCTTACCTGCGGCAGCCAAGCCAGAGACGTTGTACAAAAAACATGAACAGGAATGAAAACCACGAGACTTCTAGTAGAGAGAAGTTATCCGAATGGCAACGAAACTCGAGCAGTCGGCCTAGTGACGTAGTATTGCGCACAGGAAACTGACAGAGACCACAGGCGAGTAGGCTGGTTAAATACCCCCCGGGCTCCTCCCATAAATTCAGGCCACCATACTGGCCTTCTTACATATAGAATTGTCCATGTTACTACTCTTATATTTTACCTACTACTCCAGATTATCTGACACACACTTTTATGTTTACAGTCAATACTTACCATGTACATAGTGAGACCAATAGGGATACACATTTCCCATCCATGCGATGCTTTCCCTCCAATCTGCCCTGTGTGGGGTTTCTTCTGGCTCTGCCTCCTCAGCTCCCTGGCGATACATTTGCTGCCACTGTCTGAAGGCTTCACATTTGTTGGCTCGGCTATGTGTAAGTGAGTGGTGAGTATGGGGCCTCTACTTATTAGGCCCCTCTTACCCTCTGCCTTATAATACCAAGTATTTGCCATATACCAAACTGTATCCTTTTACCTTAGGTACAATTCATACACATCTACCCCTGAAGAGCGAGCTGGGACTCGCGAAACATGTGGGGTACACCTGATGTTTGTATGTTTTGTTATGTGATTGTTCATACACAATTGTACTACTACCAATTTTATTCAATCCAGTTTTATGTACCTTGAACTAAGTGGCTTTTTTTGATGACAATATGCTTGTAATACTTTTACTGAATAAAAACATATACTGTACTTACTCTTGTTACTTTTATTGGCTTAGTGGTGCTCACCTCATCTAAAGTCCCAGGGCGAAATTCTCTTTTTTTGTTACTTTTCTTTTCAGAACTGCTCAAGTTCAATTAAATTGGATGGGTGACCATTTTTGGACTAGTCTTCAAGTCATTCCACAGATTATCAATGTGAATTAAGTCCATGTTGTGTGGGCTAAAATCCCACTGCACGAAATACAAGTACTTGTGCAAATGTTTAGCATCTGCATCAATATTAGTATTGGTGCAACCCTATAGAAACCTGTGGAGGAACCCTGTTGGAGAATGGCTGCTTAGTGTGTTAGTCCATGGAATTGTATGTACCCGAAAAATAAATGTTTACTTATCATAAATAAACAATAGAGAACATGAATAATCATAACTGACATTGGCTGCCTAACAATATTTGTACAAAAAGGCAGATAAAGTACAAAAGTTCAGCTGTATTATCTGTAGTTACAATGTAGTTTACTTTATGACGCATATGTCACATTCTGATCCTGCTATCTGTATGTTACAGCATCAGGCTGAACAGCTTATAGACAGAATGGATCCAAGGATTCATGCAGTATATGTCATGTTCTGATCAGGGACGTGAGGTGAGGTCAGTGGCTGGTGAGGCACTTTTCAGCACCTTTAATCAGAGCCAGATACACACAGGTTACATTTGCCGCTGTCGTTGGAGCAAAAGCAATAATTCTAGCACTAGACCGCCTCTGTAACTCTAAACTTAATCTGTAAAAATATTTAAAATATTTAAAGCGTTGCCTATGGAGATTTATAAGTACTGAAGTTTGGCGCCATTCCACAATTTTAAAGCGTGACATGTTAGGTATCTATTTACTCGGCGTAACATTATGTTTCACATTATACAAAAGAATCGGGTTATCTGTAGTGTTTTTTTTTTTTATATTCATTTTTTTTTTCCCCCCAAAAAAGCGTTTTAAAAATTGCTGTGCAAATACCATGTAAAAGTTTCAACGACCACCATTGTATTCCCTAGGTTGTCTGCTAAAACAATATATATAATGTTTGGGGGTTCTGGGTAATTTTCTAGCAAAAAAAATATGATTTTTACATATAGGAGAGAAGTGTCAGAATTGGCCTGGGTGGCAAGTGGTTAATTACCATAAGTAATATACAGATAATTATTATATATTGTTTTTAAAGTAATTTACTATATTTTCAAAAACTGTACATGGCTTAACGGAGAAATTACTGAAGTTTGAAGTTATAACTCAAATTAGTAATTTCACAGTAAATAGATAAATAATAAATTATTATCTTATAACATAGAGCATAATAATATATGATTTAGCTTGTACCTTTTCAGCAGAAGATTCTCATTCTCTCTCAACTGTGTGAGAAAAACCCATGTATTTCCTTGTAATTAAGAGGGCTGGGCTAGAAGGGAACACTTGTGTTTTAGATACATGCCCCATCTATGACATTACAGTGAGAGGTGTGCCTCCATTGCAGCATTTTTATTGGACAGCTGGGGCTAATGGTACTTTAGCATTGGTCCAAGACTCCAAGCTGTCCATTGAGCTCAGTGCCTCTTACAAGCAGTGAGGAGAGGCACTGTGAGTTCATCCTCTCAGTCTGCTGCAAGCAGAATGTGCCAGCTTGTATTTAAACTGGCCGCTCTGCATGTAGCTTCTGACAGGCTGCGCAAGGATCCCTGTATCTCCGGAACCATAGGTCATAGGAGCCACCACTGGTGGGGTAGGTATTACGCAAATTTGGGGTCTCTGTGACCTCAGGTTGCCGAGCTACGACCCTCAAAGCTTGTTTTTTTTTTATTTAAATGTTCATGGCAGGTGAGGGTCTGAGTTAGTTAACAAGAGTGGAACCTTCTTCTATTGCTGTAGTCCTTCTTTCTCAAGATCCAGCGGGTTTGATTTACTAATGGCAACTAGATTGTGCACTTTGCAAACTGCAATTGCTCCAAAGCTTGGTAATTGAGCAAAAGCTCTGATAACTTCCATCATCCACTCATGTGCAAGCAAAAAGGCTGTTTTTTTTTTCCTTGCATGTGATTGGGTATTCTTTTTAAATTTAAACTTTACCTAATTTACTAAGCTTTTGAGCAACTGCACTGCACAGTCAATTTGCTTTTAGTAAATCAACCCAGTGTGTTGTGTGTGAAAGGGATCCCCTTCAAAGCACCATTTTTGGAATGAGTGAATATTTGAGCATTTGCGTCAGGTTGAACATGTCTGACTATGTATTCCAAGGACTTTCATTAAGAAAGTAATTTCACCCACAGAACTGACATTCCCTGAAAGTGTCATTTTTTCCCCCGGCAACAAGCTGCGTGAGTCGGGTTGTGGGTCCCTTGGACTCGATCACCGTGGGGATACCCGCGATCACCGGAGATGCTAATGTAAACAAGCATCTCCCCGTTCTGCCTAGTGACAGTGTCATTGATCTCCGCTCCGTGTGATTGAAGCAGAGATCATTGACGTGTCATACACAGCCATGCCCCCCATAGTTAGAAACACGCCCCTAGGACACACTTAACCCCTACACTGCCACCTAGTGGTTAACCCCTTCACTGTCAGTGTCATTTACACAGGAATCAGTGCATTTGTATAGCACTGATTGCTGTATAAATGACAATGGTCCCAAAAATGTGTCAAAAATGGCGGATGTGTCCGCCATAATGTCGCAGTCATGATAAAAATCGCTGATCGCCATAATTGAAAAAAAAATGATTAATAAAAATGGCGTAAAACTATCCCCTATTTTGTAAACGCTATAACTTTCACGCAAACCAATCAATAATCGCTTATTGCTAAATGTTTTACCAAAAATATGTAGAAGAATATGTATTGGCCTAAACTGAGGAAAAAAATAGTTTTTTATATATTTTTGGGGGATATTTATTATAGCAAAATGTAAAAAATAATGCGTTTTTTTCAAAATTGTCGCTTTTTTTGTTTATAGCGCAAAAACTAAAAACTGCAGGGGTGATCAAATACTACCAAAAGAAAGCTCTATTTGTGGGAAAAAAAGGACGTCAATTTTGTTTGGGAGCCAAGTCGCACAACCGCAAAATTGTCAGTTAAAGGGACGCAGTGCCGAAACGCAAAAAGTGCTCTGGTCAAGAAGGGGGTAAATTCTTCTGGGGCTGAAGTGGTTAAGACCCTGTATCCCAGGAGATCAGAAGGTTCTAAGATGACTTCCATGTCTGCCATACTCTCCACAAGACCAGTCTGGTTGAAAAATATCATTTCCACAGCATACTGTATATCGCTTGAATAAGTGTTTGCTATGACTGTGTTATATTTGTAATCTAAAGATGACTGATAACATAATAATACAATAATATTACAACTGTTTTCACAGAAATATCCTGGAAAATGGCACCTGTAACCCTCAAATCGATATGGATTTGTTTTTGCATTATTCTATTATCCCATCAGTGAGTATTTGAGGTTGTAAAAGTTAAGAATTATGCCACATTAACAGGGTAAAGTAATTTTGCATCCAATATTTCAGTGGGTACTCAATATATAGCTTATTAGGTGGTCTCAGGAATTGTTATTTGTTACGAAGAACAGAGCCCTTTACGTTTAGAAAAAGAAAAAAGACATCAAATGCATCAAAACCACCTCTCATTGAAAAGAGCAAAGAAATTTAGTTTATCTGGGGACCTGAGAAAGATACCTACCTTATTAGAATATAGAAATGCAAAACTAAAGTAGCCCATAGATCAGCTTTTTTTTTATTATTATTATTATTATTTAACCAGTCTATAGCCTGCAGCACTGATTGAGCAGGAAAACTCAGACAGGGCGGTTGTACAGAAGACGGTCGGTATATTTTCTGTACAACCACAGTGCCCATACATAGATCAAAATTTGGCCTGTTCAGCAGGTACCAGCCAAATTTTGATCCATGTATGGGCACTGTGGTTGTACATAAGTCAATATATCACTCTATGTATGTCTGATGTAGGTCAGAAAATATGCTCATAAGCATGTTTTTTCAATCTGCTTTTCATTTAATTTTTGGCATGATACAAAGAACAGAGTAAACTAAGCATTTGTTCTCAGTGTGACAGCAACATCTCGGCCCATCTTAATCTTTGAGCATAGACGGATATTAAGTAAAGATGGAATTAGGCTCCATTCACACCAATGTGTTTTTTCATGCTTTTTGCAGGATATTATTCTTTAACATGGGTTCCTATGGAAAACATTAACATCAATGCATTTTTGAGCCTCTGCATTTTTGCAAAGGGCCAGGGACTTTTTTTCCCGCAGCATGCAGCACTTTGCATGTAATAGCCTTCAATGGACCCGCATCCAAAATGCAAGCACTGTGTTTTTATGATTTTGCCTTGATTTGCGTTTTGCGTTTTGTGTTTTTTTTGGCTTTACATTCACTGGTTGCTGGTTGCTAAAGAATCATTCTGGAAATCCGGCCACGGCACCCTTAACAACCAATGAGTCATCAGCTATCAGCAAGCTTTCCGGCTAAAAAAAAATCATGAAAAGTAAAAAAGGCACGGGGTTCCCCCCCCCAAACCATACAAGACCCCTTAGTCTGGTATGGATTTGGAGGGGTCACCCCCATGTCAAAATATTTTTTTTAAATGACGTGGGCCCCCCAAAATCCATACCAGACCCTTAGCCGAGCATGCAGCCCAGCAGGTCAGGAAAGGGAGGGGACCAGCAAGCGCCCAGCCCCTCTGAACCATACCAGGCCACATGCCCTCAACATGGGGAAGTGCTTTGGGGCAGGGGGGCTCCCATCCAAAAGCCCCTTGTCCCCATGTTGATGCAGGCAGGGGGCTTATCAGAATCTGGAAGCCCCTTTTAACAAGGTGGCCCTTGATCCCAACCCCCCCTATGTGATTGAGTATGGGGTACAATGTACCCCTACCCATTCACCAAAAAAAAGTAGTGTAGTATGACAAAAGACCAGAGAGTTTTCTACAAGTTAATTATTAAAAAAAAAAAATTCTTCCCCCACTTCTTACTCCGGTGTTCTTCTTCCCCCGCTTCTTCCTCCAGTCTTCTTCTTCTTTGTCCGGTTTTCTTCTTCCTCCGCCATCAATTCCCTGAAAATGAAAAAAAACTACCCTCTTTCAACGCTGCGTCCCACCGATCTGTCTGCTCCAATGTCGCACATTTCTTATTTAACTATGAAGCGTGGTCATCGGATGGCATCATCCAGAGAACCCACCCCCCTTTGACATCACAGATCCATTATGCCCCGGCCAGTGACATCACAAGATGGTGGGTTCTCTTGATGACATCATTTGCCCCATAGTTATATAAGAAATGTCCGACATTGAAGCAAACAGATTGGAGGAAGGAAGAAGAACACCGGACAAAGAAGATCGGAGAAAGAAGAAGACCAGAGGAAGAAGAAGACAGGGGAAGAAGACATCTCTAATAAAAGACGTGTCAAAAATTGTCTTGTCTTTTGTCATACTAGACTACTTTTTTGTTGAATGGGTAGGGGTACAATGTACCCCATGCTCATTCACATGGCTGGTACTGGGATCTGGGGGACCCCTTGTTAAAGGGCGTGTCAAGGTTCTGATAATCCCCCTTGCCCGCAAACCCCCACAACCACTGGTTAGGGCTGTGGGGAAGAGGCCCTTGTCCCCATCAACATGCCCCATGTTGAGGGCATGCAGCCTGGTATGGCTCAAGAGGGGGGCGCCCGCTTGTCCCCACCCTTTCCCGACCTGCCAGGCTGCATAGGGTCTGGTAGGGATTTTGGGGGGTACCCATGCCATTTTTATTTTTATTTTTTACATTTTGGCTTGGGGGTGTCCCCTCAAAACCCATACCAGACCCAAAGGGCCTGGTATGTACCTGAGGGGGGACCCCACGCTGTTTTTTTTCCACACTTATTTTTTTCCAGCAATTCTTTTTTTTACATTCAGCTGACATTACATGACAGCTGATGACAGATCAGTTGTTAACCACTTCAATACAGGGCACTTTCGCCCCCTTCCTTCCCAGCCCATTTTTCAGCTTTCAGCGCTCTAGCGCTTTCAGTGACAATTGCGCGGTCATGCTACACTGTACCCAAATGAAATTTTTATCATTTTGTTCGCACAAATAGAGCTTTATTTTGGTGGTATTTATTCACGACTCCGTTTTTTATTTTTTGCGATATAAGCGCAAAAAAGCGGAAATTTGGAAAAAAAAAAACAATATTTTCTTTTTTCTACTTCAATAAAAATCCAATAAAATCAAATTTTGTCATAAATTTAAGCCAAAATGTATTCTGCTACATGTTTTTGGTAAAAAAAATTCCGTTAAGTGTATAATAATTGGTTTGTGTGATCACGGACATATGTACGCAAATGATCATGTACATATGTGTGCAGGTGATCACGTACATATGTGTGCAGATAATCATTGGGACATGTGATTTTAGTGGGACATATGTGGGGGACATGTTTTTATTATTAGGGACATGTGTTTTTATTATTTGGGGACATGTATGTTTTGGGGACATGTGTGGGGACATTGTGTTTATACTGTGTGATGTGTTTACTGTGTGGTGTGTTTACTGTGTACACTAGACTGGTGATCAGTGAGTAAAAAGCTGTAAAAAGCAGCTCATACTCACTGATCAGCAGCCGGCTGCAGCGATCTGCTCTCCTCTCCACAGCGATGACTTCTGTGTGAGGAGAGGAGGAGCCGATTGCCTAGCAACCGGCTGTTTGTTTACATCACATGACGGCCGTGATTGGACACGGCCGTCATGTGATCAGGAGGGCCAATCACAGAGCCCTCCTGCCGATCTGAGATGCGCCGTGTCCGGGTGACACGGGCGCATCGGGATCGCGCCGCTGCGCGGGCGCGCGCGCGCGCGATCCCGCTACTCCTGAATGACGTTCCTGAACGTCATATCAGGAGTAGGCGGCTCCCACCCGGCCGTATATGTGCATTGGCCGGGTGGGAAGTGGTTAAGGACGTGGTGGCAGGCTTCTTGGTCTGCTTCTTAGCAACCAGCTATATACAGTGAATGTAAGAAAAAAAAACACAAAAGCAAAATGAAAATCGTGGCAAAATTCATCACCATAGAGCTGGTGTAACATCTTAATTTCTGAAGCTAAACAGTGACCATTCTCTAGATTATGTTAGCGTAAAAAAATAATAATATTGGTTGCTTCTAAGTGTATTATGTGAAAGCCAAATCATGTTTTCCTTTTTAAAGGTTCTAATAATACTGGCACTTTCCTTTCTGGAGAGACGCATTAATAGGACACGATTCGATGATAAAATACAATTACTTGATAGAAGGTTTGGATTTGTAATGTAAGTACATACAACATATTTCTCATACAAGGACTTTCAAGTCTACTACAAATATGACCAGTGGCCTTACCTGCAATGGTTTTGACAATGTATCGCTGCATTTCTGCCTAAATTATTTTCTTCAGTTCCAATTTATAAATATCCTATCCCTTTAAAAACCTGCAAAATGTAATATATGGCAGCTGAAAATAACAACAATAAGGAAATATTTGCTGTCATTCACCTTCTGTGCTTAAATTACAGGAAAGTTTTTTGTAGCCAATTATAATGCATGGCAATAGTTTACCGAAGACACAGGCCATTTATGTTTTAAACTAATTTCTCTAGTCCCAGCATTAAATTTTAATTTATGATCTATTTGATAAAATATTGTAAGAGGAAGTGAACCCAAAGCTCCATAATAGCAAGAATGGGAGAGATTGTAAAGTACAGTTCTCTGCTGGTATTTTTGTGTTAAAGAATTCACTCTTGATTTAGGGCTAAACTCCAGCCAAACATCTAAACACACAGTTGGCATTTGCAATCATGCCAAGCCAATATTTACATATACTCCTACCATATAGCACAATCAGGAGGGGACAGCACTTTCTTTGTAAAGCCCCATACACACTACCAGATTTTCTGCTGACTTTTTCCTTCAGAATTACCAAAACCATACGGTATAATATGAGGTCAAACCTTAGGAGTTTCAATGTGTATGCAATCAGGCAGGCCCTTGCACTACAAAGTTTTGGTAAATCTGAAGGAAAAACTCAGCAGAAAATCAGATAGTGTGTATGGGGCTTTAGAGGTAAGCAATATTATGGTCATATCGCACTAATAAATCATCATCTGTACTCACTCTGCTCTCTCCTAGTGTCACCATGTTCCATGGTACATGGAGCATTACAGCCAGATTGGCATTTAGTGTTACCCTTCCCTCTCCCAGTTATAAGGAGATAAACTGTATCTGAGCACCACAAGCTGAAACTTCTGTTTAATTCAATTTTAATGTTCACAGCAAACTCACTCATCCACCCATGTCTCTATGTTTTATTTTATGCAGAAATCACTTTGAAAAACACCTCTTAGCATTTCTAGCATTAGCCAGAAAATTCATGTAGCATTTACTGCCTGGACTCCATCTGCCCTTAGCTCATGCATGCAGGCAGGAGGGTGTGCTTAGCTGAGAAAGCCCTTCTCTCATCCAGATGAAAGAAAAAAGAAAAAAAAAATCCCATGAAGGCTCCTGGGATGTATGACATAATTTTGGCCTAAAATAACAAACATGTCATACTTACCTGCTCCGTGCACCAGATAGCTCCAATCCTGGCCCCTCCCTCCTGCCGAGTGCCCCCCTAGCAAGCATTTGTTCTGTGTGTTAATTCACACATGGTGTGTGCCTCTAACATGATGTGCACTTTCTAAAGAATATATAAAGCTGAAGGCAGCAGATATACATGTTAAACTTATGTAGGGAGATTTGTTTCATCCCTATGTATCATCTGAGGCTGTTCACTTCACTGGATCACTTCACTGGATTTTTTACATCCACTTCAAGTTTAAAAATGATTTCAACAACAGTCAAACTGATAGAATGAATTTTCACTTATGTTTTGCTTTCTGTAACAACATAATAAAACACAATAAGGGACTGTGTGGATGGTCTTTTGCTCAAATGAGTATTGCATCTGCATACAAGTCTGCGGCAATGCAAAACCCACTTGAAGCATGTCAGAAAGAGGTCAGCTACAGGTCAAATGTACCAGTCAATGCCATTGACAGAAGCCCAAAACCTGTCGACAAAGTCCCTAATAGTGTCAGCAGAAGCCTTCATGTTGTCTTTTACTTTGTATGTATTCTTTAAGTGCCAATGCTCCTCTAATCCACTGCTTCTGTGTGGTCAGTCCTCTAGATCTTATAGGGACCTTTAAAAATAGATGGACATTTGGCTTTGCCTTCGGGGCAATTGCAAACAAAGTAATGTCACTGTTTTCTGAGGAATACCTGCCACCGGGCGTGCCACCATGGGCAAAAGGTAGGAGTTTTACTGAATGCAGTCACTTTGATTTACTTTGTCAGTTATCTTACCCAGTTTGAACAAGCCACACTGGTCCACGCTATAAAACAGCCAAGACTTTAACCAATAATTGTCTGGTATTATATGCAAAAGTAATGCCAATGAAGAGCCACAACTTAAGCAAGTGGGCCAATGGTAAGAAGTGGCAAGGAATAGTAGTAAAATTGGCAGCAGACACAACATCCTGCAGGTACACTGTTATGTGATTGAAATCAACTTTACCCAAATGGCAATGCAGAAGGAGGACATGCATAAATATGAAGGAACATAGATAGATTCTGGGGACGGGTGGGTGGGGATATAAAGTAATTTCCTATATATACTTCTTACGTAATTTATTTCTCTGTGAAATAAAGTAAAGGCACACCCTGTGTATGGTAATGACCCTGTACAAAGTGGCTAGTGTAGTCATGAAGAACCCATCCTGGGGTAGGCCTCTCGTGTAACCCTTTCTTAGTGTGACCCTTGCTCAATGAGGAGGGAAACATGGAGGATGTGATGACCACCCTCTCACATGACCTGCCACCTACCCTACATATTTTGGCACACAACAAGGGTGGAAACAGGGAGGACATGATGACTACCCTGTCACATACCTGACACCTACCCTACATACCTGACAAGATAGGAAACAAAAGGCTCCCTTTTCAGGGTATGTCTTCTACCAGCATCTTGGAACTGTCTCCCACCATCAGCTGGCCAAATTGCAAGGATTTTGGGGTTCTTAGGGGAACACAGTATTCTCGACACCTCCTACAAGGGAAGTGTTCTCAGGCATTCCGTGGTCTGTAAGACCATATTAAATTGCTGCTGAAAAAGTTCCTTGGTGATGAATATTACCTTTCTGCTTAATTAAGTGTGTAACCTACAACTAATATGATTCAATTTCTGTAAACTACCCTATTCCTGTGATCATTCAATTCCTGCAATATAAAGTAACGTCCAGGCATTAACGCCTTTTGACTCCTCCCAGTTCCCGGGTGCACTGATTAAGCCCCACCCATAAATGGATTTAGTCCCATTTCTCACATGCGGACTGTTTGTCTGTTTTTCATCCACTTGTTGATGGATGAAAAACAGACATCAATGCATCTCAATGGAAAAACAGATGTAAATGGATGCATTTACATCCGTTTACATTCGCTTCCGTCAACATCTGTTTTTTGGAATGGATCAAAGCCCTATTTTTCTTCCGTTACAAAAACAAATCGGACGAAAAACGTATGTAAATGGTCCGTTTTTGCATGAATGAATGGCTCCAGGACTCAAGGGGTTAAGGGCTCTCGCTGGCAGATGTAAAAAACTGATGTAAAAATGGATTAAAAACTGATGACAAACTGATGTAAACTTAATTCTTTTTTGCTTTAAAAAAAAAGTGACTGAACTGATGAAATTAACGGTCTGCATGTGTAAACGGGCCTTAGGCTTAGTGGATTCTAGCATGTGATGTTGAAGAGTAGGGTAATGGAAAGAAAAGGTCAGCCCTCTTGTAACAAGATTTTCCCAATAATATCAGGAAAAATTATACATTATATACAATATAAAATATTATAACCTTACAACTAAATATCTTTTTACAGTAATATTTTATTGATGTCATTATTATTGCTCTTGATTGTAGTGTAGAATGTTTTTGTATCTTTGCCCAGATATTTACCCTGTTTCTATTTATTTTCTAGCACTTGGCCTTTTAGTGGGAGCTATTGAAGTTGGACTGTCCTATTACCCAATTTTTGCATGTCTCACTACCAATAATAAAATAATCGGATCCCTAACAGGATTTCTTTATACTCTTACCTGGTGTGTATTAATTCTCTACTTTGCATAGTTTCCTATATCTCATAAAGCTGACTATGCTACCTGTTCACTGATCACGAATGCTTGTTTTTAAAGTGTTTGATTTTGTGATGATATAAGTAAATTTATAACAGAACATGCAATAATAAGGCAATACTTAAAAAAAAAAAGAAAAAAACGGGTTTGCAGTTTTATAAATAGAACTAAAGTACTTGTGAAAATTGGTTGTTAATAAAAAGGGCTGGCTGTACCATAACTTGGTCAAACAGCCTGAATTATGGTATGTTATAAACAGCCTAGGTTAAGTTAATGCTTATTATGGAAATTAAATCATTTTACTTTTGTAATGATAGTGGAACCCCGGGCAAACAGCTGAATGCACACTGTTGTTAGTCACTCTTTCCATTTTCACAACTCCATTACTTTGCATTGCCATAGCCTCTGCTCTGCTGTTTTCTAATTCTGGCTTCCTGGGTTACCTACCTGCTGATTAGAGAGACGATGGTGACGATTGATTGTCCAGTGAACAGACTGGTGTCAGAGAGGTGACAAAGCTCCAGCATTTGTGTCACCTGCCTAGTTGGCAGGAGTGTGTTATTTACAATACTTGCTGAACGAAACTTGGAATGGGTAATGCGGTCTACACATTTTCATTTCTTTTTAGCTGTTGGCTGGGAGTACCAGGTTAGGGCTATATGGGTATGGGAGTATGGATATGGGTTTGGATATAATTCTGGTAGAAACTTACATTGAAGGAGACTACAGAGAACCTATCTGGGTAGAAGTTCTATCAACTTGCTTCTGGAGCTGGTTTTAAGTTATTATTCAGACTGCAGAAGCATTCCATATAAAATGCATTAACTTCTACAAACAGCACATGGGGCCAAACGGAGAATACATCAAAATGACCAGGGAATACAGCAGAGCATCTTCTTAAACGTATTTTAATGTATACAGCAGTCACCATCAATGCAGTCTGATGACTTAATTAATATATTTTATATATATATGTTTCATTTTGTACTAATTCTAGAAATATTTTTAGGTTTATAGTGACAATGATTGCCATTGCATCATGCCCTCATGGGGAGGTAAGTGTTATGGATTCTTTTTAGTCACAGGTCTTCTCTAAGTTTTAAACTACAGTATTTTTGCTGTAGAAACTTTTAAATGTCTTCAGTTATATACTAGAGATTGAATACACAGAAGATGATTTATTAATGTCCTTTTCTCTTTATTCAGTACATATACAGTATAAATGTGATACATTTTTATTGGGTTTTTCAGATCGTAGGTCAGTATGAAAAGGTTATTTTTTATTGGCCAGCTCTCTTGTGCTTGATCTTCTTAATGGGACGGTTTGTTCACATATTTATAAAATCCATTAGAATACTGCTTGGAGCTGACATCAGAGATGTAAGTATGAATGCAAAACATTTACATGATAACTCTACCATTAAACAATTTATCATTGTGTCAGATTAGACATTTAACATTTTATCCACAAAAAAATACCATTAAAGCAGTGGTCATCAACCCTGTCCTCAGGCCTCACTAACAGGCCAGGTTTTATGTATTACCTTGGAGAGATGCAGACTAGAATACTGCAATCACTGAGCAGAAAATTATATCACCTATGATGTATTTCAGTTATCTTGCAAACCTGGCCTGTTAGTTGGCCTTGAGGACAGTGTTGGTTTTGCTTTAAAGTACATACAGATGTTAGATTCTAGACACCAGATTCCAATCATATCTTCATATAATATCTTCCAAACTATGGGAAGAATTGTGCGACTGGGTGGGATTCTTCTGGCTGATTGTTTTTGTGCCCCAGAGATAGGACTTTTGTGCTAAAGATATCTGTATAGTACATAAAACACAGAGTGATACAAACATTAAAGAAAACATTTATGTATAAAGCTGGAAAACATGCAATGAACTGCTATCATGGTAATGAGTAGTGATGGACGAACTTCCGACGGGACGTTTCGCGAACGCGAAACGCGAACGGACACAAACGTTCGCGAAAACGACCGTTCGCCGCGGGCTCCATTGACTTCAATGGGAGGCGAATTTCGCAAACCTTTAGGTCGAATTTGCGGCCACGGGGTAATTATTAGGGGGTAGCACGTAGTCCCACCACCTGGACAATAGCATAATACATGTATGAGGTGAATTTGGGATCGATAACTACAAGCATTTTTTTTTTATTTGGGAAATTGTTCTGACAATTCAGGACTATGGAGCTAATGAAGGCAATGGAGGAGAGGGAAGGTCAGGGACCAGGGTAGGCAAACAAGAGGGTGCAGGAGATACAGAGCACTGACAGCAGCACCGTAATACAGAGCACTGACATCAGCACCGTGACATACAGCGCTGACAGCAGCTCCGTGACATACAGCGCTGACAGCAGCTCCGTGACATACAGCGCTGACAGCAGCTCCGTGACATACAGCGCTGACAGCAGCTCCGTGACATACAGCGCTGACAGCAGCTCCGTGACATACAGCGCTGACAGCAGCACCGTGACATACAGCGCTGACAGCAGCTCCGTGACATACAGCGCTGACAGCAGCTCCGTGACATACAGCGCTGACAGCAGCTCCGTGACATACAGCACTGACAGCAGCTCCGTGACATACAGCGCTGACAGCAGCTCCGTGACATACAGCGCTGACAGCAGCACCGTGACATACAGCGCTGACAGCAGCTCCGTGACATACAGCGCTGACAGCAGCTCCGTGACATACAGCGCTGACAGCAGCTCCGTGACATACAGCGCTGACAGCAGCTCCGTGACATACAGCGCTGACAGCAGCTCCGTGACATACAGCGCTGACAGCAGCTCCGTGACATACAGCGCTGACAGCAGCTCCGTGACATACAGCGCTGACAGCAGCTCCGTGACATACAGCGCTGACAGCAGCTCCGTGACATACAGCGCTGACAGCAGCTCCGTGACATACAGCGCTGACAGCAGCTCCGTGACATACAGCGCTGACAGCAGCACCGTAAGCAGCCCCAGGAGGAAGTCAGCACAGCACAGGGATGGTGTGATCCCCTCATAATAAGAACCCCCAGGAGGAAGTCAGCACAGCACAGGGATGGTGGGAGCCCCTCATAATAAGAACACCCAGGAGGAAGTCAGCACAGCACAGGGATGGTGGGAACCCCTCATAATAAGCAGCCCCAGTAGAAATATGACACCGCTCAACCTCTTCAAAGAGGAGGGTAGGGGCATATAGTACGGTGTGCTTTTTTGGGTCAGGGAAGTGAGCCAAATGAATTAAGAAGGTCTGTGTGCTTGATTCCAAAAATTGTTTATAGACATATACATGGTCTACTGATCACATGTGTTGAATTCCTCCGAGATCCATGCCTCATTCATTTTTAGAAATGTGAGGTAGTTAACACTGTGGTGAGCTAGGCGAGTACGCTTATCGGTCACAATCCCCCCTGCTGCGCTGAACGTCCTTTCGGACAGGACACTGGATGAGGGGCAAGCCAACAGTTCGATTGCAAATTGGGCAAGCTCTGGCCAGAGGTCAAGCCTGCCCACCCAGTAGTCTAGGGGTTCATCACTCCTCAGAGCGTCCACATCGGCCGTTAACCCAATGTAGTCGGACACCTGACGGTCTAGGCGTTCCCTGATGCTGGATCCGGATGACACCTGTCGATGGGTCGGCTGAAAGAATGACCTCATATCCGAAGTCACCAACACATCTTCAAACCGGCCTCTTCTTGCAGGCGCTGTTGGATTGGTACCCGCAAATCCTTCTCTGGGAGTGGGAATTGCTCCTCTGCCAGCGCACGCAAAAGCAGAATGCAGCATTTCTCGAAGCAAGGCCTGGAAGTGCTGCATTCTGACAGCCCTCTGCGACGGCGGTAACATTTCCGCCATTTTGTGTTTGTACCGGGGGTCTAAGTACGTTGCCACCCAGTACTGGTCCTTGACCCTCATGCTTTTTATACGGGGGTCCCTATTAAAACACTGGAGCATGAAGGCCCCCATTTGCACTAAAGTGGAAGCGGTGTGGTGGCCTGGCTCCTGCTCATCATCCAGGATAATGTCGTCCTCTTCATTCTCCTCTCCCCATCCTCGCACAACAGGGATCCCAGAAAGGTTTAAAGCATGCTCTTCTTGCTCCTGCTCATCCGCCCCGGCACCATCCTCCTCTGACTCCTCATCAGACTCCTGTTGTTGACTTGTCTCAGATAGAGTAGCCCCCCCTGGGAATTCATCCAGCATTGCGACTTCCTCATCTTCCCGCTCCTGCTCCTCCACAGCCTGATCAATGACACGACGCAATGCACGCTCCAGAAAGAAGGCATAAGGTACCATGTCACTGATGGCGCCATGGCTGCGACTGACCAGTTTGGTGATCTCCTCAAATGGCCGCAGAAGTCTGCATGTGTCGCGCATGAGCAGCCACTGGCGCGGTGAAAAAAAACCCAGCTCCCCAGAACCGTTTCTTTCGCAGAGTTCATACAGGTAGACGTTAACTGCACGTTTCTGCTGGAGCAGCCTATCAAGCATATAGAAGGTTGAGTTCCATCGCGTCGGGCAATCGCAAATAAGACGTCTGACCGGCAGATGGTGTCGCCGCTGAATGTCAGCAAGGCGAGCCATGGCCGTGTAAGATCTTCTGAAATGGGCCGAGATTTTCCTTGCCTGCCGCAAGATGTCCTGGACCCCAGGGTATTTGACAAGGAATCGCTGCACGACCAAGTTTAAGACGTGTGCCATGCACGGCACGTGCGTGATTTTGCCCTGTTTCAATGCGCTAAGCAGATTGGCACCGTTGTCACACACCACTTTACCAACTGTCAAATTGAGCGGTGTTAGCCACTCATCTGCCTGTGAACGCAAAGCTGAAAGGAGTGCCGGGCCAGTGTGGCTCTTTGCTTCCAGGCACAACAGACGCAGCACGGCATGGCAACGTCTCACCTGGCATGTGGAATAGGTTCTGGGGAGCTTGGGCGGTGCAGTGGAAGAGACGCTAGCAGCGGAAAAGGAGGAGGCAGCTGAGGAGGAGAGGGAGGAGGATGGAGTAGGAGGAGGAGAAGAAGAGTCAGGCCTGCATGCAATCCGTGGCGGTAAAACCAAATCTACACGGGTGCCACGGGTTACATGCTTGACGGCCGTCAGAAGGTTCACCCAGTGGGCAGTAAAACTGATATACCTTCCCTGCCCGTGTTTGCTAGACCACGTGTCTGTGGTCAGATGTATCTTGGCACCGACACTGTGTGCCAGAGATACATTCACTTGCCGCTGAACATGGCCATATAGCTCTGGGATGCCCTTCTCTGAGAAATACTTCCTTCCTGGGACCTTCCATTGTGGTGTTCCAATGGCCACAAATTTGCGAAAGGCCTCCGAGTCCACCAGTTTATATGGCAGTAGTTGGCGGGCTATGAGTTCTGACAAGCCAGCCGCCAACCGTTGGGCAAGAGGGTTATCCGGCGTCATCATTTTTTTACGCTCAAACATTAGGCCCACGGAAGCCTGCCTTTTTGCAGAAAAATGTGAGCTTGGCGTGATGGAAGGTGGAGTGGAGGACAATTGTGAGGAGAGAGGAGAAGGAGAAGTAGAAGACGAGGCTGGACGGTGAGAGCCTGCAGTGTGGCTTTGTGTGTTCCGTTGCTCCCACTGGGCTCGGTGATGGCTGCTCATGTGCCTTCTTAAGGCGGTCGTCCCTAGGTGAGTATTGGGCTTACCGCGACTAACGCGTTGACTGCAAAGATTGCAGATGGCAACGCTATTGTCAGC
Source organism: Lithobates pipiens (assembly GCF_037356315.1). Taxonomy (NCBI): domain Eukaryota; kingdom Metazoa; phylum Chordata; class Amphibia; order Anura; family Ranidae; genus Lithobates; species Lithobates pipiens. The sequence continues at coordinate 95,909,453 of NW_027507718.1, forward strand.
AGCGGACACGTTAAAAAAAGCCCACACTGCGGAGCCATGTGCCGGTGTCCTGGGAGCGCCAGATGTGACCGTACATGGTCGATGACTCGCTCCTGATACATTTGCAGTCTGCTTTGTCCCTGCTGTGCAATGTAAGTCATTGCTGCTTCTCCTCCCTATCTGCTGGTCCATATCTCCCTCTGAACTCCCCTCCTCTTCCTCTCTTGTGGGCACCCACGTGACATCACTAGACACGTCATCATCAACGTCACCTTCCCCACCGCTATAAGTAGAGTAGGCAGCAACACCGGGGACCAACCTCCTCCTTGGGCTGATCTGGGTACTGGCGTCAGACTGCTGAGTAGCGCTTGTTGCTACCTCCTCTTCCTGATCCAATACCAAGAGTGGCTGCGCATCAGAAATGTCCTCTTGATATGGATCGGAAAATAATTCCAGTGACTCAAGCGGAAGGTATGTGGTGGTGGTGGTGGTGGTCGTGTTGTTGGTGGTAGTGTCTTTGGGGGTGCACATAGCAGAGAGTGAAGAAGAGGGTGCAGATCGAGAGGATGAGGAGGGTGCAGAAGAGTAAGGCTGAGCGAGCCACTCAACCAAGTCTGGTGCATCCTTTAAAGTAATTGAACGCACCTTCTGCAACTTCCCACTTTGGCTCAAGCCTGTTGCTCCTGCCCTACCCCTACCACCCCTGCGGAAGGGCCTGCCTCTTCCTCTGCATGTCATTTTTTAAATGACCCTGTGACAAAACTCTTAGTCCCTATACCGCTGAAGGACTGCTGCAGTATAGGTGAGCGGTCAGCAGTGGTGCACGTCAACCCTATCTATTGTGGACCTATAGCGGTCCTTACAGAACAGCAGACTGTACCGCACTCAAGCCTATGTACCGTAGCACCCTATACCAAGTTACCAGTCCTTATAAGAACTTTTGTGGACCAAGCAGGTTGTGTATTAGTGTTTAGCAGACTGTACGTCAGTCCCTATACCGCTGAAGGACTGCTGCAGTATAGGGCAGCGGTCAGCAGTGGTGCACGTCAACCCTATCTATTGTGGACCGATAGCGGTCCTTACAGAACAGCAGACTGTACCGCACTCAAGCCTATGTACCGTAGCACCCTATACCAAGTTACCAGTCCTTATAAGAACTTTTGTGGACCAAGCAGGTTGTGTATTAGTGTTTAGCAGACTGTACGTCAGTCCCTATACCGCTGAAGGACTGCTGCAGTATAGGGCAGCGGTCAGCAGTGGTGCACGTCAACCCTATCTATTGTGGACCGATAGCGGTCCTTACAGAACAGCAGACTGTACCGCACTCAAGCCTATGTACCGTAGCACCCTATACCAAGTTACCAGTCCTTATAAGAACTTTTGTGGAACAAGCAGGTTGTGTGTTAGTGATTAGCAGACTGTACGTCAGTCCCTATACCGCTGAAGGACTGCTGCAGTATAGGTGAGCGGTCAGCAGTGGTGCACGTCAACCCTATCTATTGTGGACCGATAGCGGTCCTTACAGAACAGCAGACTGTACCGCACTCAAGCCTATGTACCGTAGCACCCTATACCAAGTTACCAGTCCTTATAAGAACTTTTGTGGACCAAGCAGGTTGTGTATTAGTGTTTAGCAGACTGTACGTCAGTCCCTATACCGCTGAAGGACTGCTGCAGTATAGGGCAGCGGTCAGCAGTGGTGCACGTCAACCCTATCTATTGTGGACCGATAGCGGTCCTTACAGAACAGCAGACTGTACCGCACTCAAGCCTATGTACCGTAGCACCCTATACCAAGTTACCAGTCCTTATAAGAACTTTTGTGGACCAAGCAGGTTGTGTGTTAGTGTTTAGCAGACTGTACGTCAGTCCCTATACCGCTGAAGGACTGCTGCAGTATAGGGCAGCGGTCAGCAGTGGTGCACGTCAACCCTATCTATTGTGGACCGATAGCGGTCCTTACAGAACAGCAGACTGTACCGCACTCAAGCCTATGTACCGTAGCACCCTATACCAAGTTACCAGTCCTTATAAGAACTTTTGTGGAACAAGCAGGTTGTGTGTTAGTGATTAGCAGACTGTACGTCAGTCCCTATACCGCTGAAGGACTGCTGCAGTATAGGTGAGCGGTCAGCAGTGGTGCACGTCAACCCTATCTATTGTGGACCGATAGCGGTCCTTACAGAACAGCAGACTGTACCGCACTCAAGCCTATGTACCGTAGCACCCTATACCAAGTTACCAGTCCTTATAAGAACTTTTGTGGACCAAGCAGGTTGTGTATTAGTGTTTAGCAGACTGTACGTCAGTCCCTATACCGCTGAAGGACTGCTGCAGTATAGGGCAGCGGTCAGCAGTGGTGCACGTCAACCCTATCTATTGTGGACCGATAGCGGTCCTTACAGAACAGCAGACTGTACCGCACTCAAGCCTATGTACCGTAGCACCCTATACCAAGTTACCAGTCCTTATAAGAACTTTTGTGGACCAAGCAGGTTGTGTATTAGTGTTTAGCAGACTGTACGTCAGTCCCTATACCGCTGAAGGACTGCTGCAGTATAGGGCAGCGGTCAGCAGTGGTGCACGTCAACCCTATCTATTGTGGACCGATAGCGGTCCTTACAGAACAGCAGACTGTACCGCACTCAAGCCTATGTACCGTAGCACCCTATACCAAGTTACCAGTCCTTATAAGAACTTTTGTGGAACAAGCAGGTTGTGTGTTAGTGATTAGCAGACTGTACGTCAGTCCCTATACCGCTGAAGGACTGCTGCAGTATAGGGCAGCGGTCAGCAGTGGTGCACGTCAACCCTATCTATTGTGGACCGATAGCGGTCCTTACAGAACAGCAGACTGTACCGCACTCAAGCCTATGTACCGTAGCACCCTATACCAAGTTACCAGTCCTTATAAGAACTTTTGTGGAACAAGTGAGTTGTGAATGTTTAGCAGACTGCAGCAGAAGGGCAGCAGTCAAGTATAATATCCTTTCTATATTTGGAAGAAAGAATATTATACATGTACAAGCCTATTACTGTACCACTGATACCAGTCCTGAAAAGAACCTTTGTGGAACTAATAATAACAGCAAGTCTTTAAAATTACCCTCACTGCCTGACAACACTGCTTCCTTCCTGTCCCTATACAAATTGGCAAAAAAAGAGAACGATTAGTGGTTACTGGAACAGCTCTTTTGTGGACCTTGATAGTAACAGCTAATGATGATGATGATGATGATGATGATGAAAGACTAATCTGGCTGTCCCTGTAGCATACACCGTCCTTTCCCTTTCTCTAAACTAACAAAAGACACTCAGGCTGCTGCAAGAATCAGCAGCACAGCAAACCTATCAACACCTAACACCTATACCAGTCCTGAAAAGAACTTTTGTGTACCAAATAGCTAGTGGTTTATCTCTCCCTACTCCACACAGGAACCTGTCCCTATCTTAACAGAAGAAAGAATGTAAAATGGCCACCGGATCGGGTGTATTTATAGGTTAGGGGGAATGTACAAGTGTCCATGTGCTGTCATGTCTCAATTGGCTGTCCTGTATCACATGATAAACGTGTCACCAAAGGTTAAAGTTCTTGTATACATTAAACACGTAAGTCCGCCGCGGCGAACGACGGAAAAAGGCGTTCGAACGTGCGGACCGCGAATGTCGGAAATTCGCCGCGAAACGACCGCCGGGCGAACCGTTCGGCCATCACTAGTAATGAGCTATTGACATGAAGATGACTTCCAAGCATTACAGTAACTGTGAAGTTTGCCAAACCTTTAATGCTGTGTTGTGTGCCCCATCAGGACTTGTCAACTATTTACATTAAATATTATGCCAGTTTTACGTTATCATGTTAAAAACATTTGTTTAGGCACTTGAGATGCTTGTTTCTGTTCAAATTTCTCTTTCTAATATTTTATTTTTTAAATTTTCCAAGGAAGAAACATGTTTTCTACCAATCCATCAAGCTGAGCATGTAAGACGACTCTTCAGGAAACCTGTTGAGTATGTTTACACTTAATGAAATTTTGGTTTATGATTTTTTTTGGTACAAGAAGTAAAAGTGATTTAATAGTCATGCCCAGAGATCACTCACAAAGCAGAAATTTCAGACCTGTCGCCTCATTTTCCTCACTCTCCTTCCATGGACTGTTTAGTAAGGGTATGCAGAATAAAGGTGGAAAATATAAATTGCCAGTGAATATCTTAAAGTGTGTGTACAGTATTAAAGTGTGTGTAAACCGTAACAATGCACTTCTTTTATTTGTTCCTTGTTTACCCATTCACTCTTTTTTGATCTGTTAAATATACCATATGAAAGCATACCTCCTGCATTTGTCCAAAATCCAGTGCACTCATAACTTCCTGTGCACTTTGCCCATGCTGCACTGAAATCACAAGCACTGTTATCAGCTCTGCTCAATAATGAATAAATGGAACCGGTGATGTATCAAATAGTGTCCCCCCCATCGGATAGTGTCTTCCCTGTACTGTGCTTGCACAGTACGGAGGACAAGGAGAAGCCGAACATCTCCAAAGATAAACGGCACCTGCGCATTGTGTCCAGGTTCAAGCCCCACTATCCAAGCGGACACAGAGTTAGAATAAAAAATAGCCGAGCGAAGCGAGGCCGTGCCCGAAGCGTGGCGAGTGAAGTGAACCCGCCGGGGGCCCTGTTACTATGAGCAACGGTATGTCCACTGGATGATGGGGCTTCAACCTGGACTCGGTGCGCAGGCGCCGTTCTTCTTCTGAGACTTTCTGAGTCTCCTCCTCTGTACTGCGGAAGCACTGCGCCTGCGCAGTACGGAGCGGACACTATTCGATGGCTGGACACTTTTGGACAGAACACTGGCACCAATAATAAAACAAAAAGGAAAAAAAAGGTTGCTGCACCTGAAATTAGTGAAGACTAATGAAGAATGAATGCAGTGGTAAAGGGCGCTCCCAATGCAATCATTAAAATGCAAAAAGTGATTTATACAAATAATATGTATACATTCAAACCTTGTCTAAATGTGTATTAGTGAATGCCTTCACTTTATACATGTGCACAAATGTCTCAGAAAAAATGTATTAATATATTTATGATTGCTCAAACAATTATATCATGAAAAGTTCAAAACAGCTCCAAAATTCTTTCTGGATGATTCCACTCCAACACCATGTGAAAAATAAAATCCGTGTGCCAAATAATATTCGTGACTTTTCACCCAAAGTGACAACAAATGGCACTCACCAGATGGCCCTGGCCAGCAATTGACCATAAGATATGAAGTACCTCCTCAAATCCTGGAAACCATTCAACGATCTTTTTCCAATCAATCGTTCATGTATGATGAACTTGGTCGAATGAGCCCGGGAACAGACGGATCAGTTCTTTGTTGTTTATCCTCCGCTCCAATCTCCCATATCTGAAAATCAAGCTCCGCCAAAAAGAGCCAGGGAAGGCAAATATAGTGTATCATCATTTGTTTAGTGTTACAACATGTCACTTACAATATATCCAGCAGGGGAGTGCATCAAATATCGGAAACACCTAATGCGGTGGAAGTCCGTTCAGACAGGAATATCTGACCAGCGGTGTGTGCTATGTATTAGGCAACCCCCCAGCGGAAGTGACATAGAGTGCGTGTCAGACCTAGTTTCTATGCATTTTGTGTTCCAGCATGCGTCATCAGGAAGTGGGGAGATTGGAGCGGAGGATAAACAACAAAGATTTGATCTGGCTGTTCCCCGGGCTCATGCGACCAAGTTCAACATACATGTGAACGATTGATTGGAAAAAGATCATTGAATGGTTTCCAGGATTTGAGGAGGTACTTCAGGTCAAAAGCCGCGTACACACGGGCGGACTGTATGGCCTACTTAGTCCGTCATACAATCCGACGGACAGTCCGTCATACTTTCGAATGAACGGACTTGACCACACACGGATGCACAAACAGTCCGTCGAAAGCTTGCGCGATGACGTGTACAGCACGTTACGACGGGACTAGAAATAGGAAGTCCAATACACAGCAATGCACCCTTCCACCGTGTAAATCCTTTCTGAGCATGCGCCATTCTTAGTCCGTCGAACTAGCCTACTGACGAGCGGATTGTCCGCTGAAACCAAAGTATGACGGACAGAATTTCGAAAGATCCGAAATACTTAGTACGCCAGACTGCACGCTGAAAAAGTCCGCTGAAGCCCACACACGAGCGGACTGTCCGCTGAAATGTGTTTCGACGGACTAAGTAGGCCATACAGTCCGCCCGTGTGTATGCGGCATTATGGTCACTTGCAGTCCAGGGCCATCTGGTGAGCGCAATTTCTTGTCACTTTGGGTGAAAAGTCAAAAATATTATTTGGTACACGGATTTTATTTTTCACATGGTGTTGGAGTGGAATCATCCAGAAAGAATTTTGGAGATTTTTTTAAATTATATATTTTTTAATCATGATATAATTGTTTGAGCAATCATAAATATATTAATTAATTTTTCTGAGACATTTGTGAAGCTATTCACTAATACACGTTTATACACGGTTTTGAATGTATACATACTATTTGTATAAATCACTTTTTGCATTATAGTGATTGCATTAGGAGCGACCTTTACCACAGCATTCATCAGCCCTGCTCAGTTTACTTCTGTGAACTACAGAACACCTCAGCCCTATGATATATAGAAGTCCACTTCCTTACTCTTGTTTACTGCAAACTTAAAGAATATCTAGTCGAACCACCATACCGTTCTTCATCCCCTTCACTTACAGAAACTGTACTGCTAAAACTAACTAATGACTTACTATACCCTAAAACTAATGGACACTATTCCATACTCTAATGCCGCGTACACATGGTCGGACTTTCCATTAGAAAAAGTCAGACGGAATAATTTCATTGGATATTCCGATCGTGTGTATGCCTCATCGGACTTTTTTTTTCTAAAAAATCTGACGGACCTAGAAATAGAACATGTTTTAAATCTTTCCAACGGAATCAATTCCTATCAGGAAAACCATATGCTGTTCCGACGGACCAAAAACGACGCATGCTCTGAAGCAGGTACGAGACGGCAGCTATTGGCTACTGGCTATTAAACTTCCTTTTATTAGTCCCGTCGTACGTGTTGTACGTCACCACGTTCTAGACAGTCAGACTTTGGTGTGACAAAGTTTCAGCGGAACTCCGTTGGAACTATGTCAAAAAAAACATCAGAGTTTATTCCGATGGAAAAAACGGTCGTGTGTACGTGGCATTAGGCCTTTCTGCTGCCTTTGATTAAGTTGAGTTTCCGAGACTCTGGTCTTTGCTAGTTCTCCTCTTACCTACCTCCAGTGTCAACAACAACTTTACCTCCTCCTCTCCTCTTTCTTTTTCTTCAGGGGTCCCTCAAAGCTCTGTCCTCGTACCCCATCTATTTGCTATCTAAACCCCCCCCCTTGGGTTGGCTGATAGTCTTCCGCGGCTTCCAACACCATCTCTATGTTCATGACAACCAAATATATCTCTGCTCCTCTGTTTACCCTGCCAGTCTACTTGCATATTACTCATTTACTAACTGACATACTGTATGTACTGTATGGATGTCACACCACTTCCTCAAACTCAGTATTTCCAAAACAGAACTCCCCTTTCCCTCCTGCCCCTCTGCCCTGACCTTTCCATCATGATAAATAGCACAACTTTCAGTTACTTCCTGTCATGTCAGGGGGCTAGGTTTAATTATGGACTTTCCCTATAGCCTCACATCCATTTGCTGTTCAAATATTGCCTCCTTATTTTCTGAACATCTCTAAAATCCTATCCTTTTTAACCAATGACACCACAAAGCTTATTAATCACTTAATTTTTGTCTCTTGCCTCGAATATTGCTAATGTCTCCTCGTTGGCCTGCATTTACATGGCTTATTCTCCTTTGAATTTATTATGAATGCTGCTGCTAGACTTATCCATCTTGCCAACTGGTCAGTATCTGCCATCCCTCTTTGCTAACCCTCCACTGGTTTCCACTTGTCCAACAATTAAAATTCAAAATGCTAACAACAAATTACAAAGTTATCCACAACTCTGCTTCAAGCTACATCACCTACCTCATCTCAAAATATTGCCAAAACTGTCCTCTTCACTCTTTATGAGACATCCTGCTCTCTAGCTCCCTCTTCACCTCCTCCCATTGTCACCTCCAGGACTTCTCCAGGGCCCCTCCCGTCGTCTGGAACTACTCACTCCAATCTTTATGGCTCTCCAACTTTTCTCACCTTTAGGCAATCTCTTTCTTCAGAGAGGCCTATCCTGCCTCCACTTAAAGTAATACTATAGTCTTGTTTGATTCAGTTTAAAAATAACAAACAGGGCATACTTACCTGCTCTGTGCAGTGGTTTTGTAATATTACCAAATGGGATTTATATAGTGGCAACAGTTTGTGAAGCCCTTTAGAAAATAAAGGTATACAGTACAATTACAATACAGTTCAATACACGAAGCCTCAGGGGGCCCTGCTTGTGAAAGTTTATCATTTAAAAGGGATGGTCAAAAGGCATAAAGGGTAAGAAATGTGAGGAATGAGCTGATTACGGAAGTAAAAGTACTGTTTATTAATGTGCTTGTAAAGTCAGAAGGTATTTTTTTTATTTTAATGCATTTTATGCATTAAGATAAAACACTTTTGTGTTCAGCAGCCCCCCTCAGCCCCCCCCCCCCCCAATACTTTCCTGAGCCTTCTATTGCATGAGAGACTCGGCCGTGCGGGGTTCTCCCTACTCATTAACTGAGACAATAGTGGGGCGCCATTGGCTCACGCTGATGTGAATTAAAGTCAGTGAGCCAATGAGGAGAGAGAGGGGGTGGAGCCACAGAGCTGCAGGTTGGCTTTGGGTGCCCCCACAGCAAGCTGCTTGCTGTGGGGGCGCTTGGCAGGAGGGAGCGCTGAAGAGGGACCCGAGAAGAGGAGGATCAAGGCAGCTCTGTGCAAAACTCTTTCACAGAGCAGGTAGGTATAACATGTTTGTTATTTTTTAGAATAAAAAAAGAGACCTCAGTATCACTTTAACCTCCCTGCCGGTGATCCCGAGCCTGGCTCGGGTTGGGATTTCAGTACCACGAGTGGTAACCCCGAGCCAGACTCGGGATCGCATCGCTGGATTACAGTACTGTATAAAAATATTACACACCCCCTTTGTCCCTAGTGCTCTGTCCAGTGCCCTGCATGCACTTTTATATTATAAATACTGTTTTTTCTGCCTGGAATTTGGAGATTGTCCATAGCAACCAAAAAGTGTCCCTTTATGTCAAAAGTGATTTTAGACCAACTAGAAAACAGCGATAATAAATTATAATCACTTGCAGAATTGAGCGATTTGTGGGGAAATTCGTCATCAAACACTAAATCTAATGACATCGACAATTCTGCAAATGAGCAAGTTTCAGTGTTTTTGGATTTGATTACATTATTGAATAATTTTTATTATTATTATTTATTATATTATAAACTTTATCATACCCGGGATGTCTGCTAGACTCTGGTTTGAACAGATTTAAGAGAGTTATTCCTAAGAATTACAGGACTACAATATAAAACGCTAAATTTCCATGCAAAATAATTGTATCGCTTGCAGCACCTAAAACCAGAACTAATCATACCACCAGGGAGGTTAAGACCTGATGGCCACTCCTTCAGCATGCTTGCCACCTTTGAAGGAAGTTATGCAGGTCTGCACTGTACTTAGGTGCATCCAGGACTAAGCACCAGTTTATCAGAACTTTGCAGGAGGTTGTTCCCTAGTGAAGGTGAGCTAAGAACTATGAAATCTCAAGGTAAGTAGACAAAAATCATTGCTAGGGGTAACAAGAGCCTAGCTCCCAACCGTCCCTGATTTTGAGGGACTGTTCAAATTTGGAACACAGTCCCTCTGTCCTTTTTTTCTCCTCATTTGTCCCTCATTTTAGTCTGATCTATATAGTTGTATATAAAATGCGCTTTTTATCTTTCAAAAAGTGTTTCCCAGTGCTAAACCCTTCATTACATTTCTAAATTGCTGCATTTGCAAATTTCAAAAGCCAGTTTAAGAGAATAGTAGTGTTTAACCATGTCAGCCCCGGAAGATGTGGCTGCTCAATGACCAGAGCACTTTTTGAGAAACGGCAAACCTCATTACTGGTGATGAGTAAGAAGCACAGTGTAGCTGTGCGAAACTAGTCCACCTCTGTTCTGGCTACTGCAACAATGGTGTGTGTCATTGTTTGTATGGAACATTCAATAAAGGGACTTGAATAACTTTGGTGTGCAGCCAATTTCTTTCTTTATTCAGTCTTCTACGGCAGGCAAGCTGGGGCTTGCACCTATGTGAAGAGTCTCACACTATTCGTTGTGCCTGGAGTTTCTCATCTGGAGTGGCGATTTTCCTTTGCTTTTCCTTTGCTGTCTACTATCAGAATAGCCAAATACTGCCTGTATCTGATTGGATGCAGGTGCTGTTTGACCAATTACTTTTTACACGGCTCCTTGCTCTCTGTTCAATCAAGTTTTGATAAGCTGGTTAACTTTGCACTGCAAGTACACTTGGAAGTGCACTCAATCTATATCTAAGGGGTAGATCTGAAATGAGTGGAAGTTCTGCTGATTTTATCATCCAATCATGTGCAAGATAAAATGCTGTTTTTTATTTTCCTTGCATGTCCCCCTCGGATCTACAGCGACTTTACTTCCAAGTGCACTTGCAGTGCAAAGTGTATTTTCCTTTCCTAAATAACCCCCATTATCATATACTGTCACATTTGTATTTTAAATCTTTACTGTTAGGAATTTGTAAAATTTTGCCTGTATGCTAACTTCATTGGGGTCAATATGGAAGACAACATTTGGTGATTTCAGGTTGTTTTGAGGCTTTTTAGGAGTTTTAAAGAGAAAATTCAATTCTCTTATATTTTGGGCCTGCCTGTTCTTTCCTGCATTGAGAGTCACGGTCCAGATCTCCAGACTAGGGTAGCACAGTGTCTTTTAACCTTTATGCAGCACTTGCAAGTTTAAGAAACAGTACAATGACATCAGTTTATCACTGTATATGCAGCCTGGCTGCATTACGGTAATAAATTATTAAAGTTCATTTGGGCATTAAGGTGAAAACTAAATTTGCATAAGATTGAAAACATAGTCCGAAATGTTTGGGAGTATCCTTTTTTTTTTAAATGCAACTTTGGCCATCATGTCTGTGTTGCAACACTGCAGAAATTCAAAGCTGCAATCAAAAATAATGTAATACCAAACATCACCACAAGATGGCAGTGAAAGAACATAGTTGCGAAAAATACTATCCACCATACAATGCTCTAATGTAGTTTTTTTGTGTTATATGTCAAATGTCATATAAATGTCATATTTATAAATGCAGAAAATGTGAGAGGTTTACCGAATATGTACAAAGGACATGCTACTTATGCCCTGTACACATGGGCTCAACAGGGGTGACCATTGGCTCCAAGATGAGAAGCCTTAAACTGTGCCAATACAATTGCTATCAGTCTTATGCTGGTCCCATGCAATCAATTTGGTTTAAAATTTGGAATGTCAGATCAACAGCATTTACTTACAGTGGTCTACCCCCTGGAAATAATTGTATTGGACTGGTTTAGTATGCCTCCTTATGCAGATTGAAAATGTTGTTCATATGAAAGATTACATTTCTCATGGAATGTGGCCTAAAAAGGGCCCAGAAAATATCTAAACCCTGCACATACATCATAACAGATTAGGTACCAGTGCCATAATGCCAGCAGAAATGCCAGATAAATGGTGCTGAATTATCCTTTACATAATACTCCACTGAGGGACTTAATGGGAAAGTGACAGAACAATTATTGTACTATGCAGTGTGTAAGAAGTTAATATATATATATATATATATATATATATATATATATATATATATATATATATATAACAATGCCTTTCCTTATTCTTGATTTCTTGATCCTCAAGAGGTTATTCATTCCTCCTGACAGTTTTGATGTCCTGTACCCAGGGCTGCTGATCGCGGGACCCCATACAGACTACCTGATAACCCCCCCCCCCCCCCAAGAAAATATTATAGTTATATTTTGCTAAAAATACAATAAAACTATTAGCACAAATACAACATAACTCATAGAATTCCTGCTAAATCTAAAAGATAAAACTGAGTTAATAAATAAAAATGAAGGTGAGATGAAAAAAAATATACAGGCTGCGGGATCAGAGGGAGAGAAACAAAGTTAGGTTCTTGACAAAAACTCCAATTCACCTAGCAGAAAAAAATGCTCATATAGAGCATTTTTTTGTACAAAGTTTAGCCGAGTTTAGGAGAGTTTTACATTTTTTTCTGACAGTAATCTCCAATCAGAGACGCGAACCAGAAGGTTTTTTTTTTCCTGCCTCTAAACGTTGAGCTTGTACCCAAATCCGATGTGGATCTGACCATTCTTATACTAAATAATCATGGGCGTCCGCAGGTAGGGGCAAGGGGGGTCAAGTCCCCCCCCCCCCCCCTGGAATCAGGGATCGGATCTTAAATTCAGCACAGTTGCGTCGCTATTGGGGTGCGGGCAGCCCTCACCCAGGTGCCACCTGCCAGTGGGGTGACACCATCAAGGTGCTGTCAAGCCCCCCCCCCATCAGTGTAGTGTGACCTCTTTTACCTACTCAGTCCAGCAGAGAACTCGGCGGTGCTGTGACAGGAGAAATGCGAGCTGCAGGTTTCCCCTCGCTTGCACCCCCCTTTCTCCTGTCAGGGAGAAGAGACAGCGGGTCTCACCAGGTTCTCTGCCCAGCTTCCTGCCCACTCCATTCCTTCCCTATTGTCCATAACTGTGGGCCAATCAAAGGAGACTAGGAGAGGAGAGCATCATGGGACATGTAGTCCCAAAGATTGGCCCCATTTTCCACAGGGAGGAGGCTACAGCTCGATCAAGAGAGAGACTGAGAGGGAGAGAGTGCTACAGGACAAAGAATAAGGAGTGTGCTGGAAGGAAGTCAGAGAGAGTGCCACGCTGCCCAGCGCCACCAGAGAGCGACGCTGCCCAGCAGCACTGGAGAGAGGAACACTGAGCCACTACCAGGGTACAGGTATGCTACACTACTGACCAGAGTTGTCCCCGGGGAACCCAGAGTGAGCGATCGTCCTGTTGGAGGAATCACTGCTGTCGTTTCGCTGGGTCTGGTAGGAGGGCCTGTTGGCCATTATCCATTACTTATCCTAGGGACTGTACTATGTCTTCAGTCTCTGACCATGATAATGTGATAATGACATTGTCGAAAAGGGGTGGTGCATGGGTGACCCTAAAATGATCCCCCCCCTGAAAAAAGTTCTGCGGACGCCCATGTAAATAATCAATTTACTGTATCTATTGAGCATTCCTTTCTTTAGGCTTGTTTTACACTGATGTGGTGCCAATTGATGCGATTTTACAGTGTAATTTGTAATTTGACAGATGCAAAATATGATTTTTAAGGGGATTGGGCATAGCTAGAGATTAAATGTGCACCGTACCCACACTAAACTCACTCAAGACACTTTTTTTAACCGGATCAAAATGCACCACATTGATGCGAACGGCCTTCATAGAAAACAAAATATTTTCAGATGACATGCGAATCTATGAATTGGATTGCATCAGATTTAGGGGATAAGAATTTGGAGATGTATTTGTCCTCCTGGCAGGTCCTACAATGCAGCTGGTTGTTGCCACTTTGTCAGTTGCCCAGACTATGGCAAACTGGATGGAAAAACTCAATAAGGGACTTACTCCTGATACAAGTTTATTCTTTCTACAAAGAAAGTCTTGCCCTCCACTATATTATTCGATGTAGACACCACAGGAAGTGTGATTCCTCAAATCCTCATAATCATTTTACTTTCTGTGCACATGCACAGAATTGTATGGCCTAAAACTTGGTTGGCTGATATCCTTAGAAGACAAGCTTCTCTTTGGGAATTCCCTTGATGAATACATTGAGGCAGCTCCTGGAAGAACAGGGTTCCTGTCCCACTATCCACCTCCCTATTAAATGGGCCTTCTCTACTTTATATGTACAATCTGTTTACCACCCCAACCCCCCTCCCCCAAGCATTATCGGGGGGAACGGGTACCTGATTTTGAAAGGTTCCCATCCCCACTTCCGAGAGATCTTGCCATGGCGAGATCACTCAGAATTTCAGCCGCCTCCTCCTCCCCCCCGTCGTCTGGCCATTCAGAAAGTGCAGTGCACATGCACAGTAGGGAACAGGCTGTGAAGCCGAAAAGGCTTCATTGGCAGTTTCCCTTACCACGAATGCTGGCGGAAGCACTCGAGAACAGATGGAAACCCCAGCTGGGGTGCCAACAACATCGCTGGATTCCAGGACAGGTAATTGTCCTAATATTAAATGTTTTAATTTTTTGCTGGGGGTGGAGCGGAATTCCACTTTGACCTTAGCTATTTGTAGGCAAATGCGTAGTAAATGATGATGTCAGTGGCTTTGTAATTACATGAAGTACCAAAATAGCCTTGTGGAGGCTAAGCATGTGTGTACGCTATATTTTCAAATGTATTGGGACACCTGCCTTTACACACACATGAACTTTAATGGCATCACATTCGTAGTCCATAGGGTTTAATATTGGGTTGGCCCACCCTTTGCAGCTATACCAGCTTCAACTATACTGCGAAGGCTGTCTACAAGGTTTAGGATTGTGTCTATGAGAATGTTTGACCATTCTGCCAGAAGCACATTTGTGAGGTCAGGCACTGATGTGGACGAGAAGGCCTGGCTCGCAGTCACCGCTTTGATTCATCCCAAAGGTGTTCTATCAGGTTGAGGTCAGGACTCTGTGCAGGCCAGTCAAGTTCCTCCACCTCAGTCTGGAGATGTTAGTATTTTTTGGCATATTTTAAGAGGTGAACAATTTTTTCCAACATCTATTTTTCTATTTTAAAATAGATAAACCTTTGTGGACAATACACAGTAAACATCAATCCATTGGGGTTATTTACGAAAGGCAAATCCACTTTGCACTGTAAGTACACTTGGAAGTGCACTCGATCTATATCTAAGGGGTAGATCTGAAATTAGTGGAAGCTCTGCTGATTTTATCATCCAATCATGTACAAGCTAAAATGCTGTTTTTTATTGAGGTGGTTCCTCCACCTCAAACTCGCTTTAATGTCTTTATGGGCCTTGCTTTGTGCACTGGTCCAAATCATTTGGTGGAGGGGGGATTATGATGTGGAATTGTTTTTCAGAGATTAGGCTTGGCCCCTTAGTTCCAGTGAAGGGAACTCTTAAGGTGCCGGCATACCAAAACATTTTGGACAATTTTATGCTCCCAACTTTGTGGGAACAGTTTGGGGAGGGCCCCATTCCTATTCCAACATGACTGTGCACCAAGCCAGGTCCATAAAGGCATGGATGAGAGAGTTTGGATTGGAGGAATTTGACTGGCCTGCACCTCAACCTGATAGAATACCTTTGGGATGAATTGATTGGAGAGTTTGAGCCAGGCCTTCTTGTCCAACAGCAGTGCCTGACCTCACAAATGCGCTTCTGGAAGAATAGTCTAACATTCCCATAGACACACTCCTAAACCTTGTGGACAGCATTCCCAGAAGAGTTGAAGCTGTTATAGCTGCAAAGGGCGGACCAACTATTAAATCCTACAGAGTAAGCCTGGGGTGCCATTAAAGTTCATGTGTATCTAAAGGCAGGCACCCCAATACTTTTGGCAATATAGTTTATATCTACTTTATCATGTTCTAGAAAGAACTTAAAAAATATATGAATACACTGTTTGGCATTTTAGAGAATGCTGTTCTGTGTGGTTGAATTACCACCTTAAAAGTCCCAATAAGCAAACAGTTTTTGCCTATGTCCTTTCCATTCAGGAAATATTACAAGGAATTACTAAATCCTACACAGAGACCCTTGCTTGTTTAGGGATGCATGTTCCATCATGCCCTAAAAAATCTCTCTTAATTGCTGCAGTAGGCTGCTGAAAGCTCTACCTGCCACTATATTTTTCATGAGAGATATTTATACCTCTAATGCCGTTTACACACGATCAGAATTTTGGTCGTGAAAAGCTCTGATGGTTTTCCCAACGGAATTCCGATGGGATTTTGCTCAAGCTGTCTTGCATAAAAACAAATTCCGACCGTCAAGAACATGGTGACGTACAACACGTACAACAGGACTAGAAAAAGGAAGTTCCATTGGCAGTAGCCAATAGCTTCTGTCTTGTAGTTGAATCTGAGCATGCGTGAGTTTTTGCGTGTCGGAATTGCATACACACGAATGCATTTTTGGATAGGTACTTTTTCCGACCGAAATATTGAGAACATACTCTCAATCTTTTTCTGGCCAAAATTCAGCCAGCAAAAGTCCGATGGAGCATACACACGATCGCATTTTCTGACCAAAAGCTCTCACCGGTCTTTTGCTGGCCGAATTTCCGATCGTGTGTACGCGGCATAATAGAAAACACTGAGTGATGTGCTATACTCCCTTTCCATCCACACATCGATGTAGAGTAGTTCTTGCATTGCTGAAACAATCGCCACATTGTGGGCTGCTACTTTATTAGACCCTTACTTACACTTTGAACAATTTTTTCCCAGGGTTCCTTGGAGACATTTTATTACAATGACCCTGAATCTAAGGCCGCGTACACACGGGCGGATTGTCTGCCCAACTAAGTTCGTCAGACAATCCGACAGACAGTCTGTTCAACTTTTGAATGAACGGACTTGACCACACACGATGAACAGACAGTCCGCTGAAAACTTGCGCGATGACGTGTACAGCACGTACGACGGGACTCGAAAAACGACGTCCAATACACTGCAATGCAACCTTCGGCCGTGTAAATCCTTTCTGAGCATGTGCCATACTTAGTCCGTCCAACTTGCCTACACACGAGCGGACTGTCCGCTGAAACCAAGTTTGGACGGACAAAACCAAGTTTGGACGGACAAAATTACGGAAATTCCGAAAGACTAAGTCCGTCAGACTGTCCGCTGAAAAAGTCCGCTGAAGCCCACACACGAGCGGATTGTCCGCTGAAACACGGTTCAGCGGACTAAGTTGGGCAGACAATCCGCCCGTGTGTACGCGGCCTAACTCTATAAACCGTATGCCCAAATGCTGATGCTCACACTTCTCCCTTTTGATTGATCCTGCATCCTTCTTTGGCTCCTCCCCCAGCCTTACATGGCCCAGGGTCTAATCCTGGCATTATCCTTCAGTATGACAGTTCAATTAATGTCTAGTCCCATGTTCAGGAACATGCTTCCATTGGCATGCTTCAGTTTCCCCTCCATGAGAATTTTACCAGGTTATGCTGGTGAGACAGCCCTTGCTCGAGTTTCTCCACACTGATTCATTGGGATTTTCCACTGACCCTCCACTACCTAGAGCCTTCTTTAATTCCTTATAGCGCCCCTTTCCTCCTTGGGTTGTGGAGTGCCAGCTATACGTTATCAGAAACCACCCGGCTTCCATGTACTCAAACACTTGGCTTTGATACTGATCGACTCCATTCACAAGCTTAGTACTGGAAAAGGTGGCATTACCCCTGTTCTCAGTGCTAATATGTTTTTGTTTCCCTTTCTACATGCAGTCTGTAAGTACCCCAGCACTTGCCTGCCTCTCTCACCATACATGTCCAGTTATGTAACTTCTCTACAGACTTTTGCACCTAGATCTAACATCTCAAGATCACTGATATTCACTAGTTAGGCACATTTCAACCTCTATGTTGGGTGCCCCTCTTTCCTTGAAACTTGTAGATTGCTTTTCCTATGCTCTGCAATCTTTCATGTTAGCTGACATCTATTGCGAGGATGGGGAACTTCATCCCAGAACGTGTTCCAGTTTCCCACCCTACAACCTATTTTCATACTGCAAACTAAGTTAGTTCCCATTCAACTCTTACATACTTAACGACTCTCACTGCTGCATTGCATTCTACATTCGTTTTTCATTACTAAGAATGGAACAGGAAAAGTGGGATTCCTTTGTGTTTCTTCAAAAGGTCTGTTCTGTTTCTTCAAAGGTTTCCAATGCAGTCAAGAAGAGTATCAAAATCCAGCTGATTATTAACCCTCTGTCAACCACCTGAAGCAAAATATACATTTTAATCCTTAAAGTGTATCTAAAGGCATTTTGTTTAGTTTTTGTATAGAGTAGGGAAGGGTTACAATCTCTGTAAGGTCTTTATTGTTGTCTATGTTCCTGCAGGGGAGATTCAGGTTGTGTGTCCTTGTCACCACTGGGACTAAAAGCGAGGAAAAATTCAAAATTGTTGGTTGTCTATGGAACGCAAATAGGGGAAAAAATCTTCCAGTGGGGACACTAATGCTGTGTACACACAATCGAATTGTCCGGCGGACCACAGTACAGCGGACAATTCGATCGTGTGTGGGCTCCAGCTGACTTTTTCATCGTAAAAGTCCGGTGGACTTAGAAAGTAGTTTTGACTCAAAATTTGTCCGCCGGACTTGGCTTTCAGCGGACAATCCGTTCGTTAGTGTGCTAGTCCGGCGGACTAAGAATGACGCATGCTCTGAAGCAAGTACGAGAAGGAAGCTATTGGCTACTGGCTATTGAACTTCCTTTTTCTAGTCCCATCGCACGTGCTGTATGTCATCACGTTAGAAATCGCCAGGACTTTCGGAGTGTCCGTGTGTGGCCAAGTCCGTTCATTATAAAGTCCGGCGGATTGTTTGCCGGATTTTTTGCCGGACAATTCGATCATGTGTACACGGCATTACAGTGACAGTTTGACAGGAGAGAGAGTTCCTTCCTTCTCATTGTGCCTTCAGGAGAGGAAATAAAGGGAAATCTCTCCAAAGGGATTTAGACTGGGAAAAAAAACGTACGGGAGTTTTAATCCTCTCCTACTCTAAAAAGTTTGTACTTTGATACACATTACAGTAATTAGTTTAAAGATTAATAAATCTCAGGGTGTAAAATGTATTAGAGTATTTTTTTCTCTTTTGTTTTATTTACATGCTCCTAATACAATATGCTTGCTTATTGCAGGGTGAAGAAAACCTGGTTTGAAAAGAAAATATACACATGGGATCCATGTTTTAAGTTTCCAGGCAGAATGATTGGTACTACTATTCTGTCGCTGTTTTGCCTTTACATTGTGAGTCACAGATCAAACAGATACAACAAAATCCTTCAATGTTTTATTTAACAGGCCAAAAATGAACAAATAAAATGTATTTATTTACGATTTATTTTTTCAAATGCTATTTGCTCTTCCCACAAATGAATCATTAATATGAGATCCTGTACTCGTATGCAAAAAAAATCTGAGTCTGGTACTTGTCCTGTGGCTGTTAAATTCCATGTTCCTACTGTAGGCTGAAAGGGATTACTGAGCTGAACTACTCTATAAATATGAGCAGTAAGCAAAGTAAGGCCGGCCATAGACAGTTCTCGTTTCGACCAGGTTCCCGGATTTGAACCGTGTGTGGCAGGGGAGGGCTGGGCCAGGGGGCAGGGATGCAATTGCCCCCTGGGCTGCTCTGATATGCGGTGGCAAAGGCTGCTGTGTCCTCAGCTCAAAACCGCAACATGCACAGTTCTTGAGCTGGCCGAGTCCAGTACTGTGAGCCAGCGATGTCTTCATGTCAGGGCTGACAGTCTGTGTTACACAGCACAGCCCCGCCCAGCCCCTCCCTACTCCACACCATTGGCTGGCAGAGGCTGGACCTGCTCTCTGCTCAATCTGGCAGGAATCCAGTGAGGCTCCTGGGAGGCTGGGACCATCCAAATAAGTGAGCTCCTCCTCTCTCCTCCTCTCTGCAGCCAAAGAGTTTTTTTCTAGCAGCCTGTGCCCTAGGAGGGCAAGGTGGTATGATGTGGGCTCTCACTGACATGCTGCAGTTTGGCTGCAGTGCTGGTGTACTGGCAGTCATCATGCATGTTGCCCCTGGGACATGGATGCACATTTTTACTGCATGTTCTGAAAGTGCACAAAACGTCCTGCATGCTGCATGTTTGGTGCACTTTCAGAACATGCAGCAACAATGAGTAACCTAAAAGAAGTCTGAGGGGGTGTGACACCCGCCAGTACACCCGCACTGCAGCCAAACCGCAGCACACCAGTGTGAGCCTAAATGCTTGTATTCACTTGCAGCAGCCACTGCCACTCCTCTGAAAAGTGATCCATGCTCAGGTCACTTTTCATAGGCATTTGACAGGCAGTGAATAGTTGATATCACATTTCATCCCTGCCTGCTTTAACCTTTCTAAATGCCAATCCCTGCAGGTAATGACACAGTTCACTTTGAACTCCACCTTATTTCCATTACTCTCTGTAGGTATTAGATGTGGTCTCACCTTTTTGTTGGCACATCTAATACCAAAGGGTACTTTCACACTGGGGCGATGTGGGCGGTAGTGGTACAGCGCTGCCTGTTTTAGTAGCGCTTTATCATTGTTTTAGTGGCGCTAGCGGGGCACTTTTAACCCCCACTAGTGGCCAAAGAAAGTGTTAAAAAACGGCTGTGTTGCATTCATTTTAATGGGCTGGGCACCTCTCCCAAACTGCCCCAATAATGCTGCTTGCTGGACTTTTCAGAATGTCCTTCAAGCGCACCGCCCCAGTGGGAAACCTGGGGTGGCATAAGAAGTGCTTTACAGGTGGTATTTTTTAGCACTAAAACACCTGTACAGCGCCTTCAGTGTTAAAGGACCCTAACGAGAGTTCTGGAAATAAGGTGGACTTCAAAGTGAATTTCTACACCTAAGTGGAGCCCCCCTTTCAGAAGATTTGAGGATATTATTAAACCCAGAGACTGGTGGACTTAGGCCACAATAGACAGATTGAAATTCTGCCGGTTCAGCAGACATTTCAATCTATCTCTGTGCAGACTGGTTGTACAGAATTTGACTCCATCAACTGACAGTACAACCAGCGTGTCTTTATGTTTTTTAGCAATCAGTGCTGGCTGCTATAGCTGCCAGCAGTGATCACTGTATTCTGATGGCTTGGAAACTTTCACCTCAGAGCACACACCGACACACGGCTCTTATGGAAGCTTGGTAATTCAAGTTCTGGGCTTCCCTAACATTACAGCCCTGTGGGGCTGTGACCAAGTCTGGGCAAGAGCTGGGATATGACATTACTTACCTCATATCCCTGCCACTCCTAAACCTGCTCCACTGCAGGAAGAGGCCCACAATGCCTTTAATCTGTCCGGTGCTCCAGCATGCGTCTGCATGTGCATTTCTTACTATCCGCAATTGAGACAGGAGGAACCTGCAGCCTTGCGAATCTGGTGTTCATGCCGGGAAGACAGCAGGACTTGCGTGTTTAGCCTGCTGCGCTCACTGTGACTCTCAGCTACTCTGCTTGCTTGGCTTGCCCAGTGGTGTGGTGCTCACTCACCAGAGAAGCTCCGGACTCCACAGGTAGTGCTTAGTGTGGTGGCAGTGACAGCACAGTCTTTAGTCTTCATCTTCCTGCAGTCTCATTGGTCTGTGTACTGGGTGTGGGGAAGGGGAAAGCTCTTTTTCTCAGTCTCTCTGGGGGCAATCATGCAGTCTCTTTCTGAGAGACTGCTCCACTTCACACTGCCTGTACAGAGACTGACTGCTTCACAGTGCCTGCACAGAAAGTGACTGCTCTCTCTGTGCAGGCAGTGTGAAGCGGGGTCTTTGCAAGCAGTGTGAAGTGGGGTCTCTCTCTGTGGAGGCAGTGTGAAGCGGGGTCTCTCTCTGTGCAGGCAGTGTGAAGCGGTCTCTCTCTGTGGAGGCAGTGTGAAGCGGGGTCTCTCTCTGTGCAGGCAGTGTGAAGCGGTCTCTCTCTGTGGAGGCAGTGTGAAGCGGTCTCTCTCTGTGGAGGCAGTGTGAAGCGGGGTCTCTCTCTGTGCAGGCAGTGTGAAGCGGTCTCTCTCTGTGCAGGCAGTGTGAAGCGGTCTCTCTCTGTGGAGGCAGTGTGAAGCGGTCTCTCTCTGTGGAGGCAGTGTGAAGCGGGGTCTCTCTCTGTGCAGGCAGTGTGAAGCGGTCTCTCTCTGTGGAGGCAGTGTGAAGCGGGGTCTCTCTCTGTGCAGGCAGTGTGAAGCGGTCTCTCTCTGTGGAGGCAGTGTGAAGCGGTCTCTCTCTGTGGAGGCAGTGTGAAGCGGGGTCTCTCTCTGTGCAGGCAGTGTGAAGCGGTCTCTCTCTGTGCAGGCAGTGTGAAGCGGTCTCTCTCTGTGGAGGCAGTGTGAAGCGGTCTCTCTCTGTGGAGGCAGTGTGAAGCGGGGTCTCTCTCTGTGCAGGCAGTGTGAAGCGGTCTCTCTCTGTGGAGGCAGTGTGAAGCGGGGTCTCTCTCTGTGCAGGCAGTGTGAAGCGGTCTCTCTCTGTGGAGGCAGTGTGAAGCAGTCTCTCTCTTTGTGCAGGCAGTGCCAAGCAGTCTCTCTCTCTTTGGGGCAATGTGGAGCAGTCTCCCTCTCTCTCTGTACGGGAAATGTGGTGTAGATGGGTGGTGAGCTGATTCAGTGGTTCAATAGGCCACTTGATTGGACTTGCCCCCCAGGCCTAAGGCTGCCAGCCCTCCCCTGGTGTGTGGGCAGGCTGAATGTACCAAATTGATCGATCACTTCCAATTATCACTGGCAGTTGCTGTAGCTGCTAGCAATAATCATTGTCTTTTCCTGGTGGGCACAGCTTCCCCCACCTGCCCCTGCGTGAGAGCAGACAATTGCTCGGCAGGAGGGATTACCCTGTCAGCACTCTGTATTGATGGGAGAATGGTGTGAATTTGTTTCCTGCAACCCGAAATGGTTGCAGCCCGAAATTTTCAACAGTGAAATTTGCACCATCTATGGCCTGCCTTAGCAAGAAATACGTTTTTCTTTGCATGCTGATGAAGTGCCACCCATGGCTTTTATTTTAATCGATTAAGAAGAAATTGGCTAAAATTTGAGCCCTTTATGGCTAGCTAGATAGGATAGATAAAGAAGACACTTAATATAATAACAACAGAATGAAAATCAGAGAGCTACCATATAACTGGCTGTTGCTTGTCAACTCTCGGATTAAGTCAATTCACCAGGTTCTATATGGCCATACATGGTGAAAATGTATTTCCTGCAACCATGGTTTGCAGGAAATAAATTTGCACAATTCACCTCATCAACAATCCCCCATCAAAACAGACAATGCTGACAGGGAACTCCCTCCTGCCAAGCAATTGTCTGAGAAGACAGTGATTAATGCTAGTGGCTATAGCAGCCGCTAGCGATAATCGCAAGAGAACCCAGCAGGCTGGTTGTACCCAAAATAATTGATCGATCAACTTGGTACATTCAGTCTCTTCATTAAGGTTTCGAACCTGCTGAGATTCAGAAAGACCCAGCCGAGAATCGAACTGTGTATGGGCTGGCCATAGTGAATATTATCAACTACAGTATGTTGTTTTTAGTAGTGTTAATAGTACTTTCCCAAAGGTATTTTATTTAAAATGTACCACTAATCACATTAAATTTAGGTTTTGATTTTAAACAAGAAGGTAAAAAAAAAAAAAAAAAAGACACAGTGCTACATGATTGAGTATGTGATTTGTATTGGGACACATAAATGGCAATGGATGGCAAAAAATGGACAAGGCTTTTAAAGTAAATATTGTTCTTGTTACAAATTTAGAAAAAATATAAAACCATGTAATGATATGAGATAGTTTCAGTTGTTATAATGTTAACTAAATATATTTTCACACACTTGTTTTAATAGTTTTTTTATTACCTCATCAGTTTGTCACTATAGAGTACAGTGCATTTGGCATTATTGTAGAACTGCTCCGTGGTTGGGAGGCACAGATGGAAGAAATGGCACCTGATATATCTTGGGATGCATACAATAACACCCTTGCCTCCTTTAAGGAGTTTAAAGGCAACTTAGTGGGTAAGCAGCATATCAGAAATTCATATTTTCGGTGCAATCCTAATTTTTATCTAATACTTTAATGTAAACAATGCACTTTTTACAGAACCCCTTTCTCTGGGGCACATGCCATATAATATGCCTCCAACATTTATAGATGCAAAGGCAATTTGAATCTACATAAACTCCCCTTACCAGCTTTCCTTGGCATGAGGGAGCAATTAAAGTGGTTGTAAACCCTCAAGGTTTTTTATCTTAAAGAGGAAGTAAACCCTGATGGGTTTTACTTCCTCTTTTTTCCCTGAAAAGTAAAAGCAAAACGCATTGCACACTAGTCCATTATGTTACACTTACCTGCAAACAAAGACCACGATGTCTCCGAGGTCCCCGCTGGTGGCCACATCTATCTTCACCCCTCTTCCTTGCAGCTCTGTGACTGGCCAGAGTCACATGATGTCAATCCCGAGCTTGCGCATGGGAGCTGACGGTCATGGCACGGGCCCTTTAGGAACAGCGCGACTGTGCCCTTTCTTCAGTGCGCATGCACCGATGATGGCGCAGGCATATATGGTAAATATCGTGCAGGTTTAGGAGATATTTCCAGTACTTACAGGTATGCCTTATTATAGGCTTACCTGTAGGGAAAAGTGGTGTGTACGGGTTTACAACCACTTTAATACATTCTATGCATTAGGGAGAAAAACCTTTTGTAGTATAGCAGCCCCCCCAGAGCCCCTCTTCTACTTACCTGAACCCATTCATTCCAGCAATGGTAACAAGCACAGCAGCTCCAGCCACTGTCTCAGGTCCTCACTGAATTGATTGATAGCAGCAGGAGCCATTGGCTCCCACTGCTGTTAATCAAATCCAGTGACACGGGAGTCAGGGGGCGGGGCCAAGTCCCATTGTCTGTGTCAATGGACACAGCAGCAGGACTCTGGAGCGTGCCCGCACGGGTGCCCCCATGGAAAATGGCTCTCCGTGGGGGCACTCAAGAAGAGTAGCCAGGCGTGTCACTGGGGCACCCCAGAAGAGGAGGATCGGGCCGCTCTGTGCAAACCCCTTGCACAGAGGAGGTACGTATAACATGTTTGTTATTTGAAAAAAAAATCATGATGAATAAAACTAAAATTCTATTTCTATTTTTTCAAAATGTTGTCTTTTCATGTGCATATAGTGTTGCATGATTGCGCATGCAACAATGTGTTTCACTCTGCCCCAGATGAAGCTCTAGGGGCAGAGTGAAACATGTTGGAGCCATGGTTGAGGCTGTTACACTTTCTTACATGGGGTTTGAAGAGATGTGCAGCTCATATGGACATTTTATTCCCTGTACATCACTGTAGGGAAGGGGTGCATTCCAGGGACTGGAAGTCATCACTAGGCTCCACCCAGTCATGTGATCCAGTCAGCAAATCAGGGCACACAATTGTGACCAGTTCCTGTGTGCTGACAGCTACTATGCAGATATGTGCATTTCGCAAACTGGATGCAACCATCACACAGTTCCAAGTACAAGGAATCATTGCTAAGCTCCACCTATTCACCTGACCTGGCTCATTTTGCCAATGTGATCTGGATTGTCATGGGAACCTGAGATTCTGATACTGGCTTGTCATCTGCACGTTAGTGTTGTGTTACACTGCAACCAAATGACATATACCTAAAAACATATATAAACATGTATAAATAATTGAACAACAAGCATTTACAACATGTTTGTTCCTAAAGTGGGGTAGGGTGACAAATAATGAATCAATAGTCAGGCAGAAAGGGCAAATAAGTCACTATGGTGTTGAGGCTCCTCACACCATAGTGACTTATTTGCCCTTTCTGCCTGACTATTGATTTTTTATTTTTATATTTATCTGCAGTGTATGAAAACAATAGGACTATTTTTGTAGTAAAAACAGATTTCTATCAACTCCATGTGTAAAAGGTAACACATGAGTCTTATGTTGTGCCTGTACAAAATGTACAGCTACTGGTAAGTCAGGATTGATAGGTTTCTGCAGGCTCTGGATGCCAAGGCCCTCCTGATGTAATTGCAATGTTTTTTTAAATCGACATTTAAAGCGACTGATAGTCTTTCCTAAGTTCACAAGGGAGTTTTTCACGGTATAGATGCAGTAATTAGTATTACAATTAAAGTATTCCCACCCTTTGAAGTTATACTACCTAATAGTTATAATAGCTTCAACTCTTCTGGGAAGGCTGTCCAGAAGGTTTAGGAGTGTGTCTATGGGAATGTTTGATCATTCTTCCAAAAGCGTATTTTTGTTGGCACTGTCAGGCACTGTTGTTGGATGAGAAGGCCTGGTTTGCAGTTTCCGCTCTAATTCATCCCAAAGGTGTTCATGTGGGTTGAAGTCCGGACTTTGTACAGGCCAGTCGAGTTTCTAAACCCCAAACTAGCTCATCCATGTCTATATGGACCTTGCTTTGTGCACTGGTGAGCAGTCATCTTGTAACACAAAGGGGCCATCCCAAAACTGTTCCCACAAAGTTGGAAGCATGAAATTGTCCAATATGTCTTGGTTTGCTGATGTCTTACCAGTTCCCTTCACTGGAACTAAGGGGCCAAACCCAACCCCTGAAAAACAACTCCCACACCATAATTCCCCCTCCACCAAATGATTTGGACCAGTGCACAAAGCAAGGTCCA
Organism: Lithobates pipiens; assembly: GCF_037356315.1. NCBI lineage: Eukaryota > Metazoa > Chordata > Amphibia > Anura > Ranidae > Lithobates > Lithobates pipiens. The sequence goes on from NW_027507718.1 coordinate 95,935,982, forward strand.
TAAAGACATGAGCGAGTTTGGGATGAGGAACTTGACTGACCTGCACAAAGTCCTGACCTCAACCGGATAGAACACCTTTGGGATGAATTAGAGAGGAGACTGTGAAGCCACAGCCTGAGTAGAGAGGTCTGTCCCCTGCCAGCATGCTGCATAGAAGGGTATTTGTTCACTGTTTGGAAGAGTGGTCTCTCTGACTCCTCCTGAGTTAGATGTTAAACTCTATATTCATCAAAACTCATTCAACCTACTGATTGAAGAGCTCTAGCTCTGACATAGCAGGGGGTGTGTTGGACTTCTGCAGAGACCACTGCTTCCACACAAAGAGCATGGGGATAAGCTTTACTCCTCAGATTGTGCCTGTTTTTTTTTAAAGCCTAAGTGCACCAGAAAATTATAGTGGAATGGGGTTGGGGGAACATGATTGGAAGACGATTTCTACTAACATGAGAGGTATTAGACCTTGCTGTCTTTTCTGCTTTTGTTTTGGCTGTACTTGCACATGTTGTTTTTCAGATGTTGTTTTGATGCACTTGGAGTGTATTCATGGGCTTTAACATTTTGTACCTATGCCCTTTATGCACCAACTGTGTGATTTGATGAAAATTATTCCAAACCATGTGTTTAGCTGTCCAAAAAATACAATGGGAGCTGTACATTTGGCACCCTGCCACAGTTCTGTTGGCCTGTGATGATGCTGCAGTTAGAACAAGAATTGGGGCTGGTCATTCATTGTGTTCACTTTAAACATCCAGTGATTTGAAAAATAAGCTGCGTGTTTTCTAGATAAATAGCTCTGCCATTAAAAGGTATAGACTTTTTTTGCTTTTTAAATAATGCTTCTAATTTATTTATAAATCAAGGTACCAGAAAGGCTGATGCTGGCCATACATTATACAGTTTTTTTAATTGACCTACGGGCTGCTTGAAAAATAGTGAACCGATTGCTGCATCCACACATCCAAGATGGATGGGGAATGCTTCCCTAATGTGATATTGTATTCTAACCGTAGGACTCTTCCGCTGTCAGAATACACTGATCTGCACTGCAGCCAATTGGTTGCATGTGCTGATTGAACATACATTTTCCAGCAGTCCCATTCAGGGAAATGGGAATGGCCATAGGGCTCATGCACACTGCAGCTTAAAGGATTTTAAAGAAGCGGCTCCTACAGGCTTTTGAGCTCTTATTTTTTCTGCCAAGAAACTCCCCTCCCTTTTAGCCAATGTGTCTATGCACACTAAGGCTTTTTCAGGCGTTTTCAGACATATGCTTCTACAGGCATAAAAAACCCCCACCAAACTTGCGTTTTTGAGAGGAAATGGTGCCCCAAAAGAGCTCAAAAGAGCTCAAAAACATGTGCAAACACACAAAAATGCTTGTTCCAGCTTTTTGTTTTGTTTATACAGTGGTTAAGAAAATACTAACTAGGAAGGTTTGTGAAAAAAAAAAACGCTTATGCTCAAAAAAGCTTGAAAGAGCTCAATAAAAACACAAGAGAGCACAAAAAAGAACAAGCTTCTTCAAGCTTTTATAGGCAGAAATAAAAGCTCAAACGCCTGTAAAAAAACTGCTTTTTTTTGAGCTGTAGTGTGCATGAGCCCATAGATGGATTGAAATTCAGCTGGTTCCTGCTGAATCGGCTGAATTTCAATCCATCTATGGCCAGCTTTAGGTATGTAAAGTATGTAAAAATACATTGGCGCAATGATTAGAGAATAGAATTGCTACAGATAAAGTACAAATAAATTTGCACTGAGCTCCATTAAATGAAACTCTTTGTATTTTATTCTTTCTCAGGTGTCTGGTTTTTCACTACTTTCTTATCATGCGCAGTCACTGTGTCATATATCTTTCACATTTTAGTTTGCTACAGGTAAGACCCTGATGTTCAGAAATGTGTTCTAAATTGTATATGTTGTGCTTTCATGTTTAATTTGATTCTAATTGGTTTACGCAAGCTTAAAACATTATGATAAAAACCATAAGAAGAACCGCATTAGAGAATAATCTAACATAAAAAATATATAGTGTGTATATAAGCAGCAAACCTCCTGTAAGACATATATACAGTGAAAAAAACATAACAAAAAAAATAGGTTGCGCTAATCAATCATATTAAACCAATAAAAGTGATTCAAAACAGTCCACAAGTGATGTAATATGTAATCCTGATGTCATTCTGCATCATCCACCACCATAGTGATCGTTAAAACATCAGTGCCTCCACCAACACCTGAATGGCTCACTTTCCAGCTCCAACTGATCCCCCATTACAAGGAATCGTATGCGCTTTTGGCTTTAGCCCAGCCAAGGCCTTTATCTGGGTCCAGATGGTCTCCTGCACAGGATCACCCCTTGGCCCCATATTAAATAGGATTTCTCCAAAAAAACAGAATGCTCCACATAGTGTGAATTCCTTATAGCGTATATTTAAATGTAAAAAAATGCACTTACAGCTGCCACTGATAACATGCGCCTTTTGTTTCTAGTGTATCGGCCGGTACACAGAACAAATCCATCCTTCTAGATTACATGTGGGATTGGTGACGTCAGCGCATCACTCTGCCCTACTTGTTTTGTCATAAGATGAAGGTGTCCAGGGGCATGGGTAGCGCGCAGAGTCACCAAACTTTATACACTGCACAAGCAACCAAGCCTCAGTCTGAATCTATGTGTATTGTACAGCACACAGATAGCAAAGCCTCGATCTGGGCATCGGTCGGCTATATTATAAAACATACCAAGCCTCATTATGGAATGATATATTTGCAAAGGGGAATTCATGATACACATTAAATGTAATCAACAAACTCATGAGACACCTGACAATTTGTCATATATAGGGGTTTATTTCCTAAAGGCAAATTCACTGTGGGCTTAAAGAAGGTAGATGCTACAGAGATGCTACAGATCTTCCTTACTGGCCTCAAAATTGAGAACAGTCCCCCTAATATTGATATTTAGTTGTTCCATGAACTCACTAAATTCCATCTCACTGCCATCCCAAAGGAAGAGAACATCTATATATGTAGTCCATAGGATCACCTGAGGTCTCTGTTGGGCATAGATGGCTCCCTCCTCCCACTTGGCCATAAATAAGTTGGCCAAACTTGGGGCATCTTTAGCCCCCATGGCCACCCCTTTATCCTGGTGATAGAATTGATTACCAAACCAGAAATAATTATGCATTGCTGCAAATTCCAATAATTCCATAATAAAATCCAGACTGGGTGGGAGACAATGTGAAGGAACTGGAGGCACTGTCAGCAACCAAATCTACTATCACCTGTACTTGTCCTGGCCTCAACATTCGTAGAGCCGCATTAGGTCCGAACAAATACCGCGGCAGGCTCTGTTACCTGGGGAAGGTGTTTCACTTGTACGTGTAGCTGGCACAGATCGACCACATCCTCTCCCTGCAATAGGAGCTCCAACATCAGCACCATGACCGGGGCCAGGTCCCTTCTTTGACTTTCTTAAATGGGTGTTTTTTGAATAGCAGAATAGAAGAACAGTATCTAAAGTGTGTATCTCACACATACAGGTATGCAGGAAACACTGTAAAATATTTTTTTTGGTCCTAAATGGGTGTTTTTAGAATAGCAGAATAGAGCAACAGTATTGAAAGGGTATATCTCACATGTACAGATATGCAGAAAATGCTATTCAAAAAACATTTTTTTGCCCAAAATTATTATTTTTTGCATAGAAGAACAGTATCTAAAGTGTGTATCTCACAGGTACAGATATGCAGGAAACACTGTAAAATATTATTTTTGGCCCTAAATGGGTGTTTTTAGAATAGCAGAATAGAGCAACAGTATCTAAAGGGTGTATCTCACACATACAGATATGTAGAAAATGCTATTCCCCAAAAAATGTTTGGACCTAAATTATTATTTTTTTGAATAACACAATAGAAAATGCTATTCAAAAAAACATTTTTTGCCCAAAATTATTCTTTTTTGCATAGAAGAACAGTATCTAAAGTGTGTATCTCACAGGTACAGATATGCAGGAAACACTGTAAAATATTATTTTGGCCCTAAATGGGTGTTTTTAGAATAGCAGAATAGAGCAACAGTATCTAAAGGGTGTATCTCACACATACAGATATGTAGAAAATGCTATTTCCCCCAAAAATTTTGGACCTAAATTATTCTTTTTTTGAATAACACAATAGAAAATGCTATTCAAAAAAAAATTTTTTTGCACAAAATTATTCTTTTTTGCATAGAAGAACAGTATCTAAAGTTTGTATCTCACACGTACAGATATGCAGTAAACACTGTAAAATATTTTTTTGGGCCCTAAATGGGTGTTTTTAGAATAGCAGAATAGACCAACGGTACCTAAAGGGTGTATCTCACAGTAACATATGCAGTGCTGGTGCACTGAGCTTGCATAAAATGCCCGCCGACGCCAACCTAACTAACAGACAGATAAAAGTTATCTTTTCTCTGGCACTGGGCTCAGGGCAGTGTAAAAAGAATGTCCACTGCACCCACACAACTAAATCAAGGTAGATCGTTGAGTAATTCGATTTCTGATGCAGGACTCCTATCTAATTCTCTCCCTCAAAACAGTATCAGCAACCTTTCCCTACACTATCTATCGTTTCTCTGGCACTAGGCTCATGGCAGTGTAAAAACATTGTGCACTGCACCCACACAAGAAAATCAAGGTAGATCGCTGAGTAATTCGATTTCTGAAGCAGTGCTCCTATCCAATTCTCTCCCTCAAAGCAGCAGCAGCAACCTTTCCCTACACTCTCTATAGCAGAGTGACGTGCTGTGCTATGTGCCTCTAGCTTATATAGAGGCTGGGTCACATGCTGCACTGGCCAATCACAGCCATGCCATTAGTAGGCATGGCTGTGATGGCTTCTAAGGGCACAGGAGTTAAACTAATGTTGATTTGTTGCCCTGCAGCTTTTTAAAAAGGGCCGTTACATTCCCGAACACCGAACGCAAACCCAAACATACAGTAAATTGTTTGGGTTTGGGTCTGGGTACCAAAAACCCAAAAGTCCGTTATAAACCCGAACTTTAGAGTTTGGGTTCGCTCAACCCTAGTAGGGACATTATACCCATAATCCATGTTGTTATTTCTCCCACCAAAGTGGTGGGGTGTGACATATTGATCCCAACCCTGTCCTTGCAATGGGGATCTTTGTCCATATTGTAGACAAAAAAAACATTATGACTTAGGTCATTTCTCATGGTCGTTATCTTTCATGAGTAAGGAAATTGGTGGTTTATTAACATAATTCAGTGAATGTATCTGCATGTCTCAATTCCACCACAATTGCAAAAAAAGGGTTTATTCCTAATATTAGTTTAGTGGGCAGAGCCATGCAGAACGTTCCTTTTTGCCCTTGAGGCCAACTTGGCATTTGGAATAGCTGGCTAAAAGTATATATACAGCCTAATGTTATAGTGCCATTTACTGTATTTACTGTATTCGAAAATGTACAAAGTTGTTTCAAACTTAGCCATCACTAGGGATGAGCCGAACACCCCCCTGGTACGGTTCGCACCAGAACTTTCGAACGGAGCGCAAATTCGTACGAACGTTAGAACCCCATTGAAGTCTATGGGACTCGAACGTTCGAAATTAAAAGTGTTAATTTTAACGGCTAATATGCAAGATACTGTCCTAAAAAGGGTTTGGGGACCTGGCTCCTGCCCCAGGGGACATGGGTCACTGCAAAAAAAACTTTTAAAAACTGCCGTTTTGGCGGGAGCATTGATTTTAATGACGATTAAAATTAAAAAAAAGTGAAACATTCCTTTAAATATGGTGCCTGGGGGGTGTCTGTAGTATGCCTGTGAAGTGCCACGTGTTTCCCATCTTTAGAACAGTCCCTGCACAAAATGACATTTAACGGAAATAACGTCATTTAAAACTGCTTGCGGTTTTAATGTTATATCTGGTTCCTGCAATATGGTTGAAAATCATTGAGAAAAATGGCATGGGTAGCCCTCCCTGCCCATTACCAGCCCCTTTGTGTCTTGTATGCATATTAAGGGGAACCCCGTACCCATATTAAAAAAAAGGAAATACGTGTGGCCCCCAGGCCCTATATACTCAGAACAGCAGTATACAGGCGGTGCAAACAAGACAGGGACTGTGTAGGTTTGTTGTGTTAAGTTGAATCTGTTTGTAATTTTCAACTGGTAAAATAGCTCCAGTCAAAAAAACTATTTTTAAGCTTTTTGGAAAACATAGGGAAGGGTTGTTTTTTTTTTTTTGGTCCAGTCATTAATATTGCTCAGATAATAAAGATCCAAATAAAAATCTTGTTTTCTACCATAAAATAAAATAAGTTATTTTTTTGCTTTTTTTGTTTTTTTACAGAAAACATATGAAAAGACTGTGGATTGGAGAAAAGGGGTTTCTTCCTATAAAATATCACAACCCTTCACCTTCTGAGTCAGTTGTAAGTATTCTTTCAGTGTGTAGCACTCCTTCTTGCATTGTGGTAGAACTAGAGGTGAATTTCTACTTTTGCAGCCAAATTGGGATAAAGCCTACTTTCAAGTGTAAACCCTCACATATACCCAGTGAAGTGAACATCCTCAGATGATACACAGAGATGAAACAAATCTCCCTACATAAGTTTTACATTCATATCTGCTGTCTTCAGCTTTATATACTGTTTAGAAAGTGCACGTCCTGTTAGAATTTTCTCTTCCTGATTCACCTGTGGGTGTGGATTCTTGGCACACTAATTGGAGGAAAGGCACGCCCCCCCTCCCCCTCCACATAGACAGACACTTGCAGAGCTGTGCTATGAATTGACCAGCTCTATGCTTATCTATTTATAGCACCCACCCTGACATAAAATTCAGCCTGGTTTTATCACAGGTGGCGGCAAACTTTTCAGAAGTTATCATGCTGATAACAGAAGAACGGAGCAGGAGAAAGCCGTGGGACTTAGGGTTTTGAAGATAGATAAGAAAACAATGCAGATATATGTGCCCAGCTCAAATTTCATGAATGGGGTTTACATCCACTTTAAATTTGTTACACGTTGTTGGGAACTGGATCACCTGCTGGTGACAGTGTGGTTCCTAGAGCAGAGCTGAAGTTCTAGTGGCCACCAGTTGGTGCCTCCCAGCAGCCAGCAAATTCCAGTAATTAGGTTCCACCTAATGCTGGCTGCTGAGAAGGTATATGATCCCTCTGTTATTTGCATCTTTGCTTCATTATTTTTACTATTAATCCTGATGTGATCCTGTACGCTGCTAACTCTCATCTGCTCCCCTTCTTCCTGACCCCAGTCCTAGTTATAGCCTTTTTGCTGGGATAGCCGACTGTACTTGTACCCACTGTGAAAATGGGCACTAGGCCACAACACTACTAGGCCTTTTGGCAAAGACCAGGGTAATTTTTAGCCTGTGATACCTTTTTATTTTTTATTTATTGCTCTCCAATGTGTCACTACACTTTCTATGTGTGTGTTTTGTTTACACCGACAGGATTGTACGGTGTGGGTCCTTGGATCTTCCCTGAAGTAGAGGGAGAGGATATGCAGTTCCTTGCCTTGGGGGTCTCATTTCAAGGAGCCCACTAACCTAGAACTTGATGGTTGGCTTTGGCTGACCACAAGGAGGGGGGTTCTCCAGGCCTTTTGGCTAGGTTGACCAGGGTGCCTTGCCCCGTCAGGAATCTTGCACAATCCTGTTTCCCTTTGCCTGGTGACACCTTAATACGTTTGACTATGCAGAATTCCATTCGTTACAATTAGTTATTTTCACACTTGCACCCTCAGTCACAGTGAACTTTTGAATTAGTGTGTCTGTATTATAGACGAAATTGAGTACTGTCCGTGATACTTTTGTTATTTGCACTAACATATAATTTTTCATGGACGAGCTTTCCGGGTGTATCCTCTTCTTCAAGTCCAAGCAGTATGGATTCACAAAAGTTAAACTGCAGGGCAACAGCATATTGAGATATACAGTGCCTTGCGAAAGTATTCGGCCCCCTTGAACTTTTCAACTTTTTGCCACATTTCAGGCTTCAAACATAAAGATATAAAATTTTTATTTTTTGTGAAGAATCACCAACAAGTGGGACACAATTGTGAAGTGGAACGAAATCTATTGGATTTTTTAAACTTTTTTAACTAAGAAAAAAATGAAAAGTGGGGCGTGCAAAATTATTCGGCCCCCTTGCGTTAATACTTTGTAGAGCCACCTTTTGCTGCGATTACAGCTGCAAGTCGCTTGGGGTATGTCTCTATCAGTTTTGCACATTGAGAGACTGAAATTCTTGCCCATTCTTCCTTGCAAAACAGCTCGAGCTCAGTGAGGTTGGATGGAGAGCGTTTGTGAACAGCAGTTTTCAGCTCTTTCCACAGATTCTCGATTGGATTCAGGTCTGGACTTTGACTTGCCCATTCTAACACCTGGATACGTTTATTTGTGAACCATTCCTTTGTAGATTTTGCTGTATGTTTGGGATCATTGTCTTGTTGGAAGATAAATCTCCGTCCCAGTTTCAGGTCTTTTGCAGACTCCAAGAGGTTTTCATCCAGAATGGTCCTGTATTTGGCTGCATCCATCTTCCCCTCAATTTTAACCATCTTCCCTGTCCCTGCTGAAGAAAAGCAGGCCCAAACCATGATGCTGTCACCACCGTGTTTGACAGTGGGGATGGTGTGTTGAGGGTGATGAGCTGTGTTGCTTTTACGCCAAACATATCGTTTTGCATTGTGGGCAAAAAGTTTGATTTTGGTTTCATCTGACCAGAGCACCTTCTTCCACATGTTTGGTGTGTCTCCCAGGTGTCTTGTGGCAAACTTTAGACGAGACTTTTTATGGATATCTTTGAGAAATGGCTTTCTTCTTGCCACTCTTCCATAAAGGCCAGATTTGTGCAGTATACGACTGATTGTTGTCCTATGGACAGACTCTCCCACCTCAGCTGTAGTTCTCTGCAGTTCATCCAGCGTGATCATGGGCCTCTTGGCTGCATCTCTGATCAGTCTTCTCCTTGTCTGAGCTGAAAGTTTAGAGGGACGGCCAGGTCTTGGTAGATTTGCAGTGGTCTGATAGTCCTTCCATTTCAAAATGATCACTTGCACAGTGCTCCTTGGGATGTTTAAAGCTTGGGAAATCTTTTTGTATCCAAATCCGGCTTTAAAGCGGGAGTCCGCCGGGACTCCGCATTTATTTATTTTTTTAAAAGCCAGCAGCTACAAATACTGCAGCTGCTGACTTTTAAAATAGTGAAACTTACCTGTCCAGCGCGCCCGCGATGTCGGCACCCGAAGCCGATCTCTAGATCGTCTGTCGGGTGCTGCCGTCGCCATCTTGGGTATGGGAATCAGGAAATGGAGCCTTTCGGCTTAATTTCCCGGTTCCCTACTGCGCATGCGCGAATCGCGCTGCGCAATAAGGGCGGTCCCCGCTGCCTCTGGGATCTGTGTGTTTCCCAGCAGGCAGCGGGGCACTTGCGGAAAGGGGCGGGCACTTGTGGAAAGGGGCGTAATCTACGCCCCTTTCCGCAGAGAGCTATCCCGGAAGTGGGTGCAGAATACCTGTACTTTACAGGTATCTGCACCCCCCTCCCCCCTGAAAGGTGCCAATTGTGGCGCCGGAAGGGGGGAGGGTTCCGATGAGCGGAGGTCAACTTTAGGGTGGACCTCCGCTTTAAACTTCTCCACAACAGTATTACGGACCTGCCTGGTGTGTTCCTTGGTCTTCATGATGCTCTCTGCGCTTTCAACAGAACCCTGAGACTATCACAGAGCAGGTGCATTTATACAGAGACTTGATTACACACAGGTGGATTCTATTTATCACCATCAGTCATTTAGGACAACATTGGATCATTCAGAGATCCTAGCTGAACTTCTGGAGTGAGTTTGCTGCACTGAAAGTAAAGGGGCCGAATAATTTTGCACGCACCACTTTTCAGTTTTTTATTTGCTAAAAAAGTTTAAATTATCCAATAGATTTCGTTCCACTTCACAATTGTGTCCCACTTGTTGGTGATTCTTCACAAAAAATTTAAATTTTATATCTTTATGTTTAAAGCCTGAAATGTGGCAAAAGGTTGAAAAGTTCAAGGGGGCCGAATACTTTTGCAAGGCACTGTAGTCTCTGCCGCGATTATAATCTCCTCCGGAGTTCAGCTATTGCGGTACTCTGACCATACAAGCTCTCTAGACAAACCACAATAGCTGTTTTGCTGTCTCTGTTGTTTTCTGACATAACCATCCCAACCTGGCGGGCTTCACCTTCTAGTGCATTATTAGCCAAATCTGCAATGTGCTCAGCGGGTATTTGGAACAAGCAGGCTGAGCTGTCCGATCTCTCCGCCCAGTCTGCCAGGGAGATATTAAATTTACGGATCAGTGCCACATTTGCTCCATAAGGTGCCATGGTTAACCCTATAGCTACTCCCACCACCGGGGATGATGGTTCTGACATTCTGCCAACTACGCCATAATGTAAGCAGGGGAATTAGCTTGGCTGTATTATAGAGGGAAATAAACTGCGTGGTATAGTAAATGAAGTAACTTTAATTGCCAGATAAGCAACAGTGGAAAATTATATTTAAAAAAGTGGAGTAAACATCTTGTTAGTATATAAGGCACAGATTCACAGTCAATTCACCAAAGATACATAATGTAGCTCAGTAAACTGGCACTGTAGTTATTGTTCCTCTCTTCAGGCACATCAGTTATATGCAAGGCACATTTTATTAATAGCAATAGGCTGGTGTCCATAAGCAGGGTCCACTGATGCAGCAGAGATGATTTAACAGGAAAATACACTGTCTTAGATGATCTTCTATCACAAGCACAGCAGCAGCGCTGATAGGCAGGACTCCTGAGGATCCCTGTTTTGTCCCTACGGGCTGGAACAATCTCCTAGGCCTACCTTTCCCTCACTCAGTCAACACACATGTCTCTCAAAATGGTGGCTGGGCCCATTTTTATATGGAAGCTAACAGAAAATGGTGGACAAAATCTCGAGATTACTTGGTACCAATCAGAACATGAGGCTTCTTCAAGGTGGCTGCTGGAGACAAGTTAGAGAACAGTTACAGCCTCAACAGGATTCCACAAAACAGCAGGAAAACACAAACCCATTCTGAATATAATATGACATTTCTGCAAGTAAGCATGATACAATTGTAGTCCCACTTCTCTCAGCCAGCAAGACTGTCCTGTCACAGTTAACTGTATGTGAGGAGGCTACCTACAAGTGTATTCAGATATTTTTTGTCTTACGGGCTTCAATGAGAGTACCTGTAAACAGGTGACAAGCACATTTATGCATGACTTTTTGTGCCTGAAGAATTCCTCTCCTTCTTTAGAACTGCATGCCTCTTCTTGCACAGTCCAGGAAATAAACTACTTGAAGCTTGATACATGTGAAAAAACACCTGTAAAATGCCTGAAAACAGACGGGAAAAAAAACTATTTGAAAACCCCAGCAAAATGCTTTGCTCAGGTGTGAATGCAGGCTAAAAAAGTTTTTAGGACCATATCATTATTGCTCTTTGCTGACTAAACTGAGATAACCAAATACGACCTCTTACATCCGTTTCTAAAGGGAGCCTGACATGAGCAGCACAGTGGATGTTTGTGTCAAGTAACAATTAAATAAATTGACTGATAGACATCCCCGTGCTTTGCTAGCCTAAAGAAGTATTAAACACTCAGCTTTTAGTTTAAAGTGATATTAAAAGCAGTTTTAAAAAAAATAATAAACATGTCATACTTACCTGCTCTGTGCAAAGATTTTGCACAGAACAGCCCCAATCCTTTTCTTCTCGGGTCCCCCGCCGGTGCTCTTGGCCCCTTCCTCCTGCCGAGTGCCCCAATAGCAAGCAGCCATGTGTCCATTCACACATGGAGCGTGGCTCAGCCCTGCCCCACTCTTTCCTCATTGGGTCACTGGTTGTGATTGACAGTTCCTGTTGTTTCAGCCAATGAGGAGGAAGAGACCTGGGATCACATGCCTGGATCGAGATCGGGCTCAAGTAAGTATTAGGGGGGTTGCTGCACACAGAAATTTTAACCTTTACAACCACTTTAACAGATTAAGCACAATAAAATAAACATTTCTCAGTTAAAATTCTAACCCCAGTACTTGCTGTTTAAATTTTCAATACTGCTGGCTCCTGCTCTCTCAATTCAGCTTCCCTGAACTTTTGGTCTTTACAATAAACATCAGACAGTGCAGTCTCCAGTGAGTCTGTCAGCTTGGAGAAGAGAGGAGAAGGAAGAAGCAAGGGGGTTCCTTCCCGTCCTAGGCTATGGGGCTGTGTGTGTCTATTAATACACTAATGCAGCGTACACACGAGCGGAATGTCCGACAGAAAAAGTCAGACGGGAGCTTTTCATCATATATTCCGATCGTGTGTATGCCCCATCAGACGTTTTACGTCGAAAATTCTGACGGACCTAGAAATAGAACATGTTCTAAATATTTCCGAAGGAACCAATTCCTGTCGGGAAAACCGCTCGTCTGTATGCTGTTCCAACGGACCAAAAACAACTCATGCTCTGAAGTAAGTACGAGATGGAAGCTATTGGCTACTGGCTATTGAACTTCCTTTTTCTAGTCCCGTCGTACGTGTTGTACATCACCGCGTTCTTGGCGATCGGACTTTGGCAAGACATTCTACGACGGCCTCTAGTGTTGAGCTATTCCGAAGCTTCAGTGGGGTTAGTGAAGAAAAGTGCTTTCCCATTTTCCACAACACGGAGTTTAGCAGCATAAAGCATGCTGTACACCAGAGAGAGATCTCTCAGTCTCTTTTTTATGGGTTGAAAAGAAGCTCTCTGCTTCTGGGTGGTAGCAGAGAAATCCGGATATATCGACATGCGACTTCCATCCATCATTAAGTCAGGTCCTGTTCTAGCTCCTCACAGTATGTTCTTCCTCGGGGGAGTTCCCTTTGGAGGTGGCCGGCCCGGCAAACAAATTTGTAAAAGTGTCAGGAGCCATGTGTTTAATCAGCCACTTTTCTAAAAATTCCTCCGGGCGTCTGCCTTCCACTCCTTCTGGGAACCCCACCGACCTGATATTGCTCCTTCTTATGCGATCTTCCATGTCAGCCATCTTTAAAGTGTGCTCAGACAGAGTCTTCCTTGTCACCTTCCTTGCAGCCATGATCTGTGTCAGGGATGGCTCATCCTCCCCCTCTATTTCTCTGTCCAGCCTGGCTCTAGAGTCTCTGAGCCTATCCAGAGATCTCCCGGTCCAGTGGAGGAGACACCTGTTGCTGGATACTGGCCATTCCTCTTCCTCCTCTTTCTCGTGCTGCTGATTGGCGCCATTTTGGGAGCTTAAGGCATACTTTGCCAGCCGTTCTCCGGTCGTTTTGGGCCGGGGGGGCCATATTTTACTATCCCTGGAGGTCCCCGGGGGGTCCCAGCACACATCCCCAGCAAGCTTAGGCAAAATCTGATTGCCGGTTTCCCAGGATTTCAACAGGATCTAGTGCCTGCAGACTGAGCTCCAGTCCTGTGCTCCTCACATATCGGCTGCTGGCTCCACCCTGTTTATTATTCACTCTAGTAAACTCTTTGAGTGGTTCAGTGACATTGTTTGAGTTTCTCATTGATAACATCCTGTTACAGCATGGAACCCAATGTGTCAGTGTGTAAGAGAGGATCTGCAGAGTCAGAGCAGCCATTGGGGTATTGAGTCAATCAGCAGCCCCCAAGGGGATACCACTACACTAGTTACCATTAGTAGAACATTTATTGGTTTTATTTGTTGGCGGAATTCCTTTTTAGCCATTGCACTTTATTTCAGGGACATGCCAGGGCCTCACCTGTCATGAACATTGATGTAGCGCCCTGAGGTTTAGTCAGGGAGCTCCTCACCAAATTCCTTGTCAGAGCTAGCTACCATAGTTAAATTGTTAAAGATCCATTGATTTCTCCCTAAGTTTTGCCTTGTTGTACTTTTCTCTTCTACCAATAGGTGGCTGGGCACTTGGTGGTACTAGATATGAGAAGGTCAACTCAAGGTCAGGTTATGTGTATATGGGGTATCTCAGCCAATGGGCAAGGGTTTTCTTGAATCCCTTGGCCTGCTGGGAGAGCCGATATATTCGGGTGGAGTCAGGTGATCTGTGTTGTGTGCCACTCGGACTGCCATCTGGGTGCACGTGTATCCTCTGCCTTGGGCTGCTAGGCCAGAGATTGGTCCTATCCTGGGGGCATCTGGCTGCCAGGCTGTGTGAGGGCCTATCCAGAAGTAAGAGGGCAGCGCAGGGTTGGGACTGCGGCTTGCAGTCCAACCAAAATGGATGGTTCTGCCGGCTGGAGAACCTGACGTGGTTGGAGGTAGAATGGAAGCTGTCGCCACTAGGGACCAACCACCTTTTCCAGAATCGGGAAACTTCAGGCAGTGATCAAGTCAGGGATCCAACCAGCGGAGTTGATGCTTGCAGAGCAGCCTTGTGTGTCAGTTCAGGGACCAAGCCGGTCAGCCGGGGTGAAACTTGAAAGGTATCTGAAGTGCCAAGCTAGGGACCCAGCAGAGAAGTGTTGGTGACGCTTGAGGGACATACCCCCTCAAAAGCCTTGAGGAGATCACGATATTTATAGTTAGTGAATCAGAGGGTCCGGTGAAAGACCAGGAGCTTATGGGGCTGAAGAACTACAAGTAGAAGTTGTAGTAAAGCTGAGAGAACTGTTATGTTTGAATTAGGAACTGTTAAGTACTGTAGCCATAGGGAACAGCAAACCTGCATGTGCAGAATTGGCACCTTGCTGGGGCCTTTCCCTGTATGGCTGTCCTCCTTTTGAAGTTGCGGAGTCTGCCTATTGAAATTGCAACTACTTAAGGGTGTCCTGTCCCTAACCCTCTTTCTCATACAAAATATAAAAGGACTGTTAAAATAAATAAAACCTCTTTTGCATCCAAGAAGTGTCTGGCACCCAATGACTTACACCAACTGAAGGATGTTAGCGGTCTGTTGCCGCCTCCAAGGTTATCATTAGACTGAAAGAGGTTAGAGATTCTGCTACATTAAAAAATATATATATATAAATTGAGCTCCAAGGGTCATAACTCCCTGAGGTCACAGGGATCCCAAATTTAGGGGGTAGGCACCCTGAGTCCTACCCCACCACTGGTAAATTTGGTGCTCCTACGACCTATGGTTCTGGAGATACGGGGCTCCTTGCGCAACCTGTCAGGAGATACAGACAGAGCGCCAGTTTAAATACAAGCTGGTACACTCTGTTTGTAGCAAACTGAGAGGATGAGCGCCCAGTGCCTCTCCTCACTTCTTGTCAGAGGCAGCGAGCTCAATGGACAGCTTGGAGTCTTGGACCAATGGTAAAGTAACATTAGCCCCAGCTGTCCAATAAAAATGCTATAGTGTCATAGAAGGGGCATGTGTCTAAAATGCTCCCTTCCAGCCCAGCCCTCTTAAAGTGGTTGTAAACCCTTACAACACACTTTGACCTACAGGTAAGCCTATATTAAGGCTTACCTGTAGGTCCAAGAAATATCTCCTAAACCTACACGGTTTAGGAGATATTTGGCGAAAGACAGGCACCGCGATATGCCACAAGTGGCGGCTCCCGTGCGCATGCGCGGGAGTGACGTCACCGCAGCTTCGCCGAATGACAAATGACAGCGGCGGAGCAGTGAGACCCACCGAGAAGATGGATGCGCCGGACTACCGGGGACAGCGGTGACTTCGCTGGCTCCTGTGTCAGGTAAGTGACAGATAATGGACTACTATGCGATGCATAGTAGTCCATTATGCTTTACCTTTGCAGGGAATGAAAGAGGAAGTAAACCCATTAGGTTAGTTTACTTCCTCTTTAACTAGAAGGAAATACATGGGTTTATGGGTATACGATTTACCCATAATCCCATGTTTTTCTCACACAGTTAAGAGGGAGAATGAGAATCTGCTGCTGCTGAAAGGGTACTCTTATAATCAAGCTAAATCATATATTTATATGCTATACGTTGTAAGATAATAATTTATTATTTATCTATTTACTGTGAAATTACTGGTTTGAGTTAAACTTTCAAACTTCAGTAACTTCTCCGCTAAGCCATCTGCTTGAGTACAGTTTTTGAAAATATAGTAAATTACTTTAAAACAATATATAATAATTATTTGTATATTACTTATGGTAATTAACCCCTTGCCACCCAGGCCAACACTGACACGTCTCTCATACATGTAATAATCAGAATTTCTTTGCTAGAAAATTACTCAGAACCCCCAAACATTATATATATTGTTTTAGCAAACACCCCAGGGAATAAAATGGTGGTTGCACGGTATTCACGCAGCAATTTTTCAAATGTATTTTATTTTTATTTTCTAAACTTTCATGAATATAAAAAAAAAAAAACAGTAAAGTTAGCCCAATTTTTTTTGTATAATGTGAGGGATGATGTTATGCCGAGTAAATTGATACCTAACATGTCACATTCAAAATTGCGCAGACTTGTGGAATGGCGCCAAACTTCAGTACGTAAAAATTTCCATAGGTTACACTTTCAATTTTTTTACAGATTACATGTTTATTGATCTCGCTCTAACGATCACAGCATATATACCCCGTGTGTATCTGGCTCTGATACTAGCTAGTGCCTCACCAACCACTGACCTCACCGAACGTCCCTGCTTTTCTGGTATTGGTTATCAATACAATTACATACATAATACATTATAACCAACTATATACCAAAATTCAAGTATATTGTGATGATAAAAATGACTGTTCCTGATTTTGTCATGTTGCAGGCTGCTATAGCAAGATACACTGGCTGGCAGTTAGCGTATATTTTATGGGGTAAGTTTTTTGTGCAAACTATAGAAAAATTCCATGGTGTTTTGTTCTTTAGATTAATTAAATTGCCATCTTATATTTCAGGTTACTTGATACTACACACAGTTCAGAGCATGTTTGGCATGGCTTTTGTGTATGCATTTGTTGTTCCAATAAAACATGGACAAGCTCTAATTTTTCTAAAAGGTTTGGGAATCACCGTGTAAGTACAATGTGCATTTTTTTTTTTTTTTTTTATCAAAACTGATTTTATTAACACACAAAAACATACACAGGTCATCACATAAACCACAAAAAGAAATACATAGTCAAACAACACACACAGAAAGACATCTATTACATAGCAGAGTCACATATCGCAGGAGGTAGTACATATCCCATTAATCAATCATGATACCACAAATATAGGGCAAAATCTTAACTAAGCAGCCGTCCCATAACCAGCTCCAGGGGCGACAGCCCGGGAGTATCAAGCCATGGTCCCCACAATCTCTCAAAGCGTCCCGCCCGGCCTCGGTGTTGGTAAATGTACTTTTCCATACTCAATACATTCCCCATCTGAGTTATCCATTCCTTCAACCTCGGAGGGTCGCTCGCTCTCCAGTGTTGAAGTATGAGTTTGCGCGCCTGAAAAAGAGCTCTCCCCAGGGCCTCCCTAACCGGCGCCCCCAACGAGGGATTGTCCAGCACACCCAAAAGGCACACCTTCGGATCCTGTGGAATCCGCACCTGGAAGGCCCCGTTAAGAGTAGCAATGACCCCCGACCAATATAAATGTAATTTGGGACAACGCCAAAGTAAATGTATGAGATCCCCCCTATCCCTGGCACATCTGGTACAAAGGTCACCCTCCCCAATCCCCATCCTATACAGTCTAGCTGGTGTTCGGTGCACCCTCATAACAATATATAGTTGCGATAAGCGCTGTGCCGTGTTCAATGAGCAGCCTTGTATTGCCTGTAAGGCTTCCGCCCATTGGTCCTCCTCAAACACTCCCACATCCCTCTCCCAGGAGGCAATCACCCTGGCGGGGAAACCCGGCATAGATGCATTCAGTAACATGTTATAAGAACTGGATATAAAACCTTTAAAGCTGGTAACTTCAGTAACAAACCGAAAAATTGGGGTAGGGGATTGCCTCCAGGGATTGTTTCCAGCTTGAGCCTTGACAGCGTGGCTCAATTGCAAATAATAAAAGTACATACCCTGAGGGACGCCATATCTTTCCCTTAATTCTGCAAAAGAGAGCAGTGATCCCCCAGAAAAAATTTGAGACATAAGAGTCACTCCACAGCGCCTCCAACGTTCAGCACAAGTCAAACCGACCATCTCCCCATAGTACCGATTATGCCATATCGGGCTATACTCCGTAAAGCCCTCCACATTCTGCAATTGACGTGTTTTATTCCATATTTTTTGAATTAGGGCAAACGTTGGAAAGAGTCTGTTAGACTTGGCGAACGAAAGAGTCTCCAAACCCGCCACCACTCCATCCGACCCCGTGCCATGGCTCAGAAGGGCAGCGGCTGGATTCTCCACCCCCTCCCCCACCTCCCGGCTATCCACCACGGAGCGGGCAATATGCTGCAATTGAGCCGCTATGTAATACAGCCATGGGTTGGGCAGAGCCAGCCCCCCCGCCTCCTTCGGCTTCTGAAGCTGCTCCAAACGTATCCTAGGAGGTTTGTTAAGCCAGATAAATGATCTGAATAAGGAGTTAATAATTCTAAATAATTTAAGCGGGATCACCATGGGAGTGTTATGTAAGATATACAGTAATTGTGGCATAAAAATCATTTTAATAAGGTTCACCCTGCCCACCAGTGACATCTTCAATTTAGCCCACACTTTCACTTTATCTCTGATCCTGCTCAGCAACGGGGAAAGGTTCAGTGATAAATAGTCACAAGGTCGCGGGGTGACCCATATCCCCAAGTATTTGAATTTATCAGCGACTGGAATATCATACCGCGTAGGATCCCGAGGGGAGGGAGCATCTAGCAACATAAGATGTGATTTGGTCCAATTAATCACCAGACCCGAAAAAGACCCGAAGTGCCGAACCACTCTCATAGCCTCAACCAAAGAACCAGAAGTATCCCCTAGGAACAACATAGCGTCATCTGCATATAGCATCAGTTTTTCATGTAACTGCCCATATTTAAAACCCGTTATCAAGGGGTTGCTTCTCACCAGAACAGCCATAGGCTCTATGGCAAGAGCAAACAGCAGAGGTGACAGAGGGCACCCCTGCCTGGTTCCCCTAAATAAAGGAAAAGGAGTTGACACCCTCCCCGCCTCCCTGATGACCGCCGATGGGGAATTATACAGTAGCTGTACCCAGGACAAAAAGCCAGGCCCAAACCCAAACCGCTCGAGAGTCGCCCACAAATATCCCCATTCAATGCTATCGAAAGCCTTATGGGCGTCGAGCGACAGCAATGCCCTGTCCCCCATATTATCAGCCCGGGACTGTACATTAAGAAACAAACGACGAAGGTTAATTGCCGTAGACCGCTCAGGTATAAAGCCCGATTGGTCCGGGTGAATGAGGGAGGCGATCACCGTGTTCAATCTCCGAGCCAGCACTTTAGCAAGGATCTTGATATCATTCTGTAGCAGCGAGATCGGCCTATACGAACCGGGATCCAGCGGATCTTTCCCTGGCTTAAGAAGCAGCACAATACTGGCTCTTCTCATGGACTCAGGAAGGCAGCGGGATTCCCTGGCCAAATTCAGGGTACGGAGCAGTTGGGGCATAAGTACGTCCCCAAACTGTTTATACACCTCTATTGGGATGCCGTCATCCCCCGGGGCTTTAGAGTTAGGGAACGAGTTGGCAGCCAACAACATCTCCTCTAGTGTAATAGGCTCCTCAAGAAACTCCACCTGGGAATCCGCCAAACTCGGTAGCTCTATCCCCCGTAGAAATTCCCGAACTTCAGCCACATTACGTGTCGACTTGGACTCATAGAGTTCAGAGTAGAAACCTACCAACTCGCTCATCACCAAATCCGGAGTGTTAACCAACCTGCCCAACCTGCCACGCACAGCCCCAATAGATGGGGAGGACCTTTGAGAGTGCACCAACGTCGCCAGCAGCTTGCCCGTCTGCTCCCCCTCCTCAAAAAAAGCCAGCTTATTAAAAAATCTCTTTTGGTTCGCCTTGGAGGCATCCATCCTATTAATAGCATCCTGTGCAGCTACCCAGGCCTCCCGAGTGGTCCCTCCCGAGCCAGCAATATATTCCACCTCCAGTCGTCTAACCAACTGGTCCGCTTGATCCCTCTGGGCAGACGTAGCACGTTTAATGGCATTGACCTCAGTTATGAACAGCCCCCGTAGGAAGGCTTTAAAAGCGTCCCAGGCAGCGTTCGTGTCTACAAATGCCTCATGTCTCTGCCAGTAGGCCTCTATGTCCGCTTCAAGAGTGTTAGTGGGAGAAAGAAGATGTAACCAAAAAGCATTAAGTTTCCATGGGGCCCTCTGTAAAGTAGAAGCCGGGTTAACCGTTATGTGAACTAGCAAGGGGGAGTGATCAGAGATACTTCTAGTCAAATACTGCACTTTTTCCACATGTTGGAACGCTGCATCCGAGCACAAACACATGTCAATCCTAGACAAAGAAAAGTGCGTCTTGGAAAAGCATGAGAATTGCCGCTCGGTAGGGTTCCTGAGCCTCCACGGATCCATCCAGCCCACCTCCCCCAGGAATCTAGCCAAGGACGTGGAATGCACACCCCCACCCCCCGGAGGGGGAGGGTGTCTATCCAGGCCATGGTCTAGGACACCATTAAGATCACCCACCAACACCATAGGGGTCCCCGGGTTAGTTAGCAAAAAAGCCAATAGGGCACGGAGAACCGGGGGACTAAACGGAGGGGGCACATAAACCGCAGCAAGAATGAATTGCAAACGTGACACTCTACACATCAAAAATACATATTTCCCCTCCTGATCAACCTCCAATGCCAACAGCTGAAAATCGAGGGCACGATGCACCAGCACACTCACCCCCCTGGAGTAGGAGGTGTGTGTGGAGTGATGCGCCCAGCCCACCCATGCAAACCCCAGACACGACACCGTCCCCGGGGTCAGGTGGGTCTCCTGCAGCACACAGATACCCGGCATATGTTTTCTAATGGCCGTGGAAACCATAGTACGTTTCAGGGGATCCCCAAGGCCCCTCACATTCCAGGACAATATAGGAATAGATGTCATCCCGGCACATCAGTTAAATGGACTATACAGAATAATTCTTCCATAAATACAATATACTGCATTCGGCATACCCAGTTCCCACACCTCCCAAAACCACCCACACCTCCATGGAAGGAATACCACAATATACAGTCCCGAAGAAGTTCAAAAATCAGGCAGCATCCCCAATGAAAAAAAACATCTAGGCCCCCCCTCCCCCACCCAGGGACCATGCGGCAGTCTGTCTGCTGGGCTTGACCCGGTGTACTCCTCTGTGTGATTCTTCCACAATGATATAGTGATGACCCCTCGCCCCCCTCAGGAGCGAGAATAATGCTAGAAAGAAAAAAACCAAACTGAAAAAACAACAAAAAAAGTCTAAGGGTATAAACATAACCCCTCACCGGTCCATGTTGCAACAGGCATACCACGGCCAGTGGTTCCGTATCGACAGTGCGCTCCTGCAGCGAAGGCACCTTCTTCAATAACATCAATAGCGCTTCCAAGTGTTCAGTCCTGTATAAACTGCTCCCGGCCGATCATGTTACCGGCCACTAAACAGCCAATAGTTGCAAAAGTCCTCAATCAAGATAATCACTGGTTTGTAATCCACAAAGATGTCCAGCACGGGCCATAGCCAAAAATGTCACAGGATCAATCCACCCCCTCCTCGTTCACTCCATCCTGACGAAAAAGATGCTCATTCACCTCAAGCCACACAGAGGCCTCTGTAGCAGACTCAAAAAATTGAGCCTGCCCTCCTGCAATCACACGGAGCTTGGCGGGATACAGCATGGCGTACTTGGCGCCTAAACGTTGCAGCCTCCTTTTCACATCCCCAAATTTCGCTCTGCGCCTCTGAACTTCCGCTGAAAAGTCAGGGTAAAAGGAGACCCTTGCCCCGTTGTATTGAACACCCCTCTTCTCCCTGGCCAAACGCAGTATAATTTCCTTGTCCTTGTAATGAAGCAACTTAGCCAGCATGGTGC
This sequence comes from Lithobates pipiens, assembly GCF_037356315.1. NCBI lineage: Eukaryota > Metazoa > Chordata > Amphibia > Anura > Ranidae > Lithobates > Lithobates pipiens. Next base: position 95,957,979 of record NW_027507718.1, read on the forward strand.
GGGGGGGATTGCCCGGAGGTAAGGGCCTAGGAGGGACCCGATGAGCCCGTTCGATGGAATAGAAAGGGGAAAACGCCTCACGGCCGAAAACTTCCACCAACCAGTTCTCCACAAAGTCAGTAGGATCCCTACCCTCCGTTTTTTCTGGTAACCCAACAATGCGGATATTACTCCTTCTCAAGCGGTTCTCAATGTCCTCATGCTTAAGCTCATTAGCATTCGCGGCCCTGGCCGTGATCTGTAATTCCCTGACCATGGGCACCATTCTATCTTCCACTTCGCTGATCCGGCCCTCCACCGCCGTTGTGCGCTCCCTAATTTTCTGCATGTCATGTCTGATCAGCCCAACCTCCTCTTTCAGGCTTCCAAAGTGTTCCTGCAGAGTCTGTACCGTTGCTGTGCATTTCTGCACCGCTCGCAAAATATCGGCCAGCGTGGGTTGTTCCGCAGTGTCTTCTTCCTCCAACACCTCCATCGCAGGGGTATAGTGCTCCCCCTCAGCCTGCTGGGCCCGCTCAGAGGGTTCCCCCGTTTGTTGTACCCGAAAAGCAGCGGGGGTGGCATCCAACTCTGCATCTTCCCGGGGCCTCTCCGCCCCCTTCAACTTCTGGGCATAATAAAGGATATCTTTCCCCTGGGCTTTAGGAGTCTTAGGGAGCGCCTTACCCTTCTCCTTGCTGTCCCCTCGTGCGCGCTGTGATGACGCGGCGCCATCTTGGATATTCAGCACAGGGCCTTCGTCTCCCCTCGACGGCTTGCGGGCCGGCATGGCAGCTCCGGAGCCAGCAACTGAGCCAGATGATGCCCGCAGGATTCCCCGAGGCGGTGGAATGGTTCCGCGCCCGGTACGAGCCCCGGTTCGGCCGGGAGAAGGATCGTAGTCAGGATGTACTCAGGGAGCTCTGTGAGACACGTCCGCTCACATGCCGCTCTTGGCCACGCCCCACAATGTGCATTTTGGATGTTTCCCCCTAACTTTATGAAACTGCAGGGTGGTGCAATTATTATTATTATTTTACAGGATTTATATAGCGTCAACAGTTTACGCAGTGTTTTACAATATAAAGGGGGACAGTACAATTACAATACAGGTAAATACAGAAGTACTGTACAATAGTGATTAACATTTTTTAGCAGAGAACTAACTGTTGTCACTACTGATGGACAACGTTGTGGAAATAGTGGGCCATTTTTAGTAGCGCACATAAAAATCACTGCTGAATGGCTGAAGTACCTGTAAAGGCAAGTGACAATTAAAGCAGAATAAAAGGATCTTTTTTTGAAAAGAGAAGTTTGGGATTGTATCAATCAAATGCTGAATCTGTCCCCCACCCTCTTTGCAGTAAGAAACAAACACGGCCAATTGCTCAGTTCTCCCCCCTCAATTCTGAGCAGAGAGACATAATTGTCAGTGGCTCTCTACCCTCCCCTCCAGCGCTCACAGGGGCGCTGGGCTGTGGAGGGGTGGAAGGGGCTGGCTCAGGCTCTCAGCAGATCACTGAGAAGCTGATGTAAGAAAAAAACAATTCCATAGCTCAACTCACCAACCAGTCTGCTGACCAACCAAATTAACCTGTCTAACTGTCTGTTAAAAGCAGGGGTTTAGTTAGCAAACATTTGCAAACGCATGTGAAAGCTGCAAAGTCTCGTCAAGGCACCCTGCGTTGCTTGCAGTCCTAACACTACAAATTTATAAGTGTCTCCACAGTGGAAGCACATGCATGGAATGGATAGATGTGGGACAGGTGAGCCTGGAGGCTGCCCAAGCCCCTTTAGGGAGCAGGAGCACACTGGACACCCAGCAAGAGCACAAAGGCAGCGAAGGTTCCCAGTGTGTCCCCCAGATCACTGATAAGCTGAGCCATATGGTCGGGATCCTTACTGAGTCTGGACAGCACTGGCGTCAATAGGGTTGGTGTCACCTGGTGCGGTAAAACATGGTGTAACACCCCCCCCCCCCCCAATAATTTTCCCCACAATTTACTTTTTTTTTTCAAACTGTACTCAAGCAGGTAGCTTACTGGACAAATTTCTGAAGTTTAAAGTTAAAACTTCAAACCGGTAATTTCACAGTAAATAGATAAATAATAAATTATTATGTTATAACATATATAGCATAATAATATATGATTTAGCTTGATTAAAACGGTACCTTTTTCAGCAGCAGAAGATTCTCCCTCTTAACTGTGTGAGAAAAACATGGGATAATGTGTAAATTTTATACCCATAAGCCCATGTTTTTTCCTTGTAGTTAAGAGGGCTGTGCCCCTTCCATGACATTACAGTGAGATGAGAGCCTCCACTGCAGCATTTTTATTGGACAGCTTAGGCCAGTGATGGCTAACCTTGGCACCCCAGATGTTTTGGAACAACATTTCCCTTGATGCTCATGCACTCTGTAGTGTGGGTGAGCATCATGGGAAATGTAGTTCCAAAACATCTGGGGTGCCAAGATTCGTCATCACTGGCTTAGGCCAATGGTACTTTACCATTGGTCCAAGGCTCCAAGCTGTCCATTGAGCTCACAGAGGCACTGTGAGCTCATCCTCTCAGTCTGCTGCAAACAGAGTGTGCCAGCTTGTATTTAAACTGGCCACTCTGTATGTAGCTTTTGACAGGCTGCGTAAAGAGCCCCATATCTTTTGAACCATAGGCCTGGGGAGCTAAAAAACGGTGGCTTAGGACTACTGGTCTGTGACCCCAGGTCACCGAGCTGTGACTCCTTCGAAGCTCAATCATTTTTTTTTTTTATGTTCATGGCAGGTGACTGCACGTCCCTGGTGTACAGCAGCAAAAACATATCCCCCTTCTCTGTTATCAGACCAGCACAGGGCGCCGGTCATATACACTCCTCCCACACCAGCTCTCAGGTGTAACTAGTTGGCGTGGCGACACCATGGCAACCCCCCCACCCCTCACCTATCACATCTCACCTCGGGGCAGCGGTGGATAACCCCTCATCACAACCCGACCCCCCCACGCTCACTACCGCACCAGCTTGGGGCAAGGCAGGGCGGGCAGCTCATGTAAACAGTACACCCATTCCAGGTGGCAGCTGGAGAGGAGAGAACAATGCATAGCCATGCCACCTGAGCGTTGATAGTGACAGGCTCAGCAGCGAAGTAGGAGGAGGAAGACACAGGCCAGGCACGGCCGCAGCGCTGGAGGTTTTTTTGGGTCTGCTGGGAAAAAAATGCCAAAGGGAGCCAGGGCTTTCATCACCCTCGGGAAAGTCGGGGTGGTGTCATCCCTGTAGCAAGTATCACTTGAGTGCGGACCGCACCCCCCTAGCGATGCCACTGCGATGTTGGCTGAAAACGGGTCACAGGAGTGCAGAATGAACTGCACTCCTTGATCCATTGGAGAAGTATGGCTAAAAAAGCTTTGGCCTTACTTCCCCTTTAATGCAAACACTTTGAAGTTGCAAGTAAAAAAATGTGCATGCTTGCATAATAGCAAATGTGAGCTAATAATTGGTAAATGTCATATTACCTACAGTATATTCGATCTTGTAAAGTCTGTTCATCAGCGTTAGTTTGTAGTGATGAAGGAGTGCTACCATCTGACGGAAGTGATGTAATTATTCCTTCCCATGAAGTTTTCTATATGAATTTTTTTTTGTCTTTGCCAGTAGCTGGGTGGTGGGTATAATCCTCTCTCCTGCTCTTTTATGAGCCATTTGTACTTAAAAAACACACTTGTGGAAATCCTATGACCTCTTAGGGAGGCTGAAATCAAGAGGTCACAGAAAATCGAAGGTCCTGTAGCCATGATTGTGGTATTGTTTTTTTCAGCTGGAAATCGGCATTCATGTAAAAGTGATCCAGGTGGATTTACAGCCGCTTTTTCACTTTTACAAAGACTCATCCTTCTGCTGCCACCTGTGGTAGATCCCTGGCTCTCCCATTCCTCTGTGGTAAATAGTTAAGACAGCTGCCTACAGAGGAGATGGAGAAACATTTATTCCCTGATGATCTCCTCTGTGATGAAGGATCTTGGAAACTAGGAGGATTTCATCACTTTTTATAGCCATTATTTCCTGGCTCTTACAGCCAGGAAAACAGCTGCTTTGAAGGGCAGGAAAAACAATGGGGGGGTCTAATAGACCCCTGATGTGTCGATAAGGAGTAGCTGTCACTGCCTAAAGCTATCACAAGGGGGCTTGTTCACCCCTTTGTGATAGCTATACATTAAAAAAAAAAATAATAATTAATAAATACAAAATGAAAAGCATGCCCGCCTCCCTGAAAATGCAAAAGCACACGTAGTTCCATTAAGCATATGTAAACAGTGATTGCACCACATATGCAAAGTATCCTATTAAGCGCATGAGTGAGTGCAATAATTCTAGGGCCATATTTCATGATTAACTGTACACTGATAACATGTAAAGGATTTCAAAATGTCACCTATGAACAATTTTAGGTACTGTAGTTTGTCGCCATTTCACAGGCATGTGCAATTTTAAATCTTGCAATGCTTGATATTTACTTTTACTTTCCTGATCCCTTACTCTTCTGATCCGCTAAACTCTACTCTCTGACGCTTCAGGTTGTGGGCAGTCCCTCTGTGTTCTCCTGTACAATGCAGGGCTATTCTGTAGATTCAAAGCTATTGTTTCTAACTTTTCAGGACACTTTAAGCTCTGGAATAGTACCACTGGATTGGTGTAAGGCCAATGTGGTGCCTATATTTAAAAAGGGATCAAAGTCTTTATCAAGTAACTATAGGCCTGTTAGTTTAACTTCTATAGTCAGGAAGATACTGGAGAGTTTAATAAAGAAAAGGCATAGATGAGTTGCTGGAGAAAAATATTTTAAGCAACAGACAGCATGGATTCATGAATGACAGAAGTTGTCAGACAAATCTGATTTCTTTTTTTGAGGAGTTAAGCAAAACCTTAGACAAAGGAGTGGCTGTGCAAGTAGTATATTTCCATTTTGCCAGAGCGTTTAACACAGTTCCCCACGCACGGCTAATGTATAAAGTCTACATGCTTGGAAAGTTCAGTTTGTAAATGGATAGAAAACTGGATAAAAAACAGAATTTAGAGAGTAGTGGTTAGTGACTCATACTCTGAATGGTCTAGGGTTGTTAGTGGTGTACCCCAAGGTTCAGTGTTGGGACCCTTACTTTTCAATATATTAATAAATAATATTGGGTCTGTCATTAAAAGTACTATTTCAAACTTTGCAGATGAACACCAAACTATGCAGTAGATTATCATCCTTACAGAATGTATCCAATTTACAAGCCAACCTTAATGCACTGTCTATTTGGGCAACTATGTGGCAAATGAGGTTTAATGTTGTTAAAAAATTTAATAATGTAAAGTTATGCACTTGGGGGCTAAGAATATGCATGCATCATACATGGGGGAGCACAACTGGGGGAATCAATGGTGGATAAGGATCTGGGTGTTCTGGTAGCTCATAAGCTTAAAGAGGAAGTAAACCCTGACTAGATGTAAAAGAATGGTCTTTTTTTTTAACCAGGCTATATAACTACACTACATTACCAAAAGTATTGGGGCGTTTGCCTTTCCACACGCATGAATTTTAATGGCATCCCAGTCTTAGTCCATAGGGTTCAATATTGATTTGGCCCACCCTTTGCAGCTATAACAGCTTCAACTCTTCTGGGAAGGCCATCCACAAGGTTTTGAAGTGTCAATGGGAATGTTTGACCATTCTTTCAGAAGCGCATTTGTGAAGTCAGACACTGATGTGGACGAGAAGGCCTGGCTCACCGTCTCCACTCTAATTCATCCAAAGGTGTTCTATCGGGTTGAGGTCAGGACTCTGTGCAGGCCAGCCAAGTCCCTCCACCTCAAACACGTTCATCCATGTCTGTATGGACCTTGCTTTGTGCACTGGTCCAAATCATTTGGTGGAGAGGGGATTATGGTATGGGGTTGTTTTTCAGGGGTTGGGCTTGGCCCCTTATTTCCAGTGAAGGGAAATCTTAAATTGTCAGCATACCAAGACATTTTTGACAATTTCATGCTCCCAACTTATTGGAAACAGTTTGGGGATGGCACCTTCCTGTTCCAACATGATTGCTCACCAGTGCACAAAGCAAGGTCCATAAAGACATGGATGGGCGAGTTTGGGGGGGAGGAACTTGACTGGCCTGCACAGAGTCCTGGCCCCAACCTGGTAGAACACCTTTGGGATGAATTACAGCGGATACAGCGAGCCAGGCCTTCTTGTCCACATCAGTGCCTGACCTCTGGAAGAATGGTCAAAGATTCCCATAGACACTCCTAAACCTTGTGGACAGCCTTCCCAGAAGAGTTGACGCCATCAGTGGCGGCTGGTGCTATATTTTTAAGGGGGGGCTGACATACAAAACACCCGACCCCCCCCCCCGTTCGTTCGGTTGGTCAGGTCAAATCTCCCACCCCCTGACGCTCGCCTGTTTGTCTACCCATCAGCCCCGCACTTGCCCTATCCAGGCCACAGACAGCTTCTGCATCTCCTCCTTGGTGCCTTCCCCCTGCTCCCAGCCAATCCGATTGCTTCTCCTCTCGGCCAAACGGTTCCTAAGACCCTGTTCCTGATTGACATGGGGGAGAAACAGGAAGACAATAACAAATATGAATTCACTATTGTCACACAACTGGGTGGACTTAGGGATCAGTGCTCTGTGCCCTGAGCACATCCATTTTAAAGACTATTAGAGCCTCAGGCTCTAATCACGTGCTTTAAAAAAAAAAAAAGAGAGAACATCCAGCGCCCTGCATGTAGATTAGAGACCGGGCACATGGATTAGGGGGTGGCACCCCTGCGGCCCTAATGGAGCCACTGGATGCCTTTAAAGTTTATGCGCGCGTCCCAATACTTTTGGTAATATAGTGTATGTCAGAGTATCTGCGACCGACAGATTGCCTTAGAATAGGTTGTGAGAAGCTGGTCTCATCAGCCCCATACAGAGCTTGGATAGGCTTTGCACAATCCTCAATGATGACAAATTATTTTTATTTTTCAAATATAATTCTGTGACGTTTAAGTTACAATTGTTCCATTACTTATGATTTTTTTTTTTTTTTTTTTTACAATTACAAGCCTAACAATTTTAATCGTTATTTTGCTGATGATTCTGCAAGTTGTGTTAGCTGGGCAGTTCTTTCTACAAAAGAAAATATCACCAGAAGATAAACAGAAGCCCCTAGCTCTAAATAACAGGTATTATTTCTACTCTATAATTTGTAAATGCAATTTATAACATATGTATTCTTGAGGAATACACATTTCTCAATTACAGGTAACCTCTTAGCCCTTGTACACACGATCGGACATTCTGATGGAAAATGTCCGATCGGACCATGTTTTTCGGATAATCCCACTGTGTGTGGGCTCCATCGGACTGTTTCCGTCGTATTATCCGACAGACAAAGTTTTAGAGCTGGGCTATAAAACTTTCCGACAACATGATCCGATCGGACTTTGTCCAATTGTGTGTAGAGAATTCCGATCAGACAAAGTGCCACACATGCTCAGATCAAATTCCTAGACCAAAGCTATTGGCTACTAGCCTGAACATAGTCCCGTCGTAACGAAATAACGTCATCACGTTACAAACGATCGGATTTTCCGACAACTTTGTCCGACCGTGTGTATGCAACACCAGTTTCGGACAAAATCCGTCAGACAAAATCCGACGGATTTTGTTGTCGGAATGTCCGACCGTGTGTACAAGGGTTTAGGCCTGCCATAGACAGATCAAAATTTGGCCGGTCCCCATCAACATTGAATGTGTTGATGGGGGGTATCAAACTATTTTCTATCCTTCAACCACAGGTTGAAGGAAATAAAATTGCTTAATGTATGGCCTGCCTTAGGAGGGGTCATACCAACATAGCAAAGGCTAAAATCCATTACTAAAGGTGACTACTGTATTACCCAACTCTCGTGGGGCACAACTGGTGCTAGTTCCAGAGCAAGTGCATCATGGCATCATGGCTCTGCCAAAGGCCTGCTTCATAGAGATCCTAATGGGAGTGCTGATTGCCACAATAAGGAAGCTGTTAGCAGGCTTCAGCAGGCTTTCAACAAGCTTCAAGAAGTGCTGAAGCCTGCTGGCAACTTGTTTAAAGCATCCCCATTACGATCTGTGTTTAACATTTACAAACTGGAGTTGAATGATACTTTAAAAACTTCAACAATTCTTGCTGAAAGCTCTGTCATTGCTTTGTCAAAACTTGTTGTTCACAGTGCTCTTAAGGCCCATACACACGATTGGACTTTTTGACAACAAACATGCAAATTATCTGTTTTAAGGCAACATCCTACCGTCTGTACGCTCCATCGGACAAACTTTTTCGGTTTTCATCAGACTTTTGTTGGCTGTACGAACGGACAAACTTTCTGGCAACAAAAGTCCAGTGGAGCAAAGTCTGATTGTGTGTACAGAAAACCATAGGACTTTTGTACAAAGTACAAACACGCATGCTCAGAACCAATGCAAAAGATCAGACAACAATACACAAGTTGACCAAAGGTGGCAGTAAAGAGCAGAAAAACCACGTAATTTGGTGAAAGTTGGCTGAAAAAGTCCTGCCGTTTGTATGCAATACAAGTTCACGGCCAACGCCCTTTGTACAAAAATCCACAGGAAAGTTTGTACAAAGTCCAATCATGTGTATGAGGCTTTATACCAGTTGGAGTCTGCATGAAACAGGCCCTATGCCCCGTACACATGATCGGACTTTCCGCAAACAAAACCGTGGATTTTTGTTAAAAGGTTGTTGGCTCAAACTTGTCTTGCATACACACGGTCACACAAATGTTGGGCAAAAATTACAAACATGGTGACGTACAAGACGTACGACGATCCGAGAAAAAGGAAGTTCAATAGCCAGTGCGGATCCTTCTGCTTAATTCCGAGCATGCGTGAACTTTTGTGCTTCGGACTAGTGTACGCACGATTTAAAATTCCAACAACAAAGTTCTGTTGGTGGAAAATTTGAGAACCTGGTATCAAAAATTTGTTGGCCGAAAGTCCAACAGCAAATGTTCGATGGAGCATACACAGGGTCGGACTTTCTGACAACAAGCTCACATCCAACATTTCCCGTCAGAAAATCTGACTGTTTGTGTGCGAGAATTAAGCCTCATACACATGATCAGACTTTATACAAACTTTCCTGTGGACTTTTGTACAAAGGGCGTTGGCCTCGAACTTGTTAAGCATACACACGATCGGACTTTTTCAGCCAACTTTCACCAAATCACGTGTTTTTTCTGCTCTTTACCGCCATCTTTGGTGAACTTCTGTATTGTTGTCTGATCTTTTGCATTGGTTCTGAGCATGCTTGTTTGTAAAGTCTGATGGTTTTCTGTACACACGATCAGACTTTGCTTCATCGGACTTATGTTGTCGAAAAGTTTGTCTGCTCGCCCAGCCAACATTTGTCCGATGAAAACCGAAAAGGTTTGTCCGATGGAACGTACACACGGTCGGATTTTGCCTTAAAAAAGCTCATTTACATATTTGTAAGATTTGGGCCTTGAGTTCTACAAATTGTTGGAATTTTGGAAGAACTGGATTGTTTGAAGAACAATCAATTACTACTCTAACATAATAGATAAAAATATCTCACAACATCACAGCAAGATATAAAATAGTAGTATTACCAGTTATTTTACCAGTTATTTCCCAATTTAATTATTTGTTGTTTTTTTTTTAGGAAAGCCTTCCATAATTTTAATTATTTCTTCTTCTTCTACAATGTAATCCTTGGTTTGAGCGCTTGCCTATTTCGACTCTTCTGTAGTTTGATTTTGGGGACTTGGCTGATTGCAAGGATTGACAGGACAATACTGCAACGTGGATATGAGTCAGCTGATATGGGTAAGATAGTTGATTGGTTAGGGTGATTACTTTTACATAGAATTCACATAGAGACATTACATTTTTTTCCAGGCCAAGATGCCCTTTGTTTTCCAGCAGGAGTGTAGGTAGCAAAGATGGTGAGGGCTGTGCTGCATGTTTATATACCCTGATCGGGAACTAGGAGTCTGGTTGGAATAAAATTTTTAGACGATAAGGTTTTTTGTTTTTTTTTTGGGGGGGGGGGGGGGCGGCGGGCAGAGAATCCCAAAATTATATCCAGAGATCAGCAGTCTGGCTGGTTAAATAAGGAAGTACATCTTTTTTTTAGGGTTTAATATCAAGTGTTGTTATTGTCATTATTTTTTACACTTTTATATTTCAAGTTCAACAGTTTCAGCATCTGAAATAAGCTTTTTGACCCAGTAAAACAAAGCTTTGTGAATAAGATATTAAAGGGACACTGGAAAAAATCCAGGTATTATGAATGCCTAAGGCTAGGCTGGTGCGGGAGGGTATGTAAATCGCACACGCAAACACGTGAACCTAGCCTAAAACTTGCCTCTTTCGATGATTTAAAAGTGTTTGTGAGCTTGTTTACATTAGAATCAGTCCTCTGATTCCTCTTCAGAGGGTGTTTGGCAGGCAGTGAGGAGAGGTTATGTCTAGTTTAATGGTGGACCAGTATGGAAATTCTTGCCCACTCACCCAATCAAGATTTGGGGGATATAACCAAAAAGGGCATACTTAAAAATACTCAATACCATGAGAAAGACCCCAGAGCAAACAGCAGTCAAGGCCTCCCCATGTGGCTAACCAGCAGATAATTAATAGGAAAAATCACTAGGAGTTATACTTGAAAAAAAAATCTCTTTATTAACAAAATCCATAAACTTTACTGATTATACAAAAATAATCAACCATTTATAAATCTACCAACCCTAATGATTCAAAGCAAAAACCTTCACCGTAGTCTGAAAAAAACCCTCATCAACACCTCATCACTGCCTGTTTTAACCACTGAAAATCAGTATCACCAGCTGCATTGCATGTGGTTGCAGGGCCCCACTTAATTTAATCTTTTTCATTTGTACTTACCTGGGACGTGGGCAACAGTCACCCAGTTCTTCCATGGTGGATACAGAATTGCTACATTTGAATGGATCATGTTGGGTGGGCGGTACAGCCCATTGATCACATCAGGGTGGGAGGGCTTGGGGTCATTTTTGCTATACTGTGTGGGAAAGCATCGATTACTGCATGTGTATTCACCTGTCCTTTACAGTTTAAAGGGGAGCACTTGGGAAACAGAAAAATGTGGCTACTGCGTGTTTTTTGTTTTTTTAAAGCAAAAAACAGAAATGACTGAAAACCATTACTGTTTGCCTTTAATATGTACTGTATTAGACAGCATAATTTACATATTGGAAATACTAACTAATTCTGTTGAATTTTTTTCAAGGTTACAAAACATGGATTGGGATGATATTTGTGGATCATTATCATACAAACCCAGTTCTTGTATGTTTTTGCAACATTCTTCTCACAACAACAGCTGAAAGAAGACTGAGAGCATTGACAACATATTGTAATGGTTCATCAAGTAAGATTATTAATTCATTTAAAACGTATACCATAATTTCAGTCCCCAATAATTATTATGTTCTAAACATTGTGACATTCTAAGTCATGATTGTTGGAACTAGTGTTACAAATACTATTAAAGTCTATCAATGATAAATTTTTAGCATAAACCTATTCTAATGCCGCGTACACGTGATTGGAATTTTGGTCGGAAAAAGCTCTGATGGTTTTCCCGATGGAATTCCGACGGGATTTCGCTCAAGCTATCTTGTATACACACGGTCACATCAAATTCCAAGAACGCGGTGACATACAACACGTACAACGGGACTAGAAAAAGGAAGTTCAATAGCAAGTAGCCAATAGCTTCCATCTCGTAGTTGAATCTGAGCATGCACGAGTTTTTGCGTGTCGGAATTGCGTACATACGATCAGAATTTCCGATAGAAACTTGTTCAGTCGGAAACATTGATAACCTGCTCTCAATCTTTTGCTGGTGGAAATTCGGCCAGCAAAATTCCGATGGAGCTTACACATGGTCGCATTTTCAGACGAAAAGCTCTCATCAGTCTTTTGCTGGCCGAAATTCCGACCGCATGTATGCGGCATTACAGTTTTTCCAGGATGGCTATGTGGCAAAAAGTTAGTGCATTTAATATGTGCTGAATATTGGGAGTGGTTGAAAAGGAACTCCTAAAATCATATACTTACAATGGCTGCATTTAAAAAAAAAAATAATAATTTTATATGAATGTGCCTGATGTTTAGCTTTATTTATCTTCTAAACAGCTTTATTAAGAGAAGGATAGGGGCAGCCTTTAAACAACATGTACTGTATATGGAGCCCTTACACAACGCAGAGCTTTAATTTCCATGCTAATCTTTTTTGCAACATTAAGACCAGCCATAGAAGGTTTGAAGCTTCACCAGTTCAGCAGGAACCTGCCAAGATGCAAACCATGTATGGTCAAAATTAATTAACCAATCAACTTGGGTACAACTAGCCTGCCGGATTTTATATATGATTATCGCCAGCGGCTGGTATGGGGAAATCAAGCAAATTTCTTTCCTGCAACTCTGAATCTGCAATTATAGATGTCATAATTTGCTTTGAAGTCGGAGAAGTAGACATAAGGATGTAACTAGTTAGTAGAGGGTCTGCATTGACAGTGCACGGCACTGACTCCGACATTGGAAACATCAACCTTGGGAATTAATGGTAGGGTAAAACAATGTGGGTTAAGATAGGTGCTGAGACAAATGCTTCTTGAGCTTTTGGAAGCCAGACAAGGCTTCAGTGGAACAGGACAAGGGTTTAGCCCTCTAATGGTGAGGACAGTAAAAGAGGCCATGATAATAGAGAAGTTCTTGATAAGTTTCCAGAAAACTTGTGGTGCCAAGAAAGCCTTGAATGGCTTTAAGGCCTCAGGGTTGAACCCAACAGATGATCGTTTGAAATGTGGCAGGGTCCATTGTGATTCCTGAATCATAGATGATTATTCTCAGAAAGATATACTTGGTTAGCTTGGCATATAGAGAGTGCTGGTGGAGCCAAGAATTGCCTGAACATAGTCATAAGGTTGTAGAAGGCGTATTCTTAGAGAATGAGTATATCAAAATTTCATTGAGGTATACCATAACAAAATGACCCAGGAAATCTTGAAATTTTTTTCTTTAAAAACTCCTCCTGAAAATGACTGGTACTGCCCAGTCTTTCTTCCATCAGAACACAATAACACAGCTAGTGTGTGGATGGGGAAATTGGATGTTTTTTTTTCGTTCAACCAGCGAAAAATTAACCACTTAAGGCCCGGACTATTTGGCTGGTCAATGACCAGAGGACTTTTTACAATTTGGCAATGCGCTGCTTTAACTGGTAATTGCGCGGTCATGCAATGTTGTACCCAAACAAAATTTGCGTCCTTTTTTTTTCCACAAATAGAGCTTTCTTTTAAAGGTATTTGATTGACTCTGCAATTTTTATTTTTTGTGATATAAACGTAAAAAGACCAAAAATTTTGAAAAAAAATTATATTTTCTACTTTTTGTTATTAGAAAAATCCAATAAACTAAATTTTAGTCATACATTTAGGTCAAAATGTATTCAGCCACATGTCTTTGGTAAAAAAAAGTCAATAAGCGTATATTTATTGGTTTGCGCAAATGTTATAGCGTCTACAAACTAAGGTACATTTTCTGGGGGTGCTAAAATGGCAGGGCAGTAGAAACCCCCTCCAAATTACCCCATTTTGGAAAGTAGACACCCTAAGGAAATTGCTATGAGGCATGTTGAGCCCATTGAATATTGAATATTAACCCTTTCATGACTAAGCCTATTTTTGGAATTTGGTGTTTACAAGTTAAAATCCATATTTTCTACTAGAAAATTACTTGGAACCCCCAAACATTATATATATTTTTTTAACAGAGACTCTAGAGAATAAAACGGCGATTGTTGCAATATTTTATGTCACACGGTATTTGCGCAGCGGTGTTTTAAATGCAACTTTTTGGGAAAAGGTACACTTTCATGAATTTAAAAAAAACAAAACAGTAAAATTATCCCATTTTTTTTGCATAATGTGAAAGATAATGTTACGCCGAGTAAATAGATACCAAACATGTCACACTTTATAATTGCACGCACTTGTGGATTGACGACAAAGTACGGTACCTAAAAATCTCAATAGGCGACGCTTTAAACATTTTTTACGGTTACCAGGTTAGCGTTACAGAGGAGGTCTAGTGCTAGAATTATTGCTCTCGCTCTGACGATCGCGGCGATACCTCACATGTGTGATTTGAACACAGTTTACATACGCGGGCGCGACTTCCGTATGCGTTTTCTTTGCTTTGCGAGCTCGCGGGGACGGCGGGCGCTTTAAAAAATTTTTTTTGATTTTTTTATTTATTTTATTTATTTTAAAATTACTAAATTGTTTAAAAAAAATAAAAAATTTTGATCACTTTTATTGCTGTCACAAGGAATGTAAACATCCCTTGTGACAGTAATAGGTGGTTACAGGTACTCTTTATAGAGGGATCGGGGGTCTAAAAGACCCCCCACCCCTCCTTTACACTTCAGTGTATTCAGATCGCCGAAAACGGCGATTCTGAATACCGGATATTTTTTTAAAACCGGCGCCATTGGCAGCCGAGTAAACGGGAAGTGACGTCATGACGTCGCTTCCGTGTTTACTATGAGGAGACTGGAACGAAGCCGATTACGGCTTCGTTCCAGTTCCTCCCCAGCGGCCGGAGGCATCACAGCAAGAATCGGTGCTCCCGATCGAGCGGGAGCACCGGTAACAGCGGCGGGAGGCGGCGGGAGGGGGGGACGTCCCCTCCCGTTCCTCCGGCATAACAGCCGAGCGGCTTTTAGCCGCATCTGTTGTTATAGCTGGAAAGCCAATCGCCCGCTGTAAAAAACGGTACCGGGATGATGCCTGCAGGTGCGGGCATCATCCCGGTATACCCCCCGGAAGCCGAGTACGCAGATCTGCGTACGCTCGGCGGGAAGGGGTTAATATTAATATTATATTTTTTGTCCCAAGTGATTGAATAAGGACAAAAAAAATGATATATTGCTCACACATGCCATGGTTATATGTGGAATTGTACCCCAAAATGCATTCTGCTGCTTCTCATGAGTACGGGGATACCACATGTGTGAGACTTTTTGGGAGCCTAGCCGGTACGGGGCCCCGAAAACCAAGCATCGCCTTCAGGATTTCTAAGGGCATACATTTTTTATTTCACTCCTCACTACCTATCACAGTTTTGAAGGCAATAAAATGCCAAGATGGCACAACCACCCCCCCCTCCATGACCCCATTTTGGAAAGTAGACACCCCAAGCTATTTGCTGAGAGGCAGGTTGAATCCAAGGAATATTTTATATTTTGCTACAAGTTTGCGGGACAAATGGCAAACTTTTTTTTTTGTTTTTCACAAAGTTGTCACTAAATGATATATTGATCACATATGCAATGGGCATATGTGGAATTACACCCCAAAATAAATGCTTCTGCTTCTTCCGAGTATGGCGATACCTCATGTGTGGGACTTTTTGGGAGCCTAGCCACGTACGGGGCCCCAAAAATCTAGCACCGCCTTCAGGATTTCTAAGGGCGTAGATTTTTGATTTCACTCACCCCTATCACAGTTTTGAAGGCCATAAAATGCCAAGATGGCACAAACCCCCCCAAATTACCCCATTTTGCAAAGTAGACACCCCAAGCTATTTTCTGAGAGGCATGTTGAGTCCATGGAATATTTTATATTTTGCCACAAGTTGTGGGAAAATGACAAACTTTTTTTTTTTTTTTTGCCCAGAGTTGTTACTAAATGATATATTGCTCACACATTCCAGTGGCATATGTGGAATTGCACCCCAAAATAAATTCTGCTGCTTCTCCTGAGTATGAGGATACCACATTTGTGGGACTTTTTGGGAGCCTAGCCACGTACGGGGCCCCGAAAACCAAGCACCGCCTTCAGGACTTCTAAGGGCGTACATTTTTGATTTCACGCCTCACTACCTATCACAGTTTTGAAGGCCATAAAATGCCAAGATGCCACAAACCCCCCCAAATGACCTTATTTTGGAAAGTAGACACTCCAAGCTATTTGCCGAGAGGCATGGTGAGTATTTTGCAGCTCTCATTTGTTTTTGAAAATGAAGAAAAATAAGAAAATTTTTTTTTTCTTTTTTCAATTTTCAAAACTTTGTGACAAAAATCAAGGTCTGAAAAATACTCACCATACCTCTCAGAAAATAGCTTTGGGTGTCTATTTTCCTAAATGGGGTCATTTGGGGGTATTTTGTGCTATCTGGGCATTCCATGGCCTCCGAAACTGTGATAGGCAGTGAGGAGTGAAATCAAAAATTTACACCATTAGAAAGCCTGAAGGCGGTGCTTGGTTTTTGGGGTCCTGTACGTGGCTAGGCTCCCAAAAGGTCTCACACTTGTGGTATCCCTGCACTTAGGAGAAGCAACAGAATGTATTTTGGGGTGTAATTTCACATATAACCATGGCATGTTTGAGCAATATATCATTTAGTGACAACTAATAAGGTATTTTTTCCGCAACTTGTGACAAACTATAAAATATTCCATGGACTCAACATGCCTCTCAGCAAATAGCTTGGGGTGTCTACTTTCCAAAATGGGGTCATTTGGGGGGTTTTGAACTGTCCTGGCCTTTTATGCACAACATTTGGAAGCTTATGTCACATATCACTCACTGTTCTAACCACTTGAAGAGAAGAAGCCCTTTCAGACACTTTTTTTTGCAACAAAATTACTTTGAACCCCCAAACATTAAGTATTTTTTTAAAGCAAAGGCCCTACAGATTAAAATGGTGGGTGTTTAATTTTTTTTTTCACACGGTATTTGCGCAGCGATTTTTCAAATGCATTTTTTGGGGAAAAAACACAATTTTAATGCACTAAAAAACACTATATTGCCCAAATGTTTGATGAAATAAAACAGATGATCTTAGGCCGAGTACATGGATACCAAACACGACATGCTTTAAAATTGCGCAGAAACGTGCAGCGGCGACAAACTACATACATTTTTAAAAGCTTTTAAAATGCCTTTACAGGTTACCACTTTAGATTTACGGAGGAGGTCTACTGCAAAAATTAGTACCCTCGATCTGACCTTTGCGATGATACCTCATATGCATGGTGCAATTGCTGTTTACATATGACGCTAGACCAACGATTGCGTTTGACTTTGCGTGAGAGCAGGAGGGGGCAGGGGTGTTTTTTTTTGTTTTGTTTTTTTATTATTTATTTTGCTTTTTTATTTTATTTTTAAACTGTTCCTTTCATTTATATATTTTTTTTATCATTTTTATTGTTATCTCAGGGAATGTAAATATCCCCTATGATTGCAATAGTTAGTGACAGGTACTCTTTTTAAAAAAAATTAGGGTCTGTTAAACCCTAGATCTCTCCTCTACCCCTTAAAGCATCTGACCACACCAAGATCTGTGTGATAAAATGCTTTCCCAATTTCCCAATGGCGCTGTTTACATCTGGCAAAATTTAAGTCATGAAATGCTTGTAGCTTCTGGTTTCTTAGGCCATAGAGATGATTGGAGCCATTCTGGTCTCTGATCAGCTCTATGGTCAGCTGGGGGAACCACCGGCTGCATTCTCAGGTTCCCTGTTGGGACAGGAGAGCCTGAGAAAACCATGGAAGACGGTGGGGGGGCATTCCCTCCCAGTGCTTGTAAAAGCAGTCTAGAGGCTAATTAGCCGCTAGGATTGCTTTTACATGAAAGCCGACCGCTGGCTGAAAAGAATGATACCAAGATGATACCTAAACCTGCAGGCATCATTCTGGTATAACCACTCAAAGTCCAGCAACATCCTTGTTGGGCATATATTGTAATCTTTTTTTTCATGCAGCCTGTGGGCTGAACGAAAAAAAGATATTGATCGGTGGGTATGCCCACCATTAGAATGCCTCCCTTTAGCCACCCACTTCTAATGGTGGGCATACATGCACCATTTATATATGCCGAAGCATGGGGGCATCCGCCCCAAAAGGTAAGAGCAAATCGCTCCTCCACCCCTGTTGCCCCCATGCTTCGGCATATATGCTCTTTTTTTAACTGTGGTGGTGAAATCACCTCCGACAATTCTGGAGTCATGGCTTTATGTATCGTGGGAGCAAACGCTGTTGCTGTCAAGATAAATAAATCCACGCTGCAGCCGAATGACGTATCTGCTAAGCAAATGATGGTTAACAATAAAACAAAGTAACATTACAGTATAACAGTAAGACTTACCATACCTGCAAAGCAAATACAAAAAAAAATAGGAAAAAATAAAACATTTTTTAACACAACCTGTGCCTAAAATATATATATGCCG
The DNA here is from genome assembly GCF_037356315.1 of Lithobates pipiens. NCBI lineage: Eukaryota > Metazoa > Chordata > Amphibia > Anura > Ranidae > Lithobates > Lithobates pipiens. The sequence continues at coordinate 95,976,289 of NW_027507718.1, forward strand.
AAGCATGGGGGCATCCTCCCGCAAAAGGTTAACAATAAAACATTGCAGAATAGAATACAGTACAAAGGAGCAGAACAATAGAGAGAGAATAGAGAGAGAGAGAACAATAAAACAACAACTATTTTTGTTTTTTTTATTTTATATTTTGTTTTTGTTTTGTTTTTTTGTTTTTTTTTACACTTTTTTTTTACACTATAACAGTTCTAACCGTTGTAACGGTTCCAGCGGTTTGCGTCTCTCAAAATGCGATGGCATCTTGGGAGACCCTGTGAACGTGGGCCTAGCCTGTGCAATGCTGTACCCTACTCTAAAACTCAACTAGTGAATGGTAGCGTTCAAAACATTCACCAATGCAAAAAGCAGGATTGTCAGGACAGCAGGGACAATAATAACTGGTGTCACGCCTATATCCGCTCTTTCTGCAGACACAACATTTTTTGGGGGGGCTCGTTGGGTAGGGGTACTTGGGAGGACATAAGGAAAATGCCTCTCATGCAGCCGGCTTACTGCATCTGGTTGGGGAAAGTGAGATGGAGCATCGTCTGGATACAGAAGGGCTCTGACAATATCTTCCTGGAATTTAAGGAAGTCTGTCCTGAATCTCTGTGTAGCACATGAGCAGTCAGCATAACCAATTGAAATAAATAAACAGACACTTTTTTGTATCGGCGTCTGGCCTTACGGGCAACTAGGTACGGCGCCAACAACTGGTCATTGAGGTCCACCCCTCCCATATTTTGGTTATATTTGTGGACACAGAGGTATTTCTCCACAACACCGGTCGCCGTAGTAATTTGGACCGTCGTGTCTGCATGAAGCGAGGTAAGAACGAAAACATTCTTATTATCCCTCCACTTCATAGCAAGCAAGTTATTACACTGCAAGCAGGCTCTCTCCCCCAGCATAAGACGAAAAGTTTGCCGAGCGTGTTCTACTGTAATGTGCTGTGTTGGTGCAACTCACTGTGATCTTCTCTCCTCGAGGAGAGATTGCATCACTTCCGCTGCTCCTGTTTACATTACAGGAGCAGAGGAAGCATTCGTCAGGAGCGATCACGAGGGGGTGGCCATGAATGAATGGCCTCCACCTCATCTCTGAACGGATTGCGACCACCGCAGGCAGGCACCTGTACGCCAATATGCCTGCCCGTGCCATTCTGCCAACACACATCATTGTGCGGCGGTCGGCAACTGGTTAATGTATGGCCAGCTTTAGAATTGTTTTTAGTTGTACTATAAAAAATTTACAAAAAACACTATATAATTCCTTTAATGAGACCTGGTCACCATCCTAAAAAGTACAGGTAAAAGCATAGAAAAATCAATCTTATTGGAAGATTTTTGTTGAAAGGTCTGGCAACAGGGTCTCTTTAGGATGTGCACATACAGAGCCCCTGAGGTCATCACCTCTCAGCATCAGACAACAATAAAGGACTATAAACTTTAACAGCATCTTATCTTGATTACATTCCCCTTGATCCATCAATCAGAACTTTAAAACTTTTGTTTTGAAATGTGCATGTGCTTCTCTATTTGGAGATGTCATCCTGGTGACCGTAAAAGCTTTGTTGTTTACATAGGTGTGCAAAGTTTAGAGTTATTCATGAAAGTGATTGTAAAGCTACATTTTTTTTTTTTTTAAATAACAAACATGTCATACTTACCTCCACTGTGCAGTTGGTTTTGCACAGAGTGGCCCCGAACCTCATCTTCTGGGGTCCCTCGGCGACGCTATCAGCTTCTCCCCGCATCCTATAAACCCCTAGGAGAAGCGCTCTCTGATGAGCCAATCCCTCCTGGCACTATTGTGTTCTGCCCCGGGGGAGCCTTTCCTGCCGACAGAACACAACGATTAGTAATCATTTAAGAAAGACCCAATGGACTGGCTATACAAAGCTGATCAATAGATTGACTTGTGTATAACCAGGGTGCCCATACTTCTATCGAAATTCGATCAGTCCCCGCTGAACTGGCTTAATTTAGATCCATGTATGGCTGGCTTAAAAGTTGTTGCGCATGTGACTTGAATGTCTATTTATCGCTTTGATTTAGACCACCTCCTCTGCAGCTTGGATTGTAAATTAAAGTGACACTGAACTCACATTTTGTCCTTATAAAATAAAATAATCACTTGATTTCCAGAAGATTTACCCCCCTTTCAGGACCAAGCCGTCTTTGCTAAACGTCATTGCGTTATTTTAACTGATAATTGCAGTCGTGCAAAACTATCCATAAATTTAATTTATGTCATTTTTTCCCATGAATAGAGCTTTCTTTTGGTGGTATTTGATCACCACAGGATTTTTTTTTTTTTTGCGTTATAAACAAAAAAGGCCAACATTTTTTAATTTGTGCTATAAAACATATACAATAAACAAATTAAAAAAATCTAATTCATTCATAAATTTAGGCCAATATGTATTCTACTACATATTTTTGGTAAAAAAAAATCCCAAAAAGCGTATATTGATTTCAGTTGGACTGTGCAAAAGTTATAGCGTCTTCAAACTATGGTATAAACTGTACAGTATACTGGAATTTTTATTTATTTTTATTTTTTATACTAGTAATGGCGGTGATCGGCGACTTGTAGCGGGACTGCTATATTGCGGCGGACAATCTGACATACACTGAACCAGTGACACTAATACAGTGATCAGTGCTAAAAATATGCACTGTCATTGTACTAATGGCACCGGCAGGGAAGGGGTTAACATCAGAGGCATTCATAAGGGTTAACTGTGTGCCTAACCAGTGTTTTTATGTACACAGTGTGGTGTTTTTCCTAACGGATTTGTTGGATTTTATGCCCTGCTTTGCACCACATTCCTGCTGACAGGACGGAGCTCTGCATTGTTTACATGCACACAGGTCCATCCTGTGTCTCTGCCCAAAGATCAGCAGGTGCCAGTGGTCATCCATTGGCCGGCACCTGCTGAATCACAGCAGAAACGGCGCGCCAGAGACGCACGCGCACCCTGTGCAGAAACACGTACTGTATACTGTATATACTAGAGCTGCACGATTAATTGTTAAGAATCGCAATCTTTTTCCCTTCCCGATCTTCAAAACAGCATGTCACGATCTTTCTAAGAAGTGCAGAGAGTTCTCACAGCTGGAAAAAAAATCCAGGCAGGCTGCCAAGTTTTATATCAACACGCGAATAACAGTGTGTAGATGAGGAACGTTTAACCATTTAAAGACCAAACCTTTTCTGACATTTGTTGCTTACAAGAAAAAATCATTATTTTCTGCTAGATAATTACTTGGAGCACCCAAACATGATATATTTTTTTTCTTAGCAGAGACCCTAGAGAATAAAATGGTGGTTGTTGCAATATTTTATGTCACACCGTATTTGCTCAGCGGTTTTTCAAACAAAATTTTTTTGAAAAAATACACTTTAATAATTAAAAAAAAAACGAAACAGTAAAGTTAGCCCAATTTGTTTTTTGAAAGATGTTACAGTACATTGCGAGAATTGTGAGAGAATCGTGATCTTTAATCTAAGCAAAAAAAATTGTGATTCTCATTTTAGCCAGAATCGTGCAGCTCTAGTATATATATGATTCTGCACAGAACAGCCAACCTGTAGAAGTAAATGCTATAGGGCGGTTGTGAACTGTATAAATGGAATATGTTTGAATATATTATAAGTAGAATATACCCTTTATCTCTTTCTTGCTTGGTGCCACCCTAGAACAGGTCCCTTTCTTATACCGCGTACACATGACCGGACTTTCCGGCAGAAAAGTTCTGACGGACTTCCCGACGGAGTTCTGACCGAATGAACTTGCCCACACACGAATGGACCAAAGTCCGTTTGGTTTGAACGTGATGTCATACGACGGGACTAGAAAAGGAAGTTCAATAGCCAGTAGCCAATAGCTGCCTTTGCGTCGTATTTGGTCCGTCGGACCAGCATACAGAGGAACTGTTTTCCCGATAGAAATTGATTCCGTCGGACAGATTTGAAACATGTTCTATTTCTAGGTCCATCGGAATTTTTGAAGAAAAAAGTCAGATGAAGCCCAAACACGATCGGAATATCCGACGGAATGATTCCGTCTGACTTTTTCTGCCAGAAAGTCCGGTTGTGTGTACGTGGCATTACTTGCCCCAAGATGGACATCCAAACATCTACATGCAGACACATTCAGCTCTATGGAAACTGTGGTATGCATAGAGCATGTGGCTAGAAATAACAACACTGCTTGCTCTACATTAATAGCTGCGAAGTGCATCAGTGGAGGAGAGGGAGGATGCAAATGACAAAAAAAGAAGACTAAAAAACAATGGAAAGAGACTTAAAAAAAAAGCAGAGCAATGGTATTTTTGATATTTTACAACAATTGATATGAAAAAAATGAGTTTGACAACATGCTTGAAAAACTGTTCAGCCACTCAAATTTTCCCCAGAGACTTGAATGTACTTTTGCAGCCAAACTGGGATAACACATTTGTTACGTGTTCCCATTCACATGGTCTGATTGTAAGCTCTAACGAGCAGGGCCCTCTAAGGCTTGATTCACACCTATGCATTTTTAGTGCTTTTTGCATTTTGCCGATTTGCCCTACAGTCCATTTAACATGGTTTCCTATGGAACACATTCTGTAGTGCAAATCTGCTAAATGCAAAATGCACTAAAAATGCATAGGTGTGAATCCAGCCTAATTTCTCCTGTATTGTATTATAACTATACTGTCTGCCCTCATGTTGTAAAGTGCTGTGCAAACTGTTGGCACTTTATAAATCATGTATAATATAATAATAATGCACCAGACTTTCTTAACCAGGATTATGCAGAACCCTAAAGTTATTGTAAAGGCAAATAAAAAAACAAAAACAAAATACGTATATACTTACCTGCTCTGTGAAATAGAGCCCTGCCCTCTGCTCCCTCATCACTGTCTTTGATTGACAGTACTGGGAGCCAATGGCTCCTGGTTCCCCAGCAAAGCCAGCAAAATTCGGAAGTGAGGGAATAGAAGATCTGCAGATGTGCACAGTGCTGGATCTAATGAGGGCTCAGGTAAGTAAAAGGGTGGGGGGAGATGCTGACACCTAAACATTTTTCACCTTAATGCAAGACATGCATTAGGGTAAAAAATGTTTAGACTTTATAACCACTTAAGGTTCCTCCAGAGGTTGCTAGGAGTTCCTTAACTATTCACTAATACTGTATAAAGGACATTCCTCCTCCAACTGGGCCCCTGCCCTACTGACTACAATTAAAGGGTTCCTTCTCTGCTGACTTCCACTATCAAGGAGGTCCTTCTCCACTGACATGTAGGAGTGCATTATTCCACTGACCACAAATGTAAGGGGGGGGGGGGGGGTCTTCCCCACTGGTCACTAATGTAAAGGACATTTTTTCTGTCCCCCGTTGAGTAGGGTCCTTGTTAAATAATCATGTAAACCCAACATTTCATATTCAGAATACTTGCCTGCTGTACCCTGTAAAGCCTCATACACACGATAGGACTTTGTACAAACTTTTCCTTGGATTTTTGTACAAAGGGCGTTGGCCCTGAACTTGTATTGCATACACACGGCAGGACTTTTTCAGCCAACTTTCACCAAATCATGTGGTTTTTCTGCTCTTTACCACCACCTTTGGTCAACTTCTGTATTGTTGTCTGATCTTTTGCATTGGTTCTGAGCATGCCTGTTTGTACTTTGTACAAAAGTCCTATGGTTTTCTGTACACACGATCAGACTTTGCTCCATTGGACTTTTGTTGCCAGAAAGTTTGTCCGTTCGCACAGCCAACAAAAGTCTGATCAAAACCAAAAAAGTTTGTCCGATGGAGCGTACACATGGTTGGATGTTGCTCCAAAACAGCTAATTTGCATGTTTGTTGTCAAAAAGTCTGATCATGTGTATGGGCCTTAATTGTACAAAAAAGTATACAGTTCTCTTTGTATTGCTTCCTTTGTGTGAAATCCATGGCGTTTCTGCCAGTTCCCCTGCTTTCCTATTAAAACGGACCACACTAGAGCATAGAGTGGTCAGTTTTCTCAAGGGTGAACCATAGAACCCTGATATCTCACCCAAAAAAATGTGTAAAACTTTTTTTTAAAATACTATTGTAAAGGAATATATATATATATATATATATATATATATATATATATATATATATATTCCTTTACAATAGTATTTAAAAAAAAAATATATATATATATATATATATATATATATAATTTTATATATATAAAATTGTAAAAAAAAAAGAAAAAATAGCAAAAAGAAAAAACTACTGACACCAGTGGCAGAACTACCAGGGTCACAAAGGTTGCCCTGGTGTTCTGCCACTGGGCCCAGAGGAAAAGTCCTTGGCCTTGCCTCTTGCTCTGGGGCCCTGAAGGTTCTAGTTATGCCACTGGTCTGATCTATATACTTATATATAAAATGCACTATTTGCCTTTCAAAAAGTGTTCTACGGTGCTAAACCTCTTATCCAAATTCTAAATTGCTGCATTTGTAAATTTCAAAAGCCACTAAAGAAATAGTAGTGGTAAACAAAAAGCACTTGCAGGTTTAACTAACCATTTCAGGACAACCCACCATACTTATATTGCAGCAGGGCGACCTCACTGTGCCAAATCACATACATGTAAGTAATTTGGCATTCCCGGGTAGTTTGTGGATGCTATAACTTTCAAGCACACCAATCAATATGCATTTGCAATCAATCAATACACATTTTGGCCAAATTATATGAAGAAAATCAATTTTTTTTTTTATTGGTATATGTTTTATAGCAGGAAGTAAAAAAAAAATATTTTTTTCTAAAACACTTTGCTAAAAATAAAAAGCCCAGTTGTGATCGAATACCACCAAAAGAAAGCTCTATTTGTGTGAAAAAAATTATATGAATTTTGTTTGGGTAGAGTGTAGGGTTGCTACCTGTCTGGGATTCACCCGGACAGTTCAGGTTTTGAATCATGTGCCTGGGTTTCAGTCCACCTGAAACCCGGACACATTATTCAGACCTAATCTTAATAGGATTGCGCCTGTAACAGCCCAAGCTCTCCCCCTCCATCGGCACTTTCAGTTTACACTCTACCCCCCTGCACTGTTTCCTTTCTCACTTGACTGCCTCCCCTACTCCCCATCCACCCATGCTTTGGTTTAACTCCACTGTAACACAACATAACTGTCTTTCATTCACATTACATGCTGCTCTATATCCCACTAGCAATGCCACATCTCACTTCAGATCTGCCACTTTCCCATTTATTCAGCCTCTTCCTTGCCCTCACCACTAACTCTGGTCCTCCTCTGATCATTGCCTCCTTGCTCACCTCCATCCACATCTCACCTTATAGCGCAAGCTCCCTTCTCTCTGCAAGTCTCACTTGATTCCTTCCCCCCTTACCATCCTTGTCTGTATCTCCCCCAACTCCCCCAACCTACCACCTATCTTTGCTGCATCCCCTCTTTCCATTCCCAGTCATCCCCTTTATTCACCCCCCCACCTTCCTGTCCTCGTCATCCCCCCACCCCTCCCCTTGCAGCCCCTCCTATCAACCCACAACCTCCCCATCCTTCCGCATTATTACTCTCCTTGGTGCACCCAAAGGTGTCCCAAGACTTTTACTAATCCTACAGTGTATACTACACATTTTTTTTATTGCTCTGCGCTGCTAAAGTGTTTAGGTTTGGCGTAAAGAAAAAGTGGCAACCCTAGCATAGTGTTGCATGACCGTGCAATTGTCAGTTAAAGTAACACAGTGCTAAATAACAAGAAATTGGCTGGTCCTTAAGGGAATAAAATCTTCCGGTACTCAAGTGGGTATTGTTTTTATTTTTTGGATAATTTCCCTTTAAGGGGACATGGCAGGGGGTGTGGTGTCCAGTGCCTGAATACTTTTACCAATAGGTGTCCCTCGTGCCCATCTCAAAAAGTTGGGAGGTATGGAGTTGGGGGAACAGCATTTTTCCTGTTTAAAAGAATAGTTTTCTGGCTTAAAAAAGAATGAGTCTGAACATAGGGGTTGATTTACTAAAGGCAAGCAAACTGTGCACTCTGCAAAATGCTGTTGTCCTCTGCAAGTGCAGATAGGAGATCAAGGGACTTCAGGGGAAGTCCAAGCAGCATTTAACCACATGGGCAGCAGAAGAGATATTTACTATGTGTCAGGAACCATCAGGAATCAGACTGAGACAGAAGTGCAGTACAAACCACACTTTTTAATAAAATGGTACAAACAGAGCAAACGTAGCCAAAACATAGCCAGGGTTCGCTAAGAACGGGTAGTGAGGACAAGCCAGTGAAACAGGAATTCAGAGATCAGTGTAGTACAGGCAATAAATAGGGAAGTCAGCCAGGCAAAAGTCTTTAGGAGGAAAATACAGCAGAGAGTATCCGGATATGTTGATCAGGCGAAGGCACAGCAGATCTAATATAAGCAGTTTAAAAAGCCAGCAGGGCTAGCTGATGAGCAGGAAATGAAGACCAGGTGAGTCACTGTGGAATGAAGAATACTGGCAATTAACTGACACCTGAGCACAGAGCTCTGAGAAGGAAAGGCTGAGCCCAGCCCTGATAATATATTCTTTTGCAGGGAAAGCTTTTTGGTCTTTTTAATTTTAGCAATGGTCAGTTTAAGAATACACTTTGCCCATTCAAAATGGTGTCAGTTCTGGCTATAAGTGCCGCCTATCAGTTCTGCCCATCAGTGCCCATCACTGCTGTCATCAATGTCCATCAGTGTCGCCAATCAGTGCCACCCATCAATGATCATCAGTGCCCATCAGCTACCACCCATCCGTGCTGCCTATCAATGCCCACCAATGCCGCCTATCAGTGCCCACCAGTGATGCCTATTAGTGCCCATCAGTGCCCCCCATCAGTGCTCATCACTGCCACATATCAGTGCCACCTATCAGTGCCCATAAGTGCGGCATATGTGTGCCTCCTCATCAGTGCCACCTAATCAGTGCCTATAAGTGCCACCTCATCAGTGCCCATAAGTGCCACCACATCAATGCCCACCAGTTCAGCCTATCAGTGCCCATCAGTGCCGCCTCATCAATGCACATCAGTGAAGGAGAAAAATTATTATGTTACAAAATTTACTGACAGAAAAAAAAATGTTTTTTTTTTAATTTTTGGTCTTTATTTATTTATTTATTTATTTATTTTGTAAAAAATAAAAAACTCAGCAGTGATTAAATACCACCAAAAGAAAGCTCTATTTGTGTGAAGAAAATGATAAAAATATAATCTGGGTACATTGTAGCATGACTGCGCAATTGTCATTCAAATTACAACAGCGCTGAAAGCTGAAAATGGCCTGGGAAGGAAGGGGGTGTAAGTGCCCTGTGGGCAAGTGGTTAAAGAAGATGAGCATTTTGACATTTCATCAATTGCCACGTCACAAATTTTAATTCTAGATTACGAACAGTAGTTTACAAGACCAAACACCTCCCAATCGTTCCTTGATTCCGAGCATGCGTGTTTGTACTTTTGACTTTTGTGTGACGGATTTCTGTACTGACCATCTGAAAATCAGAAGTTGAGTTCACATCAGACAAAAAATTTATAGCCTGCATATCCAGCTTTTGTCTGTTGTAAAAGTCAAATTGTCTGTCGAATGCACCGTACTAACGATTTGAAAATCCACAGACAGCTTGTCTTCAGACTTTTCCCTTCTGATTTTCATACCGTGTGTACAAGGTCTTAAGCAAAACAACACATGTATCATAAAATGCAATGTCTTTCAATAAGGCTACTCAGATCTCTTCTATGCATTGTGCTGCAGTTTAAAAAATTAGGCATGTCCTTTTTTTTTGTGCATTTTCAGCTTTGTCTAACAGAATAATTTGTCCTGTCTATTCACCATCTTAACCATTTCTCTCTTAATAGGACCTCACACATCAGTTAAAGCGAGAACAAGATGGCTTCTCTTTTACACCCTTTTGAAAAATCCCAGACTTATAATACAAAGGAAACGAAAAGAAATGTGTGACACAGACATGGACAATACTGTGATACAGTCCAGACTTATCCAGGCTTCTGTAATGGAAGTTGAAATAAGAAGTACCCAAGAAAAGCCAATTGATCTAAATAATGTGGAAATCAGGGAAAGACATTCAATACTTGAGTAGGACCTGCCATAAAACAAGAGATGTATTTAACATAACTTTATAGAATTTGTTATATGTGATGAAGTATACAGGCATACACCACTTATAAGTACACAATGGGATTTATTTACTAAAGCTAGAAAGTGCAAAATCAGGCTCACTTCTGTATAGAAACCAATGAGCTTCTAACCCCGGCTTGTTTAATTAAGCTTTGGTAATAAAACCTGGAAGCTCATTGGTTTCTATGCAGAAGTGAGCCTGATTTAGCACTTTCCAGCTTTAGTAAATAAACCCCATTGTGTACTTAAAAGTGGGGTATGCCTGTAATGTGTATATTACAGGTGTAAGAACACAGATGTCAATAAATATATTCTACAACTCAGTCACAGACTCTGCACTACACTGTCTGAACATATTTACCAGTTATTGTTTTGGAGCACTGACCATGGCAAAAAAGAGGATGGTATTTTTAGAAGGATGTCTGAAGCCTCTGCACATTGGAAGCTTTGTATCAATCAAGGACATAACGTTAGCCATATAGGATTATGCACCTCATATGGGACCCAGCATTGTCTGACTGCATAGTGTTAAACATGGTAAATGTAACAGGTTCCTCTGTCCACGCAATGCAATCTTCTGCTGCAACTACTGTAGTAACTTAGGTTAATAAGTTTCAGAATTTGCTATCATTGGGTAGAGGTGCTTCCCAATCCTTCCCTGGCTCCCCATGGTCAAACTCCCTGTCCCCGATGTGAACGACCACCATTACCAAATAATTTATACTGCACTGGGAAGCTACAGTGACACTATAAGCCCCTGTACACACGGTCGGAGATTCTGCCAACCAAATCCGTCGGATTTTGTCCGTCAGATTTAGTCTGACGGATTGTGTCCGAAACTGTTGCATACACACAGTCGGACTAAGTTGTCGAAAAATCAGATCTTTCAGAACATGATGACGTAATTTAGTTACGATGGGACTAGATTCAGGCTAGTAGCCAATAGCTTTGATGTAGGAATTTGATCTGAGCATGCGTGGCACTTGGTCCGATCAAAATTCTCTACAAATGATCGGAGTATGTCCAACCGGCCCAGTTGGTCGGGAAATATTTCCAACATGTTGGAAAATTGGGTTGGATGGAGATTCGGACGGAATCAGTCCAATGCATACCACACACAGTCGGATTATCTGATGACACGGTCCGATAAGATGCATTCCGACGGATTCTCCGACCGTGTGTACGCGGCTTAAGACATTCTTATTTTCAAAAAATAACCCATATACATCTATTACCTAATGGCCCCAAAATCTATTTTTCATTAACTTGTTTCTAAAGCTTGCTATACACTATTCAATTTTTAACAAATAATTGTAAGAAAATTGTAGTAGATAACTGGATGAAAGTTGTTTGAAGTACTCAAAATTTCACTTGTCTTCATTCGAATTTAGAATGAATGGACTTTCCCAAACAAAACTACTGATACTGCTAGAAGTTTGTTTGTTCGAGAAAAATGTTCTATTCTACACCTTAGAATTTTCTCTTTTTCTGCGGTCAAAAAAATGAATGTTGTTTTGAACCCACTAATAATTAGAAACTTGAGCGAATGTTCTTTGAACAAAATTCTAAATGTTACTAATGTAGCCAGCTTTACTGTGTTTTTCTTTCTCCTTGTAATGTCCCTCAGATTTTGCCCCTCTCTCTTCAATTTGTTTGGAATGAGCAGTGAATGTTAGTTGCTGTCATGGATACTGCTCTAAACACACTACAAATTTGATATTTCATAGTCAATAGCCCAACTTGGGAACTGTCAGGATCACATAGTGCTCCTGCTCCTCATTCCACCATCCAGGTGTTGACTGTTGCATTCCCCCTGTCTGTGTTCACCAGTGCAAGTTGATCTAGTCAGTCATCTGATATAAGCAAACCGAACACTCTATCCCTTGCTTGTGATAGAGACAGAGTTACCTGCATTGTTCCTGATCAAGCCTCCCGTTTGTCTGCCCTGCTTTGCTGTTGGATTTCCCTGTGTATGACCCGGATCGGATATTGGACTATTCCCTGAACTCAGCCTGCGTTTTACCTGGACTTTTATAGAACCATGCTATCTGTCTGCTAAACTGCAAGTAGTCTGTTGTTTGCTCTGTTCGCATCTGCCCGGGTGTGGTGGCCAGGCACTATACCATTGTGTATAAGTTCTGGGGGCAACCAAGTACCGTAGGCCTGCTTGCCTTAAGGGAAAGGGGGCTGCTATGGGTGAAGCACACAGTAGCTAGCTATAGTGTCTGACCACCTGCATTGAGGTAGACATGACATTCGTGACAGGAATAAGCAAGAGAGTGTGGGTACATTCCTACATGCAGTGAGACCTACAGGAACAAACATAGTCATCTTCTAACAGGAAGTAAGATCACAGCAGCAAAAAAAAAAATTATTTGGAGGAAGTCGAGAGCAATAGAAGAGATTTTTTTTTTTTAGTTAAGAATATTTTATATACTTTTATAGATTTTTTTTTCAAAACCAGAGTTTAGTGTCAGTTTAAGTACTGCAAAGCCTCGCTTCACCTGATGGGCCAGAGTGAAAAAAACACATCTGCTGACCTATTGTCCTGGATCCATTGGCAAATTGATTGCATATATTCCTCAACACATTTGGCCATTGGGTCCTGTATGCAGCATCCATAGCACCAACATCTTTACTGCCCTGAGCTTCAAGAATTTCACTCATGTTCTCCTTTGCCCATGTTTTTAGTGTAAAAATTCCTCAAGAACTATCCAGATTTGAAGAACATATTCCCCATGAACATGAGATTTAGCTAGAACTTCCTCAGACCCACAAGAAACATTTAACCTAAGGGATGTTAACAACAGGTAAGTGCATTGCCTGTGTAGTGATATGGGCTGTTACCAGAAAGCTTTGTACCTTTCAGTGTTCGAAACATTGTTTGTCCCCGTGATTATTCGTTCAGCCAGTGACCTCATACCTGTGTGCCAAGGAGTAAGTTATGGGTAGTGTCATCAAAAGGTCCACCCGTTGGTGGCGCTGTTGGTCTCTTGGATTGCAATACCAATGTCCACCAGCAGGTGTCTTCTAATACCTAGGGCCTGTAATGAGAGGACCTACCTCCTGGTGGCACTGTTGGATCCTTGGGCTGTAGTACCGGAGTCCACCAGCGGGTGTACTCTGGCAGTGTGGAGCACCTTCTGTGCTGTTACGTGAGGTTAATCATTGGCAGTCTTATAAATACCCAGCAAGCCCTCACATGCTTGCCTTGATATCGCTCTCTCCATGTGCCCTGACCTTGTTGCCTGTACTCGTACCTTGAGCCTGCATCTACCTGACCTGATCCCTCCCGATCTTGAGCCCATCCTGGACCTGTCCCTCTTGTCTCCTGTTAAGCCCCGTACACACGAGAGGACTTATGTCCGACAGACTTCCGAAGGAGTTCCGTCGGAGTTCTGCCGGAGCCACACACAATCACACTAAACTCCGACGGATTCGAACGTGATGACGTACGACTGGATTCGAATAAGGAAGTTCATAGCCAGTAGCCAATAGCTGCCCTAGCGTCAGTTTTAGTCCGTCGGAATAGCATACACACGAGCAAATTTTTCGAAGAGACCGGGTCCGGCGGAGTTCCTTCGGAAAAATTTGAAGCATGTTCCATATTCTAAAGTCCTTCGGACTTTGGCGAGTCAAAAGTCCATTGCAAACCACACACGATCGAATAGTCTGACGGAATCAGTCCGTCGGACTTTGGATGTTGAAAAGTCCGCTCGTGTGTACGGGGCTTTACCTAAAGATCCCTGCTCTGCAGCCCATCCATCCGTCCTCTCCCTCTCCTGCTGCTTTCCCATCCTTACCCATCTACGGATTCCCCGGTGTATGACCTCGGCCTGGCTTTGTTTACGACTCTGGTATTTCCCATTTATTGTATATATTACTTGTTGTTTGTAGTTGGTAGTGCACTGTTTGTTTTCACTTTCTTGTCACTTATTATAATAAACACTATTGTTACTTCACTTACATGCGTTTTGGGTTTCCTCTGTGTAGTCCACACAGTCTGGTCTACTAATTCTCTGACAGGGAGTATAGACCTCTTTGAATCTGCTGCTATACATTCATGTACCCTAAGAGTACAAATACCAGGGACCCTTGCAGTGGCCTGAAGGTTGCTACGAGGGATGATAAAATGAGGCACGCTCTCTTCCTCCTGGGCCTGATGCAAGACGGACCTCTGTGCGAAGGAAAGAGAAGTCGCAACCTAACCCCCGGAACGCTACTTCCACCACTAGGCCTGAGAGGCCTAGTCCTGCTACCCTGTCGGATATCCTATTACTAGCATCACTTACTGTGCCTCCTCATCGATGCGAACGTGTGGAGAGTCACTACCGGAGGCTGAAACAGAGGATTCGTTGCCAGAGTGTTGCCATCCGAGTGCCTGTTCATAAGACTGCTGACCAATTTGGGTTGTTGGTGAGAGAGCAAGCTGTTCAATCTTTATCTATTCATTACCACCATTACAGAACACAGTAAGCACACTTCACTGCCCAAAACACTTTACTGCATTGCTGGAACACTGTACACAGATGCCTTAGGCCTTCACCACTTGGAATTTCATTGTTTCATCTGCAACCAAATGGATTACAGTTAACGAGCTCCAACTAGTTAGCGAAGAATAGCAGATCTACCACATGGAAATCTACTGCCATTACTCATAGGAAGCATTTATGTTTACATATATACTATATATATATATATATATATATATATATATATATATATATATACATACAGTGCCTTGCGAAAGTATTCGGCCCCCTTGAAGTTTTCAACCTTTTGCCACATTTCAGGCTTCAAACATAAAGATATAACATTTTTATTTTTTGTGAAGAATCACCAACAAGTGGGACACAATTGTGAAGTGGAACGAAATCTATTGGATAATTTAAACTTTTTTAGCAAATAAAAAACTGAAAAGTGGTGCGTGCAAAATTATTCGGCCCCTTTACTTTCAGTGCAGCAAACTCACTCCAGAAGTTCAGCGAGGATCTCTGAATGATCCAATGTTGTCCTAAATGACTGATGGTGATAAATAGAATCCACCTGTGTGTAATCAAGTCTCTGTATAAATGCACCTGCTCTGTGATAGTCTCAGGGTTCTGTTGAAAGCGCAGGTCTGCTTTTCTTCAGCAGGGACAGGGAAGATGGTTAAAATTGAGGGGAAGATGGATGCAGCCAAATACAGGACCATTCTCGATGAAAATCTGTTGGAGTCTGCAAAAGACCTGAAACTGGGACGGAGATTTATTTTCCAACAAGACAATGATCCCAAACATACAGCAAAATCTACAAAGGAATGGTTCACAATAAAACGTATCCAGGTGTTAGAATGGCCAAGTCAAAGTCCAGACCTGAATCCAATCGAGAATCTGTGGAAAGAGCTGAAAACTGCTGTTCACAAATCCTCTTCATCCAACCTCACTGAGCTCGAGCTGTTTTGCAAGGAAGAATGGGCAAGAATTTCAGTCTCTCAATGTGCAAAACTGATAGAGACATACCCCAAGCGACTTGCAGCTGTAATCGCAGCAAAAGGTGGCTCTACAAAGTATTAACGCAAGGGGGCCGAAAAATTTTGCACGCCCCACTTTTCATTTTTTTTATTAGTTCAAAAAGTTTCAAAAATCCAATAGATTTCATATATATATATATATATATATATATATATATATATATATATATATATATATAAATAACACCAGTGGGCAATTAGCCATTCCATTAAAATAGCTTAGGCTGCCTAGATTACGTATATCTGTGTGGCCACTTGTGTAGTTACCTGAAACATCCACTAGGAGGTGACTTCGGATCTGAACATAGTTCATCATTGTGTATATAGCATTATTCATTGTTTAAACATTGTTGTGTCTTCAGGAGGAGTCTGTTTGCTGAGTTGGCGCTGTTATCAAAGCTCAGCGGATTGACTCCTTTCTTTGTGAAATAACTTTTCCTAGAGTGTCAGGTGGGTTGGAAAGTTCACTTGGTCATGGCCGTACAGATGAGCAGGTAATTCTCTGCAGTCCCCAAGCTGGCCATGCTACACCTGTATATGTGGAACCATTCTTAGATAAGTGCATTACTTCTGACATTCTCAGAAATGTGAAAAACATATTTTCATATTTGTAATATTTGTAAAAATATTGGTAGAAAAACAAAACAATGTAGGTCATGGGATTGTACACACCCCTTTACGACTCCCAAAGAGCAGCAGCAAAAGGTTGGGCTTTAACACCCACTTGCTGCACATATGCATTGCTGGGTGGCTGATGTTTCTGTGCTGAGAGCGCACTTGCAGCACAGAGAAAGACAGGTCTTGGTCCCTGCTAATAATTGGTAGCCGATGGAACTGGCTCCCGATCATTTGACCAATCGGAATAGTTATATGATCAGCTGATTTTTCCCAACGGCGGGGTGGACAGGAAAGGGTTACAACCTATCCTACCATGACAACACAACATACCTAAATAATAACGTTTGTGAGAAAACTTTAGGCTGTTGTCCCATTCTTGGGTTTAAATAACAACATGCTTAGTCACTAAGACGCAAGAAGCAATATCTTATCCTAACCAAATGACAGTTCACCAACCAATGTATACACACACAAAGTGGGCAAAATTTCCCCTATAAAGGTGCAATGAAGAAAAATAGAACAAAGGTGAGGGTGGGCAGGTCAGAAGATCAAAAATGAAGGCTAAAGAAAATCCAGAGATGGATCCAGATGACAGCCCAGGGGTAACTGCTGACACCGCCCAGTGGCTAGGGTGGATATACAGGTCAAAAAATACATTTATTGGCCAGCTGTTTGAATGGGTCACATTCAGCGGAGGTACTGCCTGTTGAACACAATAGTGGGTATAATTAAAAGGTAAGTGCAGATGACAGACCTGAGGTAACTGCTGACACTGCATAGTAGGGGGGGGGTGAATATATATAAAGGTGAAAATTACTCTCACCGGCCAGCAGTTTTCCTGCCAAAAGCTCTGTAACCAATCCAGTGCCCAGGTGACTAAAGATCTGTCCAGTAAATCTTCTAAGCAACAGAAGGCAGCTCATAACCTGGTACACAAAATATAAAGAACCAGCAAGCAGCCCCAGAGAGACATGTAGTTTAGGCTAAATTCACACATAGTGCAGTGACAGACATTTTATTTTGTAAAACTTCATCACTGCAAGGACACATAGGAAACAATTGTTTTCTATGCATCCCATTCACCCTGTGACACAGTCTAAAGCTGTGCCAAAATGCAGCCATTTGCGCTGCTTTACACTGCTAAGAATGAAGTGTAAGCTTTGCACACTTCACATAAAGTTTGTACAAAACAACATGAAGTTTGTACAAAACAACAAAAAAATCTCATACCACTCTGCCCCCTACCACAGCTGGCAATGGACAGCTGCTGGAGTGGTAAAGCACTCTGGCAGCTCTTCATTGCTGTGTGGACCCGGCTTAACAGTCACCATAGGCCTGTGCAGCCTAAGGGGGACTGTAAAAACACAGAGAAACCGTCTGTTATTACCACCTCCCGACTGCAAGTGTGAAGGAGCCCTAAAGTAAGTCCCTTAAATACTGGCATTGTTAGCTAACATATTTCCTGTGAGAATGGGGATTTGCATGGAGCCTTCTGACAGCAGATGCTGATGCACTTTAGTAAAGCTGGCCGTACGTACAGTATCTTACAAAACTGAGTACACCCCTCACATTTTTGTAAATATTTTATTATATCTTTTCATGTGACAACACTGAAGAAATGACACTTTGCTACAATGTAAAGTCGTGAGTGTACAGATTGTATAAGGGCTCCTTCACACGGACATGCCCTTGTACGGAGCCTGCTCTGCTCAGCGAGGGATCGCTCCGTCGATCCCCGCTGAGCAGGAAGATGATAGGTCTGTCTCTGCACACTGTGCACGGACGGACCTGTCAGAGTGCCGCTCTCCCCTATGGGGGGATCGGATGGGGACGGACCGTAGACTCCATGGTCACCCGATCTGATCCTCAGACGAATGGAAAAGTAGGTCTTTCCTCCGTCACACTTTTTCGGATCGGAGTGGGTCGGATGTCAGAGGACATGTCACCGCTGACATCCAACGCTCCATAGAGGTCTATGGAGCGTCCGTTCAGGTCCACCTAAAAAACTGACAGGCGGATCTGAACAGACAGTTTCATGTGAAAGAGGCCTAACAAATTTGTGTAAATTTGCTGTCCCCTCAGAATAACTCAACACACAGCCATTAATGTCTAAACCACTGGCAACAAAAAGGAGTACACCCCTAAGTGAAAATGGCCATAAGAAGATTGCCAAGACCCTGAAACTGACCATACAGCGGTTTAAGAGGACAGGTTCCACTCAGAACGGGCCTCGCCATGGTCGACCAAAGAAGTTGAGTGTACATGCTCAGCATCATATCCAGAGGTTGTCTTTGGGAAATAGACGTATGAGTGCTGCTAGCATTGCTGCAGAGGATGAAGGGGTGGGGGGGTCAGCCAGTCAGTGCTCAGACCATACGCCGCACAATGGATCAAATCAGTCTGTATGGCTGTCTTCCCAGAAGGAAGCCTCTTCTAAAGATGATGCACAAGAAAACCCGCAAACAGTTTGCTGAAGACAAGCAGACTAAGGACATTTATTACTGGAACCATGTCCTGTGGTCTGATGAGACCAATATAAATGTATTTGATTCCGATGGTGTCAAGCGTGTGTGGCAGCAACCAGGTGAGTACAAAGACAAGTGTGTCTTACCTACAGTCAAGCATGGTGGTGGGAGTGTCATAGTCTGGGGCTGCATGAGTGCTGCCGGCACTGGGGAGCTACAGTTCATTGAGGGAACTATGAATGCCAACATTTACTGTGACATACTGAAGCAGAACAAGATTCCCTCCCTTCAGAGACTGGGCCGCAGGGCAGTATTCCAACATGATAATGACCCCAAACACACCTCCAAGACGACCACTACCTTACTAAAGAAGCTGAGAGTAAAGGTGATGGACTGGCCAAGCATGTTTCCAGACCTAAACCCTATTGAGCATCTGTGGGGCATCCTCAAACAGAAGGTGGATGACGCAAGGTCTCTAACATCCACCAGCTCTGTGATGTCATCATGGAGGAATGGAAGAGGACTCCAGTGGCAACCTGTGAAGCTCTTGTGAACTCCATGCCCAAGAGGGTTAGGGCCGGTTCACACAGCGAGGCGAGGCGAGGCGACACGGCTCGCCTCGCCTCGCTCCCGCAAGTCGCCCCCATTCAGTACTATGGAACCGTTCTGAGAGGAGCGACTCGAGTCGCTCCGACTTAGAAAAAAGGTTCCTGTACTACTTCGGGGCGACTTCGGGGGCGACTTGCATTGATTTCTATACAGAAGTCCTCTGCAAGTCGCCGCTGAGCTCCCCGCAGGTCGCGGCGAGGTAAGTCGGAGACGCCTCGCCGCGCATCGCTGTGTGAACCGGCCCTTAAGGCATTGCTGCAAAATAATTGTGACTACACAAAATATTGACACTTTAGGTCCAATTTGGACATTTTGACTTATGGGTGTACCCGCTTTTTGCTTTTTAAACATTAATGGCTGTGTTGAGTTATTTTGCAGGGACAGCAAATTTACACTGTTATACAAGCTGTACACTCACTATTTTACATTGTAGCAAAGTGTCATTTCTTCAGTGTTGTCACATGAAAAGATATAATAAAATATTTACAAAAATGTGAGGGGTGTACTCACTTTTGTGAGATACTGTAGAACAAAATTCGGCCAGGTCAGCAGGGACAGATGTACATTTCTCAAGCTTCTCCCAACCTATGGAAATCCCTACCCCAAACTCTCTGGCTGTCTCCGACTCTGTCGACTTTTAGGCGATCCCCGAAAACCCTACTCTTCAGAGAAGCCTATCCCGCCTCCACCCAATTGTATTTCCACGATCTCCATCAGATCATCCCCCACAGACAGTTATTGCCTTTTGTATCATTTGACCCTCCCTTTTAGGTTGTAAGCTCTAAGGAGTAGGGCCCTCTGATTCCTCCTATATTGAATTGTATTGTAACTGTATTGTCTGTCCTCATGTTGTAAAGCACTGCGCAAACTGTTGGAGCTATATAAATCCTCTATAATAAAAGAAAAGCACAGCTAACCCGCACCAAGATACACAGATACACTGTCCTATACCCACGGTGTGGTCAAAACACACAGCATCCATCTGAAAGGGGCCAGACCCTCTCTCTAGCCACAGCAATTAAAGTGGTTATAAACTCTCATCAATTAATTGTAGCTATAGGTAAGCCTATAATAAGGCTTAACTATTGGTACTGTAAATATCTCCTAAACCTGAACTGTTTAGGATATAATTACTATAAATGCATCTGATGGCGTCATCGACGCATGCACTCTGAAGGAATGGCTACACATGTCATTCCTTCAGGGCCCTGTGCCGTGACTGGCAGCTCCCGCGTGCATGCATGGGAGAGAAGTCCACTAGGGTTGCCACCTCATCCCTTTAAAACCGAACACATATTAATTATCCAGGTTATGAGGCTGATTTGATGCAGAAATGCATCTAAGTGAGTTTAATTATCACCTTAATCAGCCACGGAACCTGTGTAATTATTATGTGTTCAGTTTTAAAGGGATGAAGTGGCGACTCTAGACGTCACGCAGCTCCGGCCAGTCACACAGCCGGAGTCCATGGACAGGTGAAGATGAATGCGGCATCTAGCGGTGACAACGTATCGGTGGAGGGCTTAGTTTGCAGGTAAGTTTCACATAATGTGCTAGTATGTGCTAAAAAAAAGTCAGTGGTTTACTTCCTCTTTAAACTGACTGAATGTCTATATTCCATTTAAAATACCGTGGTAACAGTAGGTGTGGATTTACTAAAGGCAAATAGACTGTGCACTTTGCAAAATCAGTTTCACTAAATTTTCTAAATAATGTATTGTAATACAGCTTAATTTTGTACAGAATACCCAATCAGATGCATGGAAAAAAAAACAAAAAACATTTTTGCTTGCCCATGATTGGATGTTGGAAATCAGCATAGCTTTACCACATTCACTAGGCTCTGGGGAAAACAAGTGCAACTGCACTTTCAAAGTGCGCAGTCTATTTGCCTTTAGTAAACCAACGCCAACTCTTGCACGCTACTGCCTGAAAACGCTCAGTTTTCAGGCATACATGTGTTATTACTGATCCTATTGTTTACAATGTGATTGTACACACAGGCATGTAAGCATGCACTGCGTATTAATTAGTAAAAAAAGAAAAAATACAGAAACCTGAGTTGCCAGTCAGTATTTTTGAATTTATGCTCACAAAATGTACAAATATGCGCAAATGCCACACTTCCTATTTGTATGTGCATACTCTGACACATTGGCACATTTTTTATTGGTTGAACTATGTGGACTTGTGTCTTTTTTCAACCTAACTATGTATTCTTTTGATAATGAGAAATTCTAAAACAAAAGAAAATGGTATGGTAATATACAACCTTTTTTGTCACAGCAGATGGCCCCTTATCAGTTTACTGCTTAAGATAATAAGGAAAACAGTAAGATTTGACTCCAGCCAGTCTGTCTTCACCTCACTTTTCTACCTGAAGCTGACAAATATAACACTTTAATCAGCCATTATCTAGTCTGTGTGACACTGATAAGTTGTCTGAGAATCCTTGCAGCTCTAGTCCAGCTCTAGTCCAGTGGTCTCCAAACTTTTCAGAATGAGGGTCATATCATATTATTTCCAAATATTTATAGGTCATCAAAAAAAAAAAAACAGTTTAAAGCCGGATTCACACCTATGCATTTTTAGTGCTATTTGCATTTTTCAGATTTGCACTACAGTCCATTTAACATGGTTTCCTATGGAACACGTTCTGTAGTGCAAATCTGTAAAATACAAAAAATGCATAGGTATGAATCAGGCCTTATAAATGATTGATTAAACATGTTCCAAGAAATAACTTCATATTAGAAGCCCCACTTTACACAACAGAGTGCCCCTCTTAGGCTGGATTCACACCTATGCATTTTTAGTGCTTTTTGCATTTTGCAGATTTGCACTACAGAACGTGTTCCATAGGAAACC
Organism: Lithobates pipiens; assembly: GCF_037356315.1. NCBI lineage: Eukaryota > Metazoa > Chordata > Amphibia > Anura > Ranidae > Lithobates > Lithobates pipiens. Next base: position 95,998,518 of record NW_027507718.1, read on the forward strand.
ATGTTAAATGGACTATAGTGCAAATCTGCAAAATGCACTAAAAATGCATAGGTGTGATTGAGGCCTTACACCAGGGTCCCCATCAGACATCAGCAAGGTTCCAGAGCAAATTTTGCTGTGTTTAGATTGTTATTATTATTATTGTACAGGATTTAGGCCGACTATACACGGTGCAAATTTCTTTCCTGCAGCTTGCACGATTCCCCCATAAACACAGACAGTGCTGATAGGGGAAACAGCAAATGTCATCTCTCTGCGGGGTGTAGGTGGGGGACAGTGATTATTAATAGTGGCTATAGCAGCCACTACCAATTGGACCCTGAAACTGAGCTGCAGCACGGTGGCCAAGACCATACAGCTGCTTAACGGGACAGGTTCCACTCAGAACAGGCCTCGTCATGGTTGACCAAAGAAGTTGAGTGCACGTGCTCAGCGTTATATCCAGAGGTTGTCTTTGGGAAATAGACGTATGAGTGATGCCAGCTATGCTGCAGTGGTTGAAGGCGTGGGGGGTCAGCCTGTCAGTGTTCAGACCACACACTGCATCAAATTGGTCTGCATTTTGAAGCCTCTTCTAAAGATGATGCACAAGACAGTGATTATTAATAGTGGCTATAGCTGCCACTACCAATAATCTCAAGAGATTACCAATAATCGCAAGAGAATCTGGCAGGCTGGTTGTACCCAAGATTATCTGTCGAGCAATCAACTTGGTACATTTAGCCTGCCCATTAGCAGAGATTTGAACTGTGTATGGCCGGCCTTATATAACTCCAACAGTTTGCGCGGCGCTTTACAATATAAAGGGAGAAAATACAGCAACAATACAATTCAATTCAAAAGTGTTAGGAGGGCCCTGCTCCTGGGAGCTTACAATTTAATAAAAAGGGTCAGGTGGAAAAAAGGTAATGATTGTGAGGGATAAACTGAAGGGGAGGGGGGGATAGAAGATTTGGTTACTAGTGAAGGCAGGATAGGCTTACCTGAAGAGATGAGTTTTTAGGGATCACCTAAAAGTGGACAGAGTAGGAGATAGCCAGACAGATTGGGGTAAGAAGTTCCAGAGGATGGAAGAGGCTCTGGAGAAGTCCTATAGATGACCATGGGAGGAGGAGACAAGGGAGCTAGAGAGCAGAAGATTGAATTACTAAGGTATATTCATTTAATTTCCGTAGTGTTGGTTCCAAAAGCCATAGAATGTATTGTACATGTGTTCACTGTTCATTAACTTAATTTATGAAATTAAAGTGGATGTAAAACCTCTCCTATACCCAGTGAAGTGAAGATGATACACAGAGATGAAACAAATCTTCCTACATAAGTTTTACATGTACAGTATCTCACAAAAGTGAGTACACACCTCACATTTTTGTAAATATTTTATTTTATCTTTTCACTACTTTTTGTTCACTACTTCAATACTGAAGAAATTACACTTTGCTACAATGTAAAGTAGTGAGTGAACAGTTTGTATAACAGTGTAAATTTGCAAAAATTGGGCCATTAGCCATTTTCCTTTCCCCGGTGTCATGTGACTCATAAGTGTTACAAGGTCTCAGGTGTGTTAAATTTGGTGTTATCGCTCTCACTCTCTCATACTGGTCACTGGAAGTTCAACATGGCACCTCAGGGCAAAGAACTCTCTGAAGATCCGAAGAAAAGAATTGTTGCTCCACATAAAGATGGCCTAGGCTATAAGAAGATTGCCAAGACCCTGAAACTGAGCTGCAGCACGGTGGCCAAGACCATAAAGCGGTTTAACAGGACAGGTTCCACTCAGAACAGGCCTCGCCATGGTCGACCAAAGAAGTTGAGTGCACGTGCTCAGTGTCATATCCAGAGGTTGTCTTTGGGAAATAGACGTATGAGTGATGCCAGCAATGCTGCAGCGGTTGAAGGGGTGGGGGGTCAGCCTGTCAGTGTTCAGACCATACGTCGCACAGTGCATCAAATTGGTCTGCATTTAGAAGCCTCTTCTAAAGATGATGCACAAGAAAGCCCAAAAACTGTTTACTGAAGACAAGTAGACTAAGGATATAGATTACTAGAACCATGTCCGGTGGTCTGATGAGACCAAGATAAACTTATCTGCTTCAGATGGTGTTAAGCGTGTGTGGCGGCAACAAGGTGAGGAGTACAAAAACAAGCATGTATTGCCTACAGTCAAGCATGGTGGTGGGAGTGTCATGATCTGGGGCTGCATGGGTGCTGCCGAGACAGGGAAGCTAAAGTTCATTGAGGGAACCATGAAGGCCAACATGTCCTGTGACATACTGAAGCAGAGCATGATCCCCTCCCTACGGAGACTTGGGCACAGGGCAGTATTCCAATATGATAACGACCCCAAACACACCTCCAAGAGGACCACTGCCTTGCTAAAGAAGATGAGGGTAAAGGTGATGGACTGGCCAAGCATGTCTCCAGACCTAAACCCTATTGAGCATCTGTGAGGCATCCTCAAATGGAAAGTGGAGGAGCGCAAGGTCTCTATCATCCACCAGCTCCGTGATGTTTTCAAGTGGAAGAGGACTCCAATGGCAACCTGTGAGGCTCTGGTGAACTCCATGCCCAAGAGGGTTAAGGCAGTGCTGGAAGATAATGGTGGCCACACAAAATATTAACACTTTGGGCCCAATTTGGACATTTTCACTTAGGGGTGTACTCACTTTTGTTGCCAGCGGTTTAGACATTAATGACTGTGTGTTGAGTTATTTTGAGCGGACAGCAAATATACACTGTTATACAAACTGTACACTCACTACTTTACATTGTAGCAAAGTGTCATTTCTTCAGTGTTGTCACATGAAAAGATATAATAAAATATTTACAAAAATGTGAGGGGTGTACTCACTTTTGTGAGATACTGTGCATCTACAGTCTTCAGCTTTCTAGACTCTTTAGAAAGTGCACATCTTGTTACAAATGTTTCCTCCTGTTTCAGAAGTGGGTTTGGAGTCTGGGCATACACTGTGTGAGAGCTGATTGGAGGAAAGACACACACTCCACCCTCCTCATAGGCAGAGGAATGAAGAAACTTGCAGAGCTCTGCTGTGAATAGACAAGCTCTCTGCTTATCTATCTCCAATTTCCCTCCTCGAAACAAATTTTCATCTGCTTTTATCTCCTGTGTCGGAGAACTTGTCAGAAGTTATCATGCTGATAAAACAACAAAGCAGCAGAAAGACATGGGACTCAGGGCTTTGGCGAGAGATAAGGAAACACTACAGATATATGTGCCCAGATCAGATTTCATGAATGGGGTTTACAACCACTTTAACTCATAAATTAATATTGTTGGGCATGGAAGCTACACACTCTAAAGCTGGGTATACACTGATTCTTTTTTTCATTCAACCATCGGGTGTTAACGAACCTTCCAGTGTGAATATGGAAAGGTTTCAACGGGGCCTAACTGAATGATAGTCTGCCAAAGCACTAGGTATCAGCTGCAATTATTAAAAATGAAAATACAAATTTTCACCTTTTTTTCGTCCTTTGTTGCATTTCATTGCTGCTGATCTCATGCAGCCTCTTTGCAGGCATTTTCTACTGTATACAGTATGCTTGTCCTCTAGTGGCATTTCCCAGAACAGACTTTCTGATGGTGAATACACTGGATAAAATAGCTGCTTGTAGTCTCCATTAGCAGCCTGTATACGTTCCAACATGCATGCCATGGCGCTATGCGTTCCAACATGCATTCCATGGCGCTATGCGTTCCAACATGCATTCCGTGGCGCTATGCGTTCCAACATGCATGCCATGGCGCTATACATTCCAACATGCATTCCATGGTGCTATACGTTCCAACATGCATTCCATGGCGCTATGCGTTCCAACATGCATGCCATGGCGCTATACGTTCCAACATGCATTCCATGGCGCTATGCGTTCCAACATGCATTCCGTGGCGCTATGCGTTCCAACGTGCATTCCATGGTGCTATACGTTCCAACATGCATTCCGTGGCGCTATGCGTTCCAACATGCATGCCATGGCGCTATACGTTCCAACATGCATTCCATGGTGCTATACGTTTCAACATGCATTCCATGGTGCTATACGTTTCAACATGCATTCCGTGGCGCTATGCGTTCCAACATGCATGCCATGGCGCTATGCGTTCCAACATGCATTCCATGGCGCTATGCGCTCCAACATGCATTCCATGGCGCTATGCGTTCCAAACACTTCATGATCTGACGGGTAGAGGTAATCTGATAGAACACCCATGTACACCTCTTACTACACCCAGCTACGTCTTGAACTTCAGAGTAATTTTAGCAATAAAGTGAGCATATATAAATAAATAAAGGTTATTGACATCTGTGATGCTGTTTTGATGTTACATTTTGAAAGAAGCTGGACGCCAGGAGTAGGAAGGTGGCGGAGCTATGTTGGTACACCCTGTACTGTTCAGCGCTAAACCATTAGGCTGGGTTCACACTATTGCGAATTGGATGTGGACTTCTGCAGCATCCAATTCGCATCTCAGGAGATTGTGACTGGCTCTCTATGGAGCCGATTCACACGTTTCCAGAGCAGCTCTGGTGTGAATTGCAAAGGAGTCCTGTGCGTCTTCTGATCCGTTTCAGGTGCGAATTCAGGCAAAAATTCTGACTGAAATTGGACCTGAAATGCTGAATGGGGGCGCACTGGACCCCTGCTGTGAGCCGCTCCGTATGGCAGTGTGCACCTAGCCATAGGCTTTCAAAATGAATCATCCAAACAGCATCACAGATTTAAATATACTATATATCTATATATCTATCTATCTATCTCTCTCTCTCTCTCTCTCTCTCTCTCTCTCTCTCTCTCTCTATATATATATATATATATACACACACACACACACACATATATATATATACATACGCTCACTTTATTGCTTAAATTACTGTGAAATTCAAGACATACCAGAATCCTCCCCACTGTATCATTGTTCTCTGATAGCAGGGCTTCCCATGTGTTGGAATGATCAGCGCTGCAATGGATTGGATGCACGCTCTGACTGAGCAGAGATTTACTAACAAGCCAGTTTATGAGAAGTTGATTGATCCATGCATGGAATAAAATTTGGCAGGCAGGCGAATTGTGATCCATGTACGGCCAGCTTTAGAACTTGAAAATAAACAGCAGAGGAGAATCTGCAAAGCATGCTGGGAATCCAGGAAGTTGTAGGAAGAGACGGGCAGCAGACATGCAGCACTCACAGTATTAAAGAAGATGTTTAAGTGGATGTAAACCCAGTTCATGAAATTTGAGCTGGGCACATATATCTGTAGTGTTTTCTTATCTCTGTCCAAAGCTCTGAGTCCCGTGTCTTTCTCCTGCTCCGTTCTTCTGTTACCAACATGATCATTTCTGACAAGTTCTCCGACAACCATACCTCCCAACTTTTCAAAATGGGACTTAAGCCCCATACACACTACCAGATTATCTGCTGAGTTTTTCCTTCAGATTTACCAAAACCATATAATATGAGGACAAACCTTAGGAGTTTCAATGTGTATGCAATCAGGCAGGCCCTTCTACTACATGGTTTTGGTAAATCTGAAGGAAAAACTCAGCAGATAATCTGATAGTGTGTATGGGGCTTTAGGGACACCTATTACCAAATGTCTGTAAGGGCATCCCACCACGTCCCCTTAAAAGAGAACTATACAAAAAAAAAAAAAGATTGGTTAGACCCCCTTTTGTTTTTATTTTATTTTCACCACTACTATTCCTTTATACTGGCTTTTGAAGTTTACAAATGCAACAAGTTAGAAATTGGATGAAAAGTTTAGCCATACCTCCCAACATTTTGAGATGGGAATGAGGGACACCTACTAGCAAACAAATGTAGGCATAGGACATGCCCCCTGCCACGCCCCCTTAAAGGAGAATTAACCAAAAAAAGTTAATCAAATCCAAAAGGTTTTTTTTTACCACTACTGTTCCTTATATTGGCTTTTAAAATTTACAGATGGAGCTATTTAGAATTTGGATGAAAAGTTTAGAACTGGGAAACGCTCTTTGAAAGATAAAAAGTGCATTTTATTACACAGCTATATAGATCAGACCAAAATGAGGGATAAAGGAGAAGGAATGAGGGACATTGCTCCAAATCAGATACAGTCCCTCGCAATCAGGGACAGTTGGGAGCTATGATTTAGCACTGGGAAATACTTTTTGAAAGATAAAACAGTTTTATATACAACTATATAAATCAGACCAAAGTGAGGGACAAAGGAGGAGGAATGAGGGACATTGCTCCAAATCGGGGAGTCCCTCTAAATCGCGGACAGTTGGGAGGTATGCAGACAACTGTTGATAAAACCAGGCTGAAACTTGTGTCTCGTGGGAGCTATAAGGAGCTATAAATAGATTAGCAGAGAGCTGGTCTATTCACAGCACAGCTCTGCAAGTCTCTGCCTATGTGGAAGAGGGGGAAGGTGTGTGTGTGTGTCTTTCCTCCAATCAGCTGTCTCATGGTGTCTAGCAAAAATCCACACCCACAGGTGAATCAGGAAGAGAAAATTCTAACAGGACATGCACTTTCTAAACAGCATGTAAAGTGAAAGACAGCAGATATGAATGTAAAACTTATGTAGGGAGATTTGTTTCATCTCTGTGTATCATCTGAGGCTGTTCACTTCACTGGGTATATGTGAGGGTTTACATCCACTTTTAAAGCGGGATTCCACCCTAAAGTGGAACTTCCGCTGATCGGAACCCTCCCCCCCTCCGGTGTCACAATTGGCACCTTTCAGGGGGCAGGGGGGTGCAGATACCTGTCAAAGACAGGTATTTACACCCACTTCCGGGCATAGACTCCCACGGGAGTCTATGCCTCTTCCTGTCCCTGCGCGCTGTCTGCTGGGACACACACGGGTCCCAGAGACAGCGCGGACAATTCCTATTGCGCTGCGCCACTCGCGCATGCGCAGTAACGAACCGGGAAGTGAAGCCGCAGCGCTTCACTTCCTGATTCCCTCACCTAAAATGGTGGCGGCAGCAGCCGAGAGACGAGCGATCGATCGGCCTCCGACATCGCTGGACCCCGGGACAGGTAAGTGTCCATTTATTAAAAGTCAGCAGCTGCGGTATTTGTAGCTGTTGGCTTTTAATATTTTTTTCCACAGTGAAATCCCTCTTTAAGCAACTGATTGTGAAAAATAATCATTGTTTACACCGCTATTAGATCTCATTTACAGCCAACCGAACACGAGGAACCCCATCAGATGCAGTGAGGCGATCACAAAGCAGTGACAAGTGGGAGGTGCCACGTAACAGGGGCGGGATCGTGGGCGTGTCCGGGCGAAGAGGCGGAGTCGGGAGCGGGAAGGCGAAAGTGAGGTGGACGAGCTGCGCTTGGAGAACAGAGAAACGAAAGCAATAGGAGGAGGGAGGGGCGGCCAAGCGAACAGAACAGCCTTCTCCCTGCTCGGTCATAGAAGAAGCCTTCAGCCCTGGCAGGTCGGCGGCATTACACGCTGCGGGGACAGGGAGACAAGGGCCTTTCTATCCAGCATAAGTGACCTGCCCGGAGAGGAGAGGCGCCGACATACGGGTGAGTAAGCTGAGGCGGGCACGGTACCTCCCCGGTGTGTGTGTGCCCCTTTATGGCGCAGCTGAGGTGTATGACAGGAATGGAGTCATGGCATTACCAGGCATCATCTAATGGAAGCCGCCTGTGACTATGGGGATTACATAGGGGGCGGGGATTGGATGTGCTGGGGATGTACAGGTGTATAGGAATGTTTCCCCCATATTGATCAATCAGGCCCCCCCCCCCCCATTGATCATAATCGATTGCTTAATCAGGTGTATAGGAATGTTTCCCCCCATAGTGATTAATATATCAGGTGTGCAGGAATGCTCCCCTTTATCGATCAGAATTGATTATTCAATCAGGTGTATAGGAATGCCCTCTTAGCGATCAGAATTGATTGATTAATCAGGTGTGCAGGAATGCCCCCCCCCCCCCTTATCAGAATTGATTGATCGATCAGGTGTGCAGGAATGCTCCCCCTTATTGATCAGAATTGATTGATTAATTCATCAGAGAGTGGGCCACAAGCACAGAACCCCCATCACTGCGTATGTCTGAGGGGGGGTCATCAAAGAAGATGTGGCCAACTGCAGTCTCTAATGTAAGTGGCTTTAACCACTTAACCTCTACGAGGTTTTACCCCCTCTTTGTGACCAGGCCATATATATATATATATATATATATATATATATATATATATATATATATATATAATACTGCTTTACTTTAACTGACAATTGCGTGGTCATGCAATGTTCTATCCAAATACAATTTGTAACTGCCATTAACTGCCATTGACATCAACAGTGATATTATACACTGTCACTGTACTAATGACACTGGGTGGAAGGGAGTTAACTAGTTAAGGGCCAAGCTCATTTTTCAGACTTGGTGTTTACAAGTTAAAATCCGTTTTTTTTTTTTTTTTTGGGCTACAAAATTACTTAGAACCCCCAAACATAGATTGATTTGACCTTGTAAGCAACAAGTGTCAGAAAAAGGTCTATAAAGTGATTGTAAAGTCTTGTTTGTTATGTATGTATGTTTGTTGTTTCACATTGTACAAAAAAAAAAGGGGGAATAACTTTACTGGTTAGTGTTTTTTTTTTTTATTAACCACTTCAGCCCCAGCGTATAGTCATATGACGCCCACATATGGGATCTCCCATCCTGGGCGGGCATCATATGACTTCCTCTCATACCCGGCCATCTAGGGGGATCGCGCACCCGCGGCATCACTCAGGACCCGGAGCACTAGCGATTACCTAGGAACACAGCAGGACCATGGATCTGTGTATGTAAATACACAGATCCACGTCCTGTCAGACACCGATCGGTCTCCTCCCCTTGTGAGTCCCCTCCCCCCACAGTTAGAATCACTCCCATAGGGAACACATTAACACCTGCAGCGCCCCCTGTTGTTAACCCCTTCCCTGCCAGTCACATTTACACAGTAATCTGTGCAATTTTATAGCACCGATCGCTATGTGAATGGTCCCAAAAATGTGTCAAAAGTGTCCGATGTGTCCGCCATAATGTTGCAGTCACGAAAAAAAATCACAGATCGCCGCCATTACCAGTCTAAAAAATAAAAATAAAAAATTGCCATAAATCTATCCCCTATTTTGTAGATGCTATAACTTTTGCACAAACCAACCAATATACGCTTATTGTGATTTATTTATTTTTACCAAAAATATGTAGAAGAATACGTATTGGCCTAAACTGAGGAAAACAGTATTATAGTGGGATATTATAGCAAAAAGTAAAAAATATATTTTTTTTTCAAAATTGTCGCTCTTTTTTTGTTTATAGCGAAAAAAATAAAAACTGCAGAGGTGATCAAATGCCACCAAAATAAAGCTCTATTTGTGGGAAAAAAATAACGTCAATTTTGTTTGGGTGCAACGGCGCATTACCACGCAATTGTCAGTTAAAGCGACGCAGTGCCGAATCGCAAAAAGTGCTCTGGTAAGGAAGGGGGTAAAATCCTCCAGGGCTGAAGTGGTTAAAGTAATTTTTTCTAGAAAAAAAAACTGCATTTGAAAAACCATTGCGCAAATAGTGTGACATAAGATATTGAAACAACCACCATTTTATTCTCTAGTGTGTCTACAAAAAAAAAAAAATATATATATATATATATATATATATATATATTATAATTTTTCGAGGTTCTAAATATTTTCTAGCAAAAAAAAAAAAAAAGATTTTAACTTGAAACCAACAAATGTCAGAAAAAGGTTTAGTGTTTAAGTGGTTGAACTTTTTTCACTTACACGCAATAATTTGGGAAAAAAATACTGCGCTAAAGAAATCTCTCAACAATCAGTCTAAATATCTAAAGGCTGCGATGTGATACACACCTATAAAGCATATAAGTCAGGAATTTCAACTGCGCTCACAATTACAAAAAAATCTAAAAAAACATATCTAAAACCTATAACAGAATAATATGTATACACTATAACTAGTCAAAAATTATAATACAAAAACCCAACTAAGTGAATAATAAAAATATACTCTATAACTCATACAATAATCAAGTGTACAAAAAAAAAAAAAAAAAAAATATATATATATAGTGCTCAAAAATTATATATAAGCAACAGTTCCTCATAAAGACGTAGTCATGAGCATACAGTGGTAAAGTGCACAGAATTTTTGTGAACAATCAGAAAATTATTGAATAGAGTGCTCAAAAATTATATATAAGAAAACAGTTCTTCATCAAGATGTAATTGTGGGCATAACAGTCCAATAATCATAAGGCTCCATGCACACTGGAGCTGATAAACTGCAGTTTATTGGAGTTTGGGTGTTTTTTGTAAAAGCCCATAAACTCCACTCTATGTTAGCCTATGTGTCCATGCACACATGGACGTTTTTCAGCTTTAATGAGCAGTGGAGTTTATGGGCTTTTTTCAGAACGCCAGAAATTCGCGTTCAAAGTCCCGTTTTTCACCGCCAAAAAACGACAAACGCTTATAAACGCTCATAAACGCACCTTAATTAGTGTTCGGCATTCTATTTTTTCAATGCATTGTGGGAGTTCGGAATGTACTGTGGGATTTTTGGAGTGTCCTCTGTGTAGTTTTATTGAAAATGCCCATAAACGCTAACGCTAATAAACGCTCATAAACGCTAGTACAAAACGCTGTTAAATGCAAGTTTTTCAACCAGCTTTTTCTGCCAGCAATCTGGCATCCAGAAAAAGCTTTTTTGAGCTTCAGTGTGCATGGAGCCTAAGTGTTTCTTCTCAAGAAATCCTATGCGGGTGCAAGAGAGAGAATTTCCTTCACCAACACGTGCTGATAAATGGTAAAAAATGCGCGCTTACCAAATCCCAGAATCAGAAAGACATTTGATATCAGAAATCTTAGGGGTCATCACACAGGGACATCACCTCGTTTTCACGTGGTTGGACCATTCATAAAAGGCATGCCCCAGACGATGCCACATATGGCGAAACGTACGTAGGGTGGTCTTGACGTGCTTAACACAAATCACGTGACATTTGGGCGTTCGCTTTGCCAGCCGGCTTTTCTTAACGCTGATTTGACCTTTTATGTTTGTATGTTTTTTTTATTATGGAATAAAAGATTTTGGTTTACGGTTTTACGCTATGGGAGTCTTTGCTTGCCTTTGCTTGCGACATTGCACTTTTTTAGCACAGATTTAATTTTTTTTTATTTTTCACGCAATTGTCAGTTAAAGTAACTTCGTGCCATATTGCAATAAATGGCCTGGTCATGAAGTGGGTAAACCTTCCGGAGCTAAAGTGGTTAACCACTTTCAGACCGGACCATTTTTCTGGCTTAAGACCAGACCACTTTTTGCGATTCGGCACTGCGTCTCTTTAACTGACAATTGCGCGGTCGTGCGACGTGGCTCCCAGACAAAATTGACGGAATTTTTTCCCCCCACAAATATAGCTTTCTTTTGGTGGTATTTGATCACCCCTGCGGTTTTTATTTTTTGCGATATAAACAAACCTAGAGCGACAATTTTGAAAAAAACACATTATTTTTCACTTTGTTATAATAAATATCCCCCATAAATATATATAAAAAAAAATATTTTTTTCCCTCAGTTTAGGCCGATACGTATTCTACATATTTTTGGTTAAAAAAAATCGCAACAAGCGATTTGATTGGTTTGTGCAAAATTTCTAGCGTTTACAAAATCGGGGATAGTTTTATGGCATTTTTATTAATAAATTTTTTTTTTTTACTAGTAATGGCGGCGATCAGCTAATTTTTTTATTTATTTTTTATTATTAATCATTTATTTTATTTTATTAATTTTTTTTGACCATTGTCATTTATACAGCAAACGGTGCTATACAAACGTACATCGGTGTGCGGCAGTTGGGAACTGGTTAAACTAGTATGTCCCCTATTCCGATTGTAAGCACCCGAGTCATGCATATTTGTTTTGATGTCTATAGTACAACTGGCAAAAGTGACATACCTTTACTTGCTGGTAGCTATGATTCTTGTTCACATTTTTACTTTTTGCCAGGTCTACTGTTAGAAATGACAGGGTCCTGTTTAGCTCGCCTCCTTTTTTTTTTTTTTCCCCATCCTCAAATATCCCCTATGTATCCGCAGCAGTTACCGGCGGGGAGGGAGGCCTACAAGGCGAGGCCTGGACAATGTGGGGGGTTGAGATAGTCGAACCAATTCCCCTACAGCCTGAGGGGGAGGAGGTGAAGCCAACAGCACTGCAGGGAAAGGCACAAGAACATCGGTGCCAGCATCAAGGCGGTATAGCTGACCCTGTCTGGGCCCTCCTTTTTGAACTGATGGGGCCCGGTACAGGAGGCCTGGTTGTACTGCCTTAGCAGCCCTGCTCTCTGCATCTCTAATGCTGGCCATGCAAATTGCAATATTTTCTGAAAGTAAAGATCCTGGAGAATAAAATAGTAGAAGTTCTGATTATTATTATTATAATTTTTTTGTAAAATATAAACCATGAGGTTGCACTAAGTGCATGGATACTCAGAATGTCAAGCCTTAAGTGTGTGTGTGTGTGTGTGTGTGTGTACATTAAAACGGCAACACACTTTGGTACACAATATTGTCCATAGGTAACACAATACAAGACTACATCAGTTTAGAGTCAACTGTGAATGATGGCCCTAGAATTATTGCTCTCTCTCTGGCATACAGGGGTGTGTGTTTGGGTGTAATTTTTTTCCACCGTGTATCGGCTTTTCCTCTACTTGCGCTGACAGACAATCGGCTGCTTTCCTGACAGGTTTGCACTGATTTGATCCCTGGGGATGCCTACCCATGACTACCAGGGATGGCATTCTGTGCCCATCAGTGATTCCTGCCAGCGCCTCTGATCAGTGCTGCCCATCAGTGAGTGCCCTTGACAGCTGCATATAAGTGCCCATCAGTGAAGGAGAAAACATCCTTATTTACAAAGTTTTGTAACGGAAGCTAAGAAAAACTTTTGTTTTTTTATTTTTTTCAAAATGTTTTATTTAATTTTATTTGTAGCGCAAAAAAATAAACCCCCCCCCTCCCCCCCAGAGCTGACCAGATACCACCAAAAGAAAGCTCAGTTTGTGGGAAAATAAGTGATAACAATTTTGTTTGAGTACAGCGTCGCATCACCGTGCAATTGTCATTCAAAATGTGAGAGCACGGTAAGCTGAAAATTGGTCTGGGCAGGAAGGTGTATAAGTGCCCAATATTGTGGTTAAAACTGATCTACAGAGATGTAACAACTGTGCACACACTCTATAAAACTGTGTGTAGCCCCAGCAACACACAGTATACAGCGCTGTGTTCTGTAAGCTCGTAGAACTAAGTCAAGTTGGTTGATCGCGGCTCTGCTGTTCAAAGAAAGCTTTGTATTTTCATAAAATCTCTGTCCCATTCAGATCGCTGCCTCAGCCAATTAATGGAAGCTTTTTATTCGTTCACAGAATGCAAAGCTCCCTGTGAATGGTTAAGCAGCGCTCAGTCCAACTCAATTTTGTGTCGGGAGCAGTACTGGAAATTCCTGCCCCGTTGCCGTAACACAGCACGGTATACTGCACATAACATTTATACAGCACACACAACCACATGTGTTTGTAAAGTAAATGGTTTGGACCATCTTGACCCGAAGAAACTTTTTAAAGTTCACTAAAACTTGGAGATCAGTTTTAAAGGCCTATTCAAAGGATTGAATAGCTATTGCAGCTCACATACTATATACAGAAGAGCATGGCCGGGAGACTTTTGAAACTGAGGCTGTGCTATTAAAATCTCAGTGTAGCAGGGAATAGGGTTGGTGTAAACCTTTGTAATACAAAGATGTTTCAGCTAGGTGTGTTTTGCAGTATTTTAAATGCATTTTTTAGTAGATGCATAACTAGACTAAAGAATCTTTGTCTGGAGTATCTTTATGTTAATATGCCTTTTAAAGAATATGTAACTCCCCAACATTTCATATTCATGAAATACTGTATATTGTACGGTTTATGGTAAAAAATAATATCCTGTTCTTTCTATTTCTTCCTTTTGTGTGAAATACCTGGTGATCCTGCCAGTTCCCCTACTTTTCTATGTCAAACTGACCACACTAATCATGGGAGCACATCCATCCCAGCGTAGTCAGTTTTCTGGCTGTGTTGGGAACAAGGCAGAACAAGGCTTGGGCTGAAATGCCTTTTTGCACAGTCATTCACTGTAAAGATCATTGTGTTACTGTTTTTCCACCCCCACATTTAAGCTCCTTCTCCAGCTGAGAACAGAGATTGTGATCATTTTTTATAATAAGAGGGCTCTCAAAGAGGAGGAGCCAGGAGCGCTCCTGAGGGACCCCAGAAGAGGCGGATCAGGACCACTGTGCAAAACCAACTGCACAGAGGAGGTAAGTATAACATGTTTGTTTAACCACTTACGGACCGCCCGCCGTCATTATACAGTATCGCTTTGAAGAGGAATATTGTTATGGCAGCAGCTAGCTGTCGTAACCCTGGTAGCCTCTTCTTCAGCATGTGGTCCTCTTTCAGATAAAATTGGTCTCTGTAACGGATTCGCTGCAAGATCCCTCCCGTATCGCTCTGGTGGTCCCCGCCACTTACCGGAGCCGCCGGTAGCGGCGGAGACAATTGGGTCCTCTCTCCTGCTTGGTTGGCTGCTGAGTGAGGGGAAGATGGGCCCCCCCACTTGGCTCCATAGCATTGATTGGCAGAAGCAACATCAAATGTCACTTCTGCCCAAAGCTCTTAAAGGAGAATATTTTTGGGAATAGTATTTTGTAGCAAATAAAATGATTTTAACTTGTAAACACAGAGTCTGAAAAACGGGCCCAGTCCTTAAGTGCTTAAAAAAAACAAAAAAAAAAACCTTAGATATCCTATAATGTTGTGTGTTTTTTTTTTTTTTCCTTACAGCAACATGTTGGAGTCTGACAAAGATCTTGTAGCAAAGACACTGCGGGCTGTTTTGCAGTCGAACAAAAATGGTGTGCCTTTTCCTCGACTACAAAATGAATATAAATCCCTTACTGGAGAATATATTCCATTCAAGGATATGGGCTTCCAAACGCTTGAAGCATACATTAAAGCCATCCCAACCGTTGTAAAGATTGAAGTTGGCCGTACTGGTGAGGTAAGGTGTTCTGTCAAACATCAGTCTTAACTAGATGACCGTTTGCTGAAGCACTGTGTAAAACAGTCTCTACGTGTAAAATACTGTTTTCACCTTTCTATATCCTCCAGCCCTTTTTGGCCATTTCTTGTCTAAATACTTGCTCTCTAGTGCATCAATGCTCAAGGCCTGAAAGTGATTACAGTGCTTTTATTTCTTGAAACCTAGAACCTTTCCTTTTACAAATGCCTTTGTATCTTTTTATAGTGAAATTTTAAAGCAGAATTAAACCTAAAAATGTTTAAAAAAAATCTAATTGACCAGTGAGATTTGTAATACAGAAGGGACCCTTATTGGTTGGTTCTGTCACAACTGCTTCTCCTTGCCTGTCTGTTTTTGCACACTGAGCTGTACATACACAGCTCAGAATAAATTGACGGCACAATTCTGTGCAGAGAAGATGTGACTTCCAAGCAAATGCTCAGAATGACGTCATCCCATACAATCAAATGGCTGTATAATCGGAGCCCAGAAGGAAAACTGGAAGAAGATGGGAATATTGACACCAAATCAATTGAGGGGATCATTCCAAGAAAAGCGTGCCATAATCTGCTAATGTGCTGTGCATTCTAGCCTAATATGACTAAAAGCTCCTGAGGGCCCATTTTTAATTTTTATTTATTTTAATTTTTTCCCAGAGGTTTAAGTCTGGTTTAAAGTAGAGCAGCTTTTAACTGAATTTTTCATACAAACTATATATTTAAAGTTGCTTATAGCTAAGGTCTATCTTGTTTCTAGTTGCACTTCTCTTTCTAATTCTGGGACATTGTTTTTAAGAATTGGCACCTAAATTGTTCTCCATAAGCCAAGATTCTGTTGTACTAATGTTTAAAAAAAAATTTTTTTTTCTTATTTTTTTTTTTTCTAGATGAGCTTTTAAGTTATCTTGTTTTAGATGTTTTGCTGGGATTGGATTTAGTTATACAGCTTATTAACAATCGGTTCCAAACTCTATGTAATTGTTTTACTAAAAATGGAGAGTTCAAAATCTGGTGCAGCTGTGTATGGTAGCTAATTGGCTTCTAACCTCAGCTTGTTTAATTAAGCTTTGACAAAAAAAAAAAACCTGGAAGAGAATTGTTTCTTATGCAGAGCTGCTCCAGATTTTCCACTCTCCAGTTTTGTAAATCAACCCCAATGTAACTTAAAAATGAGTTTAAAGCGGAGGTCCACCCTAAAGTGGACCTTCCGCTCATTGGAATCCTCCCCCCCCTCCGGCGCCACAATTGGCACCTTTCAGGGGGGAGGGGGGTGCAGGTACCTGTACAGTGCAGGTATCTGCACCCACTTCCAGCATAGCTATCTGCGGAAAGGGGCGTAGATTCTGCAGAATCTACGCCCCTTTCCGAAAGTCCCCCGCTGCCTGCTGGGAAACACACAGATCTCAGAGACAGCGCAGTAGGGAACCGGGAAATGAAGCCGAAAGGCTCCACTTCCTGATTCCCATACCCAAGATGGCGGCGGCAGCACCCGAGAGACGATCAAGAGACCGACTTCGGGTGCCGACATCGCAGGCACGCTGGGCGGGTAAGTGTCCTTATTTTGAAAGTCAGCAGCTGCAGTATTTGTAGCTGCTGGCTTTTTTTTTTTTTTTTTTTAAACGGCGGAACTCCCGGCGGAACTCCCGGCGGACTCCCGCTTTAAAGAGCAATGGCTCCAAATGTAAACATTAAGCCAGTTTTCACACTGCTGTGGGTTTATATTTGGAATTGTACCTTGCAAAACTTGCAGCCTCCTCCACTTCAAGGAAAGATGCAATAAGAGATCCTATAATGATTGCATACTTCTCCACTGTAATAGAGACAGAGGCAAAACCCACTACAAGTCCATTCTATGGTCACTTTAAGTACAACTACAGACAAAAGTTCCCCCCCCTCCCTGCCTCTGTGGGATGGAGCAGCTGGGTATTCCCTGGGAGGTCGATTTGGGGGTCCCTCTCCTCCCTCTCTTCTCTCCCTGTACCTATCTTCGCTTTCCCTCCCCCCTGTGGGGGATGCTGCATGATGGACTGCTGAGCGGTGTGTGTGTACCTGTAGCCAGGGGTTCCCTGGGGGCTCTCACCTTGGATGGGGTGCTGTGCTGTGCTGGGTGGCTGTGTCCCTGGGTGTCAGTGGTCTCCCCGCTGGGTGTCTGGAGGTCTGCATGTGCTGATCGCCATAGCGCTGTTCTACCGCCATTTTCACTGTCTACAGTTGTTTGTCGGCCATTTTTGGTGTGCCTCAGTGGAAAGCATGGTCAGGGGCCATTTTACTGTAGGAGGGTGGGACTGTGCACCTGTTCTAAGTCCCCAAGGGTGGCAGACAGGATGGCTCAGCTTCAGAAACTGGTGTTTCTTCCCCAGAGCTCCCTGCAATTGCAACCGGCTCATCTGCAAACAGTGCAGTGCCTTTGGACGCTTGTCGGCGGTCCTTGAAACGTTCATTACCAGGGTGGAGGCAGATGCGGGCACAAAGGTGGTAAAAAGCGGGCCCTGCTTTGCAACAGTACAGAGGTTCAGAATGGAATCAGTTCGCTCAGTAGTCGCTGCACTCCATCAGGGGACTCACTGGTGTCTTTGGACATCCAGAATGCGTACCTGCACATACCCATATGCCTCCGGCATCAGAGGTTTCTGTGATTCACAGTTGGGAAAGCCCACTACCAGTTTGTGGCTCTCCCCTTTTGGCTTGGCATCAGCACCCCAAGTCCTTACCAAGGTATTGGCTCCAATCTTAGCGCTTGTTTTTCGACAACGTGCGATCGTAGGTTACCTAGACGATCGCCTCCTGAGAGCATCTTTCGCCTCAGAATTAAAGGAGAATGTGGCAATCACCATGCAAACCCTGCAGGAATTTGGGTGGCTGTTGAACCTAAAAAGGTCGGTGCTCATACCGACTCAGCGCTTGGAGTACCTAGGCTTATTCCTGGACTCTATGGAAGCGAGGGTTTTCTCCCTTCAAACTGCAGACTCTGAGCCACGGTAAAACTATTGATGAACCGCAGGTGGTCGTCGCTGCTCTTCTGCATGCGAATCCTGGGCCTCATGGTGGCCTCCGAGGCAGTACCGTACGCCCAGTTTCATAGCAGTTTCATACCAGAGTCTTGGAGAAAGAGATTTTGATAAAATGGGACAAACCTCCGTTATCCCTGGATTGGCAGATTCGGGTGAGCCAGGCAGTCAGGGACTCCCTGCTCTGGTGGCAGAGGTCTCCGGTACTTCGGTCCGGGAAGTCATTCCTACCTCTACATTGGACAGTGATCACAACGGACGCCAGCCTGACCGGCTGGGGTGGAGTACTGGGAGTACAGTCGACCCAGGGCCTCTGGTCGGGGGAGGAATCCAAGTTGCCGATCAATGTGCTCGAACTTCGAGCAATCGGGCTATGCCTCTCCACATGGTTGATGAGACTACGAGGGCGTCTGATCAGGATCCAGTCAGACAACGCCACGGCGGTGGCATATGTCAACCATCAAGGAGGAACAAGAAGCTTGGCTGCAGAACGGGAGGTCGCTCACATCCTTCAGTGGGCAGAGCGACATGTACCGGCCTTGACGGCCATTTATATCCTGGGAGTAGAAAACTGGCAGGCGGACTACCTAAGTCACCAGATGCTGGACCCAGGAGAATGGGCGTTGCATCCGGAGGTGTTCAGGCTACTGTGCCTGCGATGGGGCACACCAGACGTGGATCTCCTGGCTTCCCGTCTCATTCACAAGGTGCTGAGATTCGTATCCAGGAGATCCTTGGGCAGACGCATCTGACGCGCTGGTGGCTCCGTGGGGTCAGTATCGACTGATCTACGCCTTTCCTCCCGCTAAAGCTACTACTACGTCTACTCTGCAGAGTGGAGACTGAGGGGATTCCAGTAATACTGATTGCCCGAGATTGGTTTCAGTGCCCCTGGTACGCCGACTTTATGCGCCTGGTTGAGGACGCTCCCTGGCGACAACCATTACGATTCTCCATCCGGCTTTACCATCGCTGGTTTTAACAGCATGGCTGTTGATAGCCAGGTGCTAAGGGACCGAGGCCTGTCGGACATGGTGATTTCAACTATCTTCTTCTCGGAGGATATACCATCGTACCTGGAAGGCCTATATCTCCATGTGTGAGGAGAAAGGGTGGCTCCGTGCACCTATTCCGTTTCCAGGATCCTGCTGTTTTTACAGTGAGGAGTAGACTGGAAAATGGCTTTAAGCACCATTAAGGGACAAATATCAGCCTTGGCTGTCCTTTTTTTCCAATGAGCCCTGGCGTCTCATTCTCTAGTGAGCACTTTTATTCAAGGGGTCTGGCATGTAGGTTCCTCCAGTGCGTCCACCGTTACCCCAGTGGGATCTGAACCTGGTGCTATCGGCGCTTCAGAAACCAACATTTGAGAACATTAGTCAACAAGGGAATTTTCCTTTCTCAGAAAGTGGTTTTCCTAGTGGCCAATACTTTGGCCAAGAGGGTTTCGGAAACTGGCGGCCTTGTCCCGCAAGTTGCCCTATCTGGTTATCCATAAGGATAAGGTGGTGTTGCTTCCGCAACTTTTTCTGCTGAAGGTGGTTTCGGCTTTCCACATTTAATGAAGACTTTGTTACCATCTCTGTGTCCTAAGCTGACACATCATAAGGAGGTGGCCCTTCATTCCCTGGACGTGGTCTTGGCTCTAAAGGGGTTTTTGTTTGCCACGGCTCCCTTTCAGAATCTGTTTCAGTAGCTGGTCTGAAAAAAGGTATGGCGGTCTCATCGGCCATCATTTCTAGGTGGATCAGACAGATTTGTGGTGCAGGTCTATGCCTTGAAGGCGGAGGGGCCCCCCTTCCTGTCATGGCCCATTTCACCAGGGTTATTGGAACCCCTTGGACTTTCCGACATCAAGCGTCGGTCTCCCAAGTGTGTAAGTCCGTTCACTTTTACCAAATTCTACAAAGTGGATGTAAGCACATCGTCTGGTGCCTGCTTTGGCCGCAAGTTTTGCAGGCGGCTGTGTAATGTTGCAATTCTGCCCTCCTTTTTTTTCTGTTTAAAGAAAATGCTTACTTATGAGTATAATGCACTGTTGCATTGTTGACCGCACGTTCTGATGCGACTAGATAAGGTGGTGACTCCCTTGTTAGGGAGCGCTTCTGGTTGTGGGTGGAGTGTTTTTTTTTTGTTTTTTTTTTTATGCTGTTCCCACCCCTTGTTATGACACTGCTTGGGGACGTCCCTATGGTCAAAATGAATGGCGCTGTCAGTCAGTGAACGAAATTGAAAATAGGATTTTTGTACTCTGTCAAATCCTTTTCTCTGACACAGCACCCTCACCTCCTATTGGTTTAAGTTATACTGCTTGTTGACGTACTGAGCTGCAGGAAGCAGTCTGAGGTGATGTTACTATAGGGACCGCCCCCTGGCTGGAACTGTAAATTTCTGTCTTTTCACATGTATAACATGTTCTGCCTAGTCCTCTCCTGAAGGTGGCAAAACAACCCTATGGTCAAGATTAATGGAGCTGTGTCAGTCAGGTGAGTACAAAAATCCTATATATTTTTTTATTTTTTTGGTCAGGCCTTTGTGCTAGATGGCAGGGGCCTCCCAGGCTGCAAGTCTTTCCCTGGGGAAGATGAATAGATTAGTCTGGGCTCCCCTAGGTATTTTCAGGGGAGGCTAGGGACCCTCTCCCTTCTTTACTTTTAGTCCTTATAGGCAGCTATGGTAGGGGGATGAACCTGTCCCTGTATGATGTAGGGCAGTGCACTAACCTGTTACCCCCCCCCCCCACTGGGCAGTCGGCCATGGCTTCCTTGCAGATTGATTCAGTTTAAGAAAGCTGAGGGCGGAGTGCTGAGGTCACTTCTGGTTCCAGGTGATGCATTTCCTGGAGCTCTCCAGCAGGAAGGAGGGGGGGGATGTGGATTGCCATAGCATGCCAATCCACTCATGCCAGGCCTGGATCCACAGGGAGGACGTGGGCTGTGCTGGGCAGACCCAGCCTATTTAAGGACCCTGCGCTGATCGCTCCCTGCAGGACATCGTGGAGGTGGCTGCTGCAGAGGAGGAGGATCGGAGGACGCAGGAAAATCCAAGCCCAAAGGTAGGACAGTGATGGCTGTGCATCACCTTTTCCTTACCTGCTGCTCTGTGGAGGGGACACTTGAGTGATGTGTGCTTGTTTTCTGGTAAATTGTCAGGAGCAGACACTGGTGTTTTTTTCCTTCTTCCTTATTCTTAGTGTTTTCTTACTCTTCTCTTTTCTCTTAAATGGCTCCTTGTATCTTTATCGCACATCATGGGACACAGAGCCATAGTAGTAACTATATGGGTATATAGGCACCTACAGGTGATGGACACTGGCATACCCAATACAGGAAGTTCACTCCCTATATAACCCCTCCTCCTACCGGGAGTACCTCAGTTTTTTTGCCAGTGTCTAAGGTGTTGGTCACGAATGAAGATGTGCTCTGGAGGTATCTTTGCTTGATTTAAACAGCCTCCACAGACCGGATCCATCCAAAGTGCCACTGAGGCCAAAGTGGATGGTACCCGGGCCTCGCATAAAAACAAGATTTTTGCCTGTAACTCCTCTCCTTGCAGAGCTGGACCCCGGGACCCAGGGCTTTGGTCATGCTTGGATTGTCCTGGTGGGGTGCTAATACAGGTCCAAAGGAGTGGAACCCCGATTAAAAAGGGACACGGTCCTTGAAAGTTTGCTAACGTAGCCTGCTGTGATTGGTGAAGTTTGGATCTGTCTGTTACAGCAGTATCCTGCGGCGAGGATAAGGTAAGGGAAGAAGCCTAGGAACTGTAAAAGTCCACCTATGGTGTTTTTTTTTTTTTTTTCTTTTTTCTTCCTTAGAGAAAAATGTTGTCATGCCATAAAAACTCCACTGGAGGGAGTATATGCACATACCAAAGAGATCCACAGTACTCTATCCCATGGAGGAGAAATTCACCAACAGATGGAATGTACCAGCAGTTGACGCTGCTATATCTATTGTGAATAAAAGTCTAACTTGTCCAGTAGACAATGCACAAATGCTTAAGGATCCAACAGATAAAAGGTTGGAATTCCTGTTAAAATCCTCTTTCTTTGGCAGGTGCGGTTACTCAGCCTGTAGTCTCTGCAATAGGCATCTGTCAATCCTTAAAGGACCAATTTAGATAGGCCCTTAAGGAGGTTCCTGTATAGCAAGCCCGGAATTTGGCAGAACTGCCAAGGACATTATGTTTTGCCATAGATGCCATTAAGGATTCTATTCACCAGGTGTCCCGCCTTGCGCTTGTGATAGTACACATGTGTAGGATCCTGTGGTTAAAAATTGGTCAGCCGAAGCACCATGCAAAAGGCTCCTGACTGGTTTTCCTTTTCATGGGGATCGGCTATTTGGGGATGATTTGGACAAATGCATCCAAAAGATTTCATGTGGGAAAAGTTCTCTTTTGCCACTTAAAGAGGGATTTAACTGTAAAAAAAAAGTATTAAAAGCCAGCAGCTACAAATACTGCAGCTGCTGACTTTTAATAAATGGACACTCGCCTGTCCCAGGATCCAGCGATGCCGAGGCCGATCGTTCTCTCGGCTGCTGCCGCCACCATTCTAGGTGAGGGAATCAGGAAGTGAAGCGTTGCGGCTTAATTTCCCGGTTCCCTACTGCGCATGCGTGAGTCACGCAGCTCAATAGGAATGGTCTGCGCTGTCTCTGGGACCCATGTGTGTCCTAGCAGACAGCGCGCAGGGACAGAAAGGGGCATAGACTCCGTGGGAGTCTATGCCCGGAAGTGGGTGCAAATACCTGTCTTAGACAGGTATCTGCACCCCCTCTTCCCCCCTGAAAGGTGCCAATTGTGAAACTGGAGGGGGGGAGGGTTCTGATGTGCGGAAGTTCCACTTTAGGGTGGAACCCCGCTTTAAGAGAAGGAGTAAACGCCCTTCATTTTAAGCAGACTTTCTCCTGCGCCGGGGGCATCCACTTCTAGGCAGTGGCAATGGGCCTCGTCGGAGTCTAGAGGAAAGCCTCAGGGTCAGACCCAGGCACAAAACAAGTTCTGGGGCCGGAAACCTGAAAAACAAAATTATAAAGCCCCATTATGAAGGGTCGCCCCCCCCCCCCCCCCCCCTGCTCGCCAGGGTAGAGGGAAGACTTCTGCAGTTCTCAGAAGTCTAGCAAGAGGAAATTCAGGACAGATGGGTTATCTCCACTGTAACTCTAGGGTACAAAGTGGAATTTGGGGAGTTTCCACTATCTCGTTTTCTGAGGTCAAGCGTTCCCAAAGATCCAGGGAAAACGCAATCTCTGTTTCTGGCACTAGACCGATTACTGGTTCAGGGGGTGATCATACAAATCCTTGCAGAAGAGCAAGGTTTGGGTTTTATTGAAACCGGTTTATGGTACCAAAACCGAATGGAGATGTCAGACCCATTTTAGATCTAAAGAATCTAAATCGGTTCCTGAAGACCCGCTCTTTTCGCATTGAGTCTATCAGGTCGGTGGTTTCTATCTTACAAGGGGGAGAACTTCTGGAGTCTATCGACATATAGGGACATGCAGATATGCATCCCTAATTTCCCGCTCACCAAAGGCTTCTGCCGTTCGAGGTAGAACTACAGCGTTTTTAGTTTGTAGCCTTGCCCTTTGGGCTAGTCACAGCACTCCGGGTGTTTTACAAAAGTTCCAGCCCCACCTCTAGCCAGGTTAAGGGCACAGGGCATAACAGTCTTGGCGTACCTAGACAATCTATTGCTATTAGACTAGTCGTGGCTCGTTTGGAGCAAAGCGTTCGCATTACAACCAGTTACCAGGAAACTCCAGAGAGATGTATCCTTTTGCCCCTGTTCAAAGCATTAGTAAGACCTCATCTGGAATATGCAGTTCAGTTTTGGGGACCAGTTCTCAAAAAGGATATTGGGGAACTGGAGACAGTGCAGAGAAGGGCAACCAAACTGATAAGAGGCATGGAGGACCTCAGTTATGAGGAAAGATTAGAGTAACTGAATTCACTCTTGATAAGAGGAGATTAAGGGGGATATGATCAACGTGTACAAATATATAAGGGGTCCATATAGAGAACTTGGTGGTGTTGTTTACTTTACAGTCAACAGAGGACAAAGGGGCACTCTTTACGTCTAGAGGAAAAGAGATTTCATCTCCAAATACGAAAAGGTTTCTTCACAGTAAGAGCTGTGAAAATGTGGAATAGACTCCCTGCAGAGGTGGTTCTGGCCAGCTCAGTAGATTACTTTAAGAAGGGCCTGGATTATTTCCTAAGTGTACATAATATAACTGGGTACTAAGATTTATAGGTAAAGTTGATGCAAAGAAAATCCGATTGCCTCTCGGGGGATCAGGAAGGAATTTTTTTTCCCCTGCTTTAGCAAATTGGATCATGCTCGGCTGGGGTTTTTCTCCTTCCTCTGGATCAACTGTGGGTATAGAATTGGGTACATGGGATTGTATGATATTATAATTTTTTTTTTTTTTTTTTCAACCCGACTAACTATGTAACTATTGTGCAGTTGTCCTGTCAGGATCCTATCCGACAATGCCACAGCTGTGCCTTACATCAGTCACCAAGGGGGCAAAAAGTCTCGCAGCACAGAGGGAGGTGAACCATATCCTAACTTGGACAGAAAGTAATGTTGCGTGCCCATCAGCAGTTTTCATTCCAGGAGTAGAAAATTGCCAGGCGGACTTCTTGAGCCATCAGCAGTTGCTCCCAGGGTAATGGTCCCTTTGCCCGAAAATTTTTTGGGCTGTTTGCCAAAGTTGGGGCACTCTGGACGTAGATCTTCTGGCGTCGAAATTCAACATGAAGTTGTTCAACTTTGTGTCCAGGACAAGGGATCCACTCGCATGCGGAATAGATGCATTGGTGACCCCGTGGGATCAATTCTCACTGATTTATGCATTCCCCCCCCCCCTCCTATTCAGTTGCTACCACAAATTCTTTGCAGGATCAAGCTGGAAAGAAAGCTGGTAATTTCTTGTAGCCCCAGCATGGCCCAGAAGGTCCTGGTGTGCAGAAATTGTAAAGATGGTAGTGGGGGATCCATGGTCCCTTCCACCGCAGTCAGACCTACTCTTACAGGGGCTGATATTCCATCCTACCTTACAAACTCTAAATTTAGCGGCTTGGGTATTTGAAACTTACATTCATTCAGAAACGTGGGCTCTCCGGGTCAGTTATCTCTACCTTGATTAATGCAAGGAAGCCAACTCCCAGAACCATATATTACAGAGTCTGGAGGGCTTATGTTTCCTGGTGTGAATCCAAGGGTTGGCACCCTCGGAAGTATATCATAGGAAAAATTCTTGCCCTTCTACAATTAGGGGTAGAGATGAAGTTGGCCTTTTGAGTACTATTAAGACCGATAAGGCTAAGACTTGGCCCTTATTTCAAAAACCGCTTGCTTCGCATTCTTTGGTCTGGGGTTTTATGCAAGGGGTGATGTGGCTTAATCCACCAATTAGATCACCTTTGAACCCTTAGGACTTGAACCCTTTTTTTTTTTTTCCAGTGTTACAAAAACAGCCATTTGAACCGATACAGCAGACTCCCTTTAGTCCTTCTGACAAGAAAGTTGGTGTTCTTGGTTGCTATATCCTCAGCAAGAAGGGTTTTGGAGTTGGCTGTTCTTTCTTGTAAAGAGCCATAAGTGATTATTCACAAGTACAGAGTGGCGTTGCGCCCTCGTCCAGATTTTCTGCCCAAAGTGTTCTCAGGTTTTCACCTGAACCAAAATTATTGTCCTGCCATCGTTTTTTCCAAAACCATGTTCCAGGGAAGAGAAGTCACTACATTGCCTTGATGTGGGGGAGAGCAGGCAAGGTTTATTTAAAGACGTCTGCTCAGATCCGGAAGACTGATGTCTTGTGTTGCCAGAAGGGCCCAGGAAAGGGCAGGCAGCGTCGAAATCCACTGTCGCTAAGTGGCTTTGGCAAGTTATAACTCAGGCTTATGATTTAAGGGGCAAGATTCCACCTTGTCAAGGCGCACTCTACCAGAGCAGTTAATGCTTCTTAAGCAGTGCGTCACCAGGCCTCCGTGGCTCAGATCTGTAAGGCTGCAACTTATGCCGCGTACACACGAGCGGACTTTTCGACAGACTAGGTCCGACGGTCTTTCCAATGGACTTTCGGCCGAGTTCTGACGGACTTTCCGAATGAATGGACTTGGCCACACACAATCACACCAAAGTCCGATGGATTCTAACGTGATGACGTAAGACCGGACTAGAATAAGGAAGTTCATAGCCAGTAGCTAATAGCTGCCCTAGCGTCGGTTTTTGTCTGTTGGACTAGCATACACACGAGCGGATTTATCAATAGGAACTGGGTCCGACGGAGTTCCAGCAAAAAAATTTGAAACATGTTCTATTTCTAAAGTCAGATTTTTGGACAGCAAAGGTCCGATGGAGCCCACAGACGATCGAATTGTCCGCCGGATACGTTCCGTCGGATCTTTGCTGTCAAAAAGTCCGGTCGCGGTATTAGTCTTCAGTACATTCACCAAGTTTTATCAGGTGGATATAAGAAGGCATGAGGGTATCACCTTTGGACGCAGTCTGCTGCAGGCAGCAGTATAGGTCCTCAAGTCTGGGGGTGCCCTACGGTGTGTGTCTCCCTCCCCTCAAATAGCATTGCTATGGGACGTCCCATATAGTTACTACTATGGCTCTGTTTCCGTGATGTGCGATAAAGAAAATAGGATTTTTATAACGGCTTGCCTATAAAATCCTTTTCTTGGAGTACTTCACGGTATACAGAGGTCCCTCTCCTCTTTCTGGGGTTTAGGTATATTGCTTTGCTACAAAAACTGTGGTAGGAGGAGGGGTTATATAGGGAGTGAACTTCCTGTATTGGGTATGCCAGTGTCCATCAACTGAAGGTGCCTATATAGTTACTACTATGGCTCTGTGTCCCTTGATGTACTTCAAGAAAAGGATTTTACAGGTAAGCTGTTCTAAAAATCCTTTTTTTTTTTTTTTTTTTTTTTTTTTGCCTCCCTAGGGGAAGTGCTAGGAAGATAAGGAATGTAGCAGGACCTGCTGAAGTCCCTAAAAAGATGTTTCTCTTGTAAACATAAGTTGTCATCCTCATGGAAGAAATCCTGTCAGGACTGCATAGACTTTCACCAAAAAATAATCTAGCTCTATGTTCATAAAATTTTCTAGATACAATGAAGACAGAAATTCTTAAAACATTTTGAATCCTTTAGATCAGTGGTCATCAACCCTGTCCTCAGGGCTCACTAACAGGCCAGGTTTTCTGTATTACCTTGGGGAGATGCAGACTAGAATACTGCAATCCACTGAGCAGCAAATGATATCACCTGTCATGTATTTCACTGGCCTGTTAGTGGGCCCTGAGGACGGGGTTGATGACCACTGCTTTAGATCCTTTCCAAGATTCAGGACCTCCAGATACTGCTATACCCAGTAGTTCTAGTGCAGCAACTCTGATTCACACCCCTGCAACTCCAGAGAGGGAGCAGGAGGTGCTGGAGGAGATAGAAGGGTCCAGTGAGTACCGTATATACTCGAGTATAAGCCAAGATTTTCAGCCTCTTTTTTGAGGCTGAAAGTGCCCCCCTCGGCTTATACTCGAGTCATCGCTGTCTGCCCGCTCGATCAGCGTGTCGAGCAGACAGACAGCGGCCATTCTATGATTCAAAAGCCGCGCCTCCGGCTCCGCCTTCGCCTGTGATAGGCGGAACACTGAATTTCCCAGCAGCCTGTGTTCCGCCTATCACGGGCATCGTCTCATCCTCGTACTACGGACGAGGATGATACGACGTCCGTGATAGGCGGAACACAGGCTGCTGGGAAATTCAGTGTTCCGCCTATCACAGGCGAAGGAGGAGGCGCGGCTTTTGAATTTTACAATGGCCGCCGACGAAGAGGGCACGGGACGGAGGCAAGGCAAGGCACGGGACGGGACGGGACGGGACGAAGGCAAGGCACGACACGGGACGGAGGCTCGGGACAAAGGCTCGGGACACAGGTAGGCTGGACACACACACACACACACACACACACACACACACACACACGGATGGAGACACACACACACGGATGGAGACACACACACACGGATGGATGGATGGATGGATACACACACAGGGATGGATGGATGGATGGAGACACACACACACAGGGATGGATGGATGGATGGATGGAGACACACACACACAGGGATGGATGGATGGATGGACACACACACACACAGGGATGGATGGGCGGACACACAGGGATGGGCGGACACACAGGGATGGGCGGACACACAGGGATGGACGGACACACAGGGATGGACGGACACACACACAGGGATGGACAGGCATGTCTCACCCTCGGCTTATACACGAGTCAATAAGTTTGCCAGTTTTTTTGGGGGTAAATTGGGGGCCTCGGCTTATATTCGGGTCGGCCTATACTCGAGTATATACGGTAATCTAGCCCTGAAGAGGGAGAACTCCAGGAAGAAAAGGTAGTCTCATTCAGAAATGTTTTTTTCCTTCTGATGAGACAGAGGAGCGCCTAAAGTTAATTTATGATACCTTAGAGCTGGAAGACAGAAAAAAAAGGAGGATTTATCTATCCGTGACAAATGATATGCAGGGTTGCATACAGAAAATTCATGATGGTTTTCCCAGTTCATGCAGCATTGCAAGACACAATATTGCAGGAAAGGAAGGAGCCAGAGAAGAGGGTTTTTCTCCCTAGGAGCCTCAAAAGGAGACTTCCATTTAAAGAGGAGGATGCGTCACTTTTGGAGAAATGTCCTAAACTGGATGCAGCCTTGTCCAGCATAGCGAAGCGTTCAGATTTAGCCTTTGAAGGCACAGGGTCCCTTAAGGATGCTATGGACGGGAAGGCAGAAGATTATCTTAGGCATGGGATGCAGGAGCCGCAAATTTCCAACTGGCTATTGCTTCTACCTGTGTTCTCAGGACCCTTGACCTTTTTGGTTAAGGCAGCTAAAAAATTTACTAGTAATAAACAAAAGGAGAACTTCTGCATTCACTTCTGGTACTTAACAAGGCGATTGCTCATATTGTTAATGCTTCCGCTGAAGCAATCAGATTTTCAGCCAGATGCAGCTCTAATGGCCAAGCAAGGACAGCGATTTGGTTGAAAACTTGGGCAGGGAATGCCACTTCAAAAGCAAAGTTATGCTCTCTGCTTTTCAAAGGAAACTTAGTCTGGATAAGATCTAGATTCTGTATTGGAACGTTTGTCAGAAAGTAGGTTTTCCAGCCCCCAAAAAACAGCAATACAAAGAGTTTCGTCCTTTCAGGAAAATGGGGCCGAAAGAAGATGGCAAGCAAGATCAGAAAAAGCCTTGGCAAAATAGAAAACAAAAGGGGAAAAAGGGGGTTTTCTGTTTAACCCTGCGCAGCCTAAAGAAAAAGGGCAATTACTCCCTTTGCCAGGGAGGAGGGAGGCAGGGAGCTTTCCTATCTCAACCAATGCATACATTTTAGACCTCATCGCCAGGGGTTACCACATAGAAGTCAATCAAGTCCCCCCAGAATGATTTCTCGCTACCCGTCTATGGGCGAATGCAGGCATGGCAGGTGCCATGACAGACCTGCTCCAAGAAATGACAGATCAAGGAGCAAAGGTGGTTTTTACTCATATTTCTGAGAAAAAAAGGCGGGAAGATTCAAGCTCAGGCTGAATCCCACAGCATCCATCAGGAAGATGAGGTTATCGAGCTGGCTTTTTCTGACCACCTTGCTACTGAGGAACAATTGCTAAAGAACAAAGGTTGTCACAGAAAGGGATTTGTACTATATTGGTTAGTAGGAAAAAGTCCACTTATCTAATTTACTCCAAAATTTTGAAGAAATTCTGTTACTGGCGGAAGGATAAAGGCGAGATATTTGATTCTTTAATCTTTGCTGTACTTTTTTTTTTTTAAGATGGCATAGATCTAAGTCTTGCACCCAATACTCTTGTAGTGCAAGTGACGGCATTATCCAACTATTTAGACGTGAAATTAGCAACAACACTTTACTAAAAAGGGTTCATCAAGGCAGTCTCTAGCAAAATACCTCAACAAAGATTTTCTCCTTGGGCTCTATCGGCAGTACTGCAGAGTTTTATAAAAAAAAAAAACATTTGAACCTCTAGAGGAAAGCTCTGTAAAACTCCTAACATACAAAGCGGTTCTCCTGGTAACACTGGTGTCAGCCAAGAGGGTGAGTGACTTACAAGCATTATCAATTGCTGAACCTTACTGCCTCATTTTTCCAGACAGAATTATTTTGTCCATGGTTCCAGGGTTCCTACCAATAGTGCCTACCAATTTTTTGATTTTTTATTATTATTATTATTATTATTATTATTATTATTATTTTTTTGATTTCACAGGTCTCAGGACATAGTAATTCCGTCCTTCTGCGGGTAAGCATTCAATTTAAAAGAAGAGCATTTTCACAATTTGGATGTCAGGAAATGCCTGTTATGCTACATCGAAAGAACAAAAGAATGGAGATCTGTACTGAATCTGTTTGTGTTGTACTCGGGTCCTAGGAAAGGACAAGGAGCCTCAAAAACAGCTATCGCTAGGTGGGGGAGATCCGCTATTGAAGAAGCCTATATTCCATAGCAGGACTGCAAGCGCCACCAAAACTCGATTCACATTCCACTAGAATCTTGTCCACCTCCAGGGCGGAGTAAGCAGTGGCTACCCCGATACAGATCTGCAAAGCAGCCACCTGGTCGAATTTTCAGACTTTTGTAAGACACTACCCTCTGGAACTTCTGTCATCTACCAATCAGGCTTTAGGGAGAAAAGTGCTACAGTCACGGGTATTATTTCTATGCTGCTGCTCTTATAAAGCTGTCCTGGAAGATGACTTGGCAAAACCAAGTTATTACCTGTTAACTTGATTTCCAAGAATCTTCCAGAACGGCCCTGTTCCTACCCTATGATTATGTAATTGTAATGATTATTAGGGTTGTATGTTATAGGCCTTTGAGTTATTTATTACTGAGGGACCATGCATAGTACCTGTCCTTTTATACTAATGTGGATTTGTGTTTCCTGTGGTAGGAGCCAATCTCTCTGTTCCAAAAAGTTTCCTGGAAATCAAATTAACAGGTAATAACTTTGTTTTTTTGTTTTAGACAGTGATAGGTGTTCTAATTAGGTTTTTATTGTCTGTGTTTCTGTTATTGAGATTCACTCTGTGTCATGTTTGCCGCAAGAGATAAAATGCCAAATGTTGGGCTGCCCCACAACAGTAATAGGGGGGGGGGGGCATTTTCCAAGTAGTTCAGTAGACCCCCCTCCGTTTGGAAGGATTTTCTCTCATAGCCTGTTTTGAAAAGGGAAGTGAAGGGAAATCGCTGTATTGGGGTATGCATGGCAAAAATCCTGACAGGGGTTCTAACCCTTCTTTATGCTATCCAAAATTAAAATTGCCTTTAGTTCTTCTTTACATAGAGTCAAACCATGACATCCATCTTTAGTGATCTCAAAGGGATGATAAAACATAGTGAATTTTTATCCAAACAATGGCTATATATAAATAAAAAATATATAATCGGCCACATTCTTGTGCTAAAATAAAAACCTTACATTTGTATATATTAAAACACATCTTAAAACCATGTCCAGAAACATGCTTATGCCTGACGTGAATCAATTCCTTGTACATCTATTTGGTTCATGGACCTGTTTTTTAAATGCAAAGGTTGCTACCTTGCTGATGTGCTTCAGAGCATGTTTTATAGTATTCAGCTTATCCCATGCTTTTTTATAGGCAGCCAATAGTTTTTAAGGGTTCCAGATAAGCCAAAGTCTGTATAGCAGGAGTGGTATAAATCGTTGAAATGCGCTCCTGTTGGGGAGACCATTAGACCCTTCCTGGAGTCTGTTTTTCAGCTGGCAACACCCACTTGTGCAGGTGGCTCAAAAACAGATCCTTCCTCCAGTACTTCTCCACATAGATAAAGACAAGTTTCATGCTGTGTGCTGACTGTGCATTGTGCCTGCTGGAAATAAATAGCTATCTCGGGTTGAAACTTTGTAACGCTTGAGTCGCAGATCAAAAGACTGCTATCAAGGGGTCTCCGCTTGACCCCATTGAGACTCCGCCTACTACAGCATGAAGATGGAAAAATCATGTGAGCAACAAAAGGCAGGTTTAACTGCTTGAGTCCTAAACAGAAGCCAGTGGTTTGTTATTTCTTAGTAATTGCTATTTACCTCTAATTACCTTATTTGTCAATTTCAGGTTATCTGCCATGCTGTGGTCTGTAAGGAAACGGCCCAGATTGCTGCGCTTGTGGCACGTCAGAGAAGTTCAAAAAAGAAATCCGGTGGCCAGGTGAACTGCCAAATGAGGATGAAGTATTCTGCCCCCTTCACTCACTTTGGTAATAAGAGTTTTAAGTTTGAGATTGGCTGTTTTTTAATGTTTTTTGTGAACACGGTACACACTTTAAAGTTGGAGGCATCTACACCTACTGAGCCTAAAGTTGCCAGCATAGGATCTCTTCCCAAACCATATAAGCCCATAAGGCATTTCCAGGCCACACCTTAGTACAGGTCATTCTATACAAAGACTGGCCGCATCCATGCAAGATGTATACTCCTCCAAAGAGTCAGCAGTATCCTGTTTTGAGTCTTAAAGGCTCGTGTTTGTTTTTTTTAATAGGGGGGAAAAAAATAAATAAGATAAAAAAAAAACGTGCCATGTCATACTTGCCTGCTCTGTGCAATGGAATTGCACAGAGCAGCTCGGGTCTCTCTTCGGTGCTTCTGGCCCCTTCCTCCTGTTCAGTGCCCCCCACAGCAAGCAGCTTCCTATGGAGGCACCCGAGCTGAGTCACTGTGTCCATTCAGACACAAAGACCTGCCCTGCCCCACCCCCTCTATCTCCTTATTGGCTAGCTGACTTTGACAGCACTGGGAGCCAATGGCACCGCTATCTCAGCCAATCGGGAAGGAGAATCTTGGATGGCTAAGACATTCATGGACAATGCTGGAGCTAGAGAGACCACAAGTAAGTGTTGGGGGGCAGGGCTGCTGCACACAGGAGGCTTTTTATCTTTAATTCATAGAATGCATTAAAATAAAAAGGTCTTCTGACTTTACAAACCCTTTAAAAAAAAAAAATTTAAAATTTGTGTTTGCACGGCTGATGTCTAAATTCACTCTCACTGCAAACTGCTAGCACCCTTATAATTCCCTTTACAAATTTAAAGAATAAAATTAAAATGTGCAGTGCGTATCTACCATAAATCGGATGCTAAGCCCTTGATAACAATTTTATGTGAAAAAAATGTTGCATATTGTACCATACTGTGGTACATATAATAAAATACACAGACCAAAAAAGTAAAAAACAGTTTCTCAGAACCTGCTCATAACCCATTTTTGGAACCTAGACAGTCTCAGGCATTTAAGAGGCATGGCAAGTTTTTTGAACTTGTCTTTTTTTTTTTTTTTTTTTTTTTTTATTCTTTTAACCACTTCAGTACACCTTTGCTGCCCAGACCAATTTTCAGCTTTCATTGCGCTTACACTTTGGGAATTATTCAGTCATGCTACACTGTACCCAAACAACATTTTTATCTTTTTTTTTTTTCTCACAAATAGAGCTTTGTTTTGGTGGTATTCATCGTTGTTGGTTTTTTTTCTTTTTTTTTTTCTTTCTATTGTAAAATAAATGAGTAATTTTTCTTCATAAATTTGGCCCAACATGTATACTGCTACATATCTTTGGTAAAAATAACTTCGTATTTAATCTGTGTGAAAGTTAGTCTACAAGGATTTTTTTTTTTTTTGGCAGTGTCTTCCGGTTTCTGATGGTGGAATATTGTCAGGGAAATTGTGCTCATGCAGTTTGCTGACACAAGCTAAATGAATACTTTCTGGGGGGGATCCTTGCTTATCAGGGCAGTGACAATATCTTCAGTAAATTTGAGGAAGGTGTTGGCTATTTCTGTTGATTTTTTTTTTTTTTGATAGGTGACACATGCATTATAAATGGCCAAATGGGCGGGGTGTCTTCATGGATGGTGGACATGCTGTATGCATCTTTCTTATCCCAACACCTCCTCCTTCCTCGGGCTTAACGATTCCCCCCCTTTTGTAGCCTTGTGGTGACTAAGTGCTGTGGGAAGCCCTTCCTGTTTTTTCTTGCTGTACTGCAGGCTAAAGTTTTCTCCAGGTAAAGGTGGCGGAAAAGGGATTAACTGGTATAGTAATTGTCAATGTAAATGTGATACCCCCTTTTAGAAGAGTGGGAATGCCAACTCCCAGACAACTTTCACACTTATTCCCATGTACATTGGACACTCGAGGCTGGAGCTGGGAGTCTTTGCCTTCGTACTTGCGGAAGGCATGCACATATCCACTGGTGCTTTCATAGAGCTTGTCAAGCTTCAATCCGTACCTGGCCCTTTTCTTGGGAATATACTGCTTGAATCCCAGCGGGCGGGCCTGTGATGTGGACCAGGGATTCGTCCACAGATGTTCTGGTCAGGGCTAGAACATTCGGAAAACCTCTTGGGGGGGGGGGGGGGGGGGTTAAATCAAATAGGGTGGCGAATTTTATACAATTTTATCAAAGTTGAGATGATCTCAGGGAGGTCACTGTGAGTTATCACTGAAATTCAGGAAGCAAATTATCATGTTATAGCAGGACCTGGACATGATCATTGGAAAAATTGGCATGTGATGGATGGGGTTGGTAGACCAATATGCATGTACTTTGTTTTTTTTTGTAAGCTACTCCACTGTTATAGCTTGAGTTGGTGTTCTCTGTTTTGATAGGCAAAAACATTTATTTATTTTGATCCATGATGCTTTGCAGTGACTCATCAGTAAAAAATAAAGTAAAAAAATCTATTTCAGAAATTTTTTCAGTGTTGGCTGCACACCTGGCTGTGCTATGAAAGGGGGATTGTGGCTGACCCTATGCTAGAAGGCAGGCACAATAGGTTTGCTAAGGCATCCGGAAGATGGGTTTGGGCCCTAATTCTCTCGGTCTGGCGTGAAAATTCAGTGCTTGTACTTTTGGCAGTGTGGGCAGGTGCCATGTCCTGCTGGAAAAATTTAATTGGCATCTCACAAGTCCCAGAAGATTGCCCGGCTATGCAGGCCAGTGCCGTGGACAGGCAGGGGAGAGACTAAAGGGTTCGGGTGGCCATGTCGCTGGATTGTGGGACAGGTGAGTGTCTTTTTATTAAAAGTCAGAAGATGCACTAATACTAGGCATTACATGTTATGTAACACACACAGAACTTTCCAGTTCCACCCAGGGGGCGATCCCTTAGGTAACAACCCTCCAGCCTGCCATGCAGTCATCAGTTTTATTTTGCCTAGTGAAGGAGAAAGGCCCGTCAGGGTTCCTAGGTCTATCGGTGCGTGATTTTTTGCGCAAGATGATAGATCCTGTGATCTGCTATCAACAGCTGGCTGGGTGACAGGCTGGATACCCTTATCCCTGTAGTCTCCACCAGTCCGGCCATTGAGCGTGTGCAGGCCAGAGCTCCACACTGGGTCGGCCACGACGAAACCTCGGCTCCAGAGGTGGTCGGTGAGCTTTTATGTTCTGGGGCGCACATATGACCGGGCTACTGATGTCTGAGTCAGTGTGCCGGACCAGCAACCACCCTGTACTGATCAGTGAGTGGGTCTGCAGTGGAATGTCTCCCAGCTCTTCAGGACTGGTAAGTACAGCTCTTCCTGCCTCAGTGGGGCTGAGCAGCTGGGCATTCCCTGGGAGGTCGATTCGAGGGTCACTCGCCTCCCTCTCTTCTCTCCCTGTCCGTCCCCCACGTGGGGGATGCTGCATAGTGGTGTGTGTCTGTGCAGGGGCTCTCCGGGGGATTCTCACCTGGGGGGGGGGGGGGTTGTGCTGTGTCCTGGGTCCTGTTTTTCATGTCCCTGGAAGGTGCCCATGAGACACTGTGTCCTGTGCAGCGCTCTGCTCACCGCCATTGTTCCTCTCTGTCCCTCATGGCCTGCATACGGTGGCCATCTTAGGTGTGGGCAAGGGCAGCATGCTCTCCTGGGCTTCGGTGGCCATTTTACCTGTGATTTGTCCTTATACTGGACGCTGGCGGCCATTTTCTGGAAGCCTGAACATGTTTTTTTCAGTGTTCTCTAGCAGCAGCATTTGCTCCTGTGCTCTGACGGACATTTTCCCTGTGTTTTTATGTCTTTATACTGGACACCGGGTGGCCATTTTCTTTGAGCCTGAGCACACTACAGAGCAGTTTGGGTTCAGTGCCATTAGCAGCTGCTTCCACCGACACAGAGCTGATTCCTCTGCACCTGGGAGCCAACAGAGACAGGCTGGATAGCGCAGAACCCCTCAGGGTGGTTAGTCCTGCGGGAAAGGGCCCCTCAGCCTGCAGCAGTAAGAAGGGTTGGACTGTCACTGTCCTAAGTCCCCTTCAGGTGGCAGACCTGAAGGGGTCGCCCCCCCCCGTCCTCTGGGGAGAGCACTGACGCAGAATCGGGCCCCACTGTGGCTGGGGACCCCTGCTCTGTTGTGTCAGATGACTCTGACCATGACCGTTCAGACAGTGAGGATGAGTCCCCGCCTGGGTCCGTGCGCGACAAATCGCTAGTTGGAGCACTTATCACAGCTGTGCGTGATACCCTGAAAATTCAGGAGCCGGCTGCTGAGGTAGCGGTCCCTTTTGGGTCTCGTAAACCAGCCTGTTCACCTAAGGTGTTCCCGTATCTGACTTATTATGACAAGTTATTTACAAGAAATTGGGTTGCCCGCAATGGACCTTTTCGGTCCCCAAATACATGGCGGGGCGTTACCCTTTTGAGGAGAGCCTTCGCAAAAAGTGGTAGGCTCCTCCGGCCGTGGACCCCCCCCACAGTATCCAGGTTAAACAAAGTGACCATGATCCCGGTAGAGGGGACTCCTGCGTTTTAACGATCCCACAGACAGGAAGGCCGAGGCAGTGGCTCGTTCCTTGTTTACGGTTGTGGGGTCAGCCGTGCGACCGGTACTGGAATCCGTACTTGTGTCGCAGACACTGAGTAGGCAAAACTGTTGCACCGCGAATTGGGAGAAAAGGCTTCTCCTGTCTACGTGGAATTAGCAGACCAATTAGTGCAAGGCCTGAAGTACGGTTGTGACGTGGCCCTAGATACTCTCCCTCTGTTATCCAGGGCTTCAGTGTCCGCTGTGGTGCTGAGGCACTTGATTTGGTTGAAATGCTGGTCTGCTGACCAGGCATCTTAAAAAAAAAAAAAAAAAAAAAAAAAAAAAGAAAAAAGCCCCGATGGATCTTCCCTTCCTTGGCGACCAGCTCTTTGGAGCCTCCTTGGATGACATTATTAAGAATGCTACAGGTGGTAAGAGTACTCTACTCCCACCTGCCAGGAAGGCTAAGGAGCTACCCGGAGCTTCGGCTAAATGTCCCCAGCCTGACGGGATGACCACGGAAGGACAGAAATTTCCCTGGAACTGCAAGCCTACCAAGCCTGCGAACAAAAGTGCTACTGCATGAAGGTTTGCCCCCACCTGAGTCAGGGTCGCCTTCGGGAGTTTGCAGCCCGGTGGTCCTCTCGACTGTCTGACCAATGGGTCTGCGATCTGATTTCCTACGGCTACAAAATAGTTTCTCTCTTGGCTGCAAAACAGATTCTTCCGCTCCAGCATACCCGTTTCTCCGACTCGCCGAGAGGCCCTCTTGGGGGCAGTAAGGGACCTGCTGAATCGTGGGGTGATTGTACCTGTTCCGGAATCGGAATGTTTCCAGGGGTTCTACTCAAACCTGTTTGGATGTATCCCTTCCTTCTTGGGAACTACAATCTTGGATCTAAAAGCCCTCAATCACTTTGTGAAAGTGCAGAGGTTCAGAATGGAATCGGTTCGCTCAGTAGTCGCTGCACTCCATCAAGAAGACTCCCTGGCGTCCTTGGACATTCAAGATGCGTTCCTGCACACACCCATATGCCTCCGGCATCAAAAGTTTCTGCGGTTTGCAGTCGGAAGCCCACTACTAGTTTGTGGCTTTCCCTTTTGGTTTGGCATCAGCCCTCAGAGTCTTTACCAAGGTATTGGCTCCAGTTTTGGCGTTGCTGTGGCAAGGTGGGATCACGATCGTGGGACATCTAGACGATCTTCTCCTGAGAGCACCTTCCACCTCAGAATTAGAGGAGGATGTGGCGATCACCATACAGACACTGCAAGAATTTGGGTGGCTGTTAAACCTAAAGAAGTCGGTGGTAGTATTGACCCAGGGTCTGGAGTACCTAGGCTTCCTCCTGGACTCCAGGGAAGCAAGAGTTGTTGTTTTTTTTTTTTTTCTCTCTTCAGACAAGCTGCAGACTCTTAGAGCCGCAGTAAAACTGCTGATGAACTGCAAGTGGTCGTCGCTCCGCTTCTGCATACGTCTCCTGGGGCTGATGGTGGCCTCTTTCGAGGCAGTATTGTATGCCTAGTTCCACCCCAGAGTTCTGCAGAAGGAGATTTTGACAAAGTGGGACAAATCTCGGTTGTCCCTGGATCGACAGATCCAGGTGAGCCAGTTAGTCAGATTCTCTGATCTGGTGGCAGAGGTCCCTGGTGTTTCAGTCAAGGAAGTTGTTCCTGCTTCTGAAATAGGCTGGCATCCGTTGTGATCACTGTCCATCTGGCTGGGGTGGCGTGATGGGGGCTCAGTCAGCTCAGGGCCTCTGGTCGACGGAGGAATCCAAGTTGCCGATCAATCTGCTCGAGCTAAGAGCAATCAGGCTATTCCTCTCCGCTTGGTTGATGAGACTGCAAGGGCGTCCAATCAGGATCCAGTCCGACAACGTCACTGCGGTGGCATACGTCGATCACCAAGGAGAAACAAGAAGCTCAGCCGCCGCTCGGGAGGTCACTCACATACTTTGGTGGGCAGAGCGACATATACTGGCCCTATCGGCCATTTACATCCCGGGAGTGGAGAACTGGCAGGTGGACCATCTGATTCGCCAGATGCTGGACCCAGGAGAATGGGCGTTGCATCTGGAGGTATTCAGGCTGCTGTGCCTGTGGTGGGGCACACCAGACGTGGATCTTCTGGCCTCCCGTCTCAATCGGAAGGTGCCGAGATTCGTGTCCGGGACAAGAGATCCGTGGGCAGACGCGCCAGACATGCTGGTGGCTCTGTGGGATCAGTATCAGTTGATCTATGCCTTTCCTCCACTGAAACTGTTACCACGTCTGCTTTGCAGGGTGGAAGTCGAAGGGATCACAGTAAATCTGGTTGCCCCAGATTGGCCTCAGCATCCTTGGTACGCAGACCTAGTGCTCCTGGTGGCAGACGCCCCATGGCGACTGCCGTTATGGGAGGACCTTCTATCTCAAGGTCCAATTCTTCATCCAGCTTTACCATCGCTGGCTTTAACGGCATGGCTATTGAGAGCCAGGTGTTGAGGGACCACGGTCTGTCAGACTCGGTGATCCCCCACTATGTTGAGAACACGGAAATCTTCTTCTCGGAAGATACATCATTGTACCTGGAAGGCTTACATCTCCATGTGTGAGGAGAAAGGATGGCATCCGCGCTCCTTTTTCTATATATCCAGGATCCTGCTGTTTCTTCAGCAAGCAGTAGACCAGAAATTGGCGTTAAGCACTATTAAGGGGCAAATATCATCAGCCTTGGCTTTTTTTTTTTTTTTTTCAGCGACCCCTGGCATCTCACTCATTAGTGAGTACCTTTTTTGTTCAAGGGGTGCGACCATGTAGTCCCTCCGGTGTGTCCACTGTTACCCCCGTGGGATCTGAACCTGGTGTTGTCGGCACTTCAGCTATCGCCTTTTGAAAATATCAGGGAGATTCCCCTGTTGACCCTTTCCCAGAAAGTGGTCTTTCTAGTGGCCATCAAATCGGCCAAATAGGGTTTTGGAACTGGCGGCCTTGTCCTGCAAGTCGCCCTATCTGGTTGTTCACAAGGATAAAGTGGTGTTGCGTCCGCAACGGTCCTTTCTGCCGAAAGTGGTCTCTGCTTTTCATATCAATGAGGATATTGTGTTACCATCTCTGTGTCCTAAGCCGACACATCCTAAGGAGGTGGCCCTTCACGCTCTGGACGTGGTTCGGGCTCTGAAGGTGTATTTGTCTGCCACGGCTCCCTTCCGGAAGTCAGACTCACTGTTTGTGTCGGTGGCTGGTCCAAAGGCATGGCGGTCTCGTCAGCCACCATTTCCAGGTGAATCGGACAGATTGTAGTGCAGGCCTATGTTTTGAAGGGGCAGGTGCCCCCCTTTCCGGTCACGGCCCACTCCACAAGGGCAATCGGAACGTCTTGGGCCTTCCGACACCAAGCATCTGTCGCTCAAGCGTGTAAAGTGGCGACCTGGTCGTCTGTCCACACGTTTACCAAGTTCTACAAGGTAGATGTTGGTGCATCGGCTGATGTCTGTTTTGGCCGCAAAGTTTTGTAGCGGACGTATAGTTGCAATTGAGTATGCAATATTATTATTATTTTTATTTTTATTCCTGGTTTTTCGATAAAAACAGTTCTGTTGAAATAATGCACTGTTGCTTTACATTCCGCAGTTTTCTCCACACACTGTTGTTTTTGTGGGTAAAGTTTCACTAGTTCCCACTTGCCATGGTGGATGAAGTTTTTTTATGCTGTTTTCCCACCCCTCGTTTGGCACTGCTTGGGAATGTCCCAATGGCTAAGAGAGGAGCTTGGTTGGTAAATATAAGAGAAAATAGGATTTTTTGTAACTTTTTTTTCTCTGTAATTCGCCGACCTACACAGCCCCCGTCCCTCCTTTTTTCTCTTTACGTTATACTGCTTGTTGACGTACTGATGACTGCATGGCAGGCTGGAGGGTTGTTACCTAAGGGACCGCCCCCTGGGCGGAACTGATAAGTTCTGTGTGTTACATAACATGTAATGCCTAGTATTCTCCTAAAGGTGGGTGTAACAACCCAAAGGCTAAGAGAGGAGCTGTGTCGATCAGTGAATTACAGGAGTAAATAAAAAGGAGTACCAAAAATCCTATTTTACTGGAACTCTGCTTTGAATTAAACATAACCTCACTCCCTTTAAAGTGGAGTTCCACTCAAAAGTGGAATTTCCGCTTTAAGTACTCCTCGCCCCCTGACATGCCACATTTGACATGTCATTTTTTTTTGGGGGGGGGGGGTGTTCTCTTTTTAGTGGGACTTCCTTTCCCAGCCGCCTAGGTGACTCCTCCTCTCGCCCTAGGCAGCCCCTCCCTGCCAGCGATCTTCTGGGACACAACACATGTCCCAGAAGATTGGCTGGCTAATGGCAGAGCGCAGTGCGTGGAGGCCGTGAAGCTGTGAGCTGTCATGGCCGGGTGCCACTACCCACAGTAGATATGACAGTGCCAAGGAGAGCAGCAGGGCTCCATGCGACCGCATGAGTGTCGATTTAATAAGAGTCAGCAGCTGAACTTTTTGTAGCTGCTGATTTTAATAACCAAAAAAACGGGTGGAACTCCGCTTTGAAAAGTGCAATAATCCTGTGCACTACAGGGTACAGGAATTCACACAATACGGCTGCTGGGAGGGAAGCTGCGAAAATGTCAGCACAGAGCACGTGTAAGAGCCAGTGTAAGTAGAGTACAAACACATTTGTACTCTACATACTGCTGTTAAAATACCTGTGTACGTCGGCCGCAACCAAGGAGGGTTTAGTCAGACTGTGCTATGACCCATCAATCATCGGGGTGGAACCTGCAGCTGCACAGGTCTTGTTCCTGTCCTATAGGTATAGTCCAAAATTTTGTCAGTAGTCTGTGCCTGGCTATGTCCTCAGCCTCAGTGCCAGGACATCTGTCTCCATTGAGTGCAACATCCAGTTTTAACAACTAAGTGGATAGGTTTGTAGCTAGAACCAAGAATCCTGAGGCCTTGGTAGCAGACGCACTGGTGGTCCAGTGGGATACATTTTTTGCCGTTCTACGGCTTCTCTCTGGTTCTAGATTTTTCCTCAGCGTCTACTGATGATCAAGGTGGTGCGGATTTTGGTGAACCTCTTTGCACCGAACTGGCCCAAAAGCGCTTGGTTTAGTTCCAGTCCTTCATTCATCAATCGTATGAGCTTTGTCCTGCCCATCGGGCATTTCTCCATGCATGTTTTGCAGTATGTTTTGTAATCATTTTTTCATTTGTTTCAATGGCCTGTAACTAAGTTGTGTTTACGTGTTTGTGTGCATTCATGTGAGTTTGCAATGTCTTTGCATGTGTCAATGTGCATTTGCGGGTTGTGGTGGCATACGGGACTTGTAGTTTATAGATAGCTGTGAATGCATGACACAAATGTGTGGGCAGAGCAGACCTGGAGCATGTTACATATTACACCCTAAATATGACTAATGTATAACATGTTCCAAAGGGTGAACTTCTCCTTTTTATAGCATTTTCTGCTCGGCTCTTTTGTGTGAATGCCCTAGAACGTGTCATGGGACATATTTCCAAATCGGCTACAAAAAGCCCCTTTCACATTTTCCAATTTCAAGCATGTGTCTTTTTGGGGAGGCACTTGACAAAGATATCATAGGAGGGAAGATGTTACTTCTACAGAGTAAAATTCCAAAACCCTTTTCAGAATACAGAGCAGCAAACTGCTCTACCCAAACTTCGATTTCAAAATCTATGTTCGACCCTTCCTTTCAGCTCAAGACCTGGGCCACAAAGCCGACAAAGTTTGTTCCAAAACCCTCCTCCCAATAAAGGGGCAACCTCTCTGCTAAGTGTGTATGTGTGGGGGAGGGTGTGATGTCTGTTT
This sequence comes from Lithobates pipiens, assembly GCF_037356315.1. NCBI lineage: Eukaryota > Metazoa > Chordata > Amphibia > Anura > Ranidae > Lithobates > Lithobates pipiens. The sequence continues at coordinate 96,041,393 of NW_027507718.1, forward strand.
AGTTTGCGGCTCTCTAACATCTCAGACTTGTGAATTCAATCTGTGGTTTCAAAGGGGTACAAAATAGAGTTCAGAACTCTGTCCTCCCCACCACTTCTTATATGTACCAAAATCTACCTAAGGACGGTCAAATTTGCTGAATGCCAAAAGACATCTTGTCACAGGGAGTAGTTGTGCCAGTAACACCCCAATACAGGTTCAGAGGATTCTATTAAAACCTGTCCATGGTCCTGAAGCCCAATGGGAGAATGTATCCTATGCTGGACCTAAAATCCCTCAACTTGTCTTGTAAGAATGATCTCCGGCGTGTTCGCACACACCACGTGCAGAGCCCGCCAGGAAGTGAGATATTTCCCGATCTCTGCAGCCGCGCATCAGGACAATGTCTCACTGCCTGCGATCAGCGCTGTGCCAACTTCCTGGCGGGCTCTGCACGTGGGGTGTGTGAACACGCCGCAGCTCATCCTTATTGTCTTTGTACCATCAAATTCCAAAATTTCACACAGAAGCTGCAGAGTTGGTAATTGCTTCTCTTAATCCTCATACACACCATCAGTTTTTCTGCTGAGTTTTTTCCTTCAGGTTTGCCAAAAGCATGTAGTGGAAGGGCCTGCCTGATTGCATACACATTGAAACTCCTAAGGTTTGACCTCATATTATATGGTTTTGGTAAATCTGAAGGATAAACTCAGCAGAAAAACTGATAGTGTGTATGGGGCTTTAGAGGGGGGGGGGGGGGGGGGGGGGGTTTAATGCCATGCATTCAGAGATGTCCAGGATACTCATCTGCAGATTGCCATTTACCCACCTTGTGTACATTTTTGCAGTGGCACACCCAATTCCAGTTTGGCGCACTGCCCTTTTAATAAACTATGCAAATGCTGCACTAAAGAACTAATATGTTTAAAGTATAAATGTGTATGTGCCACTTTCTAATATACACACTATCAATATCAACCTAAAAACATCAATGCATTTTTAACAAACTATGACAAATCGGTCACATTTAATTCTTTTATAAGCGATACCCCCCCTCCCCCTTCCCTTTTTTGTGATTTAAAAAAATAAAAAGTGATTTACAATCATACCTCCACTCACAAGTGTATAAAATTTACATACGCAGTAATTAACCAGTTCCGAACCAGCCGTCGCAGCTGGGGGCGAATCGTCGTAGCTGTACATCGGCCGCAACGCACGCCCCCCTAGGCGGCCACGACAATCGGATTCACTTCAAAACCGATCAGACTTCTGGCCTGGACTTGATCAGTTCTGGTGAATGAAATCCTTCCCTTGCCTGCAAGTGTAAACACAGGCAGGGGAAGTGATTGTCCTCTTCTGTTCCAGAGAGGAGAGCGAGGACATCCCGCAGCAAGTTGCACCAACACTACACTGACACAGTACACATACGTGGCTGAATACATTTTGCCTTAAATGTATGACTAAAAAGTTTATTGGATTATTTTTATAACAAAGTAGAAAATATTTTTTCCATTTATATCGCAAAAAAATAAAAATCGGAGGAAATCAAATACCACCAAAAGAAAGCTCTATTTGTGGGGGGGAAAAAGGACACATATGGGTAAAACATTACATGACCGTGCCATTGCCAGTTAAACAGCGCAGTGCCAAATTGTAAAAAGTGCTCTGGTCATTGAGGGGCCAACTCTTCCTGGGCTGAAGTAGTTAAACAGTGGAAAAACAATAAAGAAAATGTTATATATGCACTCAAAAATCTAGTGGAAAGTTCCATATACAGTGCCTTGAGAAAGTATTCGGCCCCCTTGAACTTTTCAACCTTTTGCCACATTTCAGGCTTCAAACATAAAGATATAACAATTTTTTTTTTGTGAAGAATCACCAACAAGTGGGACACAATTGTGAAGTGGAACGAAATCTATTGGATTTTTGAAACTTTTTTTAACTAATAAAAAAATGAAAAGTGGGGTGTGCAAAATTATTCGGCCCCCTTGCGTTAATACTTTGTAGAGCCACCTTTTCCTGCGATTACAGCTGCAAGTCGCTTGGGGTATGTCTCTATCAGTTTTGCACATCGAGAGACTGAAATTCTTGCCCATTCTTCCTTGCAAAACAGCTCGAGCTCAGTGAGGTTGGATGGAGAGCGTTTGTGAACAGTAGTTTTCAGCTCTTTCCACAGATTCTCGATTGGATTCAGGTCTGGACTTTGACTTGGCAATTCTAACACCTGGATACGTTTATTTGTGAACCATTCCTTTGTACGTTTTGCTGTATGTTTGGGATCATTGTCTTGGAATGATCATTTTTTGATCATTGTTGGAAGATATATCTCTGTCCCAGTTTCAGGTCTTTTGCAGAATCCAACAGGTTTTCATCCAGAATGGTCCTGTATTTGGCTGCATCCATCTTCCCCTCAATTTTAACCATCTTCCCTGTCCCTGCTGAAGAAAAGCAGGCCCAAACCATGATGCTGCCACCACCATGTTTGACAGTGGGGATGGTGTGTTGAGGGTGATGAGCTGTGTTGCTTTTACGCCAAACATATCGTTTTGCGTTGTGGGCAAAAAGTTGGATTTTGGTTTCATCTGACCAGAGCACCTTCTTCCACATGTTTGGTGTGTCTCCCAGGTGGCTTGTGGCAAACTTTAGACGAGACTTTTTATGGATATCTTTGAGAAATGTCTTTCTTCTTGCCACTCTTCCATAAAGTCCAGATTTGTGCAGTGTACGACTGATTGTTGTCCTATGGACAGACTCTCCCATCTCAGCTGTAGTTCTCTGCAGTTCATCTAGAGTGATCATGGGCCTCTTGGCTGCATCTCTGATCAGTCTTCTCCTTGTCTGAGCTGAAAGTTTAGAGGGACGGCCAGGTCTTGGTAGATTTGCAGTGGTCTGATACTCCTTCTTCCATTTCAAAATGATCGCTTGCACAGTGCTCCTTTGGGATGTTTAAAGCTTGGGAAATCTTTTTGTATCCAAATCCGGCTTTAAACTTCTCCACAACAGTATTACGGACCTGCCTGGTGTGTTCCTTGGTCTTCATGATGCTCTCTGCGCTTTTAACAGAACCCTGAGACTATCACGGAGCAGGTGCATTTATACAGAGACTTGATTACACACAGGTGGATTCTATTTATCACCATCAGTCATTTAGGACAACATTGGATCATTCAGAGATCCTCGCTGAACTTCTGGAGTGATTTTGCAGCACTGAAAGTAAAGGGGCCGAATAATTTTGCACGCCCCACTTTTCATTTTTTTATTAGTTAAAAAAGTTTCAAAAATCCAATAGATTTTGTTCCACTTGACAATTGTGTCCCACTTGTTGGTGATTCTTCACAAAAAATTAAAATTTTATATCTTTATGTTTGAAGTCTGAAATGTGGCAAAAGGTTGAAAAGTTCAAGGGGGCCAAATACTTTCGCAAGGCACTGTAAGTATAAAGTGTTTCAGTTATATTCCACACTAAATGTTGTCTTTGTATGCAAACAGAACTTCTGTGCCAAACACGTTCAAGGTATCCCTTTGTGATAATAGGTGTCTGCTTACCTGGACAGTAGGACCCCTCAATTATGGAGGTGCTGGCTTACTTGAAGTTAGGTTTCATACAATGCGAAGAAGTCTATTGATTTTGCATTGCCTTTTGGCCTATCCTCTGCTCCCACAGTATTCAAAAAGGTTTAAACACCTCTTCTCGACCTTCTGAGAGCTCAGGATATCTAGGGCACAGCTTATCTAGATGACCACCTAAAGGACTCCTCTCCTTTTAATGCTGTCTGCAAACATCCACAGGACCCTTCAGATACTCTGGGCCTGTGGTTGGGTAATCACTTTTGAAGAATCTGCTCTAAAGCCTTCTTTCCCTGGAATAAGTTCTCATTCTGGGCACAACCCAAGCAAAGGTTTTCCTTCCAGAAAAGAAACATTTCGCAGAGCCCATGCTCAAGATTTAGTTCCTTTTGAGGCTGTAATCTACACACTGTTTAAACATTCTATTGATGTAGAACAAACCTACTCCTCAACTTAACTCATGTTTCCTGTCCATGCAAGCTTGGTAGATCTCAAGCCCAGCCCTAACAATAGGCAAGTCTTTCCTCACTGGAGGATAACAGATGCCAGTCTTTCAGCCTGGGGAGGCATGTTCCAGTCCCTCATGGTCGAAGGACCATGGTCATCTGTGAAAGCCGAGCTCAAAGCAATATAGCTCTGCAAAGCAATACCCAATTTCTCCAAGGATACCCAATTAGGATGCAGTCAGACAATGCCATTTGAATGGCAATTAAAACACACTGTCCAGCAACTTCTGCTGTCCACATCCCAGGAGTGGACAGCTCGAAAGAGGACTACCTCAAACTACTGCCTGGATTAAGTTGAATAGGCCCTTCACCCAGACACTTCAATCTGATATGGGGGATTTCGAATGTGGACAGCTTCATCTCCAGATTCAACAAGCTACCTCCTATATGTATAAACAATCAGCGCAGTGTAAAATATAAAATGTGGTGATATAATAGAAACCCGTTTCCTGCTGTGCTTCAATAGTGCTTTCCACCACACCATATAAATATTCTCAAAGTACAGCGCGAATTGTCTGTGAAACCACCACAGTCAAAGTCCAGACTGTATTACAAGTCCATCCTATTCAAACTTGTGAAAATCTTCTGTGTTTCTTATTGCCACTCTGACCCTGATTCATTTTGAGGTCCACAAAAGAAGGTGAACACGCAGTCTGCACTGAATGGTTCAAGTGGCAATAAGAAACAAGGAAGATTTTCACAAGTTTTAAATTGAATGGGATGGACTTGTAATACAGTCTGGATTTTGATTGTGGTGGTTTCGCAGACAATTTGCACTGCACTTTTTGTTCGAAAACAAACCACCTCTGTGGCGGGCCAAACATTCTCTAGCATTGGCTTTGAATGCCTGGTCTCAGTTCAGACTAATCTATATACCTTTGCCCTTTCGAAAGATTTACTATCGTACCTGGAAAACCTTTACCTGGTTTGAACACAGGCAGTTTCTTGCCTGTGCCTCACATTCTGACCATTTATACATATCTTGACAAGAATATGGCCTTAAGAACTTTTGAAAGGATGGTTTTTGGCCTTGTCCATTCTCTTTTAACCACTTTCAGACCGGACCATTTTGCTGGTCAATGACCAGAGGTCTTTTTACAATTTGGCACTGCACTGCTTTAACTGGTAATTGCGCGGTCATGCAATGTTGTACCCAAACAAAATTTGCGTCCTTTTCTTCCCACAAATAGAGCTTTCTTTTGATGGTATTTGATTGCCTCTGCGATTTTTATTTTTTGCGATATAAACGTAAAAAGACCGCAAATTTTGAAAAAAATTATTTTCTACTTTTTGTTATTAGAAAAATCCAATAAACTCAATTTTAGTCATACATTTAGGCCAAAATGTATTCAGCCACATGTCTTTGGTAAAAAAAAGTCAATAACTGTATATTTATTGGTTTGCGCAAAAGTTGTCACATCTACAAACTAAGGTACGTTTTCTGGAATTTACGCAGCTTTTAGTTTACGACTGCCTATCTCATTTCTTGAGGTGCTAAAATGGCAGGGCAGTACAAACCCCCCCCCCCAAATGACCCCATTTTGGAAAGTAGACCCCCTAAGGAAATTGATAAGTGGCATGTTGAGCCCATTGAATATTTTATTTTTTTGCCTCAAGCGATTGAATAATGACAAAAAAATATATATATATATTTTTTTTTTTTACACAAAGTTGTCACTAAATGATATATTGCTCACACATGCTATGGGCATATGTGAAATGACACCCCAAAATAAATTCTGCTGCTTCTCCTGAGTACGGGGATACCACATATGTGGTACTTTTTTGGGAGCCTAGCCGCGTACGGGGCCCCGAAAACCAAGCACCGCCTTCAGGCTTTCTAAGGGCGTAAATTTTTGATTTCACTTCTCACTACCTATTACAGTTTTGAAGGCCATAAAATGCCAAGATGGCACAAAACCCCCACAATTGACCCCATTTTAGAAAGTAGACACCCCAAGCTATTTGCTGAGAGGCATGTTGAGTCCATGGAATATTTTATATATTGCCACAAGTTGCGGGAAAATTACAAACTTTTTTATTTTATTTTATTTTTTTCACAAAGTTGTCACTAAATGATATATTGCTCACGCATGCCATGGGCATATGTGAAATGACACCCCAAAATAAATTCTGCTGCTTCTCCTGAGTACGGGGATACCACATATGTGGGACTTTTTGGGAGCCTAGCTGTGTACGGGGCCCCGAAAACCAAGCACCGCCTTCAGGCTTTCTAAGGGCGTTGCAGTTTTGAAGGCCATAAAATGCCAAGATGGCACAAACCCCCCCCCAAATGACCCCATTTTGGAAAGTAGACACCCCTAAATTTAGGGGTACACTAGTGAGACTAGGTAATAAATGGCGGGTGCCCTGAAACTATAAAAAAATAACTAACCAACCAGCGTCACCTGTAACAGTTATATGGTGATCACTGGTGAAAGGGTTAACTAGGGGGCAATCAGGGGGCTTTATGCGGTAGTATATGGGGGTCCCTGGCGCTATAAAAAGCTGCGGCGAACCTAAATACCTACCTGCCTAACTAGCGTCACCTGTGACACTAATACAGCAATCAGAAAAACTATCGCTTATTAGGCTGGGTTCACACTGGAGTGATGCGGGAACGCCACGAATCCACGGCGGGTTCCCGCATCGCATGCCTCCCGGCGGCAGTTCACACTGCCCTATGCGAACTGCTGGGAGTGTCAGTGAAATGTTAATGACACCCCCAGATCAGTTCGCATATCGCAGTGTGATCTGCAAACTCGGATCGCATGGTGTGAACACCCATGCGATCTGATTCTGCTGCGGACCAAAAAAAGGGTCCCGTGCGAATTTGCGGCGGGTGCGGCGAATGGCTGAATTCGAATCGCACAGGGATCGGATGTGATTTGCACTGCAGTGCGGTGCGAATCACATCCGTTCTCATAAACCGCTGCAATGTGAACCCAGCCTTAGTGACACTGGCGACGGGGGGTGATCACGGGGTTAAACCTTTATTGGGGGGGGGGGGGGTTAGGGGGTACATTAGAACTAAAGGGGGCTAACCCTAACTGCCCTAACAGTTATTACAGTCACAAATGACACCAATGCAAAAAAAAAAAAATGCAATTGGTATCACTGTGACTGGGGGGGCAGGGGTAATTGGGGGGTGATCGGGGGGTAAAGGGGGGGTGTGAGTGTGCCTGGCATGTTCTACTGTGAAGTGTCGTGTTGGTGCAACTCACCGATCCTCTCTCCTCGGTGCCGGAACGAAAAATACCGACACGGAGGAGAGATTACATCACTTCCTCTCCTGTGTTTACATTACAGGAGAGGAAGTGATGCAATGCTTCACTCCCATTCGTCAGGAGCGATCGCGAGGGGGTGGCCATGAATGAATGGCCGCCCCCTCATCCCGGATCGCTCCTGCACGGATACCGACCGCCGCTGGCACCGGGGGGGGCCCGATCGGGCCCCCCACCCGCGGGAAGGCAGGGACGTACATGTACGCCCATATGCCTGCCCGTGCCATTCTGTCGACGTACATCGTCGTGCGGCGGTCGGCAAGTGGTTAAAGACTTCTGGCTTCACACTCCCTTGTGAAAACCTTTATCCAAGGTGTATCTTGCATCAAGTCACCCTTGCAGCACCCTGTGTTTCCTTGGGATCTCATCTTGGTTCGCTTTGCCCTGCAGAAACCACCCTTTAAACCCGGCCTTGATATTGAATTAGGTAATTTCTCCTACAAAGTTGCATTTTTGGTTGCTGTCATACCTGTCGGACATGTTGGAGTGTATTGTAAGGTGCTCTTCCTTGTTCACAATGACGAGATTGTTTTGCACCCAAGGCCATCCTTTCTGTCTAAGGTGGTATTGTTCTTCTACATCAACGAGAACATAGTTCTACCATCTTTGTACACAGCTCCAAGGTATCAAAAGGAAATCTCTCTTCGTTGCTTGGATGCAGTCTGTCATTAGTCTAATTCAAAGCAACAGCTTCAAGCAGACAGATTGCGCTGCCATCCTCAGGACCTCAAAAGGTCTGCAAGGTCACCCTGCTTTAAAATCCCCCATTGCTCAATGGATCATGAAACTGATTGCTAGAGCTTACTCTCTCAAATACAAATCTCTTCCTGCACTTCTAAATGTTCTTTTCTCCAGATCAGTGGGAGTATCTTGGGCATTCCAACACCAGGCCTCTGTAACCCAGCTGTGTAATGCCCGACCTGGTCCTCTGTTCATACCCGTTTTCTATGTTTTACCAATGCATTGTGCATACTAAGTGTTCACTCATAACCTCCTTGTTGGATTTCTAAATCCACCCTTGCTCAGGCTGGGTTAACACATATGCGAATTGGATGCAGGTTTTCCTTGCATCCATTTTGCATGACAGGCTCTCAATAGAGCCGGTACACACGAAGTGTTCACTCATACGTTGTTTTGGTTTTTCCCCTCAATTAAAGTGGTTGTTAACCCACTTTTACTAAATGCTGCCATCCGCTCTGTACCAGAGAGATGCGGCTGATGGAATCGCGCAAACTGACCATGATGTCAGGCGTCAGCAGTCATGATTATTGTTTTCTGTTTGCAGAGGGAGGGTATAGCCAGGCAGGATCAGCCAGGTATTTTTTAGGCTATACAAGGGGCCAAATTGCACAACCCAAGCTCTGTGCTGTATAAAATGCTTTAAGGGAAGAGGATCAGGACTTATTTTGGGGTTAACAAACGCTTTAAGCATTTAGCATGCAAAATGCATTAAGGTGTTTTTTGTGTCTTTGTGTGGTTTTTATTTTATTTTATTTTTTTTTATTCCTGCATATAATGTATCTTCTGCAAATTTAATAAATATACTTGCCAATTTATGTAAACTACAACCGTAGATGTGTTTGCAATGATTTGGATGTGTTGAAGCAGGGCAGTGTCTGGGGAACAGGACACTGCATCAGACACTAATCGGGTGCACTGGTTTCAGGTGCTAACCTTGGTTCACTGCCTTTAACGATACAGGGAATAAGAAGAAATTGGTTGCACACCAGACCATCAAATGCTTGAAAAAAGTCCTTTATTGCCACATCCCAGTCATATATGCTGGGTACAGATAGTTAATGCGTTTCACACGGATGTATCCAGTATTTGTCTGGTGTGCAAAAAATTCTTTGGCCATGGCGTAATATTGCAGAGTGAGGCTCAGAGCTAGCCTGTCTTGCAGAAATCCAGTTTTACTTGATAGTCCAAGATATGCAGAGTATGCTAATTGTAATTTTAAATATTTTGTACAGTATAGCATTAATAAGTTCTGGCTTTGTTTGCAGCTCACGTTAATGAAAATGTTGCAAGTTTGATGGGAAAATATTTAAAAAATAAAAACGTTAGCAAGGAGGTTTTTTATCTTGTCTGTACCTTGTTTGACTGTGCTTTTCAGTCAAAAACTTGTTACCTGATCACTCACATTTTAATGTTTTCTTTTGTTACAGGTAAACCAAAGGCAATGCTTAGGAAACCAGGATTTGCACCCCAGCCTGAGAGAGTTATGAAGAAGCCTCTAATACCATCTGTACATGGAAAGGGAACTGTTTGGAGTGGCCGGCCACCAGCAGACCCTAGTCCTCAACATGCAGCCCCGATGTATGGACCAGGGCTTCTAAAGGATTTAACAGGGCAGAAGCACCAACCTATTAGCAGGTAGGAATACACAAATGAAGATAGATCTAAATAAGGATTTTTATATATATATATATATATATATATATATATATATATATATATATATATATATATATATATATATATATATATATATATATAATTTTTTTTTTTTAAAGATCACACTTCTTTTTTAGTGTGTGTGTCTCTTGCTCTCGCTCTCTCACTCACTCACTCACTCACTCACTCACTCACTCACACACACACACACACACACACACACACACACACACACACACACACACGTTGAATTTATAAATCCACCCTTGCTCAGGCTGGGTTGACACATAGGCGAATTGTATGCAGGTTTTCCTTGCATCCAATTCACATTACCGGCTCTCAATAGAGTCGGTTCACACATGTCTGGGGCAGCCACGGTCCAGCTTAAAAAGGGGTCTGCTGCGACTTTGTGTCCAGTTGAACTGGTGTAGAGGAATGCACCGGGCCCCAGGCACGAACCTACAACCACGTGTGTGAACCCTAACGGAAAAAAAAAACGTTATCGAATAGAAAAGATTTGCTCCACAGTAACCTCTGTTCTACAATGTGGGACAATAAAATATTTTACATAGGAGGAACTTATCCTCACTGCACATGACAAAATCACTAACTTCTCAGGTGTCTGGGAGTCTTGGAGAACTTTTAAGAGCTCTCAATCCTATCAGGATTTATTATAACAGACTATATAACTGATTGCCATTGAACAACTTCCCTATAGTGGGATCTTTCTGGAGAGCCGACAGACCTAGTGACTGCAACAGGTGGACGGTAGACAGAGGGGGAAGTGAGCGGGACCCCACCCCTCTTCCCCATCCTGTTTCCCCCACCCTATACCCCCCCCCCCGTTACCCTTCTCTATCTTCTGTTTTCTTCTACTTGCCACAATCTGAACCCTACAACTGACGGACAGGGTGCTTGGTCAGGGTACTACTACCTGAAGCCGTGCCCCATGTCCATGAATACAGAAGTGGACAAGTGGGTGAATCCAACCCAACACACCAATGCCCCAACAGATGGCCCCGGAATAGTTGCCAAAATAATAATAAACAAACTCATTTGACAGTCATGATACCATGCTGGTGTAATCTTTTGCCTGGAATAATTTGTCTTGAAACCTATCACTCATTTGGTCATATTGTTATTTTGTTACATTTTGCTGTACTTTTTTCTGAAAACTAATAAAATCTTTATGGAAAAAAAATATATATATTTTACATAACCATTGTTTATCTAGTTGTCTGCCAATTAATCTGCTTACTGTATGTTTCAGTACATTGCATTCATTAGTCTCAACTCTTTGTCAGAAGAGATTATGCATATAAAAAAAAAGGCATGTGGTTTGCTTAAATAGAAGGAAATCTTTGAAATGCAGTACACTTAACAAAGACAGTGTGTGCTTGTGATATTTACCACATTTGTCTGTGTTCATGTAGCTGGGGAGCAAGCTTGCGTGTGCTTCAGTAGCACTTTTGTTAATACTCATTACACGGGTTCCTTTCATTTTAAGCTGATGCAGGCCTAACTGGAGACTAGTTTGGCATGCACATTTGCTTAAATCATCTTTTTCCACTTTGTGTTTGTCACATCAGATAATATAGATGTCTGTCATGTGCTTTCATTGTCCGTGTGTGCAGTAATCCCCATGGAAAACTTGGGACTAGTTGTTACAAAGCATTGATACCAAATGAATGCAAACTGATTGCAGATCTGTTTTTTAACTATATGCGTGTTAAATTTTAATGGGTCAACAGAACATTACAAATAAAATGCTGAGTTTGCAAAGCAGCTTAATTTTTTTATTTTTATTTTTTTTTTTTTATAATTTCCGGAAATATTTCCGGCAGGTGTGGCAAGTGTGAGTAATGCAACTGTATTACAAGTATAGCTTTCTCGGAAAAGAATATTTATATTAATTGAGAAATAGTCTTTGTATTACTGTCTCTGACAGGCTTGAAAGAAAAGTAACCGTTCCTCCCCGATTTCAGAAAGATGTGAGCCAACCTGCGTTTCCCCAAACCACTACAGATTCCAACGGTAAGTTGCCACAAATCAACTGTGTGTTCCAGACATGTGGTTTAAACTGACCAAATCTTGACAAAAATCTCAACTCCACATGTAATAGAGCAAGAAACGCTAAGATGTATATATCAACAGTCTGAAAAAACACCCCCCCCCCCCCCCCTTTGTCCCACTTCCTCCAGTTTTTTTTTTTTTTTTTAAACATGCAGCTTCGACTTTAATATTTACCACCTCCTAAGTGCTGTCCTCTAAAGGTTCTCTAATCCATGGTCCAGAGTCATTTTATCCTCTTCTGTGATTGTAGGGTGTCATGGATCACCCTCTTGGGGGTAGTTCACAATGGTGCCCTGCACTCACAGTAAATTGTAGCAGAGAACAAAGCTCTCATATTTACGTTTGCAATGCTCTCTTCACCATTGGGGATTACCCCTTGCCAAATTAAATGATATGAGGACCACACTTCCCTCCCTTATCTCCTGCAAGGTTTTGACTACTATGGGAAGTTCTCACTTGGGCAAAGAAATCTGAGGCTCAAGGGATAGAGCCACCTCCTAAACAATTCAAGTCACTGAAAGAGAACTTTAGGTTCCGTTGGACCAGTGTGACCATTAAATACTTGGGTACCTACTTCCAAGCCAATATGAAAGCGATATTTCCTCCTTTAATTTTCTTTCTTTGCTTCACGAGGTCCACAAGCTGCTCCAAAAATGAGACTCTGCAATGTTTTCCAAATGCCCAAGACTAAAATTACATCATCATTGCCTCTCCCAAAGCCTCTGGTCAGGCTAAAGGACTGCTGCAGACATATCGTAAAACAGAGTGATCACATTGTTAATGCCCGCCGGGTGTACAAAGATGGCAGCCACTCCGGAGCTAGCCCGAAGCCGTGGCCTTTCCTAAGGCCGATGTCATGGAGCACTCCGCGGATCACAGCGTGTGCCGATCCGAGCAGGGTGACCCGTTCGGATCACGGATCGGGGACGAACCATTGCACCCCTAATAAATAAAACAAATATGTGTGTGTATGTATGTATGTATGTATGTATGTATGTGTGTATATATATATATATGTATATATATGTGTGTGTGTGTGTGTGTGTGTGTGTGTGTGTATATATATATATATATATTAATGTGTATGTGTGTGTATATATATATATACATATATATACATACACATATATATATATATATATAATATAAAAAATGTATTGCTCAAAAAAAAACGCTCTGAAAACATATTGGTTCTCAATGGGGGAAAATATGTTGGATATCTATATGAATATGGACTGGGTAATGTGTTAGGAACGAAAGGATGCCACATCGTTTGATTCAAATTCTCAACGTACGAATTCAAAGACACCCCAAAAATCAATTGGTGTGTGAGGAGAACCCGGTAACCTCTCGTTACCGCGGTTTGTTGTCATTTAGTGATCATCTGTGAAAGGATCACAGTCAATCACATGGGTAAACAGCTGGCCAATGGCTGTTTACCAGCGTCTGTGACGAGAAGTGTTCCCGGGAACACGCCACCTCCGACATGCATTCGCAGTGCGATCGCGAGCGTTTACCATGCACAATGGGGGTGGAACCATCTGTGATCGGCCGTGACTTCATCACGTTGTAAACGGCCATATCCAATGGCTGTTCACCCCCCCTCAGTGGCGAGCAACGTTACCGTGACATGCCGCCACCGAAGGGACAGGGATGCGCACGATTGCACTCATTCCCTGTTTAAATGGGAGGACGTCATATGACGCCCTCCCGCCACAAGAGCCGTGCCGCCTGGCCATCACTTGACAGCCGGCGGTCAGCAAGCTGTTAGCATTTTGTTTATTTTGAGCAGTGTATATACAGCGGGTGAAATAAATATTGAACACGTCGCCTTCTCCCTTTTTTTTTTTTTTTTTTTTTTTTTTTTTTTTTTTTTTTGTGGGGGGGGGGGGGTAAATCTCTTTCTAAAGGTGCTATTAACATCAAATTGGCTTGGGCAGGAAAGGGGAATGTCACCTGGACTGAAGTGGTTAATGCTTGGCACAAAATCCTTTGATAATTCCAGGCACCTCCTGTAAGGAGAAACTAGTCGGATGCATTGCTCAGTTGTGATTTTGGCCCATTCTTCCACACAAACGGCCTCTTCTGTGAACTCTGATCTTTAGTTCTGTCCATGGATTTTTTTATTGGATTCAAGTCAGGTGATTGGCTGGGCCATTCTAGCAGCTTTATTTTCTTTCTTTAAAACCAATTGTTTCATTGGCTTTGTGTTTGGAATAATTCTCTTGCTGGAATGTCTACCCTCATTTCATCTTCATCATCCTGGTAGATGGCAGCAGATTTTTATCTAGAATGTCTTGGTACATTTTTCGTTTCTTCCTTCCTTCAATGATCTGAAGTTTAGCATGACCGTATGCTGAAAAACGGCCCCGAACCATGATGTTTCAACCTCCCAACTTTACTGTTATGGGGGTGTTTTTGGGGTGATGTGCAGGGCCATTTGACCTCCAAACCTGATGTATATTATGTTGTTATTACTATTATTATACAGCATTTATTTAGTGCCAACAGTTTATGCAGCGCTTTACAATATAAAAGGGAGACAATACAGTTGTATTGCAATAAAATACAAGAGGTTCAAGAGTGTCCTGCTCAGAAGAGCTTACAATCTAATAGGGAGGGGCAGGTGGTACAAAAGGTTATAACAGTGGAGCTAATGGAACTGGTAAGAGATTGGGCTTCCCCGAAAAGATGAGTTTTTTCAGAGATCGCCTGAAGGCAGCTAGAGTAGGAGATGGCTGGACAGATTGCGGTAGAGCGTTCCAGAGGATGGGAGAGGCTCTGGAGACTAACATGGGAGGAGGAGACAAGGGAGGTTGAGAGGAGTGGAGAGGGCGGTTTGGGTTATATTTGGAGACAAGATTGGTGATGTAGCTTAGGGAAGAGCTGTGAATGGCTTTGTATGTTGTGGTTAGCATTTTGAATTTAATTTGCTGGGTGATCGGGAGCCAGTGTAGGGATTGGCAGAGAGAGGCGGCAGACACTTTGCGATTGGTAAGGTAGATGAGTCTGGCAGCAGCATTTATGATGGACTGAAGAGGAGATAGCCTAGGGAAAGTTAGGCCTGTGAGAAGGGAGTTGCAATAGTCGGGGCGAGAGCTAACAAGGGAGTTAATGAATAGCTTGTTGGTTAAAAAGGGGTGTATTTTAGAGATGTTACGGAGGTGAAGTCTACAAGCTTTTGACAATGATTGAATTTGGGGCTGAAAGGACAGGTCAGGGTCTAGGATTACACCCATTACCCTGGCATGAGGGGAGGGATTGATGGTTGCATTGATTTTGATGGAAAGGTCATGGAGAGGGGCACGGGTGGGTAGAATATCGACTCAGTTTTAGAGAGATTTAGTTTCAAGGAAGTGGTGTGACTTCCATGGAGTTCAATTTTGGTCTCTGACCAGACTATGTTGTCCCAGTATTTAACAGGCTTGTCTAAATGTTGTGCAGCAAACTTTAAATGAGCTTCAACATGCTTTTTCTTCAGAAAAGGAGTCTTGCGTGGTGAGCGTGCATACAGTTGAGTGCGTTTCTTATTTTTTTCTTTGACACAATTGTACCTGCTAAATCCAGGTCTTTTTGAAGCTGAAGTTATCCTTGGCTCTTTGATAACTCTTCTAATAATTTTCATTCCTCTGTCAGAAATCTTGCGAGGAACACCTGGTTGTGGATGATCTTTCCACTTCCGGATTATAGCCACAACAGTGCTCACTGGAACATTCAGAATTTTAGAAATCCTTCTGTAATCAATGCCATCAGTATGTTATGCAACCAGAAGGTTGTGAAGGTCTTGAGAGAGCTCTTTGCTTTTGCCCATCATGAGATGTTTCTTGTGTGATACATTGGCAATGAGACACCTTTTTTTATAGGATATCAGTTGAGACTGAACAAGCTCATATTAATTTGCACTGACAAGGGGCATGATTGATTTCTTGATTATTCATAGATTTCAGCAGGTGTCTTGGCTTTCCATGCTTTGTTTGCACCTCCCTTTATTCATGTGTTCAATACTTTTTTCCCTGTGCCATTCTATTTTATTACACATAGCTTAATTTCTGAACTTATTGGTTTTGATTTCTTTGTAGGTATGGATTGCATGGGTGGTTACCGACATGTGGTGAAAATTTTGTCAATGGCACCTTTTAGAAATGTATTTACCAAAAAAAAGCTCATTCCCCACTGTTATAAAAAAGGGGACTTGTACAATACTTTTTACCTGTTGTATATATATGTGTGTGTGTGTGTGTGTGTGTGTGTGTGTGTGTGTGTATGTGAGTGTACAGTATATAAAGAGAGATCTTTATCATACATCACGGGACACAGAGTTAGGCTATTATTCTTTACTGGGTTATACTCCATCTCCAGGTGTATGGGTACTGGTAGACCAAAGGTCTTTTAGATAGGAAGGGATTGCCTATATAACTCCTCCCATACAGGAAGTACTTCAGTTTTTTTACTAGTGTCTGCACGTTTGAGCGCTCTCTCCCATGCTGGGACTCCAGATCTGGAGTCCCAGTACGGTTCTTAAATGAATTGAGGGAATCGACTGATCGGATCCATTTAAAACAGGCTTATATGCTTAGATAAATGGTACACAAGCCTTGCAAAGAAGACACAAAGGTTCATCGAGGTTTTGCCTATAATGCCACCTCCAGGCACTGGACCCTGCATAGTGGAATTCTGGACACCACAGATCTAAGGCATTTCTGCAGGGTGCTGTACAGGTCCGATGGAGTAGACCCTAAAACTTTAAAAGGGTACCCAGTCCTTGAAGGTCCCCGAAGACGAAACCCACAGTGGTGGGTGAAGATTGGGTTCTTGGTTTCTAAGTTGCAGTAAGGGAAATCCCCCCCCCCCCCCCCCCTTATTGTTATAGGGTGCCCCATGTGTGTAACAAACTGTCAATCTAGTCAAGGCTGGACACCTGTGTAGCAGTAACCGCAGAGGGTAGTTTTGGGCTGACTGTTGCTGTTTTGAGTAAGGAGTACCTTCCTTGTTGTCTTGACTGCTTTCTTGTGGATGGTCAGCACACAAAAATTTGTTGCGCGCATGGGACCGCGACCCGCGATGCATCCCGGCGCTTGGTGAGACCTATTAAAGGGTCTCTCTTCTGGGGTAAAATACTAAATCCGGGTACTCCCATTTCGTGGCTTGCAATCTTTTCAAAGGAGCAGGGCTAACACTACAGGGGAGGGCACACCTTTTGTCTCCTAAGGAGCCTAGTCAAAGCCCTAGTGTTATATCCCCTGAGAGACCAGAGGCTTCTGGGCAATCTGAGCCTTTGCGCCTGTCTGGTATTGTACCTACAGTCAATGCTCCTGCTTCACCCTTTATCACCAGGGATGAACTGTCCTCAGCCCTAGCCGGGTTAGAGCACAGGATTGCTGGCCTGATTGCCTTCAACCCGCAGGATGGCAAAAAGTGTGACAGATCCTCCTCTCCTGAGCCTCCTAATTTGGAGAAGGAATGAGTTGAAGAAAGGGAAGAGCTAGATGCTAAGGACTTGGGAGCTGGCCTGACAGATGAGTGCTCCATCTGGACCAGAAGATGTCCTGTTGGTATCAACCTCTCAATTGCAGAGGCTTTTGATCCAGACTCTTACCGAGATGGTTTGTTCTGCCTTTAAGTTTCCTCCTGCAAAGGTTTATGAGCCTCCTTGTCCTCTTTGGGGCCCCTGAAGCCTCCTCAGGCTGCCCAGGCTTTCCCCTTGCTCCCACTGTTGGAACAGGCGGTGTATGCTGATTGGGAACATCCTTACAGGATTTTTGTTCCTTGTTTTGCTGTAGATGCCTTTTTAAAGGATTCTATACAGCAAGTCTCTCATCTGGCTCTCCTGTCCTGTACACATGCACAGACTTGTGTGGCTTAAGAACTGGTCAGACGAGCTTCCATGTAAGAAATTATTGGCAGGGTTCCCCTTCCATGGGAATCTTTTGGCGGTGATCTGGAGAAGTACATCCAAAATATTTCCGGAGGAAAGAGTTCTTTACTTCCTGTAAAGAGAAGGACCTGGTGTCCCTTGCTTAAAACTTCAAGGAATTCCTCAGGTATTTCAGCACCAAACCAGTTCCCCTGCCAACAGGCCGATGAAGCCAGGGGCAAGCCGCAGGGCCAGAAAAAATCCTGGGTGCAGAACTCTTCTAAACCTGGCACCAAGTTCTCCTTTTGAGGGGATGCTCCCACTCTATTGGGTGGGGGGAAGGCTGCTCCAATTTGTGGACATTTTGGAGAACAATGGTGCAGGACAAGTGGGTCACCTCAACAGTGTACCACAGTTACAAGCTGGAATTGGAGGTTTCCTCCTCCAGAGGTTTTAAGATCCAATGTTCCTGCGGATCTTTCAAAAACGTCTTGTTTCAAGCACTAGTGCATCAGGGAGTGAGGTTCCTTGTCCGAAAGATGCACAGGATTTTATTCAAACCTGTTCACAGTTCTAAAACCAAATGGGGACATGAGGCCAGTGGCGGAACTACCGCCATAGCAACCCACGCGGTCGCTATGGGGCCCGAAGCCTAGTGGAACTGCTGCCGAATGGGGGCCGCTGCCGAGCGGTCCGGGGCTCGGCAATGCATTGGCAAGCTTCTGTCCTGCCCAGAACACCGGCGTCAGCCCCCTCCCAGCGTCGTGATGTCACTGGGCCGGAGGCTCGATGGGCGGAGCGTCAATGCAGAGCTACTGCAGCCTGCATACACAGTAACCAGGCAGCACCGCCGAGGAGGAACCAGACTCACCCTCACTTGCAAAATTTGCAGACCATTCATTGCAATCAGACAGAGGTACTGTACAAGCTAAAGTAAGCTGATGCAATGATGGGGCCAGACTGCAGTCTAAACATTTTGAACTGTCTGTGAGTTTAACTGATTTTTATAATATGCAGCATGGCGGGGGGGAGGGGGGTGAATGTCCTGCACTGGTCACTGTAATTGTATTAATGTCCTGCACTGGTCACGGTCGAATGATTTTACTGGTTACGGTCACTGATGAATGATTTTACTGGTCACAGATGAATGATTTTACTGGTCACAGATGAATGATTTTACTGGTCACGGTCGAATGATTTTACTGGTCACGGTCGAATGATTTTACTGGTCACGGTCACTGATGAATGATTTTACTGGTCACAGATGAATGATTTTACTGGTCACGGTCGAATGATTTTACTGGTCACGGTCACTGATGAATGATTTTACTGGTTACGGTCACTGATGAATGAATTAACTGGTCACGGTCACTGATGAATGAATTTACTGGTCAAGGTCACTGATGAATGATTTTACTGGTCACGGTCGAATGATTTTACTGGTCACGGTCGAATGATTTTACTGGTCACGGTCACTGATGAATGATTTTACTGGTCACTGTGGAATGATTTTAGTGGTCACAGTCACTGATGAATAAATTTACTGGTCACTGATGAATGATTTTACTGGTCATGGTCACTGATGAATGATTTTACTGGTCACTGTGGAATGATTTTACTGGTCACGGTCACTGATGAATAAATTTACTGGTCACGGGCACTGATGAATTAATGTCCTGCACTGGTCACTGTAATTGTATTAATGTCCTACACTGGTCACAGTAATTGTATTAATGTCCTGCACTGGTCACAGTAATTGTATTAATGTCCTGCACTGGTCACAGTAATTGTATTAATGTCCTGCACTGGTCACTGTAATTGTATTAATGTCCTACACTGGTCACAGTAATTGTATTAATGTCCTGCACTGGTCACAGTAATTGTATTAATGTCCTGCACTGGTCACTGTAATTGTATTAATGTCCTGCACTGGTCACAGTAATTGTATTAATGTCCTGCACAGCACTGGTCACAGTAATCGTATTCATGTCCTGCACTGGTCACGGTCACTGATGAATGATTTTACTGGTCACTGATGAATGATTTTACTGGTCACGGTCACTGATGAATGATTTTACTGGTCACTGATGAATGATTTTACTGGTCACGGTCACTGATGAATGATTTTACTGGTCACGGTCACTGATGAATGAATTTACTGGTCACGGTCACTGATGAATGATTTTACTGGTCACGGTCACTGATGAATGATTTTACTGGTCACGGTCACTGATGAATGAATTTACTGATCACGGTCACTGATGAATGATTTTACTGGTCATGGTCACTGATGAATGATTTTACTGGTCATGGTCACTGATGAATGATTTTACTGGTCACTGATGAATGATTTTACTGGTCACGGTCACTGATGAATAAATTTACTGGTCACGGGCACTGATGAATTAATGTCCTGCACTGGTCACTGTAATTGTATTAAAGCACTAGTAAACCCGCACTTTTTTTTTTTTTTTTAAATCTGCAAAGCAAAAGGCATAATGAGCTAGTATGCACCGCATACTAGCTCATTATGAAATACTTACCTTAGAACGAGGCCCCGACATCTGGCCCGATCCACGCCGAGGGAGCTGACATGCTCCCTCGGCGTTTCTTCCGGGTATCGCGGCTCCGGCGCTGTGAGTGGCCGGAGCTGCGATATCGTCACTCCCGCGCATGCGCGCGGGAGATTTCAGTCCGGCCGCTCGGCTGCTGCCGGATTTTGACGGCGAGAAACCCCTTGTGCGCATGCGCCGCTGCAGTCAGCGGCGCATACCGAGGGGAATATCTCCTAAACCGTACAGGTTTAGGAGATATTTTTTTTACCTACAGGTAAGCCTTATTATAGGCTTTCCTGTAGGTAAAAGTTAAAAATGTGGGTATACAACCACTTTAATGTCCTGCACTGGTCACAGTAATCGTATTCATGTCCTGCACTGGTCACGGTCACTGATGAATGATTTTACTGGTCACGGTCGAATGATTTTACTGGTCACGGTCACTGATGAATGAATTTACTGGTCACGGTCACTGATGAATGATTTTACTGGTCACGGTCACTGATGAATGATTTCACTGGTCATGGTCACTGATGAATGATTTTACTGGTCACGGTCACTGATAAATGATTTTACTGGTCACGGTCGAATGATTTTACTGGTCACGGTCACTGATGAATGATTTTACTGGTCACAGTCACTGATGAATGATTTTACTGGTCATGGTCACTGATGAATGATTTTACTGGTCACGGTCACTGATGAATGATTTTACTGGTCATGGTCACTGATGAATGATTTTACTGGTCACGGTCGAATGATTTTACTGGTCACGGTCACTGATGAATGATTTTACTGGTCACGGTCACTGATGAATGATTTTACTGGTCACGGTCACTGATAAATGATTTTACTGGTCACGGTCGAATGATTTTACTGGTCACGGTCGAATGATTTTACTGGTCACGGTCGAATGATTTTACTGGTCACGGTCACTGATGAATGATTTTACTGGTCACTGTGGAATGATTTTACTGGTCGCAGTCACTGATGAATAAATTTACTGGTCACTGATGAATGATTTTACTGGTCACGGTCACTGATGAATGATTTTACTGGCCACTGTGGAATGATTTTACTGGTCACAGTCACTGATGAATAAATTTACTGGTCACGGGCACTGATGAATTAATGTCCTGCACTGGTCACTGTAATTGTATTAATGTCCTGCACTGGTCACTGACACTGATGAATGATTTTACTGGTCATGGTCGAATGATTTTACTGGTTACGGTCACTGATGAATGAATTTACTGGGGGGGGGGGGCTGTTTGCAGGGGGGCCCCATACAACATTTTGCTATGGGGCCCTGTGATTTCTAGTTACGCCCCTGCATGAGGCCAATCTTGGATCTAAGATCCCGGGGCCAATATCAGTTAATCCAATCCCTCAGGATGCAGTCAATCCATTCGGTAGTAGCCTCGTTCCAGATGGGAAACTTCTTAGCCTCTATCGCTATCAAGAACGCGTATTTACACGTACCTATCCTTCAGCCTCATCAGAGGTTCCTACGATTTGCAGTAGATGGACGTAGTTTCCAGTTTGTGGCACTGCCCTTCAAGCTTACCACAGCACCTTGGGTGTTTTACAAGAATCCTAGCACCTGTACTGGGCCTTTTAGGGGGCCCAGGGGATCTTGGTGCTTGGATAATTGGAGGACCTGCTCATATCACTCACTACAGTGTAGCCTGCACAGTGGGATATTTAGAAAACCTGAGCTGGGTCATAAATACCGAAAAGTCAGCCTTGAAACCTGCTTAAAGTCTCGTATCTAGGTCTGATCCTGGATACAGTCCAGGCAAAGTTTATTTCTGCCACCCGTAAAGATCTGTGGCCCTGAAGGATCAGGTGCGTCAGGTAAGGGGCACCAGGCAACCCTCCATTCGCTCTTCCTTCGAGGCAGTTCTCTACACTCAATTCCAATCCAGGCCGATACAGCAAAACCTCTTGTCGGCTTGGAACAGGAGAGCACAAGCCCTGGATTACCCCATTTCCTTATCTTCCTGGGCACGCTTAAGCCTAAGCTGGTGGTTGTAGGATCGGAACCTGCAAAAGGTAATAGCCTTCCTCCTGTTATCTTGGAGAGTACTGACCACAGGCACTAGTCTCTCAGGCTGAGGAGTGACCTTAGAGTGGCTTGCAGCTCAGGGGAGATGTTGATGGACAGAGCAGAGCCTGTCCATCAACATCCTGGAGTCTGGACCTACGCTCCTGAAAGGTGGAGCTTCAGGACTGCCCCATCAGGGTTCAGTCTGACAATGCCTCAACCAGGGGGGTACCAGGAGCTGTTCAACTCAGGAAGAGGTGAACCACATATTAATCTGGGCAGAGGGACATATGCCGATTCTATCGGTGGTCCATATCCTGGGAGTAAAGAACTGGAAGGCAGATTATCTCAGCCGCCAGCAGATCTGCCCAGGGGGAATGGTCCCTACACCTGAACATGTTTTGGGAAATCTGCCAGCGTTTGTGATGGCCAGAGGTTGATCTTTTGGCATCCAGGTTCAACAAGCTACAGCAGTTTGTATCCCGAACAAGGGATCCTGCAGCAATTGGAACAGATGTTCTGGTAGTTCAATAGAACTAGTTCTCCCTGGTTTATGCTCCCCCGATCCCTCTCCTTCCACATTTGTTGCCTAGGATTCGGAGAAAGGGGGGTTCCAGTCATCCTGGTTGCACCAGCCTGGCCCAGAAGGCCTTGGTTCCCAGAGATTGTGAGATTGGCAATAGATGAGCCATGGACGCTTCCTCGCTGCCCCGATCTAATGTCTCAAGGTCCTATATGCCACCCCAATTTACAGTCTCTAAATGTGATGGCATGGCTATTGAAGCCAGGGTGTTAAATGATTGTGGCATTTTGGGACCGGTGCTGTCTACCCTAGTGAATGCCAGAATAATGGTCACTACAAAGATCTATTATAGGATCTGGAAAGCCTATATTGCTTGATGTGAAGCCAGAAAATGGCATCTTCGGAAATGCGTGTTTGGGAGAATTCTCTTTTCTACAGTTTGCTGTGGAAATCAGATTGGCTTTGAGTACCATCGGGAGTCAGATTTTGGCCTTGTCTATATTATTCTAAGGGCCCATAGCCTCCCTTTCACTAATCTGAACCTTTATTTGCAGGGGGTAACTCGTTTGCTTCCCCCCATTAGGTCAGCTGTGTGTCCTTGGGAATTAAACCTGGTACTGTCTGTGTTGCAGAAACAACCGTTTGAGCCTATCAAGCAAACTTCATTAGTCTTGCGGTCATGCAAGCTAGACTTCCTGTTGGCCATCACCTCAGCTAGAAGGGTGTCTGAGTTGGTGGCCCTTTCATGCAGGGAACCATACTTCCATCCTTCATGCCTAAGGTGGTGTCGGCCTTTCATTTGAATGGGGACATTGTTTTGCCTTTTTTTTTTTTTTTCTCAGACCTCATTCGGTGGAAGAGAAACGACTGTACTCCTTGGGTATAGTGCGAGCAGTCAGTTTATTTGTCTAGATCTGTTGAGATCCGAGGCTCAGACTTTTTTTAATTTTACCAAAAGGACCCAAGAAGGGGCAGGCATCTTCCAAGGCTTCCATTGCCCATTGGTTTTGTCAATTGGTCATTCAGGCCTACTGTCTGAAACTTAAGGCTTCTCCTTTCACGATGAGAGCTCATTCTTAGGGGGGTGTAGGAACCTGAGCTTTTTGCCATCTGGTCTGGCCATCTGTGGCTGTTCGAGCAGTAGTGGATTCGGCTTTTCGGCCGCAGTCTATTGCAGGCTGCTGTATAGGTCTGATGGCTATTGTGTTTGGCTCTATTGTGTTTGGCCCTCCCCTCAAGGCTATTGCTCTGGGGCGTCCCAGTAAGTAAGGAATAATAGCCTCACTCTGTGTCCCGTGATATACTCAAGGGGATTTTACAGGTAAGTATCTAAAAAAAAATCTATAAAGATAGATCTAGATCTGAAACGTATCTGCATAATCGATTATGAAAATGGTTATTAACTTTTTTTTCAGAATCGATTAGTTGGTCAGTTGATTAGTTGGCCTGCATAGAGAATCAATTATTTGTTTACATATCCGGAAATACAGTGCAGCACACACACAGCTCCATACATGTTCATACATGTCAGTAAGTGCCTGAGAACTTATGAATGTGAAAGTGTGAGGAGCAATGCCTTATGGAACTTGTAGCCCTGGGCAGGAGAAGGAAGTGAGACATTCTAAAGGCAGAAGTTTTTTCACCTTGCTATAGGGGCACACTGAAGGCAGGAGCCAGAAGCTCTGGCGGGGGGATCCAGAAAGAGAATCGGGGATGCTCTGTTCAAAACCACTGCACAAAGCATGTATGGAAAATTATTGTTTAAAAGAAAAAAAATCCAACATTTACAATAACTTTAAGGGCGTTGTGCAGGGAACATTGTCATCTGAACCCAGAGAAAGTGGAGGCCAATAGACTGAAGGTAATAGAAGGCATTACAATTAAATATAAAGTAAGTTTACCAACAAGTTTAAGCAAGCGCTGCCTGAAATTTATATATAGTTGTCAATCCTTATGGATAGTATAGACAGCAACTGCTTGCATCACCATTTATTATTGCTTGGTTGTCTACCTAGGCATATGTCTTTTATATTTTTCAAAAGTTCACCAGTATTGTGCATTATATTTAAAATGATTATTTCCATGCAAAAAAGTCTCAGCCTTTAGTTCTACTTTTTTAATATATATATCAATTATTATTTTCATGGTTTCACAGTATAAATTAACCCCTTATAGTGATTATCTGCTGGTTTTTCTACCCTAAGGCTGGGTTCACACACCTCAGGGGCAACTGCAGTCCGCACTTGAACAGGTTCCTGTGTGTCTTTAGCTCCATTTTTAGGTCCAAATTTAGACAAAATTTCAGACCTGATTGGTACCTGAAACAAAGAACAGGGATGCACCAGACTCCCTGCTGTGAGGTGGTACAAATATCACACTGCTGCTACTAAATCTTATACTGGTCATACACGTATCATTTTTGGGCCGAGAATATTTGTACGAATAATCAAATGAAAATTCTTTGTACATTCGATGAATGGACAAATGTCGCTTGAACATTTCACTTCAATTTTAGAATGAGTGTAATTTTGGAACAAAAAACGGACCAAGCTTTTATCAAGCTACCTGCCTATGAAATGGGAGTCTGTTATGCATAATATTATATTGCAGAACTGTCTGAAAATGTGCAAAACATCATTTTAGGTGTTTTATTTTAATTTTTTCCTTTAACCACTTCAATACAGGGCACTTTCGCCCCCTTCCTTCCCAGCCCAATTTTCAGCTTTCAGCGCTCTAGCGCTTTCAGTGACAATTGCGCGGTCATGCTACACTGTACCCAAATGAAATTTTTATCATTTTGTTCGCACAAATAGAGCTTTATTTTGGTGGTATTTATTCACGACTCCGTTTTTTATTTTTTGCGATATAAGCGCAAAAAAGCGGAAATTTGGAAAAAAAAAACAATATTTTCTTTTTTCTACTTCAATAAAAATCCAATAAAATCAAATTTTGTCATAAATTTAAGCCAAAATGTATTCTGCTACATGTTTTTGGTAAAAAAAATCCGTTAAGTGTATAATAATTGGTTTGTGTGATCACGGACATATGTACGCAAATGATCATGTACATATGTGTGCAGGTGATCACGTACATATGTGTGCAGATAATCATTGGGACATGTGATTTTAGTGGGACATATGTGGGGGACATGTTTTTATTATTAGGGACATGTGTTTTTATTATTTGGGGACATGTATGTTTTGGGGACATGTGTGGGGACATTGTGTTTATACTGTGTGATGTGTTTACTGTGTGGTGTGTTTACTGTGTACACTAGACTGGTGATCAGTGAGTAAAAATCTGTAAAAAGCAGCTCATACTCACTGATCAGCAGCCGGCTGCAGCGATCTGCTCTCCTCTCCACAGCGATGACTTCTGTGTGAGGAGAGGAGGAGCCGATTGCCTAGCAACCGGCTGTTTGTTTACATCACATGACGGCCGTGATTGGACACGGCCGTCATGTGATCAGGAGGGCCAATCACAGAGCCCTCCTGCCGATCTGAGATGCGCCGTGTCCGGGTGACACGGGCGCATCGGGATCGCGCCGCTGCGCGGGCGCGCGCGCGATCCCGCTACTCCTGAATGACGTTCCTGAACGTCATATCAGGAGTAGGCGGCTCCCACCCGGCCGTATATGTGCATTGGCCGGGTGGGAAGTGGTTAATGTAGATCTGTGTCTGATATGTACTATATATATATATATATATATATATATATATATATATATATATATATATATATATATATATATATATATATATATATATATATATATATATATATATATTCTTTTTTTACACTCTTGTTAGTGGATTAGATTTTTTTTTTCTTCCTAACCATATAGCTGTTTGCTTATATTTACCACTGCAATTGGATATCAAGAATAGATTTATCTTAACTTTTTTTAACTTTACATAACCCGGTTATGCACCAAATATTTTTTTTTTTTAATTTTTTCTCACCTCTTTAGACACCACACTCTGGATGAAGGGCAACGGGGCACAGCGGCTTTGTCACTGTAGGGGGATGGGAGTCTTTAGAAGTACTTGCAGATTTAAATAAAGTAACAAATCAAGCTGAACTCTAGCTCACTCTATAATCGGATACAGTTTATTTCTTTAGAGCAAAGACACTTCGAAAAAGAAAAAAGGGTGCTGCACACCCCGAATAATAGAAAAAAGGTTATTGTCCCCCAAGGTGGGATTTTCTAGGCAGCAACAAATTAGGAAATTATGAGAATATTTAAAAATAGAAAAAACTTTAATAAGACACTTTTGGGATAAAGGTTTTACCGCCCATCTGCCCCTCTCCTCTATCATCGGCAGCTGCGGGCAGACATAGTCTGCGGTACCTCCTTGTGGGCTTCTGCTCTGTGTAATCACAAAGGGAGCGAACAGCCGATTCACATATATATATGTCTGTAAAACTGCTATGGGGCAGACCTGAACTGCTTAGATTGTTCAGATTTAGTATGAGTAGGCTAGAAATAGTTGAAATACCATGTAGGAATGAATATGGTTTTACATTTTGACTCTAGATGCCTTAAGTACATTTTGTATGCTTTGTTTTAGCTAATGAGATGCAATCTGGCAAACCTGCGCTGCTTGGTAATTTTCATCCTAATCTCCCAGTGATTCAGAGTAACCTGCGTGATTTGTTCAGCAAGCACAGTAATGGAATTTCACTGTCCAGGTTGCCTCAGATGTATAAGGAGGCCTTCAAACATGATTTGAGTGATGAAGTGCTGAAACAGATTGCTAATTGGACGCATATTTGCACGGTATGGATCAGTAGTTGTGCAGTTTATTTTATTTTTTCCCCTGCTTTGTATTTTGCTTTCATAGCAGCAAATGTTTGTATTTTTTATTTATTTTATTTTTTTAACTTTTATTTTTCCCCCTGTTTTCAATAGTTTCTCATTATATACAGTTTGAAAAGGGCAGGTTTTGGAGGGTAGAATCTTCACACTGCTACTTTGTCACCTTGCACTTACAGCCCTACTGGCCTTTCTGTTGTCGCAAGCTGTACCAGTTTTCATGTTTTATAATTAAAGCATTTTTAAGGCTACATTTACACCAGAGATTTAGGCTGGTGTGAATCGTAATGGCAAGAACCTTCTGATTTCTGAGTGGCTAGGTGGGGCTGCTGGCTGTTGACTATAATAAAAGGTCACCAGCAGCCACTGCACAGCCAGCAATTACCTGCGGTGATCACTGCTGGACACACACAAAATGCATTAATCAGCGCTCACTGTAGCTAATCACTGGCTTTGCAGAGAGCTACCAATAGGTGCCAGTGATCCATTTATAGTGAGCGGGTTCGGTGGGCGCACCTAGTTTCTTAGAGCCACAGCAGGTATCCGAAGATTCTTGCCACTACGAGTCGCCCCAGCCTAAATCGCCGGTGTGAATGTAGCCTGAAGCCAGAAACAAAAATATATTGCAACTTACCAGTACTTAAATGTGGTGGCTTCATTAGATTTTTTATTTTTTTTCAACTCTTCCCCCCCCCCCCCCCAGTATAAGAACAAAGCTTTTTTCGTTATACGGTGCTGTATTACTTTAACTGACAATTGCGCAGTCATGCAACACTATACACAGATGACATTTTATTTTTAAAAAAAATTTGCACAAATAGAGCTTTCTTTTGGTGGTATTTGACCACCACTTTTTACTTTTTGCACTATAAACGAAAAAAGCCCAAAACTTTTGAAATGTATTTATTTTTATTTTTTTTTGCTGTAAAACATATCACATAAAAAAAAAAAGTTCTTAGTAAGTTTAGACCAAAATGTTTTCTGCTACATTTCTTTGGTTAAAAAAAAAATACTGTAAGTGTATATTGTTTTTCATGAAATTCCTAACGATTACGATATATATAATTATATTATATTTAGTAATAGTCGTTTAGTGACTTATAGCGGACATTCTGCCACTAGCTGACATCACCAGTTACACTAATCACTAATACAGTGATCAGTGCTAATAAAATGCCCTGGCACTGTAATGACATGGGGTAGGAAGGGGTTAAAGGATATGTAAAGGTTCGGGGTCCCTCAGCGGCTCTCCTGGCTCTTCCTTGGAGAGCTGCTCTCCCTCAGGGCACTAGTGCGGGCGCGCGCCCGTGTCCTGCTGCTGCGTCCTTTCACACAGACGACCCCAGCTCACGTGTCGTTGGCTTTGATTGACAGCAGCAGGAGCCAATGGCTGTGCTGCTATCAATTTATCCAATCGGGACCCATGACATTAGCTGGAGCTGGTGTGGTCATCCCCATCGCTGGAAAGACTGGGTTTAGGTAAGTAAAAGTGGGGCACTGGGGGGCTGCTGTATCACAGGAGGTTTTTCACCTTAATGCATAGAATCCATTAAGGTGAAAAACCTTGAGGGTTTACAACCCCTCTAACATCTGGGGCAATCATAGGGTTAACACTGTTCTTAGGGAGTGTAATGTAGCTGCACTGTGTACTGCTTTACTAAGGGATGGAGACAAAAACCAGTACATCCCTGCTCTGTTCAGAGATCTGTGTTGTTTACAATGCAAATCTCTCTCCTGTCACTCACTCTGACGCTTTTTCCAACTGTACATGCCAATCACCGGGTCCCGACAGTGGGTAAAAAAATTTGATCCCCTGCAAATTTTTGTAAGTTTGCCCCATTAACAAAGAAATGAAGGGTCTATAACTGTTATCATAGGTGTATTTTCAGTGCTGCGCGCCCCCACCCCCCAAAGCACCTTGTCCCCCATGTTGATGGGGACAATTTCCTCTTCCTGGCGACCCTGGCCGTGGGCTGGCAGGGTCTGCGGATGGGGAGCTTATCAGACTCCGGAAGCCCCCTTTAACAAGGGGGGGCCCCCAGATCCTGGCCCTCCTCCCTATGTGAATGAGTATGGGGTACCTCGTACTGCTACCCATTCACCAAAAAGTGTCAAAAATAAAAACGGTAAACAGGTTTTTGACAAATTTATTAAAGCAACTTCGGCGTCTCTTCTCCTTCTTCTGATTTCTTCTCCCTTGGGCGAGGTCTTCATCCCCCAGTTCTTCTCCCCTCACTGCTGATGACGTCTTCCGCTGCCGGTTCTCCTCTCTCCACTGTCTTCTCCCTCTGTTCTTCCTCCAATGTTTTCTCAACGCTCTTTCCCAGTAATGCTAGGGCCGCCATGTACCAATAATTATAGAGCCAAGGGGCGGGGCCACCCGGCAACTTCATCCGGAGGCGCCACCCCTTGTGACGTCACGTTCCATCATGCCCCGGGTGGTGATGTCACAAGAGGAAGGAGCCTCCGGATGACGTCGCCGGGTGGGCCCCACTCCTTGGCTATATAAGTATTGGCACAGGGTGGCCCTAGCATTTCACCTCGAGAGAACATCGAAGGAAGCACAGTAGAAGATGGCGCAGCGAGAACCAGCAGCAGAGGAAGTCAGTGGGGAGAAGAGAAGAACCAGAGGGAGTACTGATGCCGGAGCTGCTTTAATAAATTACTTTGTAAAAAAAAAAAAACAACTGTGTACTGTGCATTTTTGACTTTTTTTTTTTTTGGTTTTGGTGAATGGGTAGGGATATACTCATTCACATAGGGTGAGGGCCTGAGATCTGGGGGGCTTGCAGATTATGGTAAGTCCCGCCCCCGCAGACTACCGACAACCAACGGCAAGGGTTATCAGGAAGAGGCCCTTGCCCTCCTCCTGGACCATACCATATGCCCTCAACATGATGGGGGGGACATTTGTTCTCCCTCCTCCTCCTCCCCTCCCCCCTTTCCTGACCTGCCATGCTTGGATAAGGGTCTGGTATGGATTTTGGGGGGGGACCCCCCATGCTGGTTTTTCTTTTCGTTTTTGCCATGGGGTTCCTCTTCAAGATCCTCAACACAGAAGTCGCACTGCAAGTCGGATCATGATGATCCAACTTCTGGTGAGACTTTTTATCAAATCAATGGGCTCTCATAGGGAAAAATTTGATCTTGACATGTAAAAAAACAAAACAAAAAAAAACACTTGATGCATCTTAACAGTGTTAAGCTGCATTTAGCAGCATCTAGATGTTTTTACAGCTCAACAGCCTCTGCTCCTGAACGCACAGGCTGTCGTTTTTATCTGCTGCCCCTAAACCGTTATGTCTCCAAACGCCTCTGACAGTTTTTGTGCATGGACACACAGACTAACATGGAAGGGTGTTTAGAAGCGGTTAAAAAAAAAAAAGTCAGCCGTCCATAACAGCAGCTGTAAAAACGTCCTGTGTGCTTGATCCCTTACTGTTGATGTAACTGAAATGTTTCTTCAGCAAAGTAGTTTTATGGTTTCATTCTATTGTAAGACTGAACATCTTTATCGTCCTTTTTATGTGATTGTATACATAAAAATGTGTAATACTGAAAATAATTGTAGTTACATTATTGTAATGCTCAGATAAAGTGGTTGTAACCCTAAAAAAGTTCCTGTTCCCTTATAGCAGGTTAACCACTTAAGGAGCGGAAGGATTTGCCCCCCTTAATGACCATGCCATTTTTTTGCAATACGGCATGGTGTCGCTTTAACGGACAATCGTGCGACGTTATACCCAATCAAAATGTATGTCCTGTTTTTCCCCCACAAACAGAGCTTTCTTTTGGTGGTATTTAATCCTGCGCTATAAACCAAAAAAGAGCGACAATTTAAAAAAAAAAAACACTTTTTTTTTTTTTTACTTTTTGCTATAAGTATCCCAACATCCCGACATTGCGCACAACAGATTGGACACTTTTGACACCAGTGACATTTATACAGTGATCAGAGCTACAAAATAGCCACTGATTACTGTATAAATGTCACTGGGAGGGAAGGGGTTCCCTAGCGAAGTGTTTCTAACTGTGGGGGGGGGGGGGGGGGTGTACTGACTGGAGGAGGAGAAAGATCGCTGCTCCTCTGTCAGAACGGGGATCTGTTTGTTTACATACACAGATCCCCGTTCTCGCTCTCTATGGCGCGATTACGGGTGGCCAGCAGACATCATGGCCATGTGCTTCGGCGCCATGCTGCGGATGCCCCCATCACTCTTAAAGCACACCTATGCCGATTCGCAAAGCCGCGCCAACCTGCCGCAGTATAATGGTTGCGGCTGGTCGGCAGGTGGTTAAACAGCACAGTGCTTGTGCTGTCTATCTTGTCCCTCTCTAAGCTGTAAAAAAAACAAAAAAAAAAAAACATAGATGATCCTGCCTGTTCCTGTATGTGCTAACCACGGTAATCAAGGCGGCTGAGCCATGATTACCGTAGCCAGTTTACATCTGCTCTTCTTTCTATCTTTTAGAGGCATATATTTCAACACTTACATTGTGAGTTATTGCTGGATAAAGGAGAGGGGCTGGCAGTGAAAGGGTTTTTAAGGTTACAAGCACTTTAAATATGAATATCTTTGCTCTGTATATAGCCCACTGTCATAATGATATTCTGCATGTATATTCAGGTGCAGAGACCTATAAACAACAAGAATGAGATCGTTCTATTCTCCAGTTCGAAAAAGCAACAGAACACTCAGAAGATTACCCAACAACACACTAATGTTCAGGTTAAACCAAATGTGTCTCCTGGTGTTTCAAAGCAGGCTTCACCAGAAAAACTCGGTGCTAACACAATGCCAAGTGCTGAACTTAAGCAAAAAGTTTCTGAACTCTTGTCAAACTACACCAATGGTCTCTGGTTACATGCACTGCCCAAAGTTTTTGAGGACACATTCAAAATAACGCTTCCTTTGAATGCTTTTAAGGTGAAAGAACTGTCTGACATTTGCACTATCCAGGTCATTTCTGAAAATCCTTACAAGGCAATTCTTTATGCAAAGTCCTCTGAAAGTGTGGGGCAAAATCTGAACAGTGAAAAGCAGGAGGAAGATCTATCCTACAAAGCACATTCAGGAAAGGAGGATCCAGATTCTCACCTAATTACTCCACCATTGACTATTCCATCAGAAGCTTCCCCCTCTGTTCTTGTGGTGGAATTAAACAACACAGAAGAAGTTGTCATCAGGTAATTATGTTCAGCTGTATGTTTCTAAAGAGTGATTAGCAATGCTGAGAGGAAAAAAAACATATGAGATGTTTAGGTAATTGATGTAGAATGTTGACAGGTGATCTGGGTTGTAAGCTTATATGGACAGTGTTTATTTGCAGCTTGCTTTAGCATATTGCTGTATGTATGGCTGTTTAAAAAAAAAAAAAAAAAAAAATATTGTAAACACTGTTATCAAAATACACTGGGCACCTTTATTAATCCTTAAGGGTTATGCGCCACTTACAGGTGCTTGGATGCTAGCAAAAAGACAGGAAATCCTCTCCCTGATAACCCCTCCCATACAGGAAGTACTTTTTTTTTTTTTTTTTTGGCCAGTGTCTGAAGGTAATGGACACTGCTGTGGAACACTCTGCACAATGTTACTAGATTCTCAAGGTTTCCAGCAAGGTTTTCGAATCTTTGTTCTATCCAGATCCATTCCTACATCTGTCATTGCGCAGAAGAATATCTGAACCTCGCATCAGTAGTAGAGAGCAAGATGCAGGGATTGCCCGTAATAATGTCAGTTGGTGGTGAACTCTGTATACATGAAATCCAGCAGGGTGCTATACAGGTCCAGGGCAGAGGACCCCCAGCAAGAGGGATCAAGTCCCCGAAGGTCATATGAGACATTGCCAGCTCTAGGTCACGTGGCAGAAATATCATGGAATAAGTGCCTGGGAAGCCTTTTGGTGCATATAGATGACTGTCAGCCTTTTAAGACCAGGCTTAAAGCAGTACATGTTCTGTGGCTAGTATTAAGGTGATTCCGTGTATTAGACCATTTCAACTGTCAGCATTGGATGACTAAACAAGCATTTTTGGTATGTGGATCCACCACGGCCCACATGAGATACTCTGTTGCCCCTGTTCTGACACCATCATAGGACATCTAGTGGGAAACCATTTATTTGAAGTTCAAACTGTATAATTTCTGTGTCCATTATGGGTGACACAGTGAACCTGGATGTTACCCACTGATTTGTATGACTGTGCTCGGGTTAATGCAATTACAGGGTATTTTCCCAGGATCTCACCTTTTTAGCATTAATCATTACATGTTAATACAGCTTGCCTTTTAACTCATTGATGTATCTGAAGTTGACAACCTCAGTCAGAATTTGTTTGCCTTTTCTGAGAGTGTCAAAAGGGTCCTGCAGCCTCATAGGACAATCGGGAGGGGGAATACAAAATACTACAAGCTTTAATCAGATACTCAGTCGCAAGACTCTTCTATACTGCTAATGAGAAAAAGTATTTAGCAGTTTATTTACTATAATACAGTAATGGCCAAAAATGTTGGCACCGCTACATTACTGTCAGCTAATGCACCACTTCTCCCAGAAAATTGTTTAGGCATGCTCATGTTTATCTCTTTCATTCTTGTGCTGGTTTGACACAAAGTGGAGAAGGGCGCATGCGGGGCAGCTCCTGACATGGGTGCCTAGTCCAGGAGCTCCATCCCACTCCAGCCGACCGAGGCCCTCCAGCTCCACAAGCACCCACGATCCCCGCCTGGATCAACCCCCCATGGCAAACTGATACCATGAGGACCCCTCTAATGTCCACGGGGTTTTTTGGAGCTGAACAGTCCTGCCTCCTTTGCAGATGGCAAAACCAAGGGAGTGGGCATTCTCCTCTCCCATAAGGACAAATTCTCCCTCAAAACAGAACTAAAAGACCCGGAGGATAGGTATATCCTGGTCGTTGTGAAACATAATGGTCAGCTTTACTCTCTCATTTCCTATTATGTCCCCAACAAGGGACAACTATCCTTTTTCCAAACCATGCTAAAAATCCTGACCACCGTGTTGGAGGGTACATTCGTTTTTGGGGGAGATTCCAACACATCATTTGACCAGGGCTTAGACAAATCATGTCCCCTTTGGGGTGGCGATTTTGCTCCTCCACTCCCCTAGACCCAACACCCTCATGTGGATCAGTTGTTAAGCACCATATCGCTCCAAAAATGGACTGGATAAAAATGGAACCTTCTCAAAATTGTAAGAAATAATTGTATTCCAAGTTTATGATGCTCCTGTAGTTTGTAATTAAACTCACCTGTATGAATTAACAGGTGCTGGTAATATAGAAATCACATCCACAGTTAAAATGGTGAAAAATTTACTCAAAGAAGGGGAAGGCGCACTGACCTAGTGCATTACCATAAAACAGCTTTATTTAAAATTGAATCAAATAGCAAAATGGCTACTCACAAACGAGTATTGATCACAGGCAAAATCAATACAAATAAATCCATCGCACCAAACGTTTGGCGACTCCAGACCAGATGTCTGAGGAATTTGGTGAATACCTCTACGGAAATGGCTAACGCGTTTCGGGAGTGACCCCCTTTCTTCAGAGCCAAAAAGGGCTCTGAACAAAGGGGGTCACTCCCGAAACGTGTTAGCCTGTGATCAATACTCGTTTGTGAGTAGCCATTTTGCTATTTGATTCAATTTTAAATAAAGCTGTTTTATGGTAATGCACTAGGTCAGTGCACCTTCCCCTTCTTTGTATTTTCTCTTTTTAGTATTTTGAACACCCAATGGTCTAAAGGAGGGCTGCAAGACTCAGTGACTACACCATTCCAAACTGTATATATCACATTTTAAAGACCAAGAAACCAAAGCGCAGGAGAATTTGCTGTTTTTGAAAAATTTACTCAAGCATTCTGTTTGCTACTGTGTGCCACACGGAACATGAAGAGCAAGAGCGGCAAAGAATTGTCTGAGGATTGGAGAACAAAAATTGTGGAAAAGCCTGGACATTTTCAAGGTTACAAGGCCAACTCCAGACACCTTAATGTTCCTGTGTCCACTGTGCCAAACATTGTCAAGAAGTTTACAGCCCATGGCACTGTAGCTAATCTCTCTGGATGTGGAAAAAATAGAAAATTGATCAACGATTACAACGGATGGTTCAAATGGTGGATAAAGCACCTCGATCAACTTTTTTGTTTTTTATATTTATACTTGCCTAGGTGGATGCAGCATGGGCCTGATGCTGCATCTGTCCCCCAACGCCTCTGCGCCTCTGTTTAATTGCTTGGAGAACAGAGAGATTGAACACCACAGATCGCTCGGTTCTGACAGCTCCCTCGAGTAGAGAGCTGCTGACTGTTGGTCACATCTTTTTCTTCTGCCCCCTCCTCGCTCATTGGAGCGCTGGGCTGTGGAGGGGCTGGGGGTGGCTGGCTCAGTGTCTCAGCGGCTCACTAAGAGGCTGAGCCAGGTGTCATTCCAGGCACCTGGTGGATCCAGTTTTTTTTTTTTTTTTTTTTGTCCCTATGATGCAGTGCCTGGACTGACTTCTGTGATGTCAGCGGAGAGCAGACTTCAGCCTGCTCTCTGCTGAAAACTGGTCACATGAGTGCAAAATGAATTGCACTCCTGTGATCCATAGAAGTACAGCCAAACAAGCTTTGGCTATACTTCTCCTTTAAAAAAAATAAATACGGTCAAACATGATGGAGGTTCACTGATGTTTTCGGGTTGCTTTGCTGCTTCATGCACTGGATGTCTTGCCCATGTGCATGACATTATGACATCTGAAAACTACCAAAGAATTCTGGAGTGCAATATAGGGCCCAGTGTCAGAAAGTTGGGCCTCCATCAGAGGTCATGGGTCTTACAGCAGGACAATGACCCAAAGCACACCAAAAAGCACCCAAGAATGGTTTAAGACAAATCGCTGTAGAGTACTGAACTGACCAGCAATGAATCTAGAAATCTAGGAGAGATTTCAAAACCGCAGTTGGAAAAAGTAGCCCGTCCAGTCCGATAGACCTGGAGCAGTTGGTCCAAAATTCCAGGAAACTCATTGATAGTTACAGGAAGCAATTGATTTTATTTTTTTCCAAGGGGTGTGCTACTATATATTGAGGGTGCCAATAATTTTGTCCAGACAATTTTTTGAAGTTTTGCGTGGAATGCGTCAGGTTTGGCTTTTTGTTTCTCCACTTTTTTGTGTCATAGCAATACAAACAAAAGAAATGAACATGAATGCCTTAACATTTGTAATTGCAACAATTTTCTGGACGAAGTGGTGCATTATCTGACAGACATGCAGGGGTGCCAATGTTTTTGTCCTTGACTGTAACTATTGCAGTTCCTTGTTCCTTGTACTGTGGGAGACCAGATTTAGTGAATGCAGGGTTCTGGGTTTAGGAACACTTTAACTTGGAATTCATCTGCCCCTCCGTCAAGCCTATGGTTGGAAAAGAAAAGCCTCCTGTGCTTTCTGATGATGGCTCATTCTGCCAGGAGTGATTTTTCTTCCTGGGCTATCCGTCATCAGGGTTCAGTGGCTAAGGTCTTCAAGGACACAACCCTGTCTTTCACTAGATTTTACCAGGTGGATGTGAGCATGAGGCTGCTGCTTTTTGGTTGCATTGTTTTGCAAGCTGTAGGTTACATTTGCCTGCTGGTAGTTGCTGTGTCTCCCTCCTTTCATGGGCGTTGCTTTAGGCATCCCTGTGGATAAGGATTAATAGAGTTGCTCTTTGTCCCGTGATGTACAATAATTTTTTGACTTGAAAAAACAATTTCTTGATGTACATCATGGGATACTGTGATCCCTTCCCTTGCGATATATGGCTTGCTACAAAACAAAGTACTTCCTGCATGGGGATGGGGATGGGGTTATATAGGAGATGCAACACAAAAAAAGCACCGCTCTGATCAATGAGGCGAAATGATATTCTGTAAAAGTCCTCCCACACATCCCATGTAGCATAGCTCAGGCAAACAAACAAATGGAGAGCCGACTGTGAGGAACATGGGTATCAGATCCCTGCCCTCCTCACTAACGGCTGACAAAGACCGGCCATTCTCACATCTCGTTGTCCCTAACGTAGGAATGCCACTCTCAGCTGCATCCGGCACATTGTGGTTCAGCAAGCTGGAAAATCAATCTAGGTGCCAGCAGCCTGAGAGGGATTGTCACCCTTTTAACTGCCACCACCCCCTCTTTTGGACCGAGCAGGGGGAGACTCGTAATTTTAACAATACCAATTATGATTTTAGAATAATTGTCTAACACGCACTGTCACCACAGATGGGTATGTTCAGAAAGTTTATCCTATACAGTAGTACTCTTAAAGAGACAGGTTCTTGGTTAGCCTGCATTGAGAGCTTGGGGACAAGGTTAACACTTTTCATGATAAAAACCTTATTTTGAGAAGGTCAAAATTGGTACAAATAAAATATTTACAGAAAAAGGTTTCAAAGAAATAAGACCATATACAGCTACAGAGAAATGAGGTAGAATTGAGGAGGAAGAATACTTGCAATCGGTGTCCTTGGGTTGAACAGAGTTCAGTAGATGAGCCCAGGTGTTAATCGGTTCTCAAACTTGGCATATGTTCCTGATTTGATGGTTTGACCCCTTTCCCACTGAGGCATTTTTTTAAGGTTCTTTTGGGCTAAAAATAGCGCCTGAAACGGCTCTCCTGCAGTCTGTGTGAAAGCCCAAGGGCTTTCACACTGAGGCGATGCACTGGCAGGACATAAAAAAAAAACTCCTGCAAGCAGTGTCTTTGGAGCAGTAACCTCTGCAAAAAACAACTGTAAAGCTCCTCTAAAAACTGCAGCGTTTTACCACCGTCGCCTCAGTGTGAAAGCAGCCTAAAGGAAAACGCTCTTTGCATCTTCGTTTTTCTTTGGGATGAAAGTGGTGGGGCCAGATGCCCCTGACCCCTAAATGGATAAGGAGGGTCCATGGGCAGTATAGGGTTGATGACAGTATATTGACCCTCCCTTACACAGTTGCATAGTTCTAGTTAGTAAGGTTGAATAAAGACACCAGTCCATCCAGTTCAACCTGAGTGAGTGTCTACAATTGTCCCTATCCCTGTACATTGCACACTCACATCGGTCCCTACCCTCAAGGAGCCCACGATCCAAGGTCCCCATTCACATACTTTTCGCATTGTGCGCTATACAAGTATTTCATTCATACTAGGTCCAATTTTTATACCATTATTCATATCTCCCAATATGCACCAGTTGCATTCTTGAAACTGATAGATTATTGTACAGCATTGGATTTCGTGTCCAGGGATACTAAACACAGATAGCTCAGATAAATGTCACCCAGGAGGCATCTTCCCTCTTTTTTGACTTGGCATGGTCATGCCTGGACTTAATTAATTATATATATAAATTTTAGGTTTAATGCTCCTGTCTGAGTTTATGAATCGTGTGGATTCTTTCGTTTTGAATCAGAGGTCTCCAAAAGGTCACTTCTGCTCTGCATGCCCTTTTTACGACCCTCATTAAGTCTGAGCATCCTTTGATGGCATGCTCTGCAGTTTTACGATAGACCTGGACAGCAGAACAGGACAGGCACATTGGTGTAGTGGGTAGCACTCCCGCCTAGCAGTAAAAAGGGTTGCTGGTTTGAATCCCAAACCATGACACCTGGTGTTTTGCCTGTGTGGGTCTCCTCTGGGTACTCAGGTTTCCTCCCACACTCCAAAGACCTGCTGGTAGGTTAATTGGCTTCTGTCCAAAATTGACCCTAGTATATGAATGGAGACCATGGATTGAGGGTAGGGACTGATGTGAGTGTGCGATTTGTACAGGGTTAGGGACAATTGTAGACACACACCCACACTCAGGTTGAACTGGATGTCTTCATTGAACCTTACTATGTAACAGACATCCTGCCGTGACTCAATTAGCTGTTTACAGCCTGGTGTTCTATCGATATGTCAAAAGTGCCTACGCATGCGCAGAGCGGAAGGGTACTCCAGCTGATTTCCCAATCATCAACTGGAGTGACGTCACCATAGCGCATGCGCACATCGTAGGAGGCTTTTTCTGGCGGGAGATACCATTTCGCAGCCACAATTAAAAGCTATGCAAAGAGAGACTTTCTTGCTGCCAAGGCTGTTGCATTCAAGGCCTGAAGATTGCACAAAGCCCCGCAAAAATGTATATATTTTCTGAAAGCAGACACCCTAGAGGTTAAAATAGTGGCAGTTCACAAAAATGAAACCCACTAAATTTTATTTTTGAGCACATAAATGCAATTTATTAGCCAATTTTTGGGAAAATCGAAAAGATGAGTTGCGTAGAATAAATGGATACTCAGCATGTCAATCCTTAAAATTGCATGTGCCCATGAAACGGAGACAAACTTCTGTATTCCATATCATCAATTTGGAGTTAATCGAGAATAATGGGCCTAGAATTTTTATCACTCTGGCATGTACACTGATGTGTAGTGCAATCAATTTTTGTACATAGGCACCAAAAAGTGGCACTAGGACCTGGAAGTAACGTTTTACAGACCGCTTCCACAGTCACGGAAGATGGGGAAGTTCAGAGAACGAACATTTTCTGATCTCCCTCCCACATGCCCCGGCGACGTCCGCCGATGGGCGTGTGGAGGTCAGTAAAAATAGGGGTGGGGGGAAGCGGCACTC
The DNA here is from genome assembly GCF_037356315.1 of Lithobates pipiens. Taxonomy (NCBI): domain Eukaryota; kingdom Metazoa; phylum Chordata; class Amphibia; order Anura; family Ranidae; genus Lithobates; species Lithobates pipiens. Next base: position 96,081,638 of record NW_027507718.1, read on the forward strand.
ACCGTGGACTGCTTCCATCTGACAGCCGTCAGGTTGTGTGTGTAAAACCCCCTGTTACCGCAAATTTTTATGGTCGTGGCAGTAAAAGGATCAATAGAGCTGCTCTGTGTCTTGATTTTACAGGTCGGTAAATCCATTTTTTTATGATGCTATATAATTATATACCAGTAAAATGAAAATGTCCACGTTTCACTTTTTACCCTTGGTTTTTAGTGTTTATTTTTTTTTTTTTTTGTTTTTTGTTTTTTCATACGGCCTCGACAGGGTAGAAAAATATTGTTTTTTTCCTAGGGAAGCAGAAAAAATAACTTCCTAATAAAGTTTCTCGTAAATATTAAGTTATTCTATCATGATAGAGATATAGTGGTTGCCATTGTAGACCACCCTCTGAACGTGCTACATGCCTGTCTACATCTGAATAACATACATTTCAGTCACTGCTTTGGAACAAACATGCTGCAAATGAGCATTAGAAAAGTGTCATATCTACTTTTCTGTCTACACCAGCTGCTTGTAGTGTTTATTGAATCCTCTGAAAAACAGTCTTACAGTGTGCACATGCTCTCTACTGCGCCATTCACAAGTGGAACCCAGAAGGGACTTTCCTATTGAGACAGTTTACACCAGGGATATGCAATTAGCGGACCTCCAGCTGTTACAGAACTACAAGTCCTTTGAGGCATAGCAAGACTGACAGCCACAAGCATGACACCCAGAGGCAGAGGCATGATGGGATTTGTAGTTTTGCAACAGCTGGAAGTCCGCTAATTTCATATCCCCGCTTTACAGTATGCTTAGCATTAGTAATACAAAACAAGATAAAGTTGGCGCACAAATGAATGGTCTCTTTAAGAGCGTTTGACTATCTCGTGGGATGTTTGTTTATTTAAATAAATGTCCTGTAGATGGTCTCAATGTGCGGCTGTTAACCCATTATGGACTTGGCAAAAAATGGATGCAGCAGAAAAAACGATCAAAAACAGCGCTGTTGATGCGCTGTTTTTGTTCCTTAGCATTAGTAATGCATTTGTGCACGCTTTGAGGCAGCCGTTCGTGGAAGGATGGCCACCAGTGCTAATTTTGTCGACTAAAATATTTTCGTCGACTAAAACTAAAACAATTCAGATGACTAAAATTCAACTAAAACTAAAATGGCATTTTAGTCAAAAGACTGACTAAAACTAAATTTAAATTTGACGTCAAATTTAACATCTACTAAGCTGATGAAAGAAAAAAAAAATTAAGAGACTTTTTTCTTTTCTTTTTTTTTTCTTAATATTTAATGTTTGTAATATATTCAGGTAATATGTGCTATGGCATTACAGCATTGGTTTTATTTTTATATTTTAAAGTTGTATTTTTGTTTGTTTATGAGATTTTATTTACACTCCTTTCACACTGAGGTGCTTTCGTGTTTAGAAAAAAAGTGCCTGAAAAGCTCACAAAAACCTATTGACGTTAAAATCAATGAATGCTTTCACACTGGAACTGCGCGCTGTCGGGGCGGTGAAAACTCCTGCAAGCAGCATCTTTGGAGAGCAAAGAAAAAAAGCGCCTCAAAAAACACCCCTCTCCATTGAAATGAATGGAAAAAAAAGTGCCTGAAAAGCCCTTCAAAAGTTCCCGAAAAAGCGCTTAGTGTTTTACTGGCAGTTTGGAAGCGCCTCACTGTGAAATTACCCTTACGAAGAAGTTTTATATCACAACAGCTAAGTCTGTAGTGCATGTTCAAACCTTCATACCAGAAATAACCCATTGTTAGATTTTTTACTGCAGGAGTGCATAATGTTTGGCAATTCTAAAGAAATAATGCATTAAAATGTAACTAAACCCATTCGATTTTAGTCGACTAAACTGTGCTGGAGATTTTAGTCAACTAAAATAGGAATAAAACTAAAACAATTCAGATGACTAAAATGCCATTTTAGTTTTAAAGACTATAACTAAAACTAAATCAATCTGGTGACAAATTTTAACACTGATAGCCACTGCTGCACAGTCTTGTGTTGGGATATTGACTTTTATTTAAACTGCCATCAGCATGTACATAAAAGCATAAAATTATTTGTTTGCTAGTAACTGGTCAAAAAGGGGGTTCTTTGTTTGTGAACCAATTGACCCCAACCTATGGCAACCTATTACGCTTAGTATTGAACCTAAAGGGCAGGGTATTGGTGTGAACCTGTTTGTAATCCTCATTGGCCTGGTGCTGGTTTTATCAGATTTTCATAGACCATACATCTTAAAAGCAGGTCCATACTTTACTTTGCTATACAGCGCACCATCTGGTCTACTCTGTAATTATTTGGTGATTCAGCGTGTGTGTTTTTTTTGTTTTGTTTTTTGTAAGACATCAGTTTTTCTTTTAAAAAATTGTGCACAACATTAGCAAGCACATATGTACTCATATTTACTACTTAGGTATGTGGGTGAAGACTATTCTGCTGCACAAGAACGCATGGAAGATGAAATGAAGGAGTTTTACAGTAAAAGTACTAATATTGTGCCGCCATATTTGCTGAAGCCGGGGCAGCTTGTGGCTGTAAAAGCAGAAGAGGAGGCATGGCTGCGTGCACAGATATCCGAAGTTGAAGATAATAAAATCAAGGTAAGCACTTTAAACTCTTAAAATGGTTTGGTTGACTGCGTGGGCATTATTCGGCATGTGAGGATATTGATAAACAGTGCACGTGTTTACTGAAATTCATCCAATAAAGGGCAGTTGTAATTCAGCGGTTTTGGATGTACTGTTTTCTCAACTGAAAGTCTACTATACTGGCTCAGTCTACTATACTAAATGAGACATAAATACTTTTTTTTTTTTTTTTTTTTTTAATGAAGCAAAATATGTACATACCTTCTTTTTGAGAAGTCTCTACTATGCTCTTTGTTGATGCTGAACTCTGGGGAAAGTAACAGTCCTTCCTTGCAATGGAGCTTGCTTCCACCCTGCAGAGATGCAATGCTCCTTTTAGGGTTAGGGTACAGTAAAAAGCACTTTTACTTACCCAATCCTCTGCACTCAGACACTCCCTCTGAATTGCTAGACCAGTCCCTGCAGCCCACCCACCCCTTTACACTTTGGTGGTTGCAGGTCCTCTGACATCATGAAGTACAGTGCAGAATCCATAGTCCTGCATTGTATGTGCAGGCGCATTGGGAAATTTCATCTAATGGAGTGCAGGATAGAAGAGGAGAGCACTGGTTGCCAGGGTAGCTGAGGATCGGGTAGGTAAAACTGTTAAAGTAAATAAATTTTAACCCTTGCAGTATGGCTGTCCCACAACAAGGTAGAATTTTCACTTTCTCGGAGTTAGGCTTTAATTGAAGGCTTTTTGATTAACGTAAGGAAACAAAAAGCCTTCTATATTCTGTAATGAGTGCTATTGGTTTGTAACTTTGGTAACTCTATGGATGAATGTTCAGTTATGCCAGTTTATTTGCCATTCCTAAATCAATTTCTTACATGCTCATTTTTTACAGGTTGTCTATGTGGACTATGGTTTTAGTGAAGTGGTTGACAGCTCTAAAATCAGCAGGTTGAGCAAACCATTCTATTCTCTTCCATTCCAAGCCACAAAATGTAGGCTAGCAGGTAACTGTTTAATCATAGTTATAGTTTACTTGGGGCCAGTATAACTGAAGGCTTAACACAAAATCTGGGAATCGTGCAGCACAACACGCATTTGATATAAAGTACTAAAGGTGCCAAAATATCGTACCACACTTTACATATACTGTGCTCATAAATCCAAGCAAAATATGTGTTAAAGTGAAAAGTGTCCATATATTTCAAAAATATCAAATATAGTCCATGATTCTTAATGATCCACCGCTGTGCAGAAAACTTCATAGAAGAACAAAATATATAAAGTGCCCATGCTATCCTCCACCTGTGCACACTCCTGTTTTACTCCTGTTTTTACCAGTGAGTCATATCAAGCTGTTCCCTTTTAGGGACGTGACTCTGTATGGCGTGCTATTCCTCCGTTTTCTTTAATCGGTTGCGAACATCGTGGATGCACACAGGGGACAGCAATATAGAAGACAGGGACAGAACACATATCTAGTGCTCTTTTTGCTCTATATTTTCTGTTAAAAATAAATCTGGCCATCTTGGTATATAAGCCGACACAAATGTAGATTATTGCAGCTGGCAGGGCTAAAGTGCCATTCATGAGAGTGCATATGTGTTTTTAGCAGAAAATAAATGTATATCGGAGAGCACTCGATATTACATGTTCTATCCCTGTCTTATATATACCAGGCCAATTTTCAGCTTCAGCGCTGTCGCATTTTGAGGCTGAGTTCACACTGGTGCGATGCGGGAAAACGGGTGAATCCTGTGTGGGTTCCCACATTGCACCTGAATCGCAAATGGCACCTCTAAAATTCTTGATTTAAAATTGGTCTCATCGGCCTTGCTAAATCTGCCGTTTGAGTCTTTACGAGAAATTCCCTTTTTGACAAGAAAGATAATCTTTCTGGTTGCCGTTTCTTCTGCTAGAAGAATATTGGACCTAGCGGCTCTGTCTTGTAAACAGCCATATTTGAGCATGCATAAGGTGTTTTTATGTCCTCATCCTGAATTCCTACCAAAAGTGGTAACAGGTTTTTTAATTTAAACCAAGATATTATTCTTCCTTCTTTTTCCCAAAGCCTCAATATAGGGAAGAAAAGGCACTACATCCTTGATGTAGTAAGAGCGATCAGTCTATTTTAAGGCGACCGCTCAGATTCGCAAAACAGATGGTTTTTGTTTGTACTGCCAGAAGGTCCAAAGATTTGGACAGGCATAGTCAAAACCCACTATTTTCCTAATGGATTCGTCAAGTGACTGTTGAAGCTTCAGCTTAAAGAAGAAAATTCTTCTTTCCTCCTTATGTTGGAGCACTCTCATCCTGGGCGATTAGTGCCGCTTGGGTGGTGCATCATCAGGCCTTTATGGCTCCGATCTGTATGGCCGCGACTCGGTCTTCGGTTCATACGTTTATCAGATTTTATCAAATCAATATTGAAAGTCATGAGGATATTCCCTTTGGGCACAGTATACAGCAGGCTGCAGTATGAGTCCTCTGGCCTTCTGTTTTTTGTTGTCTCCCTCCCTTCAGTTGCCATTGCTATGGGACATCCCACATAGTAGCTACTATGGCTCTGTGTCCCCTGATGTAAGAAAAGAAAATAGGCTTTTTAAAACTGCTTACCTGTAAAATCCTTTTCTTTGATGTACATCAAGAGACACAGAGGTCCCTCCCTTCTTGGTATACACTTGTATTGCTTGGCTGCAAAATTGAGGACTCCTAGTAATAGTAGAGGTTATATAGGGAGTACACTTCTTGCCTTGGGGCGTGCCAGTGTCCATCACCCATCAGTGGCCCTATAGTAACTACTATGGCTCTGTATCCCCTGATGTACATCAAAGAAAAGGATTTTACAGGTAAGCTGTTTTAACCACTTGCCTACTGGGCACTTAAACACCAATTTTTAGCTTTCGGTGCTCTCACATTTTGAATGACAATTACTCAGTCATGCAACACTGTACCCAAACGATTTTTTGTCCTTTTTTCCCCACAAATAGAGCTTTCTTTTGGTGGTATTTGATCACCTCTGGGTTTTTTATTTTTTGCGCTATAAATGGAAAAAAGACCGAAAATTGTGAAAAGAAAAACGCATTTTTCTTGGTTTCTGTGATAAAATTTAGCAAATTATAAATTTTTCTTCATGAATTTTGGCCACAATTTATACTGCTACATGTCTTTGGTAAAAATAACCCAAATTAGTGGATATTATTTGGTCTTTGTGAAAGTTAGAGAGTCTAAAAGCTGTGGTGCGAATCACACAAAATTGATCACATCTCATTTCTTGCGACCCGGACAAGCCAGGAAAGTACAAATAGCCCCCAAATGACCTATTTTTTGAAAGTAGTCATTCCAAGGTATTTAGTAAGAGGAATAGTGAGCTTTTTGGTGTTGTCATTTTTCCCACAATTCTTTGCAAAATGAAGATTTATTTTATTTTTTTTCCACAAAATTGTCATTGTAATTGGTTATTTCTCTCATGGCATGTGTATACCACAAATGCGCCAAAATAAATTCTGCTACTCCTCCTGAGTATTACGATACCACATGTGTGGGTCTTTTCCACAGCCTGGCCACATAGAGAGGCCTAGCATGCAGGGAGCGCCATCATGTGTTCTAGGAACATAAATTACACATCTAACTTGTTGACTCTTACACTTTTGAAGGCCCTGGAGCACCAGAACAATGATATGTGGCACTGATGCCACTTATATATGGCACTAATATGGGGCACTGATGACAGGTGGCACTAATATGGGGCACTGATGACAGGTGGCACTAATAGGTGGCACTGATGACAGGTGGCACTAATAGGTGGCGCTGATGACAGATGGCACTAATAGGTGGCGCTGATGACAGATGGCACTTATACGTGGCACTGGGGGCAGGTGGCACTGGCAGTGGGGACAGATGGGCACTTTATTTTTTTATTTTTTTACACTAACCACTGCATCTCTCCCGCGGTTCATCTCTCCCTCCTCACACGCTGTCTCTGTGAGGAGGGAGAGCTGGCGATGAGAGATGATCTCATATGTTTACATTTGAGATCATCTCCCATTGGGCACGGCAATCGCGCTGTAAATGGCCGCTGTGATTGGCTGTTTATAGCGATCTGTGACTGGCTGTATCCGGGGGACACGGCCAGCACAGAACTTCCCCAATGTGTGCCTGCGGCGGCGCGCAGAGGGGAAGTTAAATGGAGGACGTCCAGGGACAGCCTCCCGGCAGATGGTGTCCGCACTGCAGCAGTCTTTTGGCTATAGCGCGGGTGCGAAGTGGTTAAAAATCTTGTTTTTGGCACCTTTTAGCACTTAAGCAACTTTATATTATATGTGTGTTTGGCTGCACTATTAGCAGATTTAGTGTAATATTGAGAGTGGAGTGAAAACACTTTGCGGTGTTGGCAACAACCTGTGTATTTTTATATTTGTATTGCTATATCTTTTACTTCAAGTTAGGAAGAGGATGGTTGCACTAATTAGAATTAATTTTTGGAATACTATTTAACACTTTTAACCATCTGGTAATTTGGGCAACTTCAGGCTTTACTTTAGAACATGCTAAAAGAAAGCTTATACTAACTAGCAAGCTACCTGTAACAGTCTGAAATATGGTCTGTGAATATCTGTGTTCAGAAAAGCCATAACATAGCCTATTCTATCATGTTAAAGAAATTTTGTTTTCATTTACCTTATTAATGTTGCGCATAGGGAATTACAAATATTTGATAGTGCTCTTTCATAACAGTTTTTTCGGTATTTTATCATTGTATGTTTATAGGTTTGGATGCTTTCTGTGATGATCCTGTGCTAGTGAAAGCAGTAGAGGCTAAAGCATGCGGTAAAATTCTTGCGGTAGAGATACTGCAAAAGACAGAAAAGCCTCTTGTCGTACTGTATGATACATCGGGAGATGATGATATAAATATAAATTCTATCTGTCTGAGGGAATTATGCGATCACTCTCTAAGCGTACAGTTGAAGGTAAGTGATCAAACCTGGTTGTGGACTAGTTTTTTAAAAGAACCTCTGTAACTGGTACGTCAGAAGGTTGCCATAATTAGTGGTTTGAAAGCTTACTAGAGTCCTTTTGGTTTTTAGTTCCGAAAATATAACGGTTTCAGCTTGCTTCATAATATCTTTGTAAAAAACATAAAACATGTTTCTTTTTGCAAACATAAATGTTTTGTTTGTTTGTTTTTTTCAGGAGAATTCTTCCTACTCGAATATAATTGTGACAAATGTTTGTTCTGATGGTACCTTATTTTGTCAAATCCCATCAAAGGGCCTCACCAAACTATATGAAACTTTGCAGAAAGTTGAAAGCTACTTCGATTCTAAGGTATGCTAATGTTGTAGTATGCTTTATTAATACCTTTAGCCTAAGTTCACACTGATGTGATGTAGTGTGAATTTTCTTCCCATTCACACCTGAGATCTTGTAACACTAACAAGTCACATGACACCAGGAAGGGCAAATTTCTAATTGGGCCCAATTTGGACATTTTCACTTGGGGGTGTATTCCCTTTTATTGCCAGCGGTTTAGACAATAATGGCTGTGTGTTATTTTGAGCCAATACACTTCCTATACACACTGTACACTCACTCCTTTTCGGCCGATAGCGGGGAGGTTTTAACCCCTGCCAACGGCCTAAGAAAGGGTTGAATGCGCTCGAAGAGCACCGCTGCCAAAGCGCTTTGCAGGCGCTTTGGCAGCAGTGCACTTTCATTTTCAGTGGGCAGGGGTGGTGGAGGATACATCGATCCGAACCTGCTCCAAAGATGCTGCTTGCAGGACTTTTATCTAACTTCCTGCAAGAGCACTCAGCCTTTCACACTGGGGCTGCAGGGGAGACATTTTTCAGGCACTATTTTTAGCCCTGAAAAACGCTTCCAGTGTATAAAGGGTCTTACAAAAATGAGAGGGGTGTACTCACTCACTTTTGTGAGATACTGTGTATATTCTGTAATTTGTAGACATAATTTTCATGCAAACCAATTTATACACTGAGCTCTACATCAGTCATTGCAAAGGAAGGAAAGACACATTACTGTGCCAGAATTATAGACCTATTTAACTTTTAAATCTAGAGCTCAGCCTCTGATCCTGGCAACAAGATTGGCGGTGCATGTTCCTGACATTGTCCATTTGGATCTGGTCATCTTTGTGCCTACGCAAGAAGCAAGAGATAACGCTACCAAGGCCTTTTTTATCATCCAGGCTGCCCACTCCAAGAAGATCACCCTCTATCCACAGATGCGGATAATACATTTTGATTGGGGGAACTGGGCATTTCTTGAGAAGATTCTGCATTATTTGGGCTTTGGGCTAAGGATGATGCGATGGATCAATGCTATTTACTCTTATCCTTCAGCCCAAATAAAAGTAATTTTATCACCTTTCTTCTCCCTTGTTTCTGTATTACAAATCGGACTCAACAGGGATGTCTCTTGTTCCCAATAATATTTATTTTGATTCTAGAGTCCTTTCTTTGTAGAATTAGTGACAATCCAGATAATGGCCCTTCTGTAGGGACACCATTTCCTTTGTAAAATGCTGTGTATGCAGATGATCTTTTTCATCACACACCCTGTGAGGTCCCTTCTGAACCTTTTGACCAAATTGGAAAGCTTTGTATCACTTTCCAACTTTTGCATAATTTCCAGAAGTCAGGCGTTAAACATCCCTATACCTGAATCATCTACCAGATACCACAAGAGCAACTTCCCAATTAAATGAGAGACGTCATATATTCGATATCTGGGTACTAACCTTCCCAGGAACCTCGAAGATACTTTCAGGATCAATTTTTCCCCTCCCTTTTTTTTTTTTGTCAGTGATCAAACATGATCTGTCAACCCGGTACAGGAGTACTTTTCATGGTTCAGAAAATATTAATAAAATTAACTTTATGCCCCGCATCCTGTACCATTTGCAGGCTCCTTCTGTTCGTTTTCCTGATATGTTAGCGAGCCATCAATAGAACCTTTACTCAGTTTCTATGGGCCCAAAAACCACCCCAGGCACCCCTCCCTTAGTCGAGGACATAGAGTACCTTGCACCCACTAATCGGCTTCCGCTCTGCTTAATGACAGCGAAAGCGAGCTGACAGCAGCTCGCATTTGTTCCCCCTACCCAGAAGTGTTAGATCATGTGTGTGTATATGTACCTGATCTGGCAGGTGCTGTCCTGTAGCAGTAAAACTGCTATAGGGTGGATTTAAAGAGGTTAAAGCACTGGGTAGTTATCGAGCAGGCTGTCTCAGAAACCCCCCTATCGACTTTTTTACTTGGGGTGTGTGGCCAGGATTTCGTTTAGCCTCACAACACATTGGTAAAACCTGCTTTTTTGCTCTAAGGTATTTTAGGGTCAACTGATCTCTCGGGACCCTTCCCTGTTCTTCCTCATTCTAGGGAATCCATCTTTTTAGTCCAGGACTTTTTGATCCGAGCTTTACTGGAGGAGCTTTCTTAAGGAACTTATGCTTGTTCCAGGCTAGAAATTTTGTATGCTCTGGCCACTGTCCATCCTGGAACAGCTAACTGCAAACCCTGCCCTACGCACTTTGACTTTCTGGCATAAAATACAACTTTTACACTTGCTAGCCTGTCTTCTCTCAGCGCCATCCTTAGCTTGCAATCATACCCAATTTTAACAGCTGTGTGATGAACTGACAATTGAGTCATGCAATTTCACGGACATATTATTTATTTGATACTCTTCTGGCAGAGTTCAAACTGCAATACATTACCAAATGGGAATGGGATGTTCACATCACCCTTTCCAGTAAATCTTTCGATCGGATACTCCTCTGCGTGTACAAAACATCAGTATGTTCCAAATACCAAAAATCCAAGGTTAAACCATTTTAGGACCTCCCACTACCCCCCCCCCCCCCCCAACCACAATACTTTTTTGAGTGGGCGGACTGCAAGAGGAGGCTTAGTAACGTACGCAGTGGATTTTGGTTTCCGGTACTCGGATGCTATGATCGGCTGGGGGATCACGTGAACGCTATTCCATCATATGATCACAATGTATACACATGTTATGAGGAATGCATTTTATTCATAACCATTGTGCTTTCTAAAGTGATGGCTGTGATTGGCTAACATCTATCGCATGGTTCCCTTGGCCAATCATAGTGCCCTGTAACATGTGATTAGCTGTAGCCAATAACAGCATGTCAACAGAAAGCCAGCTGTCATGAATAGAAACCCATTCATGACCATTCAAAAGATTGCTGTTGGAGGGTTCATCACTGTAATAGCAGTTGCAGTGTTGCAGTACTATCTCATAACCCCAGGAAGATAGCTGCTAAACAGTTTTTCAATAAATACTTTAAGTTAAAAAGACTCACACCTGCCTTTGCTGCTATAAATGCAATTAAGCTTTAAGCAGCATAAATACAGATGAACAACAAAATATTGAGCCATAAAGCTATACGTTTTCGCCTCTTACTGCACACGTACACCCCAGCCACATTTGCTGCTTGGCGTGCACTGTATGTCAGCCATCCTGTTCACCCATTGTTATATACTGACTATAAAATGTATTGGAGTTTAAGTTTATTTAGTAATCATTTATTTTCCTAATAGTCATGTTTATGCATGTTGACTTTTTGGGCATATGTTGAATGTGCTGATTAGAGATGTATTTTTACATATATTTTTTATTTTTTTTTATATATATATAATGTATGATAGAGAGCTGAAAATTATTTTTGCTATGTTATCAGTAAAAGATGTAAATGTATATATTTTTTTTTTCTTTACTAGACTGTCACTTCGAATGTATTTATTTCCCTCCCCTTCTGCGGGAAGATATGCTTGTTCCACAGCAATGAAAAATGGGCACGTGTGGAGGTGAGTTTTATTAAGTTTTTTTTTTTTTTTTTTGTATATATGTAAATGTTCACATCTAGGAATGATCCTGTTTCGGTGCAGGGAAGTTGGCTGAGGGTACTGCTTCCCTCTTTTCTACAAATGAGTCAGAAATTCAGTTTTCTGGAAATGAATTGTGCAACCGCTCCACCCTGTTTTATCTCCCATAAATTTTATTTTTCTAATGATGCTTCTTAAAATCTAACCTCTATTACAGGGATATGCAGTTACCTAGGCCTTCAAAATAATCACTGTCCTTCACTTTTGCAATGTTCATAAAGGTTCTGGAAACTGTAAGCAAAAGCCTCTTTAGAAATTACTCACAGAACCGTTATCTTGGATTGCAGCCACGTCTGCAAAGCGTGCGCCATTCATGCCGCTCTTTTGGCGGGGAAACAGAAAAGTCTGTAGGCGCCCGATCAGGGGAGCACAGTGGATGATTCCATCGATTGCCACAGAAAGGATGGATCCTGGTCACACATGATATTGAAATCTCCAGAGGTTTCCATTCAGTTTGCTTTCTGTTCATCTGTCAGCTTGTGCATCACAAACTGGGTACAGGTCCGCTTACCCAAATCTTTGCGAATGATGTGTCCTTGCTAATGCCCAATTCCTCTGCCGTCCATTGTAGAGTCGGTCGCCGATTTCGTGTGAGAATTTTCCGCATTCGCTCGATCATGTCTGGGTTTCTGCTTGTCGAGGACTGACGCAAATGTGGCTCATCCTCAGTTGTTTCCTTCCGCAAAAGTGTTTAAACCAGTCGTAAACACATTTTCTGCTCACACCTTCCTTCCCATACACTTGCACAAACATTTCATTCATCTCCGTTTCCGCTTTTCCCAATTTTTAGCAGAACTTGATGTCCATGTACATGCTAATGCACCTTGCCCATGTTGCCGTTGAGTTATCAGACCATTCACCAAACTTTTTAGACACGCCTTGTAAACTTCAGTTTGTTTTTGCCTTGCCTATCAAGTGTCTTACAAGGCCAGACCCTGATGCTTCTCTGTTTATTGTGAGTGGTTCTTATCATATTTTCAGGGTAAAGACTGTTACAATGTGGCTAAGAACTTGATCATGTTCAGACAAAGTGAAGATTCACTTCAATTATCCAATCGTTTGTGGATGACATAAATGAGCGTTTGCTTTCACATGATTGGATAATTTTGTTTTCTTAATTTGTACAGGTGACTATGGGTTATATGATGGCACCTTCAGGACCAAAGTTGTTAGGACAGCCCATATAACCTATTCCGTTCCCAAAAATCCTTTTTTCAGCTAGTATCTTTGTGATTGACCGCCTCACTTCCGAGAGCATTTTCTGGCTTTTTAATTCTAAAATTTCTGGAAGATTGAAGACTACGCTTGGTTCCTCACATAAAGAAATGCTTTCTCCTCCTCCCTGCATCAATGTCACAGGTGGTAATATGATTTACAGCCCCCAAATCTGGTATTCTCAACAGCACCTCAGGTAATATTGTTGGGACCTTGCCATATGGAAGAAGTGGGGTCAGCTTGTGTCTAGTAATGTTGCCCTTGGCACTCGCCCTGGATACAGAATTGTAACGTGGGAAGTTTAACTGCACAGTGTTATAGAGCTCCAGGGTAGTGGTGTTTTGAATCCCAGTTGTTCATCCCTTAGGACCCTCTCCATGGTGGAGCCAATATCTTGGTGTGGTGAATTTGGGGCTGTGCCCTCCCCTTGTGGGTTTCAGTCCTCACACCCCAGCCTAGTGGTCGTTCCTGGACACCAGATCCCTGCCTCGGGCACAGGGGTTGGGCGATGAGCGTACCTAGGCCAGGAACAATGTGTCACATGGGGGCCTATAACATTTTCAAATAGTGTGTAGACATGGCCTTGCATGAGCCACTTTAAATGGTTTGTCACAGATCTGAGCATAACATGAGCCACTTTCCATACTCTAAGGACATTTTAGAGGACCCCCCCTTACTCCAGGCAATATCTTGAGCACATTGCTAAGCTACAGACAAGTACAATACAGCTCCAGCTGCTATCCTGCTCCAAGATTGTGGCTCAGGTCTAAACAAAAACTTTCACACAAGACAGCTGCATCCCTTCTGATCCCTGCTCTGCAGCAACAGTCTTTGCACTAATTAAAGTTGTAGTTCCCCTCGGGATATCCCCTCACATTATGGTGGATGTCAGAAGGGAAATGGGAGGGGGATACACTGTGCACAGGGCCATAATGAGGGTATTTAGAGTTCTTCTCAAAATACTGCACCTGAGTCTTTGAATTTGTTCCAGTTCTAATGAAATTTAAGGCTTTTATTCAAGCCTTGAAGCCCAATGATGGCGTTTGCCCCATCCCCATCCTAGACTTGTGGCTCTTCAACACTTTCTTGTGGATCCAAAAGTTCTGGATGGAAATGGCTTAGTCTGTAACTGCAACAGGGGGGAGTTGCTAGCATGAAAAGCATCCAGGATGCATATTTACATTTCCTATTGTACATCACGGGACAAGAGCCATAGTAGTTACTATGTGGGTTATAGGCCACCTTCAAGTGATTAACACTGGCACACCCTAAGGCAGGAAGTCCACTCTCTATATAACCTTTCCCACTACTGGTACAAGTTTTTTTTCGCCAGTGGCTAAGGTGTTGGTCATGGGTAAAGATGTGCTGTGCTGTGCTGAGCTCTACAGGAGCAATCCTTGCTGGGGCTAGCTATGCAGCCGGATCCATGCGAGGTGTCTCTTGGGCCAAATTGAATGGTACCCGGGCCTTGTGTCCAAAGAAACAAGGTTTTACCTGTAATGCTTCACTTTTTTGAGAGCTGGACCCTGGGATCCAGTACTTTGGTATTTTAAAGCCATAAAGTTTTACTGGCGGGGTGCTATTACAGGTCCAGGAGTGTGGGTTCCTGAAGGTTTAACGGAATCCACCGTGAAGGGTGAAGATTGAGTCTGTTTGTTTTACCACAGAAAACCCTGCGGCGGGAAAGGTAAGTGGAGTTTTTCTAAGGAATTTTTTTAATTTTTCTTCGAAAAGGTCTCCTTTAAAAAATAAATGTTGTCATGCCTAAGTGTCACCACTGTGGGCTGTATAGAGAATGTACCTTCTCAAGCTTTCCTGTGTCAGGAAGCAGCAGGTTTTTTCCTCCGGCTAGCAGGCAGACCTCCGGTGAGTTTGGCGGGGGGGGGGATTTTGCTTCCAAAGAACACCCCCCCCCCCCACTGGGCTAAACTCTGCCTCTCTTCACGGGGAAGGGAAGAGCTAAATCGATCGGCGATGTCATTTTCTTTCAGTGCCCCTGCACAGCGGTTGTTCTCAGATCTCCTCCTCGCCATCCCTCCCTCACTTACAAGCCAATCCCGTCGGATTGACTCGCGCAGGAAAACTCTTTTGAAAGAGAGAGGAGGGGGGCGCGATGCGATGGAGGGGGCGGGGCTTAGTGCAGCATTGGCATCCGGCACGGGAGTGTTTTAAAAACTCCATTTGTGCTGCTGCAAGGTGTCGAAAGGCATGAAAGAGGTTTGGTGACATAGGCATTTCCTATTGACATTTACTATTTGCATCAGGCTGAGTATTAATAGTAGTGGCAGGGCTGGACTATTGTTCAAGCAGTGGATGCCACCCTTCTGTTAGTACCTCTGCTTTTGTGCATCAGGCTATAGTCGGAAGGGGGGGGGAGAAACACCCCAAAAAAGAAGGGCTCAAGAGACTTCAGCCACAAAAAAGCCTAGAACCATTAAAAGAAAAATGGCATCCTCCCCTGAAAGTTCTGAGGTGGCTGGTCAGAGTGAGCCATCTGGGCCGTCAGGTGTTGCAACTGCTTTCAACACTACAGCCCCTGTATAACTGAAAAGGTTTTTTCCTCAACCATTTTAGTGTTGGAGCAGAAGATTGATGCTTTAATCGCATCCCAGTGTGGGACTAAGAGCGACAGGTCCCCTTCCATTACCCATCAAACTGTGTAACCGGGGGGAGAGAGATGATGAATTTCTCTCAGGGGACCAGGAAGAGGCTGAGGACCCCTCTTACGAAGAGTTAGATACGAAAGGATCAGGTTCACAATCTGAAAGATTGATGATACAATCTCTTACTGAATTGGTCTGCTCCACATTCATGCTGCCATTAGCTGAGTCAGTTGATGAGCCCACTTCTTGTTTGGGTTCACTAAAGCCTCCCCAAGCTATTCATGCTTTTCCTATCTATCCATTGCTGAAAAAGCTTATGTATTCTGCGTGGGCTCACCCAGATAAAGTTTTTTTTTTCCTACAAAAAGGTTTGCAACACTTTATCCTATGGACAAATAATTTAATAAGAAATGGGGGGGATGCCAGCTATTGAGGCTGCTATATCCTCTGTGAATAAAAAATTGACTTGTCCGGTAGAAAATGCTCAAATGCTGAAGGATCCAACGGGTAAGAAGTTGGAATTCTTATTTAAAAACAATTTTTCTCTGGCATGTTCAGTGGCTCAGCCTGAGCTGGCAGCAATCGGTGTATGTCAATCCTTAAGAGACCAGTTTAAACAGGTGTTCAAGATTATTTCTGATCAGCAGGCCCAAAATTTGGTCGGGATACCAGGAGTGTTATGTTTTGCAATAGACGCTATGAGAGATTATATTCTCCAGGCCTCACGGCTTAAATTTTGGCTGGTGCATATGCGTAGAGTTCTGTGGTTAAAAAAATTCAGCTAAAGCGCCATGCACAAAGCTCCTGGCTAGTTTTACATTTCGCAGTGAACGGCTGTTTGGGGACGATCTGGATAAATACATCCAAAGAATTTCTAATGGGAAAAGTTCCCTTTTGCCAGTTAGGAGAGCAGTTATCGTTTTTCTTTTTAAGTGAGCTTCTTCTCCAGTGCCGGGAGCATCAGCCACCAGGCAGTCACGATGGCCTCCTCCATCAAGTTCAAAAGGTAAACCTCAGGGTCAACCCCAGGGACAAAAGAGGCCCTGGGAAAGGAAACCCATAAGACAAAATACTAAGACCTCCTTATGAAGGTGCCCGCTTGAGTGGGGGGAAGACTTCTGCAGTTCTCACGGGTCTGGCAGGAAGAGTGTCGAGACAAATGGGTGGCTTCTTCAATATCTCTAGGATACAAACTAGAGTTCCGCGTTTTCCCTTCTCCTCGTTTTCTCAGATCAAACGTTCCCAGAGATCCGGAGAAAAAAGTCTCTTTCAAGCTTTGGACCATCTTTTGTCTCAAAAGGTGATATCGGTGGTCACCATGGAAAAGCAGGGGTTAGGGTTTTATTCAAACCTTTTTTACAGTACCAAAGCCCCAGGAAATGTCATAGGTAGAATCCTTGACTTTCTACAGATGGGATTAGAAATTAAACTGGCACTTGAGTACTATCAAGGGCCAGGTTTCGGCCTTATCTGTATTTTCTTTTCTTGCATCAGGGGACACAGCCATAGTAATAACTATGTGGGTTATATCGGCGTATCAGGTGCTGGACACTGGCATGCCCCTTAAGGCGTGAACTTCCCCCATATAACCCCTCCTATTACTGGGAGTCCTCAGTTTTTTTTCGCCAGCATCTAAGGTGTTGGGCACGTGTAAGGATGTGTTGTACTGCGCTCCACGGGCAGTAATCCTTTGAGAGCTAGCCATCCACACTGGATCCATTCTGATGTCTCCGTAATGGACTAAATGAATGGTACCCAGGCCTCGTCATCCGAAGACGCATGGTTTTGCTTGCGAATGCTTTTAAAGCTGGGCCCTGGGATCCAATAATTTTTAGTTTTTTTATCTCTGGTAAACCCTGCTGCTAGGAAAGGTAGGGGAGACTTTCTCAGGAATCTCTCCTTCCATGTATTGTGTTGTCATGTCATGTCTGTGTCACCACTGGAGGCTGTATTGAGCACTCGCCATTCTGACACTGGAAACAGCAGAAGCTCCACTCTCCTCTCAAGCCAGCTCGGACCCTCAGGTATGAAGGGGGTTTCTGATCACTTCCTGGGCCCCCAGATTGGTGGTTTTTGATCCTTTTAATGCCAGCCAGCTGCCTCTTTAAAAAAAAAAAAAAAGTTTTGGGCAGGTTGCGGTCGCTCATCAGGCGGCGGATTTACCCCCCCACACCACCGCCCGCCACGATGGCGGCGCTCGCACACTTCCCTGTTGAAAGGGGAAGGGGAGGGCGTTTTTTCGCGTAGGGAGGCATGGCTAAACAATGTCAGATGCCGGCCACACGTGGAGGTAGTAATTTAAGCTATACAGTAAGAGCTGCAGTCCTGGCGGTGGAGGGACAGAGCAGAGGGGTTGCTGGTCAGGTTTGGGGACACAGGCATCCCCCTTTTGTTGACAACATTGTACTGTATAGCTAGGACTAATAGCAGCTTTTGTACTGTACTATAGCCTAGCAAGTTTAACATTCTTTTGCTGGTACTGCCTCCGCTTTGTACTGTAAGCTATGAGTGACAAAGGGACCAGGAACTCCTCTAAGGGTTCTAAGGGGTTAATGGTATACAACAAACTAAAAACCCTTCCAAAAGAATGTATTCCTCCCCTGAGAGGTAAAAAGAAAAATAAGGCCAGTAAGATGAGCCATCAAGCGTAGAACACTTCTGTCCCTGTGTATTTCATACAAACAGGTTTTTTTCTTCTACCATTTAAAAGATTATTACTATGATGCCTCTCCATAGTAGGACTAAACATAGCAGATTCCCATCTAGTCCTCTGGGCCCTTTTTGTTGAGGTGCAGGAGGCTGGGGATACTTATTTTTCCTCTTTGGAGGATCCTAAGAGGGATGGAGTAGCCGCACAAGTCAAATGTTTGTCTACTCCCTTACTTAACCCTTTTGTTGCCTGCAGCACAGGCTCTTGAGGTATCTACCTCGAATAGGGTTCATTTGAACCTCCCCCCACCTGGGGATGTTTTTCCTGTTCAGACATAGCTATGTATTCTGAATGGGAACATTTCTATGAAAGAAATGGGGGGGGTTCCAGCTATTAATGCTGCAATCACCTCAGTGAGCAGAGTCTCACATGTCCAGTGGATAATGCACTGATGTTAAAGGATCCAGCAAGTTAAGGTTGGATTTTCCTTTTAAAGACCAGATGTCTTTTGCAGTTCTGGCTGCAATTGGTTTAGCTCAGTCCATTAACCCTTTGACGTCTGCTCCACTATTTTGGTAGAGCACATTTTGAGTCACGCCAATGCATTGGAAAGTGTGGACTCCAAGGGGTTAAGGAACAGGTGTGAGATACCTGAAAATTCTGCCTGATCAGCAGGCCCGGCAAGGGGCTGGTGTATTTGACGCACTGTGTCTCACAGATGCTATGAAGGACTCGATAGTTTAAGCCCTATGGCTTATACTTGGACTAGTGCATTTTTGCAGAGGTCTGTGGCTGAAATATTGATCAGCCGAAGCACCAGGTGAAAACTCTTATGCCACGTGCACACAATCAAACTATCCGGCGGAAAAGTCCGCCGGACAATCCGCCGTGTGGCCTCCGGCGGACTTTTTTTTTTTTTTTTTTTTACCCAAAAGTCCGACGGACTTAGAAAGTAGTTTTGACTCAAAAACTGTCCGCTGGACTCGCAGTCGGCCGCGTGTGTGTGCTAGTCTGCCGTACTTTTGAAATGAACGGACTTTCCCGCACGGAGAAAAGTCCATTCATTTTGAGCGTGGCTTCAGGTAGACGGGGCTAGCGAAGAAAGTCAATGTCGCCGCCTTCGGCGGCAAGATTGACACGTCACTGGCCCCGTCACCTTGTATGGACTTAAAGGGGAAGCCCTACACCGAAAAAACGGCGTGGGAGTCCCCCCTAGGTCCATATCAGACCCTTATCTGAGCGCGCTTCCCGGCCGGTCAGGGAAGGGGGTGGGCATGAGCGAGTGGGGCTCCCCACCCCAAAGCACCTTGTCCCCATGTTGATTAGGACAAGGGCCTCTTCCCGACAACCCTGGCCGTTGGTTGTCAGGGTCTGCGGGAGTGGGGCTTATCGGAATCCGGGAGCCTCCTTTAAGGGGGCCCCCAGATCCCGGCCCCCCACCTTATGTGAATGAGTATGGGGTACAATGTACCCCTACCCATTCACTTGTGAAAATTTTTTAAATAAAACACAACACACGGGTTAAAAATAACTTATTGCACAGCTCCGGGGGTCTTCTCGCCGGACTCCTCCGCTATCTTCTGCTAGCTCTTTTACTAGCTGCGGAGCCCGGCTTTCTTCTTCGCCGCCACCCGGGGGTCTTGTTCCGACTTCAGGGGTCTTTGCCCCCTCTTTGGTTCTTCTTGCCGGGCCTCCGCTCCTTCCAGCTCTTTTACTGGTGGTGGCCCGGTCTTCTGTCACCGCTGTTGTCGGGAAGAGGCCCCCCCTTCCCCAAAGCACCCCCCATGTTGAGGGCACGCGGCCTGGTACGGCTCAGGAGGGGGGGGGGCTCGCTCGTCCCCACCCCTTTCCTGACTGGCCGGGTTGCGAGCTTGGATAAGGGTCTTATATGGACCTGGGGGGGGCTTCCCCTTTAAGTCCATACAGGTGACGGGGCCTTTCGGCAGGCGTCAGGCCCAGTCGCTGGCTTTCGGCGGCGACATTGACTTCCTTCGCTAGTCCCGGCTACCTGGAGCCGCGTTCAAAATGAACGGACTTTCCTCCTTGTGTGGGCAAGTCCGTTTATTTCAAAAGAATGGCGGACTCCTAAAGTCCGGTGTGTGGGCAGGTCCGCTCGTTCCGAAATTTGGCAGACTTTCTGGCGGTTTGTCTGCCAGACTAAGTCCGCCGGATAGTCTGATCATGTGTACGTGGCATTAGCCAGTCTGTCCCTTCCTGAGGTACGACTGTTTAGAGTGGATAAGTACGTCCAAAAGGGGTAAAGCTCCCTTTACCAGTAAAAGGAGGTTCAAACCGTTCTTCTTTAATCGTGCAGCCTCTCCTATGCCTTAGTTCCAGGGGCAGCACCAGGATCTTGGGGGCAGAAAGCCCATAAAGTAGAATGCTAAGGCCTTCTCAGGAATGAGCACCCCCATTCGTTCCGGTGAGGGGAATTCTGCGATTCTTAAAGTCAAGCAGGAACAATGTTAAGAGCTGAGGGATTTTTGCGATTTTCTTCTCTAGGTTACATCTAGAATTTCAAGAGCCCGGCTTTCGATCTGAGGGTCCGGGGTTCGTGTCCTGTTTGGGTGCTGCCTGTGGGGTCCTTGGGGCTGCTGGTGCGGCAGTCTTTATGCAAGAGTGTCCGTCTCCTCAAAGACTGCTTCTAAGTTTCCAGAGAGAAAAAGAAAGGAAAGAAGAGAAGTCTCTCTTTCTGGCCTCTGGATCAGCTTTTATCCCATTCAGCGATATCAGAGATTCCCTTAGTGCGACAGGGTTTTTTTTTTGTTTTTGCTTTTTGGTGCAAACCTTTTTGGTCTCAGAGCCAAACAGAGGTAAGATCCATTCTAGATCTCGGAGATCTGAATTGGCACTTGAACATCCAATCCTTTCATAATTCGATCGGCTGTGTCCACCCTGCAAGGAGGGGAATTGGATATCTCCATGTGCCTCCATTTCCTGCTTACCAGAAATTTCTGCGGTTTGAAATATAAAATTATTTTTTCAATCGTGGCACTGCCATCCGGCTTAGCCACAGCACTACGAGTGTTCTGAAAGATTCTGGCACCTCCTTTAGCCAGGTTAAGGGCTCAAGGCTTAACAGTCCTAGCCTATTAAAGGGATCTACTTTTTAATAGATCATTCAGTCTCAGGTCTAAAACCAGAGTCTGATCTCGGCTGTAGATATCTGAAATCTGTAGGTTGGATTCTCAGCCTAGGAAGATTCTCCTTAAAACCATCAAGGTGGTTACTTGGGGGTTGGTTATAGATACCATACAGAAGAAGGTATTCTTACCCCAGACGTGAATCAGTTCCATTGTAGGACTAATTCAACTTATCAGGATAAAGGAAAATTCCTTCATTCAGCTGCAGGAGATTTTTAGGGGAAATGGTGGCCTCCTTCAAGGCTGTCCCTTATGCTCAGTTTTATTCAAAGACTGCTTCAAGACACCATCCTGTCGGTCTGGAATAGAGGATTCAGGCCTTGTTTGTTTCCAATACGCTTGGCTCCCAATATAGGTCAGAGCTTAAATTGGTGGTTGTTATCCAACAGGAGGGAAAATATCCTGCAAGGTGTCAACAGATGCCAGCCTGAAGATTCTGTCCAGGAGAGATGGTACAGGTTAGAGGACCTTGCCTATCGGTTTTGTTGGAAGTTTCAGGCAGTACATCTGGCCATAGAATCTTGGCGGTCAGATTACGGGACTGTCCTGACAGGATTCAGTCTGACAGAGCCACAGCGGTGGCTTACGTCGATCACCAGGGGAGGCATGAGAAGTTGTGCAGCCCAAAAAGAGGTGAATAATGTTCTATCTTTGGCAGAACACAACACTCCTTGCCTATCGGCAATTTTAATATTTCAGACGTACTAGAGATGCCAACATTTATTTCCGGGAGAATAATCTCCACCCGACATCTTCCTAGTAATATGTCAGATGGGGTACTCCGGACATGGACCTATTGGCGTCCAGATTCATTAATAAGGTCGACAACTTTATGTCAAGCAAGGGGTTCCGCTAGCAGGCGGAACAGACGCAGTAGTCGCAGGGGATCAGTTCTCACGGATCTATGCATTTCTTCCAGCTCTGCTACTTCCGCGCCTTCTCTGCAGGATTAAGCAGGAACAGGAGGTGATTCTGGCGGCTCCAGCCGGGTCCCAGAAGATCTTAATTTATCAAGATCATAAAGAGGGCAGTAGAAGTCCTTTGCACAAGGTCCAGTATTTCATCCTACTTTACGGACAAGGAGTTTAACAGGTTTGACTATTGAATCCCACTCTATAAAAGATCCTGGGTGAGTAGTAGTGTCTACTTTGACTAATGCCAGGAATCCGGCTTCCAGAATCACTTACTATAGAACTTGAAGGCATAGGTTTCTTGGAATGGGGTTGGCACCCCAGGAAGTATGTCAATAGGCAGGATTCCTGCATATGGGATCTGAAATTAAGCTGGCCTTGACTTTTATCAAGAGCCAGATCCAGGCCGTGTCTGTCTTTTCCTATGGCCTCTTGTTTCCCAGTCTTGGTGCGTAGCTTATTCAGGGGGTAACGCGGTTTATCCCCCTATCGAGGCACCTTTAAATCCTTAGGAGTTAAAATTGGTCTTTTCGGCTTTGCTGAATCAGCCGTTTGAACCTTACGAGAAATTCTCTTGGTTCTTTGACAAAAAAAAACAAAAACTTTTTTTGCTTGCCATTTCTTCTGCTAGAAGAGTATCGGAACTAACTGCTCTGTCTTGTAGGAGCCATATTTCGTCATGCATAAGGATGTGATGGTTTTATGTCCTCATCCTGAATTCTTACCAGAAGTGGTAACGGGTTTCATTTAAACCAAGATATTATTCTTCCTTCTTTCTCCCCAGAGCCTTAATCGGGGGAAGAGAAGGCACTACATTCTCTTGATGTAGTAAGAGCGATCAGAGTATATTTAAAGGTGACCACATGCTTTGTTTGTACTGCCAGAGGGTCCAAGATATGGACAGGCAGCGTCAAGATCCAATATTTTCCAAATTGATTCGTCGGGTGATTGTTCCAGCTTCAGCTTAAAGAAGAAAATTCTTCCTTCTCAGATTAAGAGCACACTCATCCAGGGCGATTAGTGCCTCTTGGGTGGTGCATCATCAGGCCTCTATGGCTCAGATCTGTAAGACCACAGCTTGGTCTTCGGTGCAGGCGTTTATCCGATTTTATCAAATCAATATTAAAGGTCATGAGGATATTGCCTTTGGGCACAGCATACACTGCAGGCTACAGTATGAGTCCTTTGGCCTCCTGTTTCCTTGATTCTGTCTCCTCCCCCCTTCAGTTGCCATTGCTATGGGACATCCCACATAGTTATTACTATGGCTCTGTGTGTCTCCTGATGTAAGAAAAGAAAATAGCATTTTTAAAGCAGCTTACCTGTAAAATCCTTTTCTTTGATGTACATCAGGGGACACAGAGGTCCTTCTTATACACTTTGATTGCTTGGCTACAAATCTGAGGACTCCCAGTAATGGGAGGGGTTATATGGTGGAAGTTCGCGCCTTAAGGGGCGTGCCAGTGTCCGGCACCTGATACGCCGATATAACCCACCTAGTTATTACTATGGCGCTGTGTCCCCTGATGTACATTGAAGAAAACGATTTTACAGGTAAGCCGTTTTAAAAATCCTATTTCAACAACCACTTGCTTCGCACCTGAAGGACAGACAGCATGCTATTTCTAAATGGATTTGTCAAGTGATTGTTCAAGCTTATGGTTTGAAGGGGAAAATTCCACCTTTTCATAATAAAGCGCACTCCACCAGGGCTGTTAGTACTTCCTGGGCAGTGCATCACCAAGCCTCCATGGATCAAATCTGCAAGGCCACAACTTAGTCTTCAGTCCATACATTTACCAGATTCTATCAAGTAGATGTAAAAGGTCATGAGGATATCGCCTTTTGGGCACAGTGTACTGCAGACAGCAGTATAAGTCCTCTAGTATCTTGGTGCCCTACTTTTTTGTTTTGTCTCCCTCACTTCAGTTGGCATTGCTATGGGACATCCCACATAGTAACTACTATGGCTCTGTGTCCCATGATGTACGATAAGAAAATAGGATTTTTTTTTTATAACGGCTTACCTGTAAAATGCTTTTCTTTGAAGTACACAGAGGTCCCTCCTTTCTTTCTGGTATACACGTGTATTGCTTTGCTACAAAAACTGAGGTACTCCCAGTAGTGGGAGGGGTTATATAGGGAGTATACTTCCTGTCTTAGGGTGTGGCAGTGTCCATCACCTGAAGGTGGCCTATAACCCACATAGTAACTGATGAACTTCAAAGAAAAATTGTGTACAGGTAAGCTGTTATAAAAATCCTATTTACATTTTTCTACCACATCAGCAATTTCTGCGATTCGGGGGACAGCACTTCAGTTTTGTGGTTCTTTCCTTTACCCTGTCCATGGCCCCTCAGATCTTCACCAGAATGCTTTCCCAGACCCTCACACTGCTGCGCTCTCAGGGAATCTACATTAGTGAATATATGATCAACTTACTCTTTTATAGAATCACTCCACCCCAACTCTAGTGTCGGGTGACACAGAAACGTCAGAGCTCCAGCAGTCTCAATCTGCAGATGTCTGTGTAGGATCCAACCCACCACTTGAAGTGCCAGGCTTTGTCTTGTTTTTGGCCCAACTCCAGGCCTTTTCTTCCCTGGCAACAAGCATTAACCTTCCAAGCTCATGTCCAGACCAAAAAGCAAAAGGTTTGGTTTTTGCATAAGGGTACTGGGTTTCATATCCAGGCCTCTTTTGCTCCATGTGCTGACTTTGTGGGACAAGCTTTCCCCCATTAAGCGGCCTTTTCAGCTGTCCGCACATGGCATGGAGGGAAAGGGGATCACTCCCGGTGTTTTGGTACATCTGTTACTACTGGGGGACACTGGATGTAGGTCTGTTGGCTTTCCACTTGAACAACCTAGACTGTTATGTACACAGGATCAGGAATTTAAGGGACTTTGCAGTGTGTATGCACTGGTGACCCAGTGGGGTCAGTTCTGGCTGACACATGCTGCCAAAATTAACCAAGAAATAATTGGTACGCAAACATTCTCCAACTCCTAGGAGATGCTCCGTGGCCACTTCCAGACCAGTCAAACTTACTGTCTCAAGGACTGTTTTACCATCCTGCTTCACAATCACTGGTTTGTCAACCTGGCTGTTGTAACCCAAGTTCTGTAAGGTAGGGGCCTCTCCGACTCCTTTATTCCCGTGCTACCTAAAGGTAGCAAATTAAACTTTTTAATATGTTTTATCATGCTTGGAAGGATTACATCACATTATGTGATGCACAGACATTTTATCCTAAAAGATACTCTGTAAGACGTGTTTTATCCTTTCTCCAATCTGGGCTGGAGCAGTATTTTAGCCTTGCCACACTGAAGGGGCAGGTCTTTGCATTGGCCATGCTCTTTTGCTGGTCTGTTCAGGGGGTTGCTTACATTGCGCTCCCTGTTCATACACTTTGCTTGCCTTGGGATCTCAATTTGGTAATTTCAGCTCTACAGAAGCCTCCCTTTGAGCCCATTTGGCATATTCTCCTAGCCTACTTTACTCGTAAGGTGGCTATTTTCATGGCCGTCACGTCAGTAGAATGGTCAGCGTTAATTTTTAAAGAACCCTTCCTTGTTTTTCAAAAAGACCAGATAGCTTTGAGGTCTCGGGTTTATTCTCCCTTAGTGGGAGAATCCTTCAACTTAATTGGTACATTATTCTTCCTCAGTGCAATATTTATTTTAAAACGGTCTTTTTTACTACTTTCATCAGAACCTTTTACTGTATTTCCTGCAGGCAGCCACAAGGGCTGTCCTGGATCTCATTCTATTTCTAAATAGATTAGGTTATCATTTAGGGCTTAAAGTGGATGTAACCCCTTGCATATACCCAGTGAAGTGAACAGATGATGCACAGAACTAAAACAAATCTCCCAACATAAGTCTTCGGCTTGCTGCACTCTTTAGAAAGTGCAGATCATGTTAAAAATCTTGTTTCCTCTTCCAGCAGAGTCTGGACTTGCACTGTGTGGGTGCCCCCCCCCCCTAGATATTTGGGTTTTCCAACCATATATCTGGTTAGTTATATTTACCACTGCATATACTTATTCAAGCATAAATATATATATATATATATTTTTTTTAAACTTTACATTTTGTTTCTTCTGAGTGGACGACATTTTCCAAAAACTTGTGGGAATAAAATTACATGTCCAAAAGACCCATTATGCCTCATAGAATATACATTGGGGTGTTTTGCTTTCAAAAATGGGGGTTTGTGGGTTATTCCATTGTCCTAGTGCTCCAGGGCCTTTAAAAATGTGATGTCGGGCCTCTGTATGTGGCCGGGCTGTGGAAAAGTCTCACACATTGCCATACTCAGGAGCAGTAGCAGAATATATTTTGGGGTGTAATTGCAAGTTTACCTATGCCATGTGTGAGAAATAACTTGTTAAAGACAATTTTGTAAAAAAAAAAAAATATATATATATATATATATATATATATATATATATATATATATATATATATATATATATATATATATATATATATATATATATATATATATATATATATATATATATATATATATATATATATATTTTTTTTTTCCAAACCGTTGTGGGCAAAAAATTGCAACTTCAAAAAACTAACTATGCCTCTTACTAAATACCTTCGATTATCATCTTTACAAAAAGGGGTAATTTGAGGTGTATTTGTACTGTGCTGACAAAGTATTGAGGTTGTTAACCTAAACACCATAATAATGAAAATATTTACAGAATCACTTTACCATCCTTTTTACCAATTTGGGATTGAATCAGTATTGGGTCAAGCCTTCAAATTGTGCAGGTCTGTGAAATGGCAAAAACGATGGTATCCAAAATTGCCCAAGAGCAGCATATTTAAAAGACTTTATTGCTCATTAATGTACAGTTACCAGTGAATAATGTCCCAGGAATTATTGCTGTCACTCCAACATTCACAATGATATGTAATATGTGGCACAATTGTTGCTTTTATGCGTATGCGCACCTGACTTGTGTTTTGTGTTCCTGTATGCAGGGGTTGGGGGGGGGGGGGGGACATTTTTTTTCTTTTTAATCACATATTTATGTTTATTTTAATTAAAATTTGTAAGTGATTGTAAAGCTTTAAATGTTTTTTGTTGTTGTTATATTAATAAATGTCATACTTCCTGCTCTGTGCAATGGTTTTGCACAGAGCAGGCCCGATCCACCTATTCTGTTCTGGATGCTCAACCCCCTACTGCGTGCCCCCATAGGAAGACTCCTCCTATTGGGGGCACTCGTGTGCGTCCTACTGAGCCGGGTTGTTTACACAGACACACAGCCTGACTCTGTCCCACCTCCCGTTCTCTGCTAACTGACAGCAGCTGTAGCCAATTGCTCCCACTGCTCTCAGCCAAGTCTGTGAGAGCTGGCGGAGAGGGGAGAAGAGCTGCTACAGATGTGCACAGCACTGGCTTGAGATTGTGCTCTTTTTAAATATTTACGGGGGGGAGCTACTAGTAAAAGGTTTTTTCAACCACTTTAACTTTCTGTGGCTTAGGGGCCAAACAAGCCTCCTATGTCATGTCATAGCATAATGAAAGTGACTTGTACTTGAAAATTATTTGCCGGCTGAAAAATTGATACCAAGGTCATGACTGCAGCTTAACCACTTAATACCAAAGATGTATATGTATGTTGGGTGGGTTAACTGAATTTTGCAGCATGTTAATTTCCAAGCTGTATATTGACAGCTAGAATTTTTTTTTTTTTTTCACAGTGAATAATGAGGTTTTAACTGATTGAATATTATGCTTATGGTGTCCACACTCCTTTGCAGATAACGAGTGTCCACAGCAGTCGCACATTAGATGTTCAGTTTCTAGATTCTGGAACCATTGCTTCTGTGAAAGTGTCCGAACTGAAAGAAATTCCCTCTCCATTTCTGCGAGATATAATCTCAATACCACCTCAGGTACTCAAAATGTTGCAACAGGTTATTGTACCATTTCATCTTCCTCCTAACTTTTCTTTTTTTTCAAAGTCTTATTCAAACTCTGTTTTAAGCAATGTGGTCAATTAAAAAAAAAAACATTTTCCATTTTGATACTTTACTAGTTAGTGCAAAAAAACATACATAATGCACTTAAAAGAGCTTTGAAGTCAACTATGAACAATGCAACCATAAACACATACTGCTCCATTGATACCATATTTTTTTTTAGCTGTCCTGACTGAGCTTAAAGTGCATCTTCACTGCATCTGAGCACCAAAAATACTTTCATTAATTTTTAATAGTCAAAGCAAACGCCCTCTTTGAGCCATGTCTCTAAGCTTTATTTTGTTGAGAAAGCACGTTGAAAAATGCTTCCCCTAACATTTCTGGATGTGGCCATCTTGCGTAAGAGCATGTCAGAAACCATGAAATCAGACCGAGACAGAAGTACAGTTAAATCACGCTTGTTTAATAATAAAAGTAAAAAGAACAAACTTAATCAAAACAGAGTTCAGTAACCGGAATGGATAGTTAGCCAAGCCAGAAGTCAGGGATCAAAGTAGTGGAACAGCAAGCATGATCCGAAGCCAGAAGGGTTATCAGCAAAGCCAGTCTTTAAACAGGAACGCAGGAGATGTTTCTTGTGATTTTGACCAAGGCAAAGGCAGAGCTGCTCTGTACTGATGAGCAGGATCATCAACAGATTAACTGTGTGAAGAGAGATGGGAGCTGGCAATTAGCCAACAGCTGAGCGGCCAGCTCAGAAAAGGAAGGGCTGAGCCCAGCCCTGACAGAGCAGATGATTAATGTAGCATTTACTTCCTGGAATCCATCTGCCCTTAGCTCAAGCATGAATGCAGGAGTTTGTTCTTCGCTGAACAAACCCTTCCTCCCCTCCTGAAGACTCCTGAGATGTATGACATAATTTGCCTGGGTGATAAACCAGAAAGTAAATGAAAAAATGTAAAAATAAATACAGTAAGTAAAACCAGTAAAAATGTGATATACTTTCTGATCTATTTACTAATGCTAGCAGCATGGGCATTAAAGCCTAGAGGCGATTCAGTTCGCATTGTGTGCTATACAAGTATTTCATTCATTCATTCAAAAGCAATCAGATTGATGGTGATGTTCCACTTTAACAGTGATCCGTCATTTTCATTACTTTCATTCTCCTATTCCTCTAATTTCTGACTTGAGTTCTAGATGGACAGTTGCTCTGTAAATGTCTGGCCTTGTTCAAGCAGGTTTTGGTTTTTAATAGGGGGGGTGATTTCACAAGAGAACAATGTATCATTGTAGTTCATTTTTGTCAGTTAGGCTGCATTCACACCTGATCATTTTCAGCTTGTAAAATGCCCAACAAGCAAAATCCCATTCATTTAAATGACCCGTTCACATCTGAGCGTTTTGTCACCTGAAGCAAAACTCCTGAAAATCAATGTACATGAGCTTCTTTTTGGGCAGATGACAGGCGTTTTTCAGCTCTTTACCTTGGTGACCTTTTGACCTGTGCAAAATCGTGATAAAAATGCGCAACTTTCTGCCTGAAAACGAAACGCTCAGGTCTGAATGCAGCCTAAACTTTTCATATTGATTTAATTTACTATTTTGTGTTGCATTCAAATAATAAAACAGACGAATAAAAAAATCAATGTGTATGGCCAGCATTAAAGTGGTTGTGAAGGCTAAAGCATATCCCTCTATAGTGAGTACATGTGTCAATAAAACTCTGTTTTCTGACACCGAGAGAGAAATGGTGACGAGGAGGGGACCTCTAACTGATTGAAGGCCTCAACTCTTCCTGTGAAGTGGGGTGTGTCTTTTCCCTCCGGTTCTCAAAGCTCTCCTCACTAAGCTCTGCAGAGTGTAATTTAATCTTCCTGCACCCTTTTCCTTGAACTCTTTGACAAAGATATATAAATTCAGCACTTTAAACGGGTGTAGAGAAGAGAACTGCAGATAAACAGGTACAAATTATGTAGGAGGATTTGTTCTTGTGTATCACCTGAGGGCAGAGTCAATTCACTAGTTCACTTGGGTATATGTAAGGGTTTACAACCACTTTAAGGCTTTCTCTGTGTTAAGGTAAAAAACCTTTAATGTTTTGCTGTCAGTTTGTGAAGAAGGGACAGAGTTGAGCCTTGCTGTCTGTGTGTGTGTGTCTGTGTGTGTGTGTGTGTGTAGACACAGGCAGCACAGCTCAGAGGTGTTCTACAATAGGAAGTTGCTTACTGTGGTGGCACACTGAGGAGCCAGGAGTGCGGTGGGGGACCAGAAAAGAGAAGGACCATTGCACAGAGTAGGGAAGTATAACACAACATTGTAAGAAATATAATCGCTTTAAATGTAACAGTTCAGGGTACAGTAGTTTCTAGTCAGGAACTGGTTTTGGTAATGGCTACAGTTCTGTTGGTTAGAAAATATTTTCGCTACCCTATGTTTTCCAGATAAAGTGATGTTGGTGTGGGCAGTGTCATACACACTGACCCCTATTCGCTATATTTTAATGCTGTAAGATTATTTATCTGTAGGCCACCAGGTGCTGTCTTTCTGATCTTCCGCTTAATATTGGAATGTGGACACCCGATGCAGTGTTGTGGCTCAGAAACACTGTTTTAAACTGTTCAGATTGTAGCATCAAGGTAAGATTTCCTAAAAAATGTCAGTCTCCTTCCTCTGTACATCTTGCATGGTGCTGTGATACATACATATTGGCTTATTCAGTCGACCATTTCAAAGAGCAGCTGGGTTTCTTTTACTGACGTTGGATAACTTAAAATAATTCTAATGGTTTGCTACTAGCGAGGCTGGATTTTGTATTGCAAGCCTTAGGTTAGCTTGTGAAGATCATTCAAGCTAGCAGAGTCCTTACTGAAACTAGAGATGAATAAATGCTGTTTTAAGGGCTTAAGTGAGCCCTAGTATTTCAAGAGCATTGTTCATGAACCATACCACTTCACCTAGGCTTATCGTCCTTAAAAGTGATTGTTATGTCACTTATGAAAAATGATGTAAATTCACTCCCTTACATGTGGATCTAATCAAGCGAAATAACTTATTTACAGTGCCGCGGGGTGATCATGTTACCTACCAGCTTTCTCCCTTCTTGATCCGTGCACTACAGCGGGGGGCCGTTTTTCCCCACTGACATCAGCCGGGAGAGAGCCGGCAGGTCCCGTGGGTGCCCTGCGGTGCTATAAATGAGGTATTTGACAGAGCCATTACAAAAAACAACAGCTGTACATTAGATCTACATGTAAGGAAGAGAATTGCATATTTTTTTGCCTAGTAATTTTAACCACTTGCAAGGCCTTCATCTGAGGTCCTGGTCTTTGAGTGGAGATATATCTGAATATCGGATTTCGTTTTTAGCTGGCGATACCCTGCACTGTAAAAACAATCATAGTGGCTGTTCGGCCGCTAGATTGTTTTTACAGGTGGCTGGAGGTGACCACTGTTAATGAGTGAAATAAGTATTTGACCCCTTCGCAAGACATGACTTAGTATGTGGTGTGCAAAACCCTTGTTGGCAATCAGAGGTCAGATGTTTCTTGTACTTGGCCACCAGGTTTGCACACTTCGCGGAGGGGGGGTGGGTATGTATAATTTTTTTTTTTTTAATGCAATTTTCTGGATATTTTTGTTCTGTCTCTCACTGTTGAAATAAACAACATACCAATATAAAATTATAGACTGATCATTTCCATGTCGGTGGGCAAAAGTACAAAATCAGCAGGGGATCAAAAAAATTTTCCCACCCTCACTGTGTGTAGCTAGTTAATGTCCCTCTCCCATCCTGTGATTTGGCAGTGATGGAGCAGCAAAAGACTAAAATTGTCACCTTTCCTTTGGTCTTCCCCAGTCCACAGCACATCTACTGCTGTATAAGGGTTTACAAGAGGCTGAAATAAAGTTACGTTCAGGTGGTGGCATTAGGTACATTTTTAACCCCTTCCCGCTGAGCGTATGCAGATGCGCGTACTCGTCTTTTGGGGGTTCTACCGGGATGCTGCCCGCAGCTGCACAGTTTTTTTTTTTTTTTTAGATGTGAACAGGAACAAACTCTGGACTGCCGCACTCTTGAAAAAAAACGCCTTTCTTTATTTAAAAAAATTCACATCAAAGAACACAGCAGACAAAGGAGCTGAGGTTTCGCACTAGCAGTAGTGCTTATTCATGAGCTATGAACAAGCACTACTGCTAGTGCGAAACGTCAGCTCTTTTTTCTGCTGTGTTCTTTGTTTTTTTTATGTGAATTTTTTTAAATAAAGGTGTTTTCTTCAAGAGTGCAGCAGTCCAGAGTTTGTTCCTGTTCATTGCTAGCAGTAATTGCCAGCACCTACGGCTTCTGAACCGAGAGAGAGGTTCACCATCTGTGTGTGTTCCTGGAGTGGTGAGATTCCCCCCTTCTTCACCGTCTTTTTTTTATTTATTTATATATATTTTTAAGAGCCGTCGATCGGCTTTCCAGGGATAACTGATGTGGCTAAAAGCTGCTTGGCTGTTAATCCAGAAGAGCGGGATGGGACACTAATGGCGCCGGTTTAAAAAAAAATAAAATATACAGTATTCAGAATTGCCAAAAATTGCAATCTGAATACTTTGACATGCAAAGAAGGGATTTGGGGTCTTTTAGACCCCCGATCCTGCCATAAAGAGTACCTGTCACCACCTATTACTGTCACAAGAGATGCTTACATTCCTTGTGACAGCAATAAAAGTGATCAATTATTTTTTTTATTTTTTTAACACACTTTATTAATATAAAATAAGAAAAAATGTAAAGCACCCCATCCCCGCGAGCTTGCGCAGCAAAGGAAACTCATACGCAAGTCACGCCCGCATATGTAAACGGTGTTCAAATCGCACATGTGAGGTATCACCGCGATCATCAGAGCGAGAGAAATTATTCTAGCATAGACCTCCTCTGTAACTCTAACCTGGTAACCATAAAAAATTTTTTAAAGCACTGCCTATGGAGATTTTTAGGTACCGTAGTTTGTCACCATTCCACAAGTGCATGCAATTATAAAGCATGACATGTTTGGTATCCAATTATGCGGCGTAACATCATTTTTCACATTATACAAAAAAATTGGGCTAACTTTACTGTTCCTTTTCCCAAAAAATTGCATTTAAAACACCTTTGCACAAATACTGTGAGACATAAAATATTGTAACAATCATCCTTTTATTCTCTGCTAAAATAAATTTATATATATATATATATATATATATATATATATATATATATATATATATATAGCAATAAAATATGGATTTTAACTCGTGAACACCAAATGTCACAAATGGGCTTAGTCATGAAAGGGTTAATGTTGGCAAAAATACATCCCTGACTTTGGAGCTTAGGTTTATGGTATATGCAGGGATATAACCTACTTTACCATCATATTATTGTTAAAAAGGAGCTAGAAATAAAAAGGGCAAACACTACAGTTGGACAGCTTACAGAACTTGTGTTATTTGTTTGTTTGAAAATATATTGCACACGCACATAACCTGGTCCCACACATAGCCTTGCTAAGAGCTACAAATTATTGCAAAATACAAACTTATGGGTACATGTGGTGTTACAATCTGTCCTTAAGTTCTTTATTTAACTGTTTAATTGTGTGCTGTTCTGTACAGGTAGTGAAAATAGATGAAGGAAAAAAAATGATATATGTTTACCTCTTCACATCAAAGAACTTTTCTGATCCTGAACGCAGTATCAATCACCAGATTGCAAATGTGGAATTGTGGAAACAGCAGAAGAACTTGCCTAGCATTGTCACCCACTTAACAAAAGCCAAAGGTGACCTTGGCACTCATACAGCTATTCCTCGGAAAGAACAAGCTATCCTCGCAACAAAGCCCATCGCTGAGCAGACTAGCACAAGCCCTTCCATCGATCTGCCCCCCCCTTTACCTCTGCCAAAGAGCAGTGAACACATGGATGTCTTTGTGTCTGTGGCTTGCCACCCTGGCCATTTTGTCTTCCAGTCATGGCAGGAATTGCACGAGTTGGAAAAAGTTATGGAAAAAATGCTTTTACACTACAGCAGTACTGAGGAGAAACGAGTTGAAATTGAGAAAAATAAAATATATGCTGCAAAGGTTGAGAAAAAGTAAGTGCATAGTTTAAAATTGTAAAAGGTTATGTTTGTTGCCACAAAACGGTCAGTAACGGGATGACCTTAGTCTCTTTATGTTCCTAACTCATACCCACACTGTGAACTCTGTAGGTAGAATAAAAGCTGAACTAAAGCCATGAGTACTGCGAAGGGTAACAATGTGGAAATAAACCTCTACACTTTTGGCAAATTTTACAAGTCAGATTTAATGGCAAACCAACATCTCTTCTTGGGGCACACGGTTCGTTTAACATTTAGCAATTTTACCTGCCAGATATTGTTCTCTGTAGATATCAGTTGGTATCCATAGCGAGGGAGGAAATTGAGGTTTACGGTTACCAGAAATATGATCCTGGTGAATACTTGACAGACCTGCCTTTTTTCATTCAAGTGAAATAATATTTATGTCGCCTTGATTTACATGTCGGGTCATTGAAGAGCTTTTAATCTTGTAGACCCCTTTCACACTGGCGCGTAAAAAAAAAAAAAGCGCATGTAAAGTGCCTGAAAGAAGCCTCATCTGCAATCCCAATGTGAAAGCTCGAGTGCTTTCACACTGAGTCGCTGAGCTCGCAGGGCGTCAAAAAAAGTCCTGCAAGCAGCCTCTTTGCAGCGCTTTTGGAGCGGTGAATACAGTGCTCCTAAAGAGCCTCTTCCCATTGAAATCAATGGGAAGCGACTGCAAAAAAAGTCTGCAAATTGCTTTTGGCAGCGGCGCTTTGTGATCCTTTATTTGGCCGTTGGGGTTAAAAGTGCTAGAAAAATGCTGGTAAAGCTCCGCTAGTTTAAGCGGCGCCTTACCAGTGTTTTTCGGGCGCTAGCAGTGTGAAAGGGCTCTTAAAGCACTTGGACTTTCACATTGGGATTGCAGATGGGGCTTCTTTCAAGTGCTTTACAGGTGCTTTTTTAACGCTAAAGCGCCTGAGAAATGCCCCAGTGTGAAAGAGGTCTTGGTGTAAATGGTCCTTAGGGAATTTTGGACGCTGGTGGATATTTAACACTCCTATTTTGTGTGCTTTTGCTCGCCTAGTCAGGCTCGCTACCA
This sequence comes from Lithobates pipiens, assembly GCF_037356315.1. Lineage (NCBI taxonomy): Eukaryota > Metazoa > Chordata > Amphibia > Anura > Ranidae > Lithobates > Lithobates pipiens. The sequence continues at coordinate 96,116,815 of NW_027507718.1, forward strand.
CTAAGATTCCCATAAGCCAATGGAAACTTTTGATCGTATGCGTTAGTAGTAAACGATTTAAGTTGGAATTCTTTATCATCCATTGAGGAATACCGGAATTCCATTCGTTTGGTTATATTGCTGCATACAGTATACAAAGAAAATTGGGGAAAGAAGGAGAAAGCTTCACCCTAGAAAAATAGTTAATTTCTGCGACTATTTGGGCATATATCCAGACTGAGTGAAAAAGGTTATATAGTTTATTCAAGCAATATTGTCATTACAGTATGAGAATCACAAAATGAAAAATTTGACGATTCAAAAAATATAACAAATCAAGAGCTTGCTTGTAACACTAGCAAACAAAGCAGCAATCCAAATGCCCAGCATGCCTCAGTTTTCTGCTAGTGTCTTGGCCTTCTAAACTTGGTGAGCTGAACTTTACATAGTAGCTGTCTGGATCAGCAGCTGCTCGGCACCTCCAGCACTTGATCTATATTTGGTGCTTTGGTAAGTTAGCTGCAGAGTGCTTTCCAGCTGCAGAGTTGTGGCACTGCCCAGCTGTGATCCTGTCCCTAAAGACTCCCTTTGTGAGTAATGCCAGTCGGTCTAAAGCACCTTGAGCTGCCTCTATGTTGCACCACTGGGCAGTTTTAATCTTGCTTTTGCTGCTATTTTATTGCAATAGGGATTAAGGCTAAGGTCCCTTTCACATGGAGCTGATCCATTTTGATGGACTCCGCTAGCTCAGCTGGGATCTCTCCATTGATCTCTGCTGAGCAGGCAGATGACAGGTCTGTCTCTGCTCACTGTGCAGGGATGGTCCTGTCGGAGCTCTGCTGTCCTCTCCACTGATAGCTGCCTTCCCATAAAAGTCAACGGGTGGCTCGCTCGGATCCATCTGAAAAGGGGCCTAAGAGCTGGACTTCCAATACCATTCATTGGGTGAACTTCTCAGTGCTTTCTTTCCTACTATTTGTCCAGAGGTAGCATGATCCCACAGCTGTTCCTACTTCTAAAGCAGTACCTGAATCTCCAGTTGATTTACACTGCCCACACACACATTGATTTGGTCATTTCTGGCCAACAGACCTCACCAGCACCTGCTGCCTGGGGTTTTGAGTATTAAGGCGTTGTCTTACTTTGGGATTGTTTTGTTGCATCTAAAAAAAAAAAAAAAAAAAAAATCTTCCTTAAGAGACACTGGGCAGTCGCACTGCCACAGGTGACCTCAGCACATGCTCTGCTAATAGAGCTCATAGATCAGCGGTCTCTTCCCACTGTAGATGCACCACTTATCCACATTAACAGGCATTCTAGCCTTTGGTATTTTCCTGCCAGAAATCTTGATTAATTCCTCAGATCCTAGTTTGGATTGAGCGGAGTGACTTTCCTTCTGTGTCAAATTGGACCCCTCCATCGCTCTGGTGGGTTCTCCTATCATGGAGCGATTTTGAACAAATGTATGGAGCCTTCTGCTTCAGTTGTGATGGTTTGTTGCAAGCATCTAAAGTTCTTTTTGGAGTGAGACTGATGTCGGTACAAATGGAAAGGGCATTCCAGCTGTGTGATCATGATTTAGAATACGGGTCAAGGGGGAATCTGACTGCAATGCCCTTTCAGAGGGACCATTTCTTCACACTGTCATTAGCAACCCCACTCTGGCTGGGGTACACTCGTGAAACCAACTCCTATCTTCCGTATTTTACTGCAGTTCTTGCTCATAGGTGCTCAGAGCCTGCTTTTCACTCAGACCTCAGGGGTTACAGCCAGAGGTCTTGCAATTCTTCTGGTAACCCTTCTGCTTGAAGGCATGTTCCCACATTTTGTCCATCTGGTGGGATCCCTGGGCAGTGTAACTCCCCAGCATTTTAACCCTCAGGTCATCCCCCTTGCATTCACTTCTTGTTCAGGTTTCTATCATCAAGCTCCTGATTGGGCTTTCAAGGCTTTTCAAAGTTTGAGTCCCTCACAATCTGCATGGCTTTTTATTATTTTCTTTGAGCTTTTTTTTATCTGGGGTCTGTGCATCCAACCTATTGTCCTTTCCTGGCATCCCAGTTGCAAAACACTCAGAAGACAACCCATCCCCCCCCCCCCCCTCCGAGTATTGCTCTCCTGGCCCCCAGTAGTCTGTCTGCTGGGCCTTACGCCTACAGGTCTTGCCAGGCGTTGACCTTTCCTGGGCATCACACTGGCACCTTTGATTGACCATTCATCAAGGGGCTTCTTCTTAGGCCTTCACAGACCCTGATCATCCTTTTGCTCATTTCCCTACCTGTCAAGAAAATGTCCCTTTTCCCTACCCCCAACAATAGGGCTTATGGGATTTCTGTTGATTGCCCTTATTCTCCATTTGTCGGCTCTTGGTTACCTTCAGCCTATCCTTAAATGTCAGGGTACCTGAATTCCCTTGGATCAAGTAGTTCCAGATGCTACTTTGCGGCCTCTGACTGGGGCCTTTAAGTTCCTTCATTGTTCCTGATCCTAATCAGGGCATTTCTTCAAGTACATGGGCTGAGCTGTCTGGACTTCACCCTTAGGTGGTGAAAGTGGATTGGAATCGGGACAACGGGTTGATTTCTAGATTCATGTGCTGCATAAGAGCGCGACTCAGAGGCGACCTGCACACGACTTCAGCGGCAGCTTGCAAAATGACTTCTGTATAGAAGTCAATGCAAGTCGCTTGAAGTCGCACCAAAAGTAGTACAGGAACCTTTTTTTCTAAGTTGGCGTGACTTGAGTCACTCCTATTAGAACGGTTCCATAGTACAGAAGTTGCCCCTCTGTGAACCGGGTCTAACTAGCTAGACACTTAGCAGTGTTTGTTGATTTTTCGAGTACACTGTAGCTGAAGGAGAAAAGGTACCTGAGAGTTTTCTTAAGATTACATACAGTGTATAATCAATAGGGGAGCAGCACTCGGCTGGCTGTAGCAAGCATTCCATATGATATATCCTAATGTATAGTCTATGAAAAGAAATAAACCAATGGTAAATATCATACCTATTTATTATAGAACCAACCCTGAGAAAATTCGCTTTTGATAGGAGCGCAATCTATTCAAGCAGAAATTGCATATAGAACCTTCCATTGGCATATAAATGTGAGCACAAATCTTAGCGTAAAGAGTATAATAAAGTTAACAAAAAGAGGCTAAAGTTGTTTGTTTTTTTTTGTTTTTTTTTGTTTTTTTTAATCTTGCTCAGGAACATGAGGTTGGTCCTCTGCACTCCCTTGATTCAGTTTCTCTGTCTTTTGAAGATCCTTTCCCCATCAATGCTTGATTCAGGTGTTGGTTTAGTTGATAAAGATCTCTGACAGTTGATAGAGCCATAAAACGTTAACGACTATCAGTGGCTGTTTCCCACACCACAGACTGTTTGGACTTCCCAGCTGTAATAAAATTCCTGTGTTCCTCAGTGATAAAGAAAATAAGATATCTCTACTGTACAGGAATTTATCCTTAGACCATGGCTTACAGCGCCTTGCAAAAGTGTTGGCTTTTTACCTATTTTGTTACATTACAGCCTTTGGTTCAATGTTTTTCTTTAATCTGAATTATATGTGATGGATCAGAACAAAATGGTCTAAGTTGGTGAATTAAAATTAGAAAAATATATACATAAAACTATTTTTCAGAAATTGATAATTGGCATGTGTGTATGTATTCACCCACATTATGAAGTCCATAAAAAGCTCTGGTGCAACCAGATACCTTCAGAAGTCACATAATTAGTGAAATGATGTCCACTTGTGTGCAATCTAATGCCGCGTACACACGATCAAACAATCGGGTGGAAAAGTCCGGCAAACTGAAGTCCGCCAGACAATCCCCCCGTGTGTAGCCTCAGGCATACTTTTTTGACCCGAAAGTACGACGGACTTGGAATGTAGTTTTACACTCCAATCTTCCCGCCGGACTCGCATTTCGGCGGACAATCCGGCCGTGTGTATGCCAGTCCGCCGTACTTTTGAAATGAGCAGACTTTTCCCACCCGGAGAAAAGTCCGCTCATTTCGAGCGGGTCTCCAGGTAGGCGGGGCCCGCGAAGGAGACGCCGCCGGCCCTGCCACCTGGTATGGACTTAAAGGGGAACCTCAACGCCGAAACAAATCGGCGTGGGGTCCCCCCAAAGTCCACAACAGACCCTTGTCCGAGCACGCTACCCGGCCGACCAGGAAAGGGAGCGAGCGCCCCCCCCCCCCTCCTGAGCCGTACCAGGCCGCGTGCCCTCAACATGGGGGGTGCCTTGGGGAAGGGGGGGCAGCGCGGCCCCCCCACCCCAAAGCACCTTGTCCCCATGTTGATGAGGACAAGGGCCTCTTCCCGACAACCCTGGCCGTTGGTTGTCGGGGTCTGCGGACGGGGGGCTTATCGGAATCCGGGAGCCCCCTTTAATAAGGGGGCCCCCGGATACCGGCCCCCACCCTATGTGAATGAGTATGGGGTACAATGTACCCCTACCCATTCACCTGTAAAATAAAGTAAAAAAAAACACAACACACAAGATAAAAATAATTTATTGCACAGCTCCGGTGGTCTTCCGTCTTCGGGGGGTCTTCTCGCCGGACTCCTCCGCTATCTTCTTGTAGCTCTTTTACTAGCAGAGGAGCCCGGCATTCTTCTTCGTCGCTGCGGCCTCTTCTTCCGACTTCAGGGGTCTTGTCCCCCTCTTCGGTTCTTCTGCCGGGCCACCGCGCCTTATAGCTCTTTTACAGGCGGTGGCCCGGTCTTCTGCCACCACCGCCGCCTCCTTCTCCTTTTCCTTTTGACTCGACGTTCTCTCCGGCCGCAATGCCAGGGACGCGCTGCCACTTATATAGGGACAAGGGGGCGGTGTCACATGGGTTGGTGTCACATGGTGACCCCGCCCCCTTACGATGTCACAGTCCCGGAGGATGCTGGGACTGTCGCCATGTGACATCAACCCATGTGACACCAACCCATGCGACACCGCCCATTGTCCCTATATAAGTGACAGCGCAGCGCGTCCCTGGCATTGCGGCCGGAGAGAACGTCGAGTCAACATCTCCAGGAGGAGAAGAAGGAGGAGGAGAAGAAGAAGAAGGAGGAGAAGAAGGAGGAGAAGAAGGAGGAGGAGAAGAAGAAGGAGGAGGAGGAGAAGAAGAAGGAGGAGGAGGAGGAGAAGAAGAAGAAGGAGGAGGAGGAGAAGAAGAAGAAGAAGAAGGAGGAGGAGAAGAAGAAGAAGAAGGAGGAGGAGAAGAAGGAGGAGGAGAAGAAGAAGGAGGAGGAGAAGAAGAAGGAGGAGGAGGAGGAGAAGGAGGAGGAGGAGGAGAAGAAGGAGGAGGAGGAGAAGAAGGAGGAGGAGGAGAAGAAGGAGGAGAAGGAGGAGGAGAAGAAGAAGGAGGAGGAGGAGAAGAAGGAGGAGAAGAAGAACGGACGGCGGCGGCAGAAGACAGGGCCACCACCTGTAAAAGAGCTGGAAGAAGGCGCGGTGGCCCGGCAGAAGAACCGAAGAAGAGGCCGCATCGACGAAGAAGAAAGCCGGGCTCCTCCGCTAGTAAAAGAGCTACAAGAAGATAGCGGAGGAGTCCGGCGAGAAGACCCCCGGAGCTGTGCAATAAATTATTTTATCTTGTGTGTTGTGTTTTTTTTTTTGTACTTTATTTTACAGGTGAATGGGTAGGGGTACATTGTACCCCATACTCATTCACATAGGGTGGGGGGCCGGTATCCGGGGGCCCCCTTATTAAAGGGGGCTCCCGGATTCCGATAAGCCCCCCCGCCCGCAGACCCCGACAACCAACGGCCAGGGTTGTCGGGAAGAGGCCCTTGTCCTCATCAACATGGGGACAAGGTGCTTTGGGGTGGGGGGGGCCGGGGGGGACCCCCACGCCGATTTTTTTCGGCGTTGGGGTTCCCCTTTAAGTCCATACCAGGCGGCGGGGCCAGCAGCGTCTCCTTCGTGGGCCCCGCCTACCTGGAGACGCGCTCGAAATGAGCGGACTTTCCTCCGCGTGTGTGGGCGAGTCCGTTCATTTCAAAAGTAGGGCGGATAGTACGGCGCACTTAGTACGCCATATTAGTCCGCTGAAAAAGTGCCGTGTGTGGGCAAGTAGCCCGTTCGGAAAGTCCGACGGACAGTCTGGCGGTAAGTCCGCCAGACTAAGTACGTCGGACAGACTGCTACGCGTGTACGCGGCTTTAGTGTCACATGATCTGTCATTACATATACACACCTTTTTTAAAGGCCCCAGAGGCTGCAACGCATAAGCAAGAGGCACCACTAACCAAACACTGCCATGAAGACCAAGGAACTCTCCAAACAGGTTATATAAAAAAAAAAATCCCTAGGAGCACCATCAAATCTATCATAAGAAAAATGGAAAGAACATGGCACAACAGCAAACCTGCCAACAGACTGCCGCACACCAAAACTTGGACAAGAAGGAAGGCATTAATCGGAGAGGCAGCACAGAGACGTAAGGTAACCCTGGAGGAGTTGCAGAGTTCCACAGCAGAGACTGGAGTATCTGTACATAGGACGACAATAAGCCGTACTCTCCATAGAGTTCGCCTTCATGGCAAAGTGGCCAGAAGAAAGCCGTTACTTTCAGCAAAAAACAAAATGCCATGTTTTGAGTTTGCGAAAAGGCATGTGGGAGACTCCCAAAATGTATGGAGGAAGGTGCTCTGGTCTAAAGAGACTATTCTTGAGCAAAACCTGGACAAAGGGGGTGAATACTTTTGCAAGGCACTGTATATATTGCTACCCTCAGGTGATTGGACACTGGCCAACGTTTTGCTGGGAACTGCTACAGTTTTTTTTTTTTTTTTGTTTTTTGGGGTGTCCTTGCATTAGCAGGGCCAGTCTGTAATATTTGCTTTGGGCACTGGATTCTACGTTCAGTGCTCATGTTGGTACATCGTGCAACAAGGGAGTTAAACGCATCATGCTTTACAGGTCCTGGGCTGTGGTTTATTCATATGATACCCAGACTTTATCCCTAGAAAGCCTAAAGCCTAGACCCTTGACAGGACCAGTGTCTCGACAGTTATCCTGTACATTTAAAAAAAATAAGTTTTATGTGCCTTTTCTGGCTATACATGTCTTGTTAGTTAATGACTTGGATCTGTCGTACACACTTTATTATGTTTTTTCATCTAACAAGATCATTTGCTGTCTCGCCTGTTGCCTTAGAGGCAAGAGAGACATCGCCAGAGAAACACAGTTAGCACCCAGGTTATTTCATTTCTTCCCCTCAGGAGAGGGAGCACATAGGACTAACAGCATGGATTTCACTGTAGAATCCGAGGAAATTCCAAGAACCTCTCTGATAGTTTTCCCTGTTTTGGAGCAAGATCTTGCACTTGACAAACTGCTCCAGCCCTCTTAAAAAAAAAACGATCTTGAAGGTGTGGATGGCGAAGGATTGACTTCAGGGTGCCTGGAGCTCTTCTCCAACATTATCCCGATCCACGGAGAGCTGTTTCTGGCCTGGTGGAAAGGTAAGGGACCTCCTCATCATCCGGCTTACCCCTCCAGGCCTCCGACAGAACCCCACAATCCGCGGGGCCGTTGTGACCACCCGCCGCGGCCTACTCATGCCTAGTGCGGCCTAACGAAACCTCCAGCCCACCGCACTTTCCTCCGCCGCCAGCCGGCGGGAAGCTCCGAGGCCGGCAGAATTTGAAATCAGGAGCATGGACATTGCAGTGATCACACACCTCACCATACCACCCTGCTGAAAAGGCTCAGCCGGGGGGCGCTTGTGAGCAGCGAACGAAATGGTTGCACCCTAACTTTGCTCCTCGCCACATGGACACATCGGCCCCCTAATCGAGCACTGTAAGGGGGTATACCCGCCGACTCCCATACCAAGCATCAAGTGGTATGCAAGGCAATGCTCACGCGAGCATCCGGATCGAGATTCACAGGCCGCCTGCGGCCCAGGGCCTCCCCACCGGCCGTCATGTTTGAAGCCCCAGCCTCGACCCCCGGACCCCTTCTCCCAGCCTGGAGCGGAGGACTTGGAGCAGTCTCCCGCCATGAGCGAAGACTCATTGGCAGTCCCGCTTCAGCCACCACTGCGGGATGCTGATCTCCTCTCCCGCTTTAAGATCATGCTGCAGGCGGCAACCACCAAACTGGCCACCCACCTCACTAAGGAAATTGGCGAGCTCGGCTTCCACACTAATGACCTGGAGGACAAAATGGATGCCGCTGCCACTGTCCTGAAAAAACACGAACAGTACATCTGACATCAAAAAGGAGCTGGATATGGCCCTATTATGCCTGGAGGACTTTGAGAACAGGGCGCGCAGAGGTAATCTGCGCCTGCGGGGCATTCCTGAATTGGTCATAGACCTCACCTCCACTGCCACGGCACTGTTCCAGGAACTTGTCCCAGCTATCCCCATCGACAGGCTGGAATTCGACCGCATCCATCGGGCACTTGGCCCCAAGAAATCTGAGGGACTGCCCCACGACATCATCAAATTCACCTACTACCGCACCAAGGAAACTCCTGCGTGCGGCTCCGGACAAACCCAAACTTACATTCCAGGGATACCGCTACCAGGTATTCGCGGACCTTTCCCAATCCACGATTGTGAAGAGGAGACAGATG